>NC_065884.2:46522545-47772545 GCF_932274485.2 Patella vulgata
CATTACAGCATATGCTTTTGTTGATTTTGAAGATAGACGTGATGCAGCTGTAAGTATTTAAAAAGTTTTTATTTTTTCTAAAGAAAAAAAAATGTAAATGTAATTTAAATCTAAATATATTGTAAGCTTAAATGAAGTTAACAAAAGAATTAGTATATATAATTGAAAGAAATTTATATCTTTGCTTGGCTTTATTAAGTAATAGAATACATATTTGTATATTTTGTAAAAGAAAATTGTTTTGTTTTGACTTGTATTTGAATGTTATTTTTTTTTATGAAAAATGCTAAAATAATGCCTATGTATATATATGTAGCTGCCTAAGCCAAGTTTGCCAAAATAACCCAGTAACACCAGGCCAAAGCATGCCTGCCTCCAAGTGCATTCCTTTGCCAGACCATAGTTCAATGTTCCACTGGCCAAGGTCATAGTCCCAGACATCTTGAATCCGTACCCAATGCCATAGACAACCATTCCATTACCATTCCACGTTGACTAGCCACGGTGCCCATTCCGGGCATGAGTTACCATATCAAAGCGACTAGCCATTTCACTCATTGGTGCCAGTCAACACTTGTTCCAATACCTAGAGTATGTTTCTGCTTAGATCAAACGAATAAAAATTAAAACAAAAGGTTTGTCAACCGTTCAAAAATTTGTTCTTTTCAAATTATTTTATTCTATCTTCAATTTTTTTTTTTAAAGAAAATTTTATGAAAATATATATCTTTACTTTTCCAAAGTATGTCTTATGCAGCTTTTACTTGATGTTATTTGATCATAAATACCATGTTTAACTTATTAATTAATTGGTTATGGAATAAGCAAATGTCATATACATGTAGTAGATTTTCTGGGTGTTGAAATTTCAAAATGAATTTGTTTATAGAAATTTGATACAATATCTTTATTAATTGTAATTATTGTAGGATGCTGTGAAATATGAAAATGGTAGAGAAGTTTGTGGTTCTAGTATAATAGCAGAGTTTGCAAAGGGAACACCAAGGAGACCTTTGGTACGTTTGTGCGTTTTATAGCTTGCTCATATAATCTTCAAGATAATTAAAGAATGTGCAGTAATTTTGAATGGGTTGACTAAAATTGGAATTAAATTTTTGGGGCAAAAAAGAAGACAGTACAAAGATAACAGATTCTCATTTTTATACGACCACATTGAAATGTGGTTGTATATTTGTGTCGCCCCCGTCCGTCCGGCGTCCACAATTGCTTGTGGACGCTCTAGAGGCTAATGTTAATATCCGATTGATTTTAAATTTATACAACCTATCTTTCCTATAATGATCTAACTCAAAAAATCTGTTGTCAATTACTTTTAATTATTTAATGCTTTTCGTTGCAGTGGAAAGATGAAGATACTAAGGTATGAATATATTGTTTGTTGAAATATTTGATAACTACTGATTATTTCCTATTTTAAAATGTAGAAATGAAAAAAAAAATCAAGAAATTCAGGTGTACAGTGGACTCGTGTCACTTCCGACCTGAATACTAGGGCATTCTGTCCAGATTTATTTCCTTATTACTTCAACCCAAAAAGTTTTGAGTAGTCCGGATTCTGAATATTCCGAATTACGACATCAGTCAGCATTCCAGTCACATGATTTGCATTCAATTAACATTGGATAATCAGACCTTCAATCAGTTGGTGTTAACCAACAAGCAATCACCAATCAATTATCTGTTGATACTTTGATAATCTTTTGTAAGAGAGCGCTTGGTATTCGATTCGAGTTTCTTAAGTCAGTTCATAATGTTTGATTGTCCTGCAAAGCATGCACGTACAGGTTTGGCATTATAGCAGATTTTGAGACCTACACAGAAGGAATTAGCCGTTAAGTATTCAATTGGCCGTACTACAGTATCGGATATTTTAAAGCGAAAAGATTAATTCAAACAGACGTTTGCCGATAACTTTAACAGCCTTAAGAAATGATTTTACATCAACAGAATGAGGCACAAGTGGTTTAAAGGAGAATACTACCGCAAATAGTTGTTTTTATATGAAAAATAATGTTAATATTAGAATATTTTTGGCCCTGCGAAATTTTAAAAGTCACTCTGAATATTTTTACAAAGGAAAAATATACCCCCAAAGAACGAATTGATATTTATGCATATCTGCAGCCTCGTTTTGATTTTTTCCGTGAATGACGTCATAGATGACACACATGAATTTCCCTATAGAAGGCTATTTATTGCAACTGAGCACTGCATGCCATCATTTTGACTAACTGGAAGAATAAACATGGTCAATTGCATTGCTTGGGGATATACTAAAGTAATAGCAGCAACAATAAATCGGGAAGCACATGTCATTTTTTAAAAAAATTTCCAGGCGAGACAACACGCAGAAAGGTCTGGACACAGCAATGTCAACGAGGCGATGTCAAAACACACTTCTCTTTCTTGTGTTCGGAGAATTTCGAGTTATCTGCTTACGAACGTGACCAGTGCAATTTTAATAATATTATGTCGATCAAGATATAACAGTTATGTTTTCTTTCTATGTTAAAACTGTGCATTCTATGGCAACTGACACGCTTTCAAAATCTAGCAATAGAAATGACTGATGTAACCATAGCATCAAAATTTAAAAAAACATAGCGTAGGCCTAGCCTAAATACTAATGTAAATTAATAGCGTCTTCTGCATCAGTAGTGGGCGTAGGCCTATGTCGATGATTTTGCAGTCGACCATAGATAGTCCTAGATGTAAGAAGTTTGTCAGATTTAACTAGGTAAATGAATGTGATAGAAATTTTTTTCATCGATACTGCCGATACTATGCCAATAGGCTCGGATAGGCCCAACTGTACTCAGAATCCGATGATACTCCTGTAATGTGACCCGTTTTTAGCTACGTTCTCGTAGCTAGTCTAGGGCATATAATACCGTAATTCATAGTTTTTCGTAGCTAGTCTAGGGCATATAATACCGTAATTCATAGTTTTTCTCTGATATATATTTTTGTCGATGAAGCGTGAATATCAATTGGGCCTAATGAAGCGAAAAGTTATCGAGAATTGAAGGACTGGTGATAAGGCAAGGTGTGTACACTGTGTTTAGTGCCTATTTATCTTTCTGCGCTGCTAGAAATGGTAGAATGTTCCGAATCATCATCGTCACCGTTGCTCCTCGCATTTCTAATTGGCTCGGATTGATAGGGAAGAACATTCGGGGCGAATTCAATGTCTGACAAGCTGTCACTTTCTGCCGATGCCATATTGAAATATACATCGACTGCTGTAGGAGTGTCGACTCTTTATGTCATGTCACATGATTTAGCTTCAGCTCATTAATTGTCAGGTGTTTCTGTAATTGCAGAAATCCGAAAGTGTTTTTTAACGTTATTTGTTACTAAAACTTTAAAAAAAAAAAAAAAGATTCTGAAATGCGTTACACAATGGACTAAATGATAAAATCAAACTTTTTCCACAGCATTCTCCTTTAAGGGTGTGGACAGAGGTACAATAATACTTCCGGTATTGAGGCAATTGGGTATTCTGACATGCTGTGTAAACCGGCATGTTGTATCGATCCCGTGCGATGTCGGAATTGACAGAGTCCACTTTATATTACAGTTTGATATTTTATAATTTTCAGTATTCACAAGGCAATGACGAATGTTATAAATGTCACAGACCTGGTCATTGGGCGAGAGATTGTCGTCATGACGGAGGAGGAGGAGGTGGTGGTGGTGGTAGTGGAGGAGGATATCGTGGTAATCGTAGAGGTGGTAGATACAGGTCACCCTCTCCACGTAGACGAAGAAGGTTGGTCTCACTTATCTTATTTAGAATATGTTGAAAATATACACATCACACCAAAGTTGTGTTGTGGGCCTGTGGCCATGCATGAGGAGTTATACATGATTAAATGTCACCTTTCAATTATGCTCATCTTTTCAACATTAGCAGCAATAAGCTGGTAATTTATTTGGAATTGACGAAATAAATGATGTATTGCTGATGTTAACATAATTTCATTTACAGATCGAGATCCAGATCACGCTCACGAAGACATTCTAGAAGTAGATCAAGAAGTAGACGAAGAAGAAGTAGTAGAAGTAGAAGCCAAGACAGATCTAGTAAACGTAGACGGACACGTAGTCGTAGTGGTAGTACCAAAAGAAACAAAACCACTCGTTCCAGGAGCAGGTCCAAATCAGTTGTAAAGTCAAGAAGTAGATCTAAAAGCAGATCCAAGAGTCCATCTCGTTCTAAGAGTAGGAGTCCTACTAGATCAAGGTCACACTCTAGATCTCGTTCTAGATCAAAAAGTGCTGAAGTTGATGGTGATGTCAATGGCAATAAAGATAATGAAGAGCCTGAAAATGGCAACTCACATGAATCTTCTCCAAATCGTGCTCCCAGTCGATCCCGAAGTCGAAGTAAATCTTTGTGATATTTTCGACCTGTTTTTATATTCCCGGCCCTTGACACATTCATCAAAGACATGCATCCCCCATTAACTATTCTTTAAGACTTTAATGTAGAAAGTGTTTAAAGATAGCTGCTTTTATCAATTGTAACAATCATGCTAATATTAAAGAAATATTGTGTACAGTATGTAGTGTTTAAATATATATATTGAGGAGCTGTATTCGTTTTTATATGCCCAGATGAAAACGTGAGAAATTTCCAGTCAATAGAAACAGGTAACACAAACCACTTACAGACAGTTTGATCCAATCAATTTTGACTAAGTCAGACTGATACATTGACTAAGTCAGACTGATGCATTTGATATTCAGATAAGTTGATATGTAATAATTAATAGAATACTATACCAAAATAAACCCCCATTTTATCCAACATTTTTTGATTAAAATACTCACTTCTTCAAGGATGAAGAACTAAATACAAAATGGCCGAATGGTTAACGCATGTGCATTGTATCAGAAGGTCTGTCATTGAGTCAACTGACGTTCTGATTCCTGCTTGTACGTGACAAGGAGTAGGGTCATCTGTCCAACATTGTGGGGTTTTTTCTGGGACCTCTGGTTTCCTCTCACCGCTAAAGACCCCTGCAAGCAATTTCATTATGGGACTAAAATGGACCCATGTGTTTGTCCGAAATGATCTAGTTTGTGTTGAGTGGACAGTTGAATCCCATTTCTCTCTCTCCAATACTTTTAAGTCACCTATGTAATGAAAACATATTTTGGAGTGGTCATGGGTATATAAATATCCATGAATTGCCTCCATGACACATTTTATATATCATAAAATGAAAGAATTGGGGCTTTTATTAATTACCAAATTCTGCGTATTTATACATTTTATGTATGTATCGTTGATGGAAATGCTTGAAAGAAAAATGTTGGATTTGAAGACCAAACTTGGATGGGATGATACAGATGAGAAAACACAACACACAAATATGAGCATTTTATTCCAGAGAGTTTGAATAAATATTCTACAACCCAAATAAGTAAAACATAAAAATTGTTCACAGAAATATTGAAAATTAAATGGTTATTGGCCTAATGCCGTTGTAAGCAAATGATGGTGTAGATGATTGCATATTGTCTGATACTACATGTGTGCATAATACATGCAATTTGCCATAACTTTTGAAGGAGGTAATATTATGAATCAAAATTTGAACAGTAAGGAGATGTACTTGGTTTCATTGTAGGGTCTGAAATCCAATTAAATCATTATTTCATGGTTCCAATATAAGATACCCAGAGCAGCCACTCTTCTTATGGCTGCACATGCCTATAGTGGTTCACAAAAATGAAATGGGGTTTAACGTCCTACTGTTCTGCTCCTAACCTGGGCTAATGAAGACGGGCATATGCCATACAGTGTGCTATGCGGGAAATTTTGCCCGGACAGCGGCACTACGGCCTACTCTTATATCGAATTCCAACTGCCAAGGGATCTTTTACGTGCACGCCAATGTGTACACGGGACCTCTGTTTTTCGTCCCATCCGAACGACTAGACAGCTTTCCTTGTCAGCCCCTCCGTCCTGCATCACTGACAAGGGAGAACCACGCCGGAAAGTGGTTCACAAAATGAACAGTTGTTATAAGCACATTCATAAAACTTTTAAGATGTTGAGTAAAATATCAAACCAGTGGAGCTAAAATCTGGCCTGAAATAAATAGTCAAACATTTCAAATTCAGCAATGAGACTTTAAGTACAAAATGATACATGTTATCAAATACAATAAACAGTTGAACCCTGCACTGAACTACATATGACCTGTAATTTAACCGATTCTAAAAATTAACTAAAAGACAAATATTTATGTTTTTCATTTTATAAAGCATCTAGCTATCAAATACTTTGATTTTAAACAGAATACTCATCAAAGCATTCACCTAATGAACAACTACAGGAAGTTTGAATATTCTAACCCGATTAGAAGTGGGAGAACAATAAATATGTTTCATTATGGTACATAACCCTACACAATAAGTAGGCCACCTTTTTTGGGGGTTACTGGAATAAAAAGAATGGTTGTAACAACAGTAAAAGAAAAAACTTTTGTCTTTAAACAATAACATAAGTTTCACATTAGAGTATGTAACTAATTCATACTTGATATCCTACTTGACCAAAAAGAAGTAATTAGTTACCGGTTTCACAGATATTTAAAGTAAAATGATAATCTTAAATGAAACAGGCTGATGTCCCCCACCGAAATCCCAAAATAATTAGATGACACATATTAATTACGGTAATGGCACATTTATTTTTTTTAAAAGTATCAAGCAATCAAACTGACTATTAACTATACACTAAGTTTCATCACTCTCTATCAGATAGAATCAAAGTTATCTTGTCCCAAAGCATCGACCAATGAAATTGCTTAGCTCGGCTTTAGCTCGAAATGTTAGTCAAGGTAATGATCAATCTGAACGACAAACCCACCCTAGCTACCATTTAATTTTCATACTTTAGTTACGTTTTCGGGTAATGATATAATGAATCTATACTCGGAGTTTCATCACTCTCACTCAATTATAACCAAAGTTATCGTGGCCCAAAACATCAATCAATCAGATTGCTTATCTCCGCTTACAGTAAGCAGACAATGTTTATCATCGAACTCCATCAAGGTGCCTACACCAAGTTTGAACATTCTACCTCAATTAGGAGAGTTATTATGTTCCAAAGTCTTGACGAATGAAATTGCTTATCGCTTTGCTTACCCTGAACAGAAAATGCTCATTATCGAACTTAGTCAAGGTATTGATGTGATAAAACTATACACCAAGTGTCCTCCCTCTTACTGAATTAGAACTAAAGTTATCGTGTCCAAAAACATCAACCAATCAAACTGCTTATCCTAAGCAGAAAATTCTCATCTTCAACTCCATCAAGGCATTCACCTAATAAACACCTACGCTAAGTGTGAACATTCTAGCTCAATTAGAAGGAGAGTTATTGTGTCCAAAAAAGTGTGACAGACAGACAAACCCATTTTAATAGTCCCCTGCTTTCTTCGAAAGCCGGGGGACAATAAATTTAATTTATATGTATAATCACAATGAAGCACTGGTTAAATGTACAATATAAATGTGTACAGGCATTGGCACAAAAAGGATAAATATTAAAAATAAAATAAATGTATAAAAAAAAAGATAGAAACAATTTAATTATTAGATTCTCCGCCATTATACATGTACATACAAGACGCTATCTTGAAGTCTCAAATTGTGTATGAATTCATTCCTTTTGTGTGCTGTAGCTTAGATTTGATAGAAGTGCAGAAATCAGATTTCAGCAGACAATCTTATTGTAGAAAATCAAATTACCTCAAAAAACTAGGATTGCTATTTCATTAATTGTTGGTTTTTGTTGGGTTTTTTTTTTTGCAATATTCCGACAGGAATATGCTTTGATTCATGGTCATTTTTCATACATTAGCCAATCTACAGGTTATTAAGTTTAAGTTGGAAGAATTAAATTTATATAGATCTGTTTTAAGGACTTCTTACCACATACCTAATAAACATGCAAAAGAAATTAATGTCATACAATATTGTGAGAATAATTTTTTTTTTTTTAGGACTTTTAGGCTAATGTCCCATTTTTATTGATGATTATTTGCTTCTATTTACAATTATTTTATTATCTTCAACCTATATATTATATAAATAATTATATACAATTTATAAACATAATCTGAACATTTCTTATACTATGATCATTTCATTATATTTAAAATGATACATACACAAACAATAGATAAACAGGTTTTGTTTTGTTCTAATATTTAAAATGTATTAAGAACAATCATCTGGTCTTTTGGCTTGCTCAGCTTCATATCTATTACTTTATGACTAAACACAATGTAAACAGTTTCATAATAATTTCCTATAGTATTTCCTGTCTGAAGCAAACCAAAAACAAATGTGCAGTGTGTTCACGACTCCAAATACATGTATATTGAACATAACCAAGTGGGCCAAGCAGAAAGGAAAGATGAAGAAAATTTATGCAGTCTTGATGGCTTCTAAACCCAGGGGATATTAGAGGGCAGCAACTGAAGACAACCCAAAATGGACGCGACACCACTTTAAAATTTTAAATTTAGGTAGTAATTCAGTTTTTTAATTGAGTGCTACTTCAATGCACGGACCCTAAAATATCAGGTATGCTAGAGAGTTACATTCTTTCAAAACTACCTTTCGCATATTTCCAACAAAAAATAATTTGAATTACATAGTGAAAAATGAAAATGAGATCTATTTTTATAATATGATACATATAAGCTTGCTAAATAATAAGGTAAATTATAAACAAACAAAAATTATAACTATCCAAAAACACCACAAATAAAAAAAAAACCCTGATAAAGTATCTAAAACATTAATACCATATCTTATATCACAAAATACAACAATATCTTAATCTTTATTTGAACAGAAAATGAAAGCAAACAGCATTTTTGAAGATGTATGGCATAATAATCTTGACAAAATATCATACTACAGTGTACTAAATATTACATATTTTAGCCGAGTTAGTAAACTATGCAACAAAAACAAATTGGTGTTTCAGTAAAATGTCTAATTATAAAATAAACTATTATCAATTAAACACAATATTCAACTACAATTTTATTGATACCTTATGGTTTGTAATAAGAAAAAATCTATCTGGTAGCATCACTACTTTTGGCATCACCCTAATTATTTTATACAAAATACTGTACTGTATGTATATATAATTTACAGGTTTTGGTTCAGTTTATAATTCAAATCACAATAAATTACATTTATATTATCGGTAACAAAAGGGGTTTCCATGTAGGAATTGTAGCGAAGTTATGTAAACTCAGTTTGATTTAATGTCAGTATAAATTAGTGGGTTTATAAATAAATCATACAATAAGGTAACTTATTGTAAGATAAGCCATTATCTATGGCTTGACTATTTTTAACCATAGTTTGTCATGATTATATATGTTTGTAATGTTTACATCACAGTTAAACATTCATTATGCAAGAGCTAAATCTGCCAATAGCAGGTCTTTCTTTAGGCCTGAAATGTTATCTAAATTATTAATTAGACATTAATTAACTTATCCAGACCATAATCAACTCTCTGGATTTACTGGATTATGACCCCATTTGCTGCTCGACTTCCATTCATAATTTAATCATGAAATGGATGATCGAGACTGTTTTTTATAGTACAGACTTTAGTAATGATGATCTAGGCTAGGCCGAAATTTCAATCGCTTAATTCTCGGTTCATAGTGAATCAATTTGAAATTTTCAGCAAATTGCCTTTACATTATCCAGTTTTTAACTATTATAGGGAGAACTGCCAGCTCTTTATCTTATCTTCCATAATGTATCTTTAAATGTTTCAATAATTGCTGAGTAACCTAGTGTCTTGCCTCTACTAGGCCAATTTCCAATAGGGCTAAACTGTTGAAAATTGAATTCTTGAAGATACCTCTAAATCTTTTATAAAACCAGGAACTTTCCATTTTGTTATGGACTCACTATCCACATACAGACTGGACCATATTGCTGTCTCTGTACCAGTTTCGTGAGGTTCTATGGAAATTTGATGATGTCACTGAATTTTTAAAAATCTTAATAAACTTAAGAAATTCCAAATATCCTCCGAAATAGAATTTTATGGATTTTGGTATACCATTTGGACATACAGTATACTGTTAGGCATACATTTTAGACCATATTGTAGTCTGTCCAAGTTTCACAAAGTTCTATAAACTCTAAAGTTATTGAAGTTTTAAAAAAACCTTAACCAGAAACTTGGCCCTTGGGGTTGACCATAAGTTTGTTGCTATAGCAAGACAATAAAATACATAAAAATGTTGATATTAAATGTGTAACAATAATGCACCAAGGGATCAGCATATTTGACAGTATTAATTATATTTGATGGGTTTAAAAAAATAGTTAACTTTTCATGGAATAAAGCTATAATTAGAAATTTAAATGTCACCATAATTTGTCAGAATTTAGAACAGAAATTCACTAGGCCATACAAAAAAATATATTCTGTTTCTCAGACAATCCTTACAAAAAATCGAATGTGGGAGGGAGGTTTTTATTTTGTCAAAGGATCACTACTGGGGCTAAATGACTTTGCATAATCACATTTCATGGCACTACATCTATTTCATCATGTTGATTATAGAAATGTACCAATATTAACCAATTAATATCCAGTATATTTTGAGGGACAACATTTGCGTAAAAAAGTGTCCTTCCTAGTGTTATCTCAACTGGATTATGCAAATTGATTGCTAGCAGGAGATCCAAAATATTTTTAAAACGTCTCTTAAGTTTCTCAAAATAATAAAGCTCGTTTAGTTACTCGATCTTAAAAATCGGATCACATCACCAATAAACTTGTGCAAATCCATTGGTTGCCTGTTGAAGCTAGAAATGACTATAAAATTCTGACAATACATCTATACTATAAAGCCATGTTTTCTGACACTGCACCACAGTATATGCGTTTTTCAATTATTCCTCCTTTGTGACGAAACTTGCAATCTTCGGTTCCAAACTATTATAAATTGTACGGAAAATACTCTTTACAAGTTCATGGTGCATAATTATGGAATGAGCTTCCTCGGCAGATCCGCATGACACCTCTATTTTCAAGTTTTAAGTCAACACTAAAACACATCTGTTTACCAAATATTTGTAATAGAACAATAGTTAAACTTAAATGCTTAGAAATGACCAGTGAACATAATTTAGCCTTATATAAGACAATTTATTATTATTATTTATGATTGTCAATATTTTTAGGACTGCGTACTTGATAACTGATCCTACACCACATTTCTGGGAGTCACTTCCTGTAACGCATTTACATGTGCGGTAATTAACGTCAATGAGACTGTTTTTATTTTTTGAGAACCAAAATATTTTTTTTTTATATGGCCATAAGATAGTGCTTCCAGAATATTGCAAATAAACTAAATATCAAAACTTTATACTTTGTGTTTGAAGGCTAAAAATTACATCTATCTTTGGTAACCTCCCAAATGATAACAGCTTCAACCAATAAGTCAAAGTTTGCCCTATTTAGATTCATAGAGGAACCCATACAGACACCCCAACATTTTCAGTTTAATTAATATGGTTATTTTCAGCACTTTTACTAACATTCAGCACTTTTAACAGATATACATTGTTATTTGTACATACATTATATACATGGTTTTAAAAATATTGAATACATATTGTTTTGATTAAAATCATTCATTTTAATCAGTGTGTCTCTGTCGATACCTTTTTTCTGAAGATAAAAGTTCATCTTGTAGTAACTTCATAGTGTCCAACAGAGAATCCTTTTCTTTATTTGCCATATCTAACTCCTCTTCAAGATGGAGAATTTTACTTTGCAGATGTAAATTCTGTGTTTCCAAATTTCCATCTGATTGCGGATCGTTGGCCCTGGTGATGAGTTGAATGCGATCAACAAGAGCGATGTTTTCATTGCGTAATTTTTCCAACTCACCAGATGTTAATGATAGCTGTGTTTGTAAGACTTCTTTGTCTTTCTTTAGTTTAGTCATTTCTGATAGTTTTTGGTTAAGGTTGATATTTTCAGCTTGTATCAATAAGAAAGATGAATGAAGAGCAGACTGAGAATCACTAGATGGATTAACACCAGATAAATCATTGTTTATATTTGTTCCATTCAGCACAGGTTCAGCAGATAGAGCTGAAAATATACAAATAATAAGGGAATTGTATAAGATTAGATAAAGAGCAGACAGTTCTTGTTATAATAGTTAACCAGCGGCTGCCAGGCAGGATACACCTACATTTTGCAAGAGATGGATAAGAGAACAAGCTAAAAACAAAAAGGATTTTTTGTACAATCAGGCGCCATAATCAACTAGGTTATGGTCTTAAATGTGCAAATATCAAAAGGGACTGAGATTTTTGGAATATAAAGATATGTTTTAAGTATCATCAAAATTGGATAAAAATTGTGACCTCTAGAGGGTCCATAACCTTTGTATTACATAATTATACACAATTTGCCATTTTGTCGGGCAGTTTCATTTCAATTTTCTCAAAATTCCAATTCAACCTTCATTATGGTGGAATGGTGATATATCTAAACGGTTTTTAAAATCTGAAAAAAAATTGTGACCTCTAGAGAATGCGATTTTTCAACCAATCAGGGGCCATAATCCAGGAAGTTACATTCTGATATGTGTGATTATCAACAGGAACCAAGATCTTTATGATAAAAACATATATATTTAAAGTTTCATCCAAATCGGATAAAAACTGCGGCCTCTAGAGGGCCCACAACCTTGATATACCAGATTTTCTCCACTATTTGCGTACAATTTTTGTCCGATTTTCACAAAATTCGAACTCAACCATCATTAGTGTATAACTGATATATTCACATGTTCTTTTTTTTTTAAAATCAGATAAAAATTGTGACCTCTATAGGGACCACAAGCTCAAATCGGATAAAAATTGTGACCTCTAGAGGGATAACAAGTTAAAAGCGCAATTTTTCGTACAATCAGGGGCCATAATTCAGGAAGTTATGATCCGATAACGCGAATTTAAAAAGGAACCAAGATCTTTGGGAAATAAACATGCCTTCCAAGTTTCATCAAAATCGGATGAAAATTGTGACCTCTAGAGGGGTCCACAACCTTGATATACCATATTTTACACTATTTGCGTACAAGGGGCGGCCATTTTGTCTGTCAGTTTTGGTCCGATTTTCACGAAATTTGAACTCGACCATCATTAGGGTGTAACGGTGATATGAAAATGTGGGTGTATAAAAAGGGAATATGTTGAAAATTTTAGTCAAATTACTTCACTCTGTCCCATCTGAGCCGAATGATCGCTGTTACAAGAAAAGTATTGCCTCAATTGTCATTGCTACCATTGTTACGATAATAAACAAAGTCTCGATTATCCATTTCTACGTTAAATCATTAACCGCAAATAGTATTTAAATCTGTTGAAAATCTAGAGTATTGGATGATGAAAAGCAATTCTTCTATGTTTATTATAATTTTCCAGTCCACTGAGAAATAAAATGAAATGGGGTTCAATAGCCTACAAAGAAATGAACTGGTGTTTAAGGTCTTACTTTTTTGTTCCATCCAGGCTTCTAAGATGGACATACAGTATATAGTGTACTATAAGGTAAATTTTGCCCAGACAGCAGCGCTACGGCCTACTCTCATTTCAAATTCCAATTGTCATGTGTTCTTTTACATGCACGCTAATGTGTATATTGGACCTCAGTTTCCCATTCAAAACCAGCGGCTACCAGGCAGGATACGCCCACATTTTCGAGAGATGGATAGAGAACAAGCTAAAAAGAAAGGGATTTTTCCTACAATCAAGGGCCATAATTGAGGAAATTACAATATACCATATTTTTTCGCTATTTGAGAACGAGGGGTGGCCATTTTGTCTGTGAATTTTGGGACGATTTTCACAAAATTCAAACTCGGCTGTCCTTAGGGTGTAACGGTGATATACTAAAAAGTTTTTTTTAAATCAGATAAAAATTATGACCTCTATTTATAGGGTCCACAAGCTAAAAATGCAATTTTTCCTACAATCAAGGGCCATAATTCAGGAAATTACAATTCAATATGCGCAAATATCGAAAGGAACCAAGATCTTTGGGTTATAAACTTACATTTCAAGTTTCAAGAAAAATTGTGACCTCTATAGGGTCCACAACCTTGATATACCATATTTTTTCGCTATTTGAGAACGAGGGGTGGCCATTTTGTCTGTGAATTTTGGGACGATTTTCACAAAATTCAAACTCGGCTGTCCTTAGGGTGTAACGGTGATATACTAAAAAGTTTTTTTTAAATCAGATAAAAATTATGACCTCTATTTATAGGGTCCACAAGCTAAAAATGCAATTTTTCCTACAATCAAGGGCCATAATTCAGGAAATTACAATTCAATATGCGCAAATATCGAAAGGAACCAAGATCTTTGGGTTATAAACTTACATTTCAAGTTTCAAGAAAAATTGTGACCTCTATAGGGTCCACAACCTTGATATACCATATTTTTTCGCTATTTGAGAACGAGGGGTGGCCATTTTGTCTGTGAATTTTGGGACGATTTTCACAAAATTCAAACTCGGCTGTCCTTAGGGTGTAACGGTGATATACTAAAAAGTTTTTTTTAAATCAGATAAAAATTATGACCTCTATTTATAGGGTCCACAAGCTAAAAATGCAATTTTTCCTACAATCAAGGGCCATAATTCAGGAAATTACAATTCAATATGCGCAAATATCGAAAGGAACCGAGATCTTTGGGTTATAAACTTACATTGCAAGTTTCAACAAAATCGGATTAAAATTGTGACCTCTATAGGGTCCACAACCTTGATATACCATATTTTACGCTATTTGAGAACGAAGGGCGGCCATTTTGTCTGTCAGTTTTTGGGCCGATTTTCACGAAATTCGAACTCAGACGTCCTTAGGGTGTAACGGTGATATAATAATACGATTTTCTAAATTGGATAAAAATTATGACCTCTATTGGGTCCATAAGCTAAAAACGTCATTTTTCGTACAATCAGGGGCCATAATTTAGGAAGTTACAATCCGATATGCGCGAATATCGAAAGTAACCGAGATCTTTGGGTTATAAACTTACATTTCAAGTTTCAACAAAATCAGATAAAAATTGTGACCTCTATAGGGTCCACAACCTTGATATACCATATTTTTACGCTATTTGAGAACGAACGTCGGCCATTTTGTCTGTCAATTTTGGGCCGATTTTCACGCAATTTGAACTCAGTCGTCCTAAGGGTGTAACGGTGATATAATAATACGTTTTTTTAAATCAGATAAAAATTATGACCTCTATAGGAACCACAAGCTAAAAACGCGATTTTTCATACAAACAGGGGCCATAATTCAGGAAGTTACGGTCCGATATGCTTGAATATCGAAAGGAACCGAGATCTTTGGGTTATAAACTTACATTTCAAGTTTCAACAAAATCGGATAAAAATTGTGACCTCTATAGGGTCCAGAACCTCGACATACCATATTTTTACGCTATTTGAGAACAAATGGCGGCCATATTATCTGTCAATTTTGATGCGATTTTCACGAAATTCGAACTCATTCGTCCTTAGGGTGTAACGGTGATATAATAATACAGTTTTTTAAATCGGATAAAAATTATGACCTGTAGAGTGTCCACAAACAAATTGTGGACGGACAGACAGGGGCGACGGCATAATACGTTCACATGAAAATGTGGGCATATAAAAATAGACACTGTTCCTTGCAGTACAAAAAGACAGTTGGTTATGTAAATAACATTTGAAAAGACCTTGCAGAAGATTTAAATGTCTTACCTTTTATATTGAATATACCATCAAACCCTCTCTCTATATGAAGTTGATTTATGTGAATATTTTGAGGTGGTGGTGTAAATGAACCTATGTTTACAGATGGACGATCTTCCTACAATGAAAAACAAATACTTAGTTTCTATGTATTTTAAATTTTGAGTGGACATTGTTGCCTCCATAAACTTTAAACTTTAGAGTCCAAAGTTTAATTTTGCAGCTTCATGTTGTGAAAAATGTACAATGCAGGTCTGCATGCCTACTCGTTCATTCTTTTACCTGAAGTGGTGCTAGATCTATCTCATTTTTATTTGTGTTAGCTGAAACGTTTAGAGACAGTTTTAAAACAAGAAAAATATGAACTTACAGATAGAATTAACATGAGATCGGATAAAATAACATCCATTGGAATGATTTCAGGTAACTTTTCTTCTTCTATAAATTCCGTTAGAGACGTTATAGCAGACATCTTTAACTGTATAGGAATATTACTGGCTTTTATCACCATACAATCTTTCTTAGTTTTCCGTTCACTATGTTTGTGTTCAGGACTTGATGAAGTGCTGTTATGAGGTGAAGGAGATTCAGCAATCAACGTCATTTTTATTGGAAAATGTGCAGGAGATGGTTCTGTGTTCTTACTGTCCTTTTCATCAGTAAAAAATCCTTGAGAAAGAAAAATGTTTTAAAATCAGTTTCTTCACAGACTGCAACTGGACTTACCCATAAGCAGCATAAATCAAATATCAGCAGGACTGTCCATACTGAGGTGACCTTTTATTTCAAGCTAGTGAAAAAATACTAACCCACTTAGCAATGATTTGCAATGGAACTAGCAAGTCAGTTTGACTTCTGTCCGTAGTATAAAATTAACCAACAATATAGAGGAGTAGGTTGAGTATATATATGTCGTGCTCACAACATTCTTACCAATTATGAGCTAACATAGTCTAGCAGACTGACATAAAGACAACTATATTTAATAAATAGATCACATAATAATAGATCTATGTTATCATTATACCTTTTCCAGATAATTTGCTATGAACTTCTTCAAGACTCATGTTACCGGGACAACTTGTTGATAAGGAAGCTATTTGAAGAGCTGTGTTAGCGATACCATCACTACCATAGAGTAACACTTCTGGTTTATCTAATTTAAGTACCACAACAGAGACCTGAAATAATACATCATTATATTTTATAACCTACAAGGTACAGTACGCCTACAGAGTATGTGATGATTGATCAGAGAGGTTTCCTGTCGAGAATAAAGTATCAAACAATCAAATTGTTTATCACTCTGTTTAACCCAAGCAAAAAATGCTCATTATCAAACTTCATCAAGGTAAAGATGCAAAGAAACTACAGACCAATTTCGATCACTCCCCCTCAATTAGAAGCAGAGCCATCATGTATCAAAGTCTCATCAAATCAAATTGCTTATTTCTGCTTGGCTTTGGTGGCAAATGTTCATCATCCAACTCAGTCAAAACATTCACCTAATAAACATCTACCTAAATTAGAAGCAGAGTTATTGTGTTCCAAAAACTGTGACAAGTAGAAGGACAGAAAAAAACATTTTAATAGTCCCCTGCTTTCTATGACAGACACAGGACAATATGAAAGAACTGTCTCACCATTTCTTTTGTTTTGGTAGTTATACTATCAGCATAAACACTGGAACAATCATCGCTATATGTATCCGTAACGGAAGCTGTCTCATAGGGATTATCGTTACTAAATACTGGACCTTCGCTTTCTTCCAACGATAAATCAACATAATCTTCATCTGATTGGTCAGTAAAAGTAGACATATTATCATCATCTATCACTGATAGTAAATCATTATTAGAACCAGTTAATTTATTTCCAGTAATTTTGTCGGAAATGTTACTGAACATGGAATTCATAGGTTTCATATATCTGGCGAAGTTTCCACGACTTTCCATAAAAATTCCGGAATCTCCTCCCAGGGAACTAGTTGTGTGTAGTTCCTGATTATGAATTTCTGATGGTATGGCATTAGTAGAAGATGATTTTCTTTGTAATGAATTAAAATTTGCATCATTTCCATTTATCTTACAAATGTCTTCTGCTACAGCAATAATTTCAGCATTGAACTCACATGTATCTGTGGGCATGGCATGTATTGTTGAATCACTCATGGACTTAGTTATCATGATATTAGGATTATCTTCTAAAGATGAAGTAGAATCTGTAAAATATAAATTAGTTTATCAAATAAAATATTGTAAATGAGAAACCTTAGTGATTGTGTGCAATATTAAATTGTACACACATACTGTATATAAAAAGAATAGATATGTACTGTTTTAATTCAGGTCTATTCCGAGTATAAACAACCCTGAAAAATTGGGCAGTCTTGTAGAAAACAGTTAATAATTATTATTAATACTTATTTGTTTTTCTATGACACATAAAGATGACAGTGTGAAATCAGTAGAAGCCAATATGAACTTTAAATAGTCATCATTTTAGTTAGGATTGTTTGATGTGAATAATATTTGGATCAAAATGATTTTTAAAAAAAAAGGATTGTGTGTGGTCTTAAAACTCTTAAAAAATTTATTCCAACAGGTTGAAGCTAAATGTGATATTATTTAATAAATCAGCTTATAAAATTTCACATTAAATTATAGCTTTTAAAATATTTTTAAACTATTTGTCACACTAAAAACATTACCATTTGTGTTTATAGATATTCTATTGGGTGCTGAATTAGATGCCTGTTTTTTATGTCCCATAGCTTTAATTTTACGATGTTCTGGACTATAGATATTGGCATCTTTACAGAAAGTATGAACTGGACTGCCAAAATCATCGGGAAATGTTTGAAGGTGAGATAAAAAAGGACAGATAACAGCTACTTCCAAGGCAGGAATTAATAACGGAATACAGAATGAAGAAGGTCCGGCATCCATAAACAATAAGAGGTCACTGGTTAACTGAGACTGAAATCTCGTCATGGATTCGTTAAGTCGCATGAGGAACAAATATTGGTAATGATTAATCTGTAGGTTTATTTTGGCACCAATGTCTGCTATCACATGATTATCAGCAAGTTGATTCCTATCACCGTTAGTACCAGTCTCACTTTCTTCGGAACTGTAATACTGTTTTAACTTTCGAACAGATGAACGACTAGCTCTATCTTGTGAACTGTCTGGGACTTTTTTCTTAGCTGGTTTACCACTTAACCATAGTGTCAGAGGAAATCCTTCCACGAATGGCACCGGTCTAGATTTATAATTATTTACACCAAGGAATTCTAACCAAACCAAATCCATTGTCACACACCAAATATCACAGTTGGCTTTTTTCTTAAGAGTATTAGAATGTAGATTACACTGGACCTTTGGATTTCCTTCTGCAGACACAGTTTGTAATATTTTCTTTACAGAACTTTTAATATAAGGATTGTCAATGTTGCTCGCATGATTTCGTAATGGTTCCGGAATGATTTGAAATGTTTTGTTCTCATTGGGAAATGAGTCCGCGTAAAACAAGTTTCCTGTCTCATATTTGTCTATCAGGTTTTGTAAATCTGCTCTAGATGTTTTTTCCTCTATCCTTACATTGGTAGCACAAAGTCTAGACACTACAATCTGAAGATATTCTGGTCTCTCTGGTTGACCTTCTACTTTTGTTTCTGCTGGTAGTATTATCTGTAAATATACAATTTATTAATCTGATATACAATGTACAAATAATAACCATATTCAATAAGAGTTAACTTAGTAAATATAGTTCCCACTTCTTAGCATACAAAAAAAAAATCATTTGCCTTACAAGTTCATTAGAAGCAAAGTTGTCTGAGCTAGCTCTAATATCTAATATCAACAAATCCGACTGAGCAAGTTTTGGAGTCTGTTGTGAGAAGCAATCACATCTGCAAAACACATTTCATATTTACGATCCAAATATTTTGAAATTTGATACAGATCATCCTTAAAATATTCTATAGTATCACAAACTCGGTCCTGTATTGTGTTCACAAGAATTAATAAATTTGAACATAAAGGGGGAGGTGCCCCAATAATTCTACCAAGTATTAAAGGATTGGTTCCTGTTCTTCCTCAGCCATATCACTGAGATCCAAACTCACCTGCACTGTTAGAGGGACTCTTCCGCCCTTTCTATCCTTTGCAGTAAAATGTTTTTTGTCACCTTTTGGGAATTTTATGAAAGGATTAAATGAAGGAATTTATCCTGTAATGCATTCACATGTTTAAAAAAGTCAAAATATGTCTGGAAAGATAACTCGGCAAAACATGTTCGAAATTTACAATACAAAAATAGTTTTCTTCCATATACATTAATGAAATGAAATGAAATGGGGTTTAACGTCCTACTGTTCTGCTCCTAAACTGGGCTAATGAAGACAGGCATACGCCATACAGTGTGCTATGAGGGGCAGCGGCTCTACAGCCTACTCTTATATCGTATTCCAACTGTCAAGGGATCTTTTACGTGCACAGCAATATCTACACGGGACCTTGGTTTTTCCGTCCCATCCAAACGACTAGACAGCTGTCCTATACATTAATGAACAAACCCACTGAGTTTTAAATTTTTCATTGACATTAGTGATTAGACCCCATCTTTTACTTATCTTCCTTAACAGCTTAAACTTAAAGAATAACATTTATCAGAATTGGAGAAAGGTCACAGAATTAAGGAAGAAAGACAACTTTTATGATTATAACATCACAATATAAAACTCATTTACTAAGTTTTGGTGGAAAAATTTTACCCTTGGCATGACAGCTTCTATCTTGATATCAGTATGTTCTGTTGGTTCTTCCGATTCCATCAGATCCATATCCTGTAATAATACTTGCTATGTAATCATTTGAACACCTGATATCTGTTTTTGATTTATTTTTAGCGTGATCAGATTTTTTTTCTGCATTTTATAGTGCAGTTTACTGAATAAAAACTTTTATGATATACAAATATGAAGAACATGAATGATCAATATGGTGTACACAATTCTCAATGATAATGAAACAATTTCTCATTAAGATATCTTAGATCGATCATGGACCGTATATAGATGGACAGGCAACGCCCATGAAGCCTTCAGAATTCTGTGCCGTGGCAAAAAGTAGACCTGACAATCGTGACTAAGATAAAATTACCTCCCCTCATGCAATTACCAGTATTAAGTTTAAAGGCAAAAAAACAAATTCAATTTGTAATGTTTTTATTAATCTTGCTACTCTTTTTTTCAGCCCATACATAGATAGATTGGGGTAAAAATGTATTAAAACACGGCCATGTGGATCCCAAAAAAATATGTCAAGTTTTCGTTAAAAACAAACCTACTAAAACACTCTTAATTTTTACTTCTGTACAATTAATCATCATTCAGGACATTATTATACCAACTTTATTTTCATAATTTTAAAATCCTTCATACATACAGGAATTTGGATTATTAAGCAAAACCAAAATGCTTACAAAAACTATGAAAATATTGAAATCTATCATTTCACAATTTTCAACTGCTGCATTTGGAAATTTCAAAGTTCTAAACTGGAGAAATTCATCACTACCAGATAGAAATACTTATGGGGTTGAAAAATTACTGTGTAACCATGAGAATACAGTAAATTCTAAGGAGCTGTTCGAGAAAAAAATCTGTATAAAATCCGGCAATGTCAAAAATCACGTTGCTTGGTTTACTGTTGACATTGAGATCTCGATGTGTCTTGCATGAGCGGCTGAGAATCGAACCAAAGGGACTCGTTGTCTGTACATCTATATACGGTCCATGGGTTGATATAAGAATTCAGCGATGTTAATTAGTTATAAATATTTCAATCATCTGGACAGAAGTTGCATAGATTCCATGTTTCTTGAACAATAAAAGAATTAAGGTACTTACAACATTTTGTGATAAATCCATGAAGAAATAATTTGCCCACAATAGTGTCGTATAATCTATAGTTAGCCTCATAGGATTGATCATCATATACATGTTGGCATCAGGTACTGAAATAAACAATTATATAAATATTCTATAATCTCAATTCATTCAGTCTAGTGATTTATCTCCCTTGATGAACAGAATCACCGGCAGGGTTGCAGAAATCAAAGACATATTATTAAAAATACAATTGCAGTAGGAGTCTATTCGGATAGTATTCCCTCAAGTGATGGTGCAGGAAAGCCCCATATGGACATTTAAATCTGCTTTCTTCAGAAATATCCCAAAATATATTTTCAGGCAATTACTCAACCAGTCTTATCAAATTTGTAAAACGGATGGTATGGTAAAATATGCACAATGGATGGCAAGTCACATAGTTTACCAAGACAACTGACATTCTAAATGAATATCTGAGTAATCAATAAACAATAATAATAATCATTGTTCAGCGAAGTAACCGCTAATTGGCGTGAATATGAGGCCATTCCCAGGGTCTTTATTCACAATATCTGAAACTAAAATATTTTAAGAATGCTGTCTTTTAAATTTGCTAAAAGCTAATATTTATACTAGTACTAGGATTTTAATTCTCAGCCAATGAAAATGCTGAATTCATATACATGTATAATACTGTTTACGGTTTCATGAATAAAGACTCGTAAAATAAAATTGTCCATACCTGGATAAGATATTTCTTCAGGAAAGAAATAGCTGGTATGTTCCATATGTATAGTAGATGTATCTGCTGGTAAATGTAACTGTTTCTTGTCTGATGATAAAAACTTGTGCATGGTTGATTGTTTGCTACTGCTTGTGGACACCATGTAAATAGCTATATCCGATACTTTCACCACACTGCAACTTTCTAGTAATTTGGTGGATCGAGATTTAACTGGAGACGAGACTCCTGAAGTTTGCATAGAAGCTTTGCTATTGGCTGCTTTTTGAGTCGTGGGAGAGCTGATGCCTGCTTTTCTAATATTAACTGCATCAGTCCTGAATTCATTGAATAATTTTTGTACCCAAATATTACGAGTGCCAACTTCTTTATAGTCATACCACTTCTTTCTTTCACCACCTGATAAAGAAGGAAAGTTAATTAACTTCACACATAAAGAAATTATTCTATATCAATTATATTTAACTAAGGAGTAGTGCCTTTTTGCTATCCACATATCTACATCATATAAAAATTAATCATTAATCTGATTAAAATACAGATCTGTATTTTGTTTTGTTTTTTTAAACTACATGAAGATCTGACAAGTTGTACTTGAAGGTCGTGTTAGGGGTTGTACAAGCAACTTATGACCCTATGATGTCAGACATTGATTAATCAATCAGTGTTGAAGTTTCTAGTGGTTTATCCACAGGTCCGTGCATGGAACGCCAAGAAGTCGCTGTAACAGAACGTTTCATTGGCTTATCCCTCACTTCAACCAAAATGTCGGTAATATATCAACTCTTCCAGATCCTAGTGTAGTAAAGAAAAGTAAAACGAAATTTTGAACTATAAAAAACAAAACGAAATAGGATCTGTGTTTTAATCAGATTGCAATTTCATAGAATGGGGTTTGTTTATATCCAAAATAGATCACGGAAATTGAAATTGAATATTTGAAAGAGATCAACCATAAAATCGAGATCTCTAGATCTACTAGAAGGTAATGACATATTTTGATATAATTTCATTCTCAGAACATAAACATTACGAATGCGTCTGCATAAAATGGGAGACTTGCATTTCGCGTACATGGTTAGAAATATTTTGTGATGGAAAATGCGCCTGTTTGTTTTGCGGCAGTAATACTTATTAGGGTTTCACATTGTGAAGCTTGTGTTATGTTCTGTTTCCACCTGATTATTTCGCAAAAACTGTTCATTAAGCATTCGGTTTTTGAGAGCAAGGTCTGGAAATGTGACATTTTTATAAACACGTTATTAGTTTTCAAAAGTACATAGGTTCTGATAAGCTGTGAATAAATATTAAAAATATATTTATCTAAATTATCTCCCTTAGGCGATACAGTTCTTAGGGTATAAACTAAATAATAATTATCCGATTGACACAGAATCAACGGCATAGTATAAATGATGGCACTAGCTATAATAATTATTGATACAAAATATTATTTCGTCGCAATTTAGTTTGTATTTATCTGGATAGCTCACGTAAATAAGCAGAGCAAAGGCGGGAACCGATTTTCAAACTCTGTTTTCCTGAAATTATTTAATTTTTCACTTTTTTAATATTTGTATTCTAAACATTTATATACACGTAGGATTGACATACAAGATCAAAGGAAATCCATGAACCATTTTGAATTTTTGCCATTTCCGAGAAATGGACAATTTCGAGCGAGTCACTTTTCAAAAGAATAAAATATTGTTCTATTTTCATGACGTTTGCACCATTTGATGCCTACTGCTTCTGTTCATTTTTGTAACCGTTTGTCATTAACCTTTATTTAAACAAACTTTTGTTTCAAATGTACCTGTTTCTTTACTTATTCAAATTTTAAATCTTTAATTCCACTTGTCGAAAAGCACAAATCAATGCAAACATATAGATATCAAAAGATAGTTTATAACTTGATGCAGTTGTCCAAAAGTATCTTTTTCGTTGTTTTGCCCAACACATCTGTCTATAGTGATTTTGAAAAAAAAACCTATATTTTCAACCCTTAAAGCAAACATTTTTTTTCTCTAAAGAGTATTATTCGATACCCTTTAATAATACTGTTTACTAATTTTCTTTAAGTAATATTGTGTAGATATACGATCAAGCACATATCACAAAAAAATTCTTACTTTAACCATTGCCAAGAATGGCCATTTCGCGTAAATTTTTAACATGTGTATCACGCACATATGCGAAGTGATGTTAAGTTAAGTGACGTTAGTTAAAAGGTAACAGCTAGGCACACAAGATTTGTTTCAGATATTAAGTTAGAAAAGAAAAAAAAGCAAATCTTAGAAAATATTGATTATTGTTATCTACAATTTACTATTTCAAGATGAAAATTATGAGAGATGTCAAGGAATGTATTAAATTCTTTCGAGAAACACAATTATTAACGATATACAAGTTAAAAAAATAAGACTGCCTATCTATTAAATTTATCCGTAAAATCCGGGCTTTAAAGGAGGGCCCATCTACAAAACCGGAAAAGAATAAAATTATATAATAAGAGAGATCATTCACAGACACCTCTATGCCGTGTTCTGCATTACATAACCTTGATTGAAGAAATGAAATGAAATGATGTAATTGATGATTAATAGCACACCAGCGTCAACCGGGCGATAATGCACCAGACAAAATCACTATAGTCCTTGATGTAAGACGTGCCTATGTAATAATTAATATCATATAAAAATAGTTTAATTTTGTTGATGGTTTCATGAGAAATTAGGTTACAATTAGTTTGATCATCACTCCAGCCTAAATTCAAGGCAAAGTCTTAAGGAAAGGAATAACTATGCAACCGCGATGACTTTTGCATATTATGAACCGAGTTATTATTATGTACGCCTATAGCCTCCTCCCAAATTTCCATCACGTCAGTTCAGGATAAAATTTGTGTGTAGTTTATATCAATATTAAAACGCTACATCCTGCTTGTCTGTTAAATATTCAAGTAAGTTTGACAAACAACTGTGGTCTGTGATTCAGTAAAAATAAAAGTTATATTATACTGGGCCGTAAACAACTTCCTTAACATCCATGTAGGCTGAACTGACTCAAAGCCAAACCAGCACCACTGGCCCTCTTCCACTATTCCTGAAAACTAGGTCAAACATGGCTGATGTTCAGTAGCACGATGAAAACAAACCACGATTTTTCAAGACAGGTTATATAGCTTGATTTGAAATTGGTGCCCTCATGTAAGAAAGTAATGGGATGGGAATTCCAGGAAAGTCACTAAGTTTTAGCCGTTTTAATTAAAAATTGAAGAAATGGCAAGCAATTTTCATGTCGTAGTGTCAGGTTTCTCCGCTACCATTAAAAGATGGCGGCAGGGGGCAGAATAGAACAATGAAGTTTCAATTTATCGTATTTTTGTAAATACTGAATGGAATTGAGCCATTTTTGGACTGATATTCCTAATTTCCTATTAGAGATAAAGCTTTCACAATATTGTGGTTTTCAAGGGATTCCTATAGAGCTAAAGGATGCAACAAGCCTTTAATAAATTGTTTCAATGATGTTAAGTAATGGTACTGGAAATACACAATGAGCAATGTTTTATGGAGGTATATTAGATTCAAAATTCTAACATGCTATCGTCTAATCTAACTTTTACCAGTAATACATATGTATATAGTATTCATATCACAAGTTTTGGTTTAATAGACTAGTTATAACTTTTCATAAGTTCTAAGACTATCTACAGCATGAGAGGAAGCCAGCATTTTTTTAAAGTTTTATTATAAGCCTAGCCATTACTGTCAGCAAATATATTTTTTATTTTTGTATGGTATGTTTAAAATTTATGGCAACAAATGATCTAATTGGATTTAAAGGAAAACATTTCTAAAAGCTTAATTATTTTTACAAGCTCTGATCAATACTCCGGTTCTCATGAATTTATGTTAAACAATAACCAGACTTTAAATCAACTGGACAAATATATCAACAAAACAAGTAGGAATATCACCACCAATCAGATTTATAGTAGATAGCAACAGTGTTTAGAATATTTACACAGTAAAACACTCTTCCTGGATAAGAAATACTTTCCCATTTTAGAAAGAGAAATGAATTCTGCACAATTCTTATGCATCAAGATAAAAAAGAGAAAATATCAGAAAATAATAATAATTCTATTCTAAAGTTCCCATACGATTGATTATCTTGCATAATGATTATATGATAAATAAAACAACTATCATAAGATTGTATACTCCAGGACACCATGCTATTGATAAATTCTTTAACTAAAATAAGCTAAGATGATAAAAAGAGTGTATAAAAACAGAGAACAAGGCCTAGGTGAACAAAAACAACGAAGACCCTGCATTGTTTTGTGTCTTTTTTTTTGCTTATTCATCATCATATGTTCACAGAACTGAGCTGCCAATTTCAGGCATACTATAAAGTTTCAGAAATACTATATCTTAATTGTTTCACAGGTGATCTGAATGCTTATAACTGCCTTTTATCAACAAATAGCCTGAAAAATCAAGGACTACTTCTTTAGCATTTGCAAATTTAGACAAGGAAGATCCCCATTTGAGAAGTAGTATGTCATGTTCTGGTACATGGATGATCAATAAGCAATCAAATAGTGGGTCTTTATTCTTGGGTCTTTTCAAAGTCTCTCATCTTAGTTTCTACCCATCCTAAACAAAGTGCAAACAATGAAACTGATGCTTATTTAAGTATGGTAATAAAAGTAGTATTGTATTAATAATAAAACCAGTCCCATTGATAAACTTATTATTACTTACCTTGTGTTACAATCAATTCTTCATCTACAAATATTGTTTTCTATTATATTAGATCATTTTTCCCACTTCAGTACATTGTCAAATAACCCACCCACCTACCATCTAATATCATTTATATATATCAAATCACTAACTTTGGAAGTTTCATGGTGATTTCAGTAGTGCTTTTCAAGTTTAATTAATATTCGCTTCTAAATCCACATTTAGTGTATGGTTATTTTGTATTTGAAAGGGGGGGGGGGAGAGAGAGATCATCGGAAAATTACAGTGGTGTCACCACAGATTTTAGATCATTGTACACTTCTGTGTTTATTAACCATGTGTATATTCATTGACGTTATTCAACAAATCTTTCATTATCGATTGTGTATTCGATTAAAAGTATACTCAGAAATATATTTGATCACATATTCTATTACTGCAATCATCATACCTTCTTAACTAGTTTGTTGTATTTAATAAATTTCTGTGATATACTGCTGTCTGGTGTATTATGTATCAAAATAGTAAATCTAATTTTTCTAATTCACAAATGTTTCAGTAAACTGACCCCTAGCCTGTGGAATTACTAGTTATCTCATGAAACTGAACTAATTTTCTATTTAACTTACAAACGTGACCTGTCAATTCAAACCAGTGAAAAGTGACTATTGTGCCAATAATACAAAATCAACCAACAGCATAATTTCCACCACTGTACAAAAGGTACAGTCCTTACTGTGGTATGATGAAGTTGAAAACGGAATGAAAATAAAATGGTATAAAGTATTAGCTAAGGCCTGTATATATTCTAATGTATAAGTTGGTTTAAAGTAGTAAATACCTGCTTGGTGAAATGGATAGAAATCAAGTGTTAATTTATACATGGTAATTTGCATAGATCCACCTTCTATATTCCACAGTCTTTCTTTACTACCAACTAAAAAAATAAGTATCAACAATTAGTATAACAACACAAACTGAAGGTTATCCATACCACATCTACACCAGACATTTGTTATCTTATCTTTTAAGTTTTTGCATTTTGTGCTTGTTCTCTGTGATGAAAAATAATGATTGAAATTTTTTTTTTCTTTTTTATAATAAACTATATATATATATAAAGGTATTTCGCATGGCAACGATATACACACCCACATCAGCTAAAATCATCCAAAATTCCATAAAATTTGTTGTAATGTACTGGTACGTAAAAATATTATAATATATTATTATTCTTTAGTAAATCATACTTTAGTAAATACTCAAGATTGGATAATTTAAACTTACCAGTACCATTTGTAGTATCATCACATAGATGTAAGTTGATAGGGTTAACATTAACATGATAAGACGTGGTCAATACATCATGACGGTTAAATATTTCATTGATAACTTTATTTTGATGTGAAGGACTTTGGTTTCGAGATGGGTCGGTGGTAACATTATGGTGTGATTGTTGCTGAAACAGATAAACAAATAAATAAATGCATTTATAATTTATAAACAACTACCCAAGTTCATTTCATTTGAATAAGTAAAACAGTACCAACATGTAAAGGTGCTCCTGTCAAGCCCCTAAGATGAATGCCATTTGAAGAAATATGAACAAACACCACATGTCTTCCTTCCAAATTTGGTTACAATACAGCAAACTGTAGTATTAGAAGCAAATTATATGAAACTTATTTGTTTACAAGTATCTATAGCATTAAGTAGCCACTGTAGTTTGGTGAGAATGGCATGAGAAAGTTCCTCAGGTTTTTACCGCCTGGTTTTCCCTTGTCAGTGCAGTGGATCAGGGCATCTACCTGTAGTCATTTGGATGAGATCCCATGTATAACATTGGCAGCACATTAACGATCAGATGACAACTTTTGTAAATCAAAAGAAGAATAGGCTGTACCGCCGCGTTCAGGGCACAATTCCCCTCATGGCACACAGGGCACTTTACACTGCACTTCATTTAAAGAACATAAAATGGAATTAAAAGAATACTGTTACCTGTAATTGCTCTGCAGCTCGTTGTTTACTTTGTTGAGACGAATTTTCAATAATTTTGGTTAAAGAATTGGCATATAATATGGCTTCCTTTAACTGTGTTTTAGTTAATACCCACAGTAAATCAGCTAAATGTAGAGTGAGTCGGGAAGCAATCACACTTGAATCTGCAAATAAAAACAAACAGAAATTAGCAACATCTACTAGCAGCAAATTCATTATTTAAAACAAATTATGAATTCTAAGAAATGTTTAAAGGAGCTAAATCGCTAACATTTGGGACCTAGAAATTGACAAAAGTGGTTCGCAACGCATATAATACTGTAATATGAATGTATATAAACAGATTTACATTCAATGGTTTCCGTTTTTACTCCAATTTCAAATCAGTTATGTTCGGCGAAATAAGCCAGCAGTCTCAAGCGAGTGCAGATTTCTAGCGTCTGGTTATTCCAGGATACCTACGCCGTTTGATTTGGTGCAATGTGTCTAGCCTCGTCCCTCGAGTCTCTTGATACAACTGGGGCTGAAGCGCATTATGGTACACGATTCGTGTACCAATGGTAAAATGTTTATTTTGTCTTAAATATTGGATATCAAAAGCCCATCTTTTTCCGGTAAGATCACAACATGAATGTTGATTTAATTTGACAAATAAATCGTGTTTTCAATGTTGAAGATTTTGGATGATATTGAGTTAGAGACTTAGCTACTTTAAAAATTCTATTAAGAAGTCTCCATCACTTTCACAGGGTTTAAAATTCAAATTATAAATTATTTGTAACACCATGGTTTGGAAAAGAAAAGTTTAAGATGAGATTTAGAGAACTTTTAACAGAGACTTAACTTACCACTCAACCGTTTCTTAGTGGTTATTCGTATTTTAGCCTGATTAGCGATGAGTCTTAAAGGTGAGGAGAAATCTGTAACTCCTACATTAACAGATGAAGCATTAATTCTTGTATTTTGCCATTCTATTTCTTTAAATAATAAAACGGCATCTCTTTCTACCTCCTTGATTCTTGTCTGACGAAGATTGTTGGATTCCTTCCATGTTGGGGTTACACTTTTTACTGTTAGCCTTGATAGCTAGAACATAATTGCATGGTCAAATTAATTTGGGATAATGACCACCTGATGTACAAAATTACATTTTGATATATTTGGGAACTAGAAAAATGTGTCTACTGTAGTCTTGATCATTTCACTTAATAGTAAGTGCAGGGGGACTGCACCACACATAATTTACACAAAAACAAATATACGGACAAGACATATTACGCAGAACTCACAAAAAAACCCACATTTCAAATAAAGGGAATGGATCCGGGGGCTAGCCGTAAGCGTCCACTGCACGGTACAGTCCCGGGCCTGTAGTGACACAGACTTCACTCAAATTTGAAAACAATCAGGAATAAAACCCAGAGAATCCATTGTGTAATGCCAGCAGGAGTCATGATCTGCTATATGTTACAAGAAATATGAATGTAAGCATATTGTAGTAAAATTTAAACTATACAAGTACCGGTATATAGGTGAAATGTATAAAAAAAAACCCAGGTAGTCTAAAACTAAATGTTCTATTGAACAGAGTAGGGTAAATGTTCCACATCACAAAAACAGAGCAAAAAACAAACAATACTGAAGACAAAGAATCAAATGAGAAAATGCAGACTGTCTCGAAAGACAGCCGTCTGCTGACTGAATGACATAGGTTGTCAATGACGTCAGAGTTTTAGAAAGTGACAAAAACACCACAACAAAAAGCGCGATAATCCAGATAAAATAATGCCAAAAGGTTAATAAACTATCAGTTTTGCAACTAATCGGAATTATTAAGTTATATAATTGCACAAAAGATAATAAGTATGTATGTATGTAAATTACAGATGCATTATGTAAGTGTTAAATCTGCCTATTGCAGGTCATTATTTTGGCTTCAGATTAGTGATGATACGGTAATCGCGATCGGTTTCAACATTGGTAATTGGCCAATAAGTGGCCTATCGGGAGAAATCGGTATCGGCCGATACACAACCATTTTGCCGATACTGGGGTTGCCGATATCAGTTCAAAATGACTCGGTAATTACCTTTAAAATATTATCCGAGTGGTGAACAAATCATTATTTTGCTCAACACGCAGTGCAACTAAATAGCCACGCGCACGTGCGCATTGCTATTTAGCCGTACTGGTAATACAAGACTCTCGTAAAAAGGAAAGAATAAACAGTACAAAATCCTTACCAGTCTCCGTTATTTTTTTAAATCCTTATTCACACACTGTTTGAGAGTTTGGTTCTCTCAATGCGATTTTTGAGAATACCATTTCTGCACATGTGAAGACAGACATTAACGTACAAAAGTCCACCCGATAAAACTTTTGATTGGAATAGAGCATAAGCCAATGTGTGCTGATATTACAAGATCACAAACTAGAACAATACCTAATTAGGCTATTAAATTTTTATTTAAATTGTTTCTGATAAATATTAAAAAAAAGTTATTAAATATATGAAATAAACAAAGGTCCTCACAATAGTTATTTGTCTATCACGATTCTCAATAATAAAACCAAAAAAGATGTCAACAATGGCTCATCATTGCATATCAAGCTGGTATGAAGCATCGCAAGTCTTGTGCTGTCGCTTATCGTGAAATAGTTCCAAATCTTATTACATGTACATAGCATCATTTTTTTTTTTCCTTCGTTTTATCTAGTTCATTGCTGGTATTGTCTGGACACTATCATAATGAGTAGAAGTTTTGGAAAAGGCGGCAAAATATCACATGGTTTACGCGTGACTGGAATGAAAGATAAAAGGGGGGATATCCCGTTGATGTCACATGATTACTGTAAGACATTCTGGCTTCTAGATGCCGATAAAAATTTAGAAATAATTCAGTGATTTGTATTGTTATGCTAGGCTACTTTAAAAATTTAGACAGAATTTGTATCAACAAATAATAACTCATAGTATAGATCATACTTTATTAATTAATAATATTACCAACAAATAAGTTCCCATTAGATGGTTTTATTTTTAACTTTTGTTCTAGAAATGGCAGGAGAATGTCACATGATTGCCACTGTTGACAGACAGGTCAGGAAGCTATGCTTTGATGTATCATTCATCACCGCATGAACCATTGTGACATCTATTATAGACATACAGGTGCAGATCACTCTAGGGAATTACATCGTAATCAACACTTAAAATATCATATTCTCGACTTTATTCATTAATGATACAGCAAATAATTAAGTTCATAATAGATGGAGTGTATTTGTGATTGCATAGAAAACGTGACACAATTTTATTACTTCAAAAACACAGTTTTCGGGTTTGATTCCTGAGGTAAAATAGTATCATGCATTTCCGAACTAACAATGACATATATCTACATAGATTATCATGCCATTCGAGACATTTTAATGTGTATTAGTTTTATATCCACCACTATCGGTAATTGTATCTGTATCGGCCGATATATTTCTTTGTCAATATCTGATATCGCTAAAACCGATAGGTGCCACATCGGACCATCACTACTTCAAATGTTATATAAACTATTATTTAATCAACTTTTTAGACCATCGGGTGGCAGAGATTTAAATCAATTATAGCAAGACCGGCCAGCTCTTTATCTAAATCCTACATAATGCATCTTTAATTAGGGTTTCATTCAATGAGGTATTGGGTATGAATGAGTAACATTGGTAGGTCACTATATGTGGGTAATTCTTTTGATTTGATTTTCTGACGCTAACATTGAGATTCAGATATCATGCACGTACATCTCAAAACAATAAACCAGATGCAGATACCTGTAGTGGTAGCTTAATTCTGCATTATTAAGATATTCAATCATGTCAGATAAAAGGTACAGTACGTACACTACTGCCACATTCAGCAGACAATCAGCACAAACATGGGGGCATGCAGAATGCAGTCACACTATACTATGGGTGCAGACGCAGATTCATAAGTAACAAAAGAAGTGTTCTAAAAAAGAGTAATCACACCATGCCTCAGGCACTCGGCATAACATTATCTTTAAAGCATGTTGATTTGCCTGTCAGAAGTCATAGCAATTGTTAACTGTGTGGCAATAATCATTTAAAGGAGCTAAATCGCTAACATTTGGGACCTAGAAATTCACAAAAGTGGGTCGCAACGCATATAATACTGTAATATGAATGTATATAAACTGATTTACATTTAATGGTTTCCGTTTTTACTCCAATTTCAAATCAGTTATGTTCGGCGAAATAAGTCAGCAATCTCAATCGAGTGCAAATTTCTAGCGTCTAGTTATTCTAGTCTACATAACTCCATTTGATTTGGTGCAAAGTGTCTAGCCTCGTCCCTCGAGTCTCTCAATACAACTGGGGCTGAAGCGCATTATGGTACACGATTCGTGTACCAATGTTAAAAAATTTATTTTATCTTAAATATCTGATATCAGAAGCTCATCTTTTCCCGGTAAGTTTACATCATCAATGTTGATTTAAATTGACCAATAATTCGTGTTTTCGATGTCGAAGATTTTGGAGGATTTTGAGTTACGGACTTAGGTCCTTTAAAAGAACTGTACAAGAATTTTTTTTTTAAATATTTGAATTTATTCATCTGATTTTTGTACCGGTATTCTTGTGTTATACGGTCATTGAATATAAATATTTCACCACAGGTATGGATAATAGTCACAATGTAGTAATTATGTGTTTAATGGTCTGGACTTGCCTTAAGATAAATGATTCAACTCCCAAAGGCATCAAATTTATCTGTCCATGACACAAGGAAATGGAACAATATTTTATTGTATTATTCATCTATTCTCCACATGACATATATTTTTGTAATACATTATTCATAGATATATGATTTACTACTTGTAAACTTTAGAAAGTTATTCAGGAAATCAATATAACTGTCATAACACTGTCTGTCTACACTCAATAAATAATATGACAATCAAACAGTATATTAATTATCATCACTATTGTCATTTATTGTGTGGTGGTGTGTGTGTGTGTGTGTGTGTGTGTGTGTGTCAAAATATGGTAGATAACAAATTATTCCTTTTTATTTGAGTTATTAAGTATACTGTATTTTTTTTAAAAACTGTGTTGCCAGGCAACAAATATATTTATCCACCAATACTCATTGATAGGATAATCTTGCCAATCCAAGGGAGTTAGAAATGCAAGGTTTTAACAAAAGGGGCAGTAATTCTGTGATTAAATGTTGGTCAACAACCCTAGAAACTTTGGGAATTAATCCTAAAAAACTCAGACCTGTAGAGCCATTACAATTTTTTTGGACAAACAGACGGACTGGGGTAATAGGGTTTGGCAACACCGACAGTAAGCGAACACTGAAAAATCGTTGCACAATTCTGAATTTTGATGTGAAATGTGGCCCATAAAAATAATCAAGAAAATAACTTTTATTCTAATAATTATTCATATAGAACTAATTAACTCAAATATGATTAATCACACACAATTATAATGTTAACATTAACATACAGAAGTTACAAACCATAACAATTAGTAATTGTTGACTTACTTCTACGGCAGCCTGAAAGGTTTTAGAAACCAGTTTGACTAGCACAGAATTAACACGAACAAAAATACCATCTAAAACAACTTCTGTAAAACCATATTTACCACCCGATCTAAAATAAATAAAGCTTTATATTAGTCAATCAGTTTGGTTAATTAATTAACTGCATATAATTCCTACTTCAAAGTATGAAATAGAATCATTAGATGCTTAGGATTTTTTATGCATGTAAATACGCTCTTCACTGAATTCTTGTTCTGGAATGTAGAAGTCAATCAATCAACTGAGAAATGTCATATAATGGAGATCTTATGTCGAACCTATATCATTATATCACAACTTTTATTTTTACAAAGCTTTACCTGATGTTTCTTTCATTTCCAAGAATTTTATAAATTTTATTCACCGAATAAGGTGTTTTTAAGTTTACCTGTATTGTGAATCAGATGAACCAGGTTTGGAAAGGGGGCGGGGCGTTTCACATGTTTCTGTTTCGACAATAACCTCATCCAAACACTAAATACAAGTAAAACAATCCATCAACATCCAAATATACACTCAATATTGTTTTAATGAAATTACAGCAAATAATCTGAGGTTGATAAAATGCAACAGCAATATAATCAACCTGTCTGTAGCATAAAATTAATGTATAATTATAAATGATAGGATAATACAAGCTTTAACATTTGGCTTCAAATAATACTTCTAATTTAGAGTTCAGTTTTTATCAAATATTTTCTAATAGTCTTATAAATATACACACCAATAATATGGGCTGTGACTTTAATTTCGTCCATTGTATCTGTAAAGAGAAGTTAATAATTTATTTCCTTGTTTACAATCAATAAAAGACCAACTTAATAAATTAACCATGATAGTTTTAGCACTGAAGTACATCTTACAAGGTAAGTCTGTTTACCATCGTTATATGAGCCATAGATAGACTCGTCAATCAGTTAGCTCAACTCCATGTTACTTTAATTTGATGTGATATGAAATCAATGATCGGATAGAATAGAAGTTAATCATCATATTGCAAGGCTCCTGAAATTATCTTTCCAATTCACCACAATAAATTGATCAATTCAAACACAATGTACAGTCACTTTTTTATTTTGCAGGGAAAGTCCCGGTACATAGCATTTTAGGCAATCTGATTTGCATTAAGTAGCAGTTTTGCTGTAGGTATAAATTTGCATGCTTGGATCTAAAATATATCAAGGCTCAAGTTACTAGAGACAAATCTTTTGTTTTAGATGGAATATATTCAAGTCTAAAAAATATGACATTATTTATGATACCAAATGATCTATTATCTATGTTTGTAGCAGAATTTGATTGTAAATTATCTCACATCACACTGATTTTCTTACTTATACTTCTTTGACCGAAAGTATGTATTTGCAAATATGGACAACTTTTACTCTAAGAGAGAGAGAGAGAGAGAGAGAGAGAGAGTTTAATGTCCACTCGACAGAAAAAAGGTCATTTCGGGACTCACATATGGTTCAATAATTTGCTTGCACATTGGGGTATTTATCTGTTGGGGAAAACTTGGAGGACCCGGAAAAACTCCTTGAGGTTGAACAGGCGACCCTACCCATGTCAGGTATAAGTTTGGAATTACGCCACTTTGACTCAATGAAAGACCTTATGATCTAAGGTATTCAGCCACCTACCCCCGCCCCTCCACTTTTACTGATGGTATAAATAAGCTTATGTTATTACTTAACATTTCAGTAACAATTTGAATACACATATAACATAGAATAAAGAATAAATCTCTGAATTTCTTTTCAGATCAATTCAAATTAATGGCAGACTTCTATACCACCATCTGTATTGCCTTCTCTCATTTCATGTATTGGCCCTGAATGAAATCAATGATCCATTTAATGAAGAAAAAAAAAAAATGAATATTGGTATTCAAGGTAGTAATATCCAAACATATAACAAGTTATTACAGATCTTTTAAACGCTGATATTAAATAACAAATTAAAATGTTCAAACGAGGTTACTAAATCAAATGTGAAATAGGTTAATAGGAGCCTAAGTGTAATAACAGTATGGAAATGTTAGTTTAAGTAGTGTTAAGTCCATCAAAGTAATTCACCATATGGTCATGAGAAAAATCAATATGGATATATACAGTATATAAAGTTAAATATATTTATAATAATGATATTTACATTAATAATACTTTATCTTCAGATACACAGTCATATCATAAAGAGAGTTTACTAACTTTACACGCGTCATATGATCCTACTGGTACCTGCACTATATCAATCAATTTGGATTGTTTTTTCTCTTAGGAGCTATGCTACCAGTTTTTCAGAAAAAGCTTAAAATGATGCTATTTGTGGAATTTTTCTATTATAAATTAATAAGCTTATCATACTGTTTCAATTCAATATCTATCGAGACGCAATAAAAATGCACTAATGATTTGACATTTGATTTTTGGCATGATCGTAAGCTGGACAGTTTGAGACTCTAAAAAGAGCACAAGGAGGCTATGACAATTTCATTTACAGTGAAGCATAGGCACAAGGGTGAAAATCAAAAGTCAATCATTTGTCACAAGCAATGAAATGTCCCTGAATGATTGCCTGTGAGATCCGTCTCCACAGTCTTATTGCTTCCAGTGGCTCTGATGCTCTAGTACTCATGCCCTCTTGAATTAACACAACTGGCACTTTCTCACTGCATTGTGTTTTATGTGTCAAATTTTGTATACCTGATCCTAGCTTTTTAAGAAACACATCTTATACCCCATGTCTGAACATCATAAAATTGTGATTTTCAACCTTCCTATTAAAATGGAGCATCTCAATATATAATAAAAGTTGTCGTCAAAGAAGAGACTAATACATGTAGTTGTGTTACACTTGCTAACATTGTAATGAGAATGAAGATGTCCAGTGCCTAAACATGATAAGAATTTGTAATCACTCTGAGCATCATGCATTATGATTGGCAACGATACCTTGCGTCACAACTTTTAAATAATATGATTAAAGCTTACGGAGCAAAAAAAAAGAAAGAAAATCTGAATATTTGGTATCATAACCTGGGAAAGGATAATCAAGCTACAGGTACTTACTAAATAAAAACTTGACATTTCAGTTACAGCAAGGACATTGATTTTTCACAAATAGATTATTTATTACCATTAGAGTTTTAATAAAAATGCCTTTAGTTCTAAAGCCACTACTTTTTACTGCTAACCATGCATAGAACGCGTTAAGAGCAAGGTTACCATATTTTATTGATCTCAGCCGAGTCAGCTTTAAGCATCCGTAGGAAATTAAAACCTAAGCAGAAGTTATTTCATTGCTCTTATTGATACAACATGTACCTCAGGAATGTAATTAAATACCATGTCTAATTCTACAGTTAATGCCACAAGGTCCTTACAAACCATATCTCTTTCAACTGATTTAATACAGATCACAGTGGATACACAACCAATGATACAAGATTGGATCTATAAATAAACTCTGTTGTTTGTTCAGATTTGTTCAACAGAATAATTTTCTCAGAATAATTCAAAAGAAGATAGCCCACCAACCATTTAAACATTATTTCAAAGTATATTATCTGTTAAAGCCTAATACTAATACATTATGAAATACTACAGCCTGTTTTTCGTTTGTGAAAAGATCAGATGTGACATTTCAAATTTCTAATCTATAAACAAATTTTTTTTTTTTTGTTATTCATATAGTAGTAACAATAGTAAATCCTTAACTGATCGTCATAATAATAAAATTCAATTTTTCAATACTGACTAAAAACAATTTTCTGTACAATCAGGGGCCATAATCCAGGAAGTTACAGTCAGATATGCACAAATATCGACAGTTTCATCAAAATCGGATAAAAATTGTGACTTTAGAGTGTCCACAACCTTGGTACTACATATTTGCATACAAGGAGCGGCCATTTTGTCCGGCAGTTTGGGTCAGATTTTTTGCGTACAATCAGTGGCCATAAATCAGGAAGTTACATTAGGATATCCGCGAATATCGAAAGGAACCAAGATCTTTGGGTTATAAACATATATTTCAAGTTTCATCAAAATCAGATAAAAATTGTGACCTCTAGAGTGTCTACAAGCTACAAACGTGTTTTTTCGTACAATCAGGGGCCATAATCCATGAAGTTACTGTCCGTTACATGTCACTTTCGAAATGAACCAAGATCTTTGGGAGATACACTTATATTTCAAGTTTCGTTAAAATTGGATAAAAATTGTGACCTGTAGATGAGTGTATGTAAACAAAATGTGAACGGACGGATAGGGGCACCGACAATATACGTCCACATGAAAATGTATAAAAGGAAGAGGTTCTGTTTAAGCTTACACATTCACATCAAAGGACCTTTGAAAGTTGGAATTCAAAATAAGATTATGCCATGGCGCTGCTGACCAGGCAAAATTTCCCTCATAGCACACTGTATGGCATATGTCGTCGTCATTAGCCCAGTCAGTGCAGAAAAGTAGTATGTTAAACCCCATTTCTTTACTTCCTCTATTCTGGCAATTTCAGTCGGAGTGTTTAATGTACCTATAAATACGGTACCAATTTTGGCAATAATTTAGTTGACCACATGTTCTATCTTCACATTATCATGTGTCAACAGCATTACACCATATTCATTTTGAACAGTAGGAACAGCCTTTAATTAAAGAATGCATCATTATGCTCAACATTGGTCACATTTCATCCAATCTGAAGTCTCTGTTTATTGTAACATGTTACTCTATTGCAGTCACACTTGGTTAACTTGGTATAAATTTATGATATGATAACTAAAGCCATAATACATAGATAAAAATAGCAAATCCAGTTCGGTTTTATATATTAGTCTGTAGAATGCTTTAAATGAGAAGAGACTAAGCTTAAATTCCCAACGAGCAACTCATAAATGGAACTCTGTCGTATGGCTTTATTGAGTGTTTATTGATGTGCTTGTAATCAGTGTAAAAACTTATATGGCTTCTCACCTTTATAGATACCCTGTTACATGACGCTTTCTTTATATTTAACCATGTTGGAAGATCCAATAACTCTGTCAATACATTTTCATCCAATTCAAGATTTGAAAGTTCTCCTTCACCTTTCAATGTACTGAGATTAATTTTATCAGGCGACAAATTCTTAGTAAATCTGGAAAAAATAACAAAAGAAGATGTACATAAAATTCAATTTAATAAAATATCAAACTGTGTAACCAAAACTGAATTAAAATAGTTACAAGATGTTCAATAACTAGGCTATTTTGAGACTAACATAATTTTTATTTCAATAATTCACTTGATTGATGAGTACCCGCAGAAAACCCACATGGTTGGCTCTTACCAACACATATATAAGCTTTGGTTTTCTTCTGATAAAAATGTAAATTTCACTGTCTAGATCATTTATAAGCCTTTGACAGCCCTTGCAGTTGTAGAATCATACCATTATGTACAGATTTCAGAAACCGGCTTACTGCTGGACTCAGTTAATTTAAATCACCCCCCAATTTGTGTTTTGAGTACAGTATACTGATAACTGTTCATTTTTTTTAGTGCTATTTTCTACATAAGTGACCATTCTCAAAGGCGTAAAGGATGAACAATACTGAAGGAAAACTAAACAAAGCATAAATTCAAAATTCAAAACTATATCAAACCCTGTTACTACTAGTTATACATGTAATATAATAATAATAATAATAATAAGGAGTCTTATAATGCGCTAAAATCCACATCACGATAGGGAAATGCTCTAAGCGCTGACCACACACCAAACGCACTAAGCTTACAACACAAAATGCACATGATAATGTCATATTTAAATATAACGTTTGAAAAGATGGGTCTTTAGGTTTGATTTAAATGAAGTTAATGTTTCAGCAGACTTTAGTTTTAGGGGCAGTGAATTCCAAAGCGTTGCAGAGATATAGGAAAAAGATCTGGCACCAAATGTTTTCAATTTGAATTTGGGCGTCTCAAGCAGACATTGATCAGTGGAGCGAAGGGACCTGGATGGAACATATGGATGAACAATATCCTGTTGGTAGGGTGGAGCCATTTTTGACACCGTTTGAAATGTTAAGGAGAGTACTTTAAATTCGATCCGTTCCAGAATTCTAAGCCAGTGTAGAGAGTTTAGAGCTGGAGATATGTGAGAACGCAGCTTAGTCCTCGTGACGATTTGGCGCAGCGATTCTGAATTTGTTGAAGCCGATATAGCTGTTCTTTCGAGATGCCTGCTAACCAACTATTTCCATAATCAAGCCTTGACATGATCATACAGCGTACAAGGGAGGCGGCTGCATCCCTGGTTATGAGGTGCCTTATCGATCCTATGGGGAGAAGCTGTCGATGAACTGGGTGTCATCAGCATAGCAGTGATGGGAAACCAGATGTCGATTCAATAGCTCTACAAGGGGTTTAGTGTAGAGACAAAACAGTATTGGTCCAAGAACGGATCCTTGAGGCACACCACATGTTAGAGTCAATGAGTTTGAGACAGCTTTTCCGATTACTACAGCTTGGGACCTTCCAGACAAATATGACGAGAACCAATTTAAGGCAACTGAACTGATTCCATAATCACCCTCAAGACGATGCAGAAGCTTCCTGTGATCAATTGTGTCAAAAGCTGCTGATAAATCAAGTAACACCAACATTGACACGTCACCATTGTCAACAGATCGCTTAGCTGCTTCTAATACACAGTTGAGAGCAGTTTCTGTGCTGTGTGCTACTCGGTATGCAGACTTGAATTTATCCCAAAGATTGGCTCATTCCAGGAAATTCACATGCTGCAATTTGACCACCTTTTCAAGGATCTTGGGTCGGTAGTTTTTTAGAATTTCCGTATCCAGTGTTGATTTCTTTAATAAAGGTTTAATGATAGCATGTTTAAAAGCCTGAGGTACAGTACCATTCTTCAGGCTAGTATTAGCAATTATAGTTACTACAGGAAGAAGAACATCCAACACTTGAAGCAGAAGATTGGTTGGAATGGGGTCCAAACCACATGACGTGGGTTTAGACTTTTCAATAATACATTTAAGATTATGTTCACTAACTGGTTCAAAAGATTCAAAGTTTTCACCCATGTAATGATCAGCAACACTGCTATCAAAAACTGGATTGAATTCTGAACGGATCTTGCTGATCTTGTTGATGAAAAATATATTGAAATTGTTTGCGTTGATCAAATCATCTTCTTTGGGATAGGGCACATCCTGCGTCTTGCCAAGTAAAGCATTTAAGGTGCCAAAAAGTGCTTTTGGGTTATCGAAATTATCTTCAATATGTTTGTTGTAATAATCAGCTTTTGATCTATTAACAAGTTTGTTTGTGTCATATAGGGCTTTATGTCTAATTCATGGTGATATCGCAGACTATGAAATACTTTCAATAGTGGCTTGAACTTGAGCCTTGATTATCAAGAACTGTTATGTTAATGAAACATTCATAACATCAATCTAGATTATTTTGTCCCCCATTTTGTATTCAAAATAGTGTGAGTTTGTATCCCCTTGCATTTTTTAATTAGAATATTCTGTCACCTTATGATATGATATATCATAATTTAAATATTGTAAGTATTTACAGGTTTTGATTAATTTTGTCTTTGGACACACAAATAAATGAACCTATTACATGGCCACACTTATCTTTTCTATTTTTATACTGTTTAAAGCGCAGAAAAGTCTAACAACACCTTGAAGATGTTTGTGTTCAATGTTTAACTAATGATTTTAACCAATCACAGAAGTTGTTAAGTTATGTTGGTTTTTTTTAAAGAGATATTATATACACTATAATTTAGTATAAATGAGTGGTAGATCAGGGAACTGACAAAATGCCTATGTCTGACTCCTACCCCTAGCGGTTACATGTAAATTAAACTTCAAAGAGATATGGTAAATTAAACAAAGAGCTAGCAGTTCTCACTTTAATAGTTAAAAATTAGATAATGTAAAGGGAATTTGCTGAAAATTTCAGTCAAATTGATCCACTCTGAACCGATAATTTAGCGATTGAAGTTTAGGCCTAGCCCCAATTATCATTACTAAAGTTGGTACAATAAAAAACACAACCACGATTATTCATTTTTTGATTTAATCATCAATGAGCGTTGAGCAGTAGATCAGATTCTAATCCAGTAAATATAAAAATTTCTAATTAATAATTTAGATAACATTTCAGGCCTAAAGAAAGACCTGGAACCGGCAGATTTAACTCTTGCATAATGTATGTTTAATCAAGTGACATTATATAAGACATAAGCGTAATCAAGAGATTTATAATAATCAAGTCATTTATCAGAGGTTACAATATTACCTTATTTTATCTAGGATTGCTAATCACCACTATATAGATTTCTATTCTTAGTTTATCTGTACTGATCAATGTTATAAACAATGCCAATCAGTACCAGATAAAATGTTTCTAACCGAGGACAGATATCACTTGATAACAATTAATAATAAGTACAACCGACAATAACACAGTTTATATTTTTCATAAAGGATTTATTTGTTTCATCAAGGATTTATTTGATTTCATTGATGGTTTTAAAAAAAAATAACTATAAAAAGGCAACATGTCACATATAACCAAGACAAAATCTAATTAATTTTTTATATTATCAGTCATTTATCATGTTAATAACTCAAGTCTCATCAATCTGATTAAAATACAGATCATCTATACAATATTTCGTTTTGTTTTTTTTATACTTTCGATGGCCTACACTACATGAAGATCTGGACAGTTGTACTGGGAGGTTGTTTCAGGGATTATACGATCAGCTTTTGACCCTATGACATCAGACATTGATTAATTAATCAGGGTTGACGATTCTATATGTTTACCCACAGTTTTGTGCAGAGCATGCCAAGAACTCGCTGTAACAGACCGTTTCATTGACTAAATCCTCACATCAACTAGAACGCCTGTTATATAACAACTCTTCCACCCCAGTGCAGTAAAGACAAATAAAACAAAATTTTGAACTATAAAAAACGAAATGAAAAAGGATCTATGTTTTAATCAGATTGAAGTCTCATCTAATTATCAAAAATACTAGCACTAACCGACAGTAGTACATGGAAAATTTTAAACAAACATTTATATAACTAGACTTGTCACTACGACAACTTAAAAGTTTTTATACAAAACAATCACACAATAATACATTGATTGCAATAACTAGTTAAGTAATGTGTTTTGTTGGCCCTGACACAATAAATTGATTATTAATGTGAAGGAATAAGGCACATCTCTTGGTTAGCGAGGAAGCACCTTTCAAAATAGTTAAGTCCTAACCGTTAACAACTTTCATTGGAATAAAATCTATATTCAGACCGCTATCACTTACAGTTTCTGAAATCCAGGCAGAATGGAAAAATAAAATTAGATTAATTTTCCGAACAGGACGAAAACAATTTTTTAAAAGATTCAATTTTATAACTCATTTTACAAATATCAAAATTCTAATCTCAGCAATATATTGTCAATAGTGAATGGTTTCCAAAAATATCAAGATATTAAAAATCGGATAAGAATTGTAGGACGAGATAGATTTTAAAGACTGACTTACGTTTTCAAAATGGTGGCACTTCCAGTGAATTTTAAATTGATGAGATTACTCTAAATATTTGATAGATGACTCCTATTGACAAAGATTTTTAAATAAGGCAAAATTAAAGAAGTTGAAAATCTGACCTCTTTTTCAAAAGTGACATAATCAGAAAATTTTTGTTGACATTTTGGCTTAATCCACCCATTTGTAAGGGATTCTGAAAGTCGAAAACTACAAAAATAAAAAAAGTTAACGTGCAGAAATTTCAGTTTTACAATTTTAAGCTTAAAATTAGGTCATACGCATGCGTGGTAGAGATCACATTCAAAAGGACAAAACTTGTGAGTTACGAACACCTACCAATTTGTGAAAAACGCATTAAAATTGATTGTTGAAAAATAAAAAAGTTTCCTTTGATGTCCAATATTGGTCTATTTTTGTCTATGACATCAATTCCTGATAACATTTACATACTGGTATCAATTCTTTAAACGACATCTAGAAGCACTGTTAACTATTCATAACAAAACAAAACACAAGGTATATGGATATTACTACTTCTCTATTAGTATTATCTAATAACGACGTTTCGTAACACATAAGGTCACGTTTTCAAGTTGATGATAAATCCATTGGTTTGTTCCTGGAATTTTACTTTCACTTCCACCAATGTTGATATCCTAGACAAAATAAATACGCCAACATTTTGCAAGAGATGGATAGAGAACAAGCTAAACAAAAAGCGATTTTTCGAACAATCAAGGGCCATAATTCAGGAAGTTACGATCCGATATGCAGGAATATCGAAAGGAACCAAGATCTTTGGGATATAAAGATATATTTCAAGTTTCATCATAATCGGATCAAAATTGTGACTTTTAGAGGGTCCACAACCTTGATATACCATATATTTACACTATTTTCGTACGAGGGGTGGCCATTTTGTCTGGCAGTTTTGGTCTGATTTTCACCTCTTTTATGGTGTAATGATGATATAATCAAACGGTTTTTAAAATCGGATAATAATTGTGACCTCCAGAGGGACCGCAAGCTAAAAAAGGCGATTTTTCGTATACATGTAATCAGGGGCCATAAATCAGGGAAGTTACGATCCGATATGCGCAAATATCGAAAGAATTCAAGATCTTTGGGTTATAAACATGCATTTCAAGTTTCATCAAAATCGGTTTAAAATTGTGACCTCTCTAGGGTCCACAAGCTAAAAACGTGATTTTCAGGGGCCATAATCCATGAAGTTTCAATCCGATACATGCCAATATCGAAAGCAACCAAGATCTTTTGGAGATAAACCTATATTTCAAGTTTCATCAAAATCGGATAAGAATTGTGACCTGTAGAGTGTCCACAAACAATTGTGGACGTCCGGACGGACGACAATATACGTCCACATGAAAATGTGGGCGTATAATAATATATCCATCTCATCAGCTTATTTATACATATTTTGGTTAACACCCAACCAATTAATAACAAGAAGAAACCATTAAAATAATTAAAAGCAACCATAATGACAATAATAAGACAAATAATACTAGATAATTGGCCCTTAGTAGTAATAATAAAGATAATCAGTACCCAAGATGTTGATAGTAACAAACAGTGACAATATCAAAGATCAAAGAGCGACATTAATAGGGTTTCACAATATCACAATAACTTAATCAGACCAACATTAAAGAGGAAGACCAACGATTTTCAACAAGGTTTCCATAAATTTTAAATATATATCATATATAATCCCCTCTGTAAAACAAGCAAAAATGTTTTTGTAAGCAAAAATTAAATTTGGTTAAATCCGGAAGTGACGTAGTTGGTTCAACACACTCACTGGTCTCCATGATAAGCATTATACAGATTTGGCATAAGTTTACTGCTGTATTTTGTTTATACCTCGTCCTTTGGCCAAAAATCTGATCAAATGGGCTGTTTATTAGGATATTATAAACACAAACTTATATTTTTTTAACGTTTAAAGTACACAAAGCCGTTGTGTAAATTCACTCATACTGAACAGTAGCCTACGCTGTGACCTAATTAATATTGAACTTAATATTTATCACTAAAACCTGCACCAATATATTTAATTTCTAAGAAACTGAATTAATTAATTGTTGTTTTAAAGAAGACTGTGTTAGTTTATGCTCAATATGATGTTGTGGTCGTTGCGGTGTCGGTGATTAAAGTTACATATCTCCAGACATAATATCATGACATTACCATGGCCTATTGGAAGCAGCAACTCACAGTAAAGAAATGAAATGAAATTGGGTTTACTGTCCTACTCCGAATGGGCTAATGAAGAAGGGCATATGCCATACAGTGTGCAATGAGGGAAATTTTACCCGGGCAGCGTCACTATGGCCTACTCTTACCGAATTCCAACTGCCAAGGGATCTTTAATGTGCACACCAATTTATACACAGGACACTGGTTTTTCGTCCCATCCAAACTACTAGACAGCTGTCCTTGTCAGGCTCTCCGTCCTGCACTACTGACAAGGGGAAACCACGTCAGGAAAACCTGATGAACTTTCTCGGCCAATGCAGGGATTGAACAAGCGACATCTTGCCAGTCTGGCTAGCGAGACAGCGTCTCACGATAGCCACCTCAAAGTAAAGAAGGTAGAGTTATCATCTCTAAAACTTTAGGTTTGGTCGAGTTATAATTAAGTAGACCTAAGTTTAATGGTACCGATAATGATGATAAAAGCTTTTTTTTATTTTAATATATAGTCACATCCTGATATTTCAAAGTTATTCCCAATATTTTAAATTCAATTAAAATGTGATATTTTGGGGTGTCACTTCCCGCAAAATCATGAAAATTGAAAGACTTCTTATCAGACACAATTGTCCAACGGTTTGCGAAAAATGATTTATCATTTATCACAACAGTCGACGACAACACTAGCCTAAACACTCACCACAGTCATACATTATCGTACGCGGAGGCCTACTACAAGTACAACAATCAAACATCTCGGATCTCCAAAGATTATCTCTTAATCTAAGCTGTTGTCAAATTTATAACACAAAATATAAAAATACTTACTTTGACAGATGTTTAAGAATTTGATTTTTTAACAGAGAAGCCATTTCTCCCCTTTACCAGAGGGATATACCCCTGAAAACTGTAATTATTTCGTCTGCAATACAAATATTTCTGAAACAACGTCGCCATACCCTCTACGTCACGCCCCTTACAACATTATCAATTAAATACCATATAAATTAATTAAGAAGTAGAACATAAAAATAGAATTAATATAAGAACTATATTCTTCGCTAAGAGCTCTCTTTCCATCAATTTTAAATTATCTAATAGTGAATTGTTTTTTTTTTATGTCGTAATTGAATAATTTATTGGCAAGCCCCCATCTTTGGATTATTCGCGTGCAATGGGAGACAACTCCATTTTTATAAATTATGCTAACGCATAGGTTTTTTCAATAATTATATTAACTGCATCCCGATTTATGCGAATAATATAGCATTACACCTGATAAAGTAACAGAGCTAACAACCGCCTAGGCGGTAGACCAACGCTTTGAATTACCCGGTTGCTGAATACCTTGCATGTCCGTCTGATGTATTTTTCTTTTTTTTTCTTTTAAACCAACAATTTTAAATGGGCATAGATAAAGATGATTTCTTTTAGTATTAGTCTACTATTAGTCTGTCAACAATTTTATTTACGACAGAAAATCAAGATACGCGACAGATACGCGATAGACAAATAATCGGTTATTGTCTTGATTTTCCGGAAATCTTCATGGCAATTTACACATGGGAGCCACGGTGGCTAGGTGGGTAAGGCACTGGCTCGCTAGCCTGGAGGTCGGGTGTTCGATCACTGCATTGGCCGAGAAAGTTCATCCCGATTTTCCGACATGGTTTCCCCTTGTCAGTGATGCAGGACGGAGGGCCTGACAAGGACAGCTGTCTAGTCCTTCGGATAAGACGAAAAACCGAGGTCCCGTGGCAGTTGGAATTCGATATAAGAGTAGGCGATAGTGCCGCTGCTCGGGCAAAAATTCCCTAATAGCACACTGTATGGCGTATGCCCGTCTTCATTAGCCCAGTATAGGAGCAGAACAGTAGGACATTAAACCCCATTTCATTTCATTTACATTTACATGTGGATGATGCAGTATAAAACTTCTAAAAAGGGCAGTGGCTAAATACCACGCTCCAAAATACCACGTTCGTCCCCATTGGGGGTGGGGGTGGATGGCCGAATGGTTAGCACGTGTGCGCTGTATCATGGGTCAACTGGCATGGTTTCGATTCCCCGGTTGTATGTGACAAGAAGTAGGGTCGCCTGTCCAACCTCGTGGGTTTTCTCAGGGTCCCCCCCCCCCCCCTGGAAATTTTGGATAATGGATTTGCACCGGAGGAGAGAACTACGAAAATAACAGAGAATTTCAATTTGTGACATTGGCGTATTACGTAATTTTGATATCAACATTATAAAAATTGGAAGGAAGGAATACGACCTTAGCGTACCTATGATAATTTATCAAAATAACAAAAAGTTCGGAATCGGGTCAGGGAGATTTCGTCATGGACGGCTCACCAATCTTGGCATTATGGGCGCCCATCCGATATGAGTTACCCCACCAATCATGCCGTTTTAAGTGCCCCATTGATAAAGTCATTAGCGCCCAACCAATCTCACTCGGCATTAGGCATTATGTGCGGCTCGACAATCATATATTGTCATTAAAAAGCACCCCACCAATCATTTTGTGGTGTTAATCGTGTAATTCATTATGAGGCACCCCACCATTTGGGGGTACCTCATATAACGGCATGATTGGCGAGGTGCCCAACCAATGCCCCCACCCTCCTCCCCGCTAGCTACAGGCCTGGTGTCTTTCATCCTGTGTTTGGTCTCAGTTTATTTAGTCATTCAGTTAACTCAGTTCTTTAAATAGTATTTTTCAACCAGTGTGGAGTGTGTAGAAATCAATAACTATTGTGTACAGGTGGTAAAATATAAGGCATTTTACAATTTTTGTGTATATTAATTTTTAATATTTTTAGTGTAGCACATGTTAGTCAGCACTTTTAACATTCTAAACTTCATCAGTCGATTTCTTTAAGCTGTTACTTTTAACTCAAGTTTCGTTGTTTCTTGGTCATGTGATGTATTTGTTGGTAGATACATTCAGTTGTTAACCGTCTTTCTTTCAAAGAGGAACTTTAACAAAGTCATTTTTAAATTTAGTTTTTAATGATTGATTTCTTTGGAATATTGGTAAAGATTTGCAGTTATTTACCAGGTATGTTGCATTATGTTTTACTGATTATATAAGATGTATCTTTAACTGCAGCTTTATATTGTTATACTGAAGTTGTTAGTTTATTTGCAAACACACATTCACACATTTTATAAATATCATCCTATTTCAGGTTGTTAGGTTGTATATATATAAACTGAGTATTTAAAACCCCACTTTGGGTAAGTTAGTTTAGAGTGTAGTTATAGAGTATTTTAGTTAAAGTACCGGTACCATGTATTTGTTTCAAACAGTTATTCACTTTGTAGCTGAGATTTATTTCTATGCTATAGTAATAGTTTTAGTTAATGTGTTAATGATGTTTGTATTTTGATATTGCCTTTCGTTTTGTAATGTACTTATATTATATTGAATTGTATATTTGCAGGGATTTTATTGCTTTCCTGGTTTATACGATAATAAAGTATTGAACCCGTTCTGGATTGTTATAACAACCCCCAGACCCCTCTACAACATTGGAGCCCAATAAGTTTGCTGAAGAGAACATCTGTCGGAGTCAACCAGCTTATGGTGGATAATTATTGGTGAAAATTCGTCTTCAGCGATAGAATTAATCAACCTAAAACGTGAATTGTTGCTGTGTTCTGCGAACTTTTTTATCTGTGCAGATGTTTGGGGTAGGCCTACGTATATTTTAATTAAGTTTAGAGATATTTTGTAATTAAGTTATTTGAATTATTTAAGTTTGATTTTCTCCCTTTAGTCTTCAAATCATTGCAGATTTTCGTACTTTAAGTTGTCTCCCTTTAGTCTTCACAGCAGTGACTTAAATTGGAAACATTTTTGTTTTCTTTTATTAATTCAAGCCCTACCCTACCCTACCCTACATCAACCCCTATTTTTATTTATATTTCTTTATTTGATATAATCATCAATTCAGATTATTTATGTTTTTTTTTTGTACAATATATTATGAGATTGTCTTATTTTTACTGTAATAGCTTAAGCTGAGATTTTAGATGATAGATTTATTAAAACAAAAAATAAATTCTTTGTATTATTGTTTTACTATGATATCACTAATAGCATATATTTATAGCAGAGATATTTAGGTGGTTTTCAGTGACATGTTACATAACAATATACATTTTACAGCTGGTATTACATTGATCATATACACTTACACTTATTGACCCAGTTTGATAGTTTTGGAAGTTGGTGTATTTTGGTGTTTATAGTTTAGACTGGCCTTCGAAAGTTTATTATTGGACTTTGAAATTTTATTGTTCAGGTATTTTGGATGCTTTGATTGGTATGTTTAGTAGTTTGTCGATTTGGAATTTGTTCGTTGGGTATTTGGGTTTTGAGTTTGTTCATTACTAAAATTTGAATTCATTTTTTTTTTTTATCAGGAAAGTTCATTTTTCATTTTCAGATCGATTTTTTTGTTTGTTTAGTACTCTGAAATTAGGTCAACATATAAGCTGTTTTCATGATTTATCACTGCACTCACATTTCATGAGCTTATGTTGTGACGTAATACAGTATATGGGTGAATATATGTTCTATTTCAGCATTTGTATTTACAATATAACTGATACAGTATAGAAATATTATTTTTTCTATTTCAGCATTTGCATCTAGAATAGAATTACATATGTTTATGCTTATATGATACAAACTTAATTACATTTTGGGTTATCTAATCTGTCTGTTTGTCAATCATTCATTTTGTTGATTTGTGCCAGATCTATATCTTCTACAGGAATATTTGAATGCTACATATAGGCTTGTTTGCATTAATTAATCCATTTATTGTTTTGTTTGTCTTTTATGCTATAATGGCAACGGGTGGTAGCAGATCAGAGTTTTCCTCAGAGGAGAAGCATTTGTCAGACATGTTCTCTACTTTAGATGTAAAACCGAAGGTTGAGTCACCTGAGGATTTTATAGAATGGATGTTTGATTATTTGAAATCTCAGGGTAGAATTTCAATGATGGATGAAAGTTTTGGTATAGCAGATCGCTCAGCACATCAAGATGATAGAACAGAATATCAGCCTAACAACAGATAAATTTATACCGCAGTTGCCAAGAATATCAACATTCTCCGGTGATCCTGGCTGTAAAGGAGATACTTCATTTGACTTGTGGAAGTTTGAGGTTTTGAGTGTTTTGAAAGATGATTTACATAGTAAGGATTCTGTGAGATTATCTGTTTTAACGTCGTTACGTGGAGAAGCTGCAAGAGTAGCTATGAGATTGGGCCAAGATGTTACCAAAGCAGATTTGGTATTTTGTCGCAGTTTTATTCCACCACTCAAGCTCCTGACGAGACTGTATCAAAGTTTTGGTGTGGATTGAGGAATGACTTAAAGGATAAGTCAGCCCATAAGTTTGATCGTTTGACAAACTTTGAAGATCTTCTCAAAGAAGTTAGGATTGAGCATGGCTGTATTCCTTTTGATAGGACCCAAGAGTAGTGGTGTTACAGACATTACTAAGATGGCTCAACTGATGCAAGATGACGAGTTGAAAACTATGGCGGCATATTTTACCATTGAAACAGATGATACATATAGAAAGTGGTGGTGATCATCGATTACCTTATCTAGGATATGTATGTATTTCACTTGGTGTGTGCCGAGGTGCTTTGTTTATTTTTAGTTGTACCAGACACTCCTTATAACTGTACCACACCAGCACTTATAGGAACAAATATGTTCAGAAACATGGTAAAGATTATTCAATATCAACAGATTTACCTGATGTATGGAAAATGACATTTATGTGTATGCGTCTTCAGGAACAGGAATTACATGGTAAGGTTGGGTTCGTGAAATGTTCAGAGCAAAGGCCAATTGTTCTAGGTTCTAATAAATCTATTTGTGTATCAGGTAAGATAAGTGATTATGTGCTAGCTGGGAAACAAAACATTTTGTTTGAGAGGTCAGACTGCTCCAAATTACCTAGCCATGTCGAAGTTACTCCAGTTGTATTGGATTATAATGCAGAAGGATCTAAAGATGTTATTATTCGTCTTTCAAACTTGTCATTGTCACCGATTAGGACATTCCCTCTAGCAATACTTTGCGAAGTTTGTTTTTCAGGAACCAGGTTGGTGGATGCAGAAAGGTGGATACACATGGAAGAGGATGCCGGCAAAGCAAGGCAGTATGGTGATCTGTTTCGCCGATTTGGAATAAAAGGAGGGTACAGTTTTTTTTTGGCTTGAGGGTAGGATGCAGATTGGGCGGCTCTCACTTCTGGGGATAAGACCAGCTGAACAGTCAAGTTCAGTTCCATTTAGTTCAGTGTTGATTAAGTTAATTTGGCTTTCAATTCATTTTTGTTTGTTTGTGTCATTGCACATGTACTAATTGCTTTCAGCCACCTAAGTTTGTTTTGGAAGAGTATGCAGGCAATGCAAAGCAGTATGGTGAGTACAGTTTTTCTGATTGATTTGCTTGAGGGAAGTGGCAGGCTTGCAGACTGAGCGGCTCTCAATTCTGGGGATAACACCAGCTGAACAGTCCAGTTCAGTTCCATTTAGTTCAGTAGGGATTAAGTTAATTTGGCTTTCAATTCATGTTTGTTTGTCATTGCACATGTACTAATTGCTTTCGGCCACGTAAGTTTGTTTTTCATGAAACAGGTTGGTGGATGCAGAATGGTGGACACAGATGGAAGAGGATCCAAGCAAGGCAGTATAGTTATCTGTTTGGACGATTTGGAATAATAGTAGAGTACAGTTTTTCTGAGTGATTTTCTTGAGGGTAGTGGCAGGCTGTAGACTAAGCGGCTCTCAATTCTGGAGATAAGACCAGCTGAAAAGCCCAGTTCAGTAGGAATTAAGTTAATTTGAATTTCCCAATCCAAATAAATTATTATGTATTGTATATAGTATGTAATATATGGTAAATAAATATAGTTTAAACTGATTTGAATTTCAATTTATTTTTGTTTGTTAGTCATTGCACATGTACTGATTGCTTTCGGCCACCTAAGTTTGTATTTATTATAAATGTTTAAATTGTTCTTTGTTGCTGCCGGCTCTTTCCCTTTTCAGGTAACTTTTGTCTGAGAAGAGTCATCCTCAACACAGTTTTTACCAGTTTATGGTAATTTTAATGGGGCCAAAATCATTTCGTAATTTTCGACATACAAATATTTGGGGGTGGGGGTGGGGTTGAGCAAATGTTTGTAAGACTTTTGCCTGCAAATAATTAAATATTTTTTATCTATACCAACACATAAGATTTTGTTCAATACAGGTCAACTTATATCGGTTATATACTTATAGATGTAGTTAAAAATCGTTTACAAATAAAATATTTTACCGTCATTGTTTTAACTGAATCTGTAATTTTGGTGTGAACAAGCTGGTGATAGACGTAAATGAGTCGCCGCTTAAATTAAGCTTCTGAAACCCATGCGCAGGCCATTGACAATTATGTGAAATAGGCATGAAGCCTCATATTAATTTGAGATAACAATTTCACAGATAACAATTTTTGTTTAGCAGTGGAGTCCACTTCATTCAAAGCCATAGGCCTACACATCTTTAAACTTTCAGCTGCGATTTTTTTCATTTCTCTTCCACCTGAACAAGGCTCAATTTCTATATCTGCCCCGCCCTCCCTGCCAATTTGGGATGGTATTGGCTGTTGTGATGATTTGCACGGAATAAGTTGCAACATCTATATGGAATAAAGTGCATTGTCATTCCTCAGACACCTGTAACGTGGAAAATATTTAAAAAATGACATTAAGCTATATGTATGGTGGCTGATTGGCTATCATGTCCTTCATAAGGCGACCTCACAACATTTTAACCTGACACCACAACATCACAGCATTTATAACCCGACAATACGACATTTTCACCCGACACCACAACATCAAAAATGTCATAATGTGGCGTAAAATGTTGTATTGTCGGGTTGTCGGCCGTATTCTTCTCAATGATTATATACACTGATCCTGGTGTTGGTCAAGAAAGTTCCCCGGGATTTTGCCGCAGGGTTTCTCCCTGTCGGTAGTGCAGGACAAAAGGGTCTGGCAAAGTACAGTGTCTAGTTGTGAGATGGGACAAAAAACAAGCTCCTGTTTACACATTGGCGTGCACATAAAAGATCCTTCACAGTTGAATTTCGATGAAGAAATGCCACGGTTCATTGAAAATTTCCGTCATAGCACTCTGCATAGCGTATGCCTATCTTCAATAGCCCGATTGGTGCAGAAAAGTAGGAAAATTGAATGAAATGAAGTTGTGTTTAATGTCCTACTCTTCTGCTCTGACTGGGATAATGAAGACAGGCATACGCTATGGCTTATGCTTATATTGAATTCCAACTGTCAGGGGTCTTTTACGAGCTCGCTTATATGTACACGGAACCTCGATTTTTAGTCCCATCCAAAACACTATACGTTATCCCCTGCCAGGCCCTCCGTCCTGTACCACTGTAAAGTTGAATCACGCCGGAAAATTCCTGATGGGCTTTCTTGACCAAAGCAGTGATAGAACACAAGACCTCAACGTTGGCGAGCCAACATCTTACTCACCGTGACTACCAGAAAAGTAGAACATTAAACCCTATTTCCGGAGTGATTCCTCTTTGACAGTGGTGCAGGACAGGAGGCCTGGCAAGGGTTAATGTATAGTCGTTCGGATGGCCCCATTTACATATTGACATGCACATAAAAGACCCCCACTGGCAGTTGGAATTTAATATAAGAGTAGGCCATTGCGCCGCTATCCGGGTAATGTTTCCCTCATAGTACACGGTATAGGGTAAGGTCCGTCTTCATTAGCCCAGTAGGAGCAGAACGAAAGGAAATGAAATGGAGTTTAACGTCCTACTGTTCTGCTTCGACTGGGCTAATGAAGGTGGGCTTACACCATTCAGTGTGTTATGACCGACATTTTGCTCGGACAGCGACGCTACGGCCTACTCTTATATTGAATTCCAATTGCCAAGGGATAGCTGCGAGAACCTGCAGGACAGGAGGCCTGGCAAGGGTTAATGTATAGTCGTTCGGATGGCCCCATTTACATATTGACATGCACATAAAAGACCCCCACTGGCAGTTGGAATTTAATATAAGAGTAGGCCATTGCGCCGCTATCCGGGTAATGTTTCCCTCATAGTACACGGTATAGGGTAAGGTCCGTCTTCATTAGCCCAGTAGGAGCAGAACGAAAGGAAATGAAATGGAGTTTAACGTCCTACTGTTCTGCTTCGACTGGGCTAATGAAGGTGGGCTTACACCATTCAGTGTGTTATGACCGACATTTTGCTCGGACAGCGACGCTACGGCCTACTCTTATATTGAATTCCAATTGCCAAGGGATAGCTGCGAGAACCTGCACGGGGGGTCAAAACATTTTGAAAATTGACTCCCTTAAGACTCGATTTCTGAGCACTTAAAAAATAGTTTCGGAGATTTGATACACTATTAGTTTTGACATCTTGTTAAACCATGGATTGATTAATACCCTGTAAAATCGAGATCAAAACACTGCTGCGGCTGACCCGCAGACAGAAATATACCCATAAAACAATCAGAAAGACGATTTTGTAAACCTATGTACCATGATATAGTATTGGCACATGGGAAAAACCTTGTCAGCAATTTTCAAAAAGTATGTATGTTGCCGCTCAGTCTTCAACTTTTGGGCTCAGTAGGCGGTACAGTTTGGCCAGCCCGCGCCGCCTATTAACCATGGGCGCGGAACCCGGTGGGGACACCGGGACGTGTCCCCACCAATATTTTTAGTGGTGGGGACATGATATACTGTGTCCCCACCACTTATTTCCGATGTTTTGCTTACTGTTTATTTTTTGAAATTGAAATCATTCCAGAGCTTTTATTGACATTTTAGAAAGTGTAGAGTTGGTCCCAAGCACTTGAGGCCAGGGTCCTTGAAGTTGTATAGCTGCACCCGGTGACTAATTTTTATTTAACAGGGAATATGTGATAATTCATATTATAACAGTAAATAATTAAAATATTCCATTTGGATTATAATAATATGTATATCATGTAGGTGTGCATATCTGATACACTGGGTATTAAATAACTGAGATTTTGTTTTTATCTGGTATACTGGAAGATAAATCACGCAAATTATAAAATTCCAAACACGTAATTTCTAACATAACATCACCACTGTCACATTCAAAATAGATAATATAATACAACTGGTACTATGTGAATGATTAAAATAGCTATGGGAACAATATAAACAGCTAGATTACAACTTTAAAAAAAAGCGAAAAGTTATTATTTCAATGTGGTCGCCATTTTTGAATTTTAACGTGGGAAAATTCGCCTTTGCCATCAGATTTTTAATCACCAATGAATATTAATGTAAAATGTTGCATTTATTTCAATTGGGATTGAATATTGATATGTTTAACTGTGTGTGTGGCTTGTTATAGTATATATGAATTAAAAGATTTGTAGGCCTGTACATTTGTGTATCCAACTGAATACACATTTTGCTCAAAGACTTTACGTAGTCTTCGAACACTACTGGGAATGGAGGCGGAGCTGGAATCTCAGTAGTTTAAATCGTGAACGGTGGCTTGAAGATTTGTCTTTAGATTAGATTTTGTATCATTTGCTGCCTCAGGGATTAGAATTGTTGGCCAGAAAATGATGCTGAAAATACCCACAGAGTGCGTTTTAGAGCGACTGTCCCCACCACTAATTTTTGGCGATCTGCGCCCCTGCTAGTAACCATGTTAAACAAGGCTCTGGATGAGCCAGCGCCACATACTGAACTAGAAATGGTTCCACTATAGACTGGGAGCCCAGGGGGTCAACCTAGCTGAAAAGTGTATCAATTTTCTCCTATTTGGTATCAATGTATGTATATCTGGTATCGTCCGAGCGGTCGTCAAGGGTTGTCGCATATTTATTCCTTTGTAGGTAATTGGGGGTCTTTACAAGACAGTTCCATACAGATCAGATTATAAATTTTGTCGTTTGAGGGTTTACAAGGTTCTACAAACTGAAACAAGGGTCTCAACTCTGGAAGTAATCTACAGAAATTTGACAGGCTTTTTCGTTTTACTAATTTAAATAATGCATATAAATTTCATACAGATCACATGATCACTTTTGTCATTCAAACGTTCACAATCGCCATAACTCTAGAAATTATTGACGGAAATTGCTGAAATTCAATAGACCTGTTTCACAAATTTAAATGATGCATATAAATTTCATACATATCGGATGATAACTATCATCAATCGAGCATTAACAAGGTTTAACAAAGTGAAACAAGGGCAATAACTCTAGAAGTAATTATTGTAAATTGCTGAAATTCAATAGGCTTTTTCGTTTCACTAATTTAAATCATGCATATAAATTTCACAAAGATCGGGTGGGTGATAACTTTTTGCGTTAGAGCGTTCAGAAGGATCAGTAAAGTGAAACAAGGGCCATAACTCTAGACGTAATAAACAGAAATTGCTGAAATTCAATAGGCTTCTCCGTTTCACTAATCTAAATAATGCATGTAAATTTCAGAAAGATCGGATGATAACTTTTGGAGTTAGAGCGTTCACAAGGTTCAATAAAGTGAAACAAGGGCCATAACTCTAGACGTAATAAACGGAAATTGCTGAAATTCAATAGGATTCTTCATCTCACGAATTTAAATAATGCATACAATTTTCAGAAAGATCGAATGATAACTTTTGACGTCAGAGCGTTCACAAGGATCAATAAAGTGAAACAAGGGCCATAACTCTAGACGTAATAAACGGAAATTGCTGAAATTCAATAGGCTTCTTCGTTTCAGTAACTTACATAATGCATATAAATTTCAGAAAGATCGGATGATAACTTTTGACGTTAGAGCATTCACAAGGATCAATAAATTGAAACAAGGGCCATAACTCTAGACGTAATAAACGGGAATTGCTGACATTCAATAGGCCTCTTCGTTTCAGCAATCTAAATAATGCATATAAATTTCAGAAAGATCAGATGATAACTTTTGACGTGAGAGGGTTCACAAGGATCAATAAAGTGAAACAAGGGCCATAACTCTAGACATAAGAAGAGGAAATTGCCGAAATTCAATAGGCTTCTTCGTTTCAGTAATCTAAATAATGCATATCAATTTCAGAAAGATCGGATGATAACTTTTGGCGTTAGAGCGTTCACAAGGTTCAATAAAGTGAAACAAGGGCCATAACTCTAGACGTAATAAACGGAAATTGCTGAAATTCAATAGGCTTCTTCGTTTCACTAATTTAAATAATGCATGTAAATTTCAGAAAGATTGGATGATAACTTTTGGAGTTAGAGCGTTCACAAGGTTCAATTAAGTGAAACAAGGGCCATAACTCTAGACGTAAGAAACAGAAATTGTTGAAATTCAATAGGCTTCTTCGTTTCACTAACTTAAATATTGCATATAAATTTCACAAAGATCGTATATTAACTTTTGGCATTAGAGCGTTCACAAGGTTCAACAAAGTGAAACAGGGGCCAAAACATATATCAATTTTAAAACAATTGGATGATAACTTTTGGCGTTCACAAGAAATTGTGGACGATGGACGGACGGACGGACGGATGGACGGACGGAAATCTGTACCACCTAAAACAGCTTTGGAGTTGTTCAGTACCACCACAGGAGTCATGAATGACCACTGCCAGACAGTTTGTATGGTGGGATACCCTTAACAGACACACCCCAAAATGGCACGCCCCCAACTAGGCTATCTTCGCAGGCACTGTTCCTGTGTTCTATAAAATTAGATTTTTAGCCAGGATGCGTAGGATACTAATACCTAGCACGTATGGAAGAGGTGATAAACTGCGATCGCAAGAAATTGATTTTTGGGCAAAATACATTTTAAGGGGCTAAAAATGCGTTTTTGAAAAATAAAATTGTTCCTACAACCGCAGATTATCGCCTCTTCCATATGTGCTAGGTATTAGTATTCTACGCATCCTGGCCAAAGTTTTAATTTTTTGGACCACAGGAACAGTGCCGACTAATCTATCCTAGTTGGGGGGTATGTTATTTTGGGCATGTCTGTTAGGGGCAACCCACCGCACAAACTGTCTGGCAGTGGTCATTCCTGTGGTGGTACTGAACAACTCTAAAGCTGTTTTAGGTGGTACAGATTTGAGCTAATCTAGCCTAGCTTTGGTCTGGAAATTAGATAACTCTTGTCAGGGATATTCCATCACTACAAATGTCTGGCAATTACATAGCTCTGTCAGGGGTACCCCACCACTAGAAATGTCTGTCAGAGTGTTTTTGTAACACCTGAAGATGTACGGTACATTGCTGTGCGATTTTCATGTGGTACACTTTTGAGCTAATCTAGACTAGTTGGGGGGCGTGGCATTTTGGGCGTGGAATACCACATCCACCACCAGAAACCCGCTAGACTTACATTCATTCTGATGATACCAGATATACATACATTGATACCATATAGGACAAAATTGGTACACTTTTCAGCTAGGTTAACCCCCTGGGCTCCCACTCTACTACTGCATTATGTCTTCCGTCTTACCAGCCACAATTTAATGCACAGTTTAACGATACATTTAAAATTGTTGTAGCTACACTGATCGAGCCACCGCGATTAAATGAAATGAAATGGGGTTTAACGTCCTACTGTTCTGCTCCTATGCTGGGCTAATGAAGACGGGCATGCGCCATACAGTGTGCTATGAGGGAAATTTCGCCTGGGCAGCGGCATTATCGCCTACTCTTATATCGAATTCCAACTGCCAAGGGATCTTTTACGTGCATTCCAATGTATACACGGGACCTCGATTTTTCGTCTCATCCGAAGGACTAGACAGCTGTCCTTGTCAGGCCCTCCGTCCTGCATCACTGACAAGGGGGAACCACGCCGGATGAACTTTCTCGGCCAATGCAGGGATCGAACACCCGACCTCCAGCTAGGCTAGCGAGCCGGCGTTATACCCACCAAGCCACGTAATCCCCCCACCGCGACTACCACCCAAACAAAAAAAATGAAATCATTGTTTAGAAAGAAAAAAAAAATCGCATATTATACTTTAATTCGCACGAAAGTAGAATTTCCAATATCTCTGTTTTGCATGGGCGTGAGTGGTAAAATGAAAAAAAAAAAAAAAAATGACGGCCCAATTATCTAAGACTAACAGAAGCTTTAGCCAAAAAAATGTTTTACTAGAAGAAGAGCATATATTTCTATTCACACAAAAATGATTTTCGTTGTCAATGTGGATTTACCGAAGCAACTGTCTATTTTTTTTGTTAATAAAAGGACATTTGGTTTCACGACGACCAACCAGATAGCACTTATAGACGGTGGACCGACTAACCTAGACTAGACGGAAGTGACATCACGTTCCATTCTTCTGCCTTGCTTGTTGTTAGTAGACTGAGTGACGAAAACAGTGATATTGAACGTTTCTGCATTTATGGTGAGAGATTTTATAATTTAAATGGAAATCTTACTTATCAAATTATCATTTTTGCAACAGTAGACATTCCCGCCAATAGTTTCTATTTCATACCATATAATCCCAGGCGACGATAAACAAATGAATCCTTGTGAAGAGAACGGGCACCTGACCTGTCTCACTCACTGTCTCTCTGTCTGCCCTGGTCTAGTGCTGTCAGTTCTATCTATGTCAAACTGAGAAAAAAAAATTGACCGTCCACGTTCAGTAGGTCGGTTGCAGTCACCTTTCAGAAACACAAGACTTTCTTCACAATACATAATTCTAAAAACCTAACAACCAGTGAACTTGGTGTCTGCTAAACTTTAACTTTAAAGAGACACAATGTGAATGTGACAATGTCCCTAATAATAGCCTACCATTGATTCCAGCCAGGCCCATTATGTGGCCTATTATATATAACAGTCTATGATAATACCTTATTTTTTTTTCTCACTAATATCATGTAATTTTCCTGGCCTTCCAGGAAACCTAAGAAAGTACACCTAAATGTGTGGGTCCAAGTCAAGATAAACTTTGTTATTAAAATTATTTATTCATAAACTAGTTTCAGAATGTAAATACAATGATCTGACTAATTAATAATAAACATTGACGGATCTTATTGAAGAAAAGGGGCAGGGGCGAATGGGTTAATGGGTGCGTGTTAGATCATTAAGGTCTGTCATTCAGTCAAGTGGCGTGCTTTCGATTCCTCGGTTGTACGTGACAAGGAATAGGGTTGCCTGTCCAACCTCGTTGGTTTTCTCCGGGTCCTCTGGTTTCCTCCCACTGCTAAAGACCCCTACGCACAAGCGAATTATTGAAATAAAAATTGAACCATGTGTTAGTCCCGAAATGACCTAATTTGTGTTGAGTGAACGTTATACCCAATTTCTCTCTTTCACTGGAAAGTTCAATCAATCCTTTAATCAACACAGAATTTGTATAGCGCAAACAATACTTCGATAAAGTTCCTAATGCGCTATATGTGGATGTGGATTCTTTTAGCATTTATTCATTTATTTTCGTCAAATAGATGTGTCTTCAAACGTGACTTGAAGATGTCTTGAAGTTTGACAGGAGGAATAACTAATAATGACTTGTTCTGAGATTAAGGTTCTACTGGATTCATATGGAGGGAGTTGATCTTGAATGTATTGTGGCGCTTGATTCTTGAGTGTTTTAAAAGTCATTAACAGTATTTTGAATTTGATTCGCCGATTTATGGGTAACCAATGGAGGGTTCTTAATGATGGTTTAATGTGATCCCTTTTCCTGGTTCCAGTGATGAGTCGAGCTGAAGCATTCTGAACAAATTGAAGCTTCTGCAGCTGCCACTGTGGTAGACCATACAATAAAGCATTATGGTAGTCCAGCCTTGAAGAGATCGAAGCGTGAACGAGGAGCTTTAGATTTTCAGTTTCACGTTAGGTACTTCTTTATCTTTGCTAATTTGTAAATCTGGTAAAAAGCTGAAGAACAGATGGTTTTGATGTGGGTCTCAAAAGTTAGTGTGGAATCAATGATAGCACGATGTTCTTTGCCTTGTTTGTAGGTTGAATTAACTCCCCAGCAATCGAAAGGCTCCCCTTTTTTACTTTGTTGAGTTGTTGTTTAGTACCGATGTAAAGAACTTCAGTCTTGTCTGGATTTAATTTTAAAAAATGAAGAGTCATCCAGTTGTGAATTTTATCCAAACAGTTCTCAACATCTTGCACAATGGTAGTTTCAGATGAATGATCAAAGCTGATGTATAACTGTGTATCGTCTGCGAACAAGTGGACACAAAGTCCATATTTCTGGGCTATTGCATTAAGTGGTCTTGTGAATATTATAAATAAGACAGGCCCCAGGACTGATCCTTGAGGCACTCAGCAGATCATTGAAACAAAGTCTGAGGAAGTCCCATTAATGCACACAGCTTGCCTTCTGTTGGTTAAGTAAGATCGGGACCAGTTGAGCACATTGTTGTATGATATTTGCGATTTTTATTGTATTCAATGAGAACTCCATAGAATGCTAATGATGCATTCATAATATTTTACTATCTGACTAACCTGTTCAAAAACTAGAATTATTTCCACTCTTCCAAAAGTCAAATTATGCAAATAGGTCAACTCCAAATTTAACAGATCTATATATTTTGTGGATGCGGTATTTAATCTTGAAATTGACAATTAATAGTTAATGACAGTTTTGGCAGCTATGAATGACACAAAACGATTCCCATGGATGGAGCCGGGGTGGTTTAGTGCGTATGACGTAAACTCGCTAACCAAGGGGTCCCTATTTGATCTTGGTGTTGGCTGAGAAAGTTCCTACATGGTTTGCCCTTGTCTGTTTACATGGTGGCGTGCACATTAAGGACACTTGATAGTTAGAATCTGAAATAAGAGTTGACTGTTGCACCGCTGTCTGGGCAAAATTTCCTTCATAGCACATTGCATAGCGTATGCCATTCGATTCTTCATAGCCTGGTAGGTGCGGAAAAATATAAAGTTAAACCCCTTTCATTTATTCAATTTCCAGAATGACCAAGAGATGAATCTCAGTTTTGAAAATTTAGTTTTTTGTGTTATCAACCTTGCACCAAACCAGATTGTTTATAATATCACTTTTATGAATTGTAATAGGATGTCAAAATGAAATATCTGCGTTCATTTTATAGAGATTTTCTTATAAGAAACTACAGAACTTCATATTTATTTTTACAAGAAATTGAATGATGCTATTTATTTTGTATCTGTATTGAAAAGTAATGATTATTGCATTATTATGGATCATACATTGTATAAATATGATACAAACTCACAGACTTATTTTTCACTATGTGCAATTATTGCTAGTTAACATAGCTAGTTTGTGTTAAAGATTGAAAAATGAGACAATTTCATAAGGAAGTATTTGGTCATATATATCATTCGCCATGTGAGATCATATCGCATTGTTTAGTACATTGTTTGAAGTGTTACACCAGAAGTTCATATTCAAAAAAATTTGTTCAGTGTTGATTTGCATTAATTACTGAATAATCAAGTAAACATCTACGAAACCCGCACACTTTATTTAAATAAAATTGTTATCAAAATTTTGATTCTTACATTTCTGGTAATAAAAACAAGCATGGTAAACTTGTTGAAAAAATTACATTTTTTATTTAGTACCGGTACTAGAGTAAAGGGAGAATACTCACACCAGGCTTAAGGCAAGCTTTATCACAAAATTTATTAAATTTGAAACGGAAAGCGATATATTTCAGGAATCAGTTTCATTACAATATGGTAGCTTTCAAGAACTTATTAGTCTGTGTGTATATGAGCGTTATTGATAAGGTTGTAAATTTCAGGAATCTGTTTCATTACCGGTACAATAGCCTACATTGCCTTATTTATAAAGGGTGTAAACTTGTGCGTTTTAAAAGTTGTATTATGACTCAATTCAGTTGTTTATTAGCTACATGTTCAGTATATAGGCACAACGTTAAAGTCATCACAGGTTGAGCTTGAAATGCTAGTCCCTTGAATCTACCGGTAACTCTGTATTCTGTGATTTTATGTCAAAATCTTGTTCCAATTTTCATTTGTTCTTAAAACCTAAGCAAATAATTGGGCTGTTCTTTGTATACATTCATGCAAATTTTGAATTTAGTAGAAGTTATGCATAATATGAGAGGAAAAATATACCAATATTGATTCTTAGTGAAATATAACATGATAACAGCCCTTATTCTGAAAACTTAAACAAAGTGTGCCATATTTTTATGTGTTTGGTATCTATATGTCTGGCTATATGATGACCAAATAGTATTTTAGATTTATTGATTATGGAAACTAAAACCGATAAAACAGAGTACCTGGTCTGGACCATTAATTATACCTCGCAGATCAATGGATTGGAGTGAATCCTGTCTGGCATTATTGTAACTTCTCTTTTTGTACACACGATGTCTGAGTATTATAGTTTTTATGATATCAAAGATTAAAACCTCAGAAACCTATATGATGCGTCTCTGATCAAAAAAATACATTGGTATCTATATGCCCACATTGAAATGTGGTCGTATATTGTCGTCGCCCCCGTCCTTCCGTCCGGCCGGCCGGCGGTCCGGCGTCCACAATTGCTTGTGGACGCTCTAGAGGCTAAAGTTAATATCCGATTGACTTTAAATTTATACACAGTGTTTAAGGTCATGAGACGAAGAAGCCTGTTGATTTTCAGCGATTTCTGATAATTACTGCCAGAGTTATGGCCCTTGATCAATTCAAAATATCTTGTGGACGCTCTAGAGGCTAAAGTTAATATCCGATTGACTTTAAATTTATACACAGTGTTTAAGGTCATGAGACGAAGAAGCCTGTTGATTTTCAGCGATTTCTGATAATTACTGCCAGAGTTATGGCCCTTGATCACTTCAAAATATCTTGTGGACGCTCTAGAGGCCAAAGTTAATATCCGATTGACTTTAAATTTATACACTGTGTTTAAGGTCATGAGACGAAGAAGCCTATTGATTTTCAGCGATTTCCGATAATTACTGCCAGAGTTATGGCCCTTGATCACTTCAAAAAATCTTGTGGATGCTCTAGAGGCCAAAGTTAATATCCGATTGACTTTAAATTTATACACAGTGTTTAAGGTCATGAGACGAAGAAGCCTATTGATTTTCAGCGATTTCTGATAATTACTGCTAGAGTTATGGCCCTTGATCACTTCAAAATATCTTGTGGACGCTCTAGGGGCTAAAGTTAATATCCGATTGACTTTAAATTTATACACTGTGTTTAAGGTCATGAGACGAAGAAGCCTATTGATTTTCAGCGATTTCTGATAATTACTGCCAGTGTTATGGCCCTTGATCACTTCAAAATATCTTGTGGACGCTCTAGGGGCTAAAGTTAATATCCGATTGACTTTAAATTTATACACTGTGTTTAAGGTCATGAGACGAAGAAGCCTATTGATTTTCAGCGATTTCTGATAATTACTGCCAGTGTTATGGCCCTTGATCACTTCAAAAAATCTTATGGACGCTCTAGAGGTCAAAGTTAATATCCGATTGAGTTTAAATTTATACACAGTGTTTAAGGTCATAAGACGAAGAAGTTTATTCATTTTCAGCCATTTTCGATAATTACTGCTAGAGTTATGGCCCTTGATCACTTCAAAAAATCTTGTAAATGCTCTAGAGGCTAAAGTTGACTTTAAATTTATACACAGTGTTAAAGGTCATTAGACGAAGAGGCCTATTGATTTTCAGCGATTTCCGATAATTACTGCCAGAGTTATGACCCTTGATCACTTTGAAAAATCTTGTGGACGCTCTAGAGGCTAAAGTTAATATCCAATTGAGTTTAAATTTATACACAGTGTTTAAGGTCATGAGACGAAGAAGTTTATTCATTTACAGCGATTTTCGATAATTACTGCCAGAGTTATGGCCCTTGATCACTTCAAAAAATCTTGTAAATGCTCTAGAGGCTAAAGTTAATATCCGATTGACTTTAAATTGATACAGAGTGTTTGAGGTCATGAGACGAAGAATCGTATTGATTTTCAACGATTTCCGATAATTACTGCCAAAGTTATGGCCCTTGATCACTTTTAAAAACCTTGTGACCCTCTAGAAGCTAAAGTTATCATCCGATTGATTTCAGATTCATACACAGAGTGTAAGGTCTTGAGACAAACAAGTATATTGATTTTCAATGAATTTTTATGACTTGAACAGCTAAATCCATGATGTTAAAAGTTTCCTATACTAAACGTTAGCATGGGGCAAAACTTTATAAAAACCAAACAAATTCTAATGGTTTTCTAATAATTACTTAATGAGTTGTTACTCTTAATCAGATTTTAATGTATTATAAATGTTTCATTACCGAAAAAAGTAAAAATATGTGACAACTCTTGTTGACTGCCCGGACGAGTTAGCTGCTGTGGGTGTATGTTTCGTTGCCTGGCAACCTATCTTTAGTGGGTGCCACAGTGGCTAAGAGGGTAAGATGCTGGCTCGCTAGGAGGTTGTGGGTTCGTTCCCGGTGTTGTCCAAGAAAGTTCATCGTTATTTTCCGGCGTGGTTTCCCCATGTCAGTGGTGCAGAACAGAGGGCCTGACAAGGGCAGCTGTCTAGTCATTTGGATAGGATGAAAACTGAGGTCCTGTGTACACATTGGTGTGCATGCAAAAGATCCCTGGAATTTGATATAAGAGTAGTTTTATGCCCGTCTTCATTAGTCCAATCGGAGCAGAACAGTAGGACGTTAAACCCCATTTCATTTCACTTTTAAGTGGAATCTTGAGTATAATATATGGAAAGCACCTAGCTAAATATAACTTTACCCTATTTATAGTAATGATGTAAGCACGGTGACAGTGTCAAGGATGTCAGATTTTGCTTTTGAATAGTGAGTTACCTGTGTGGTTGTATTGTATTTTAACTTTGTTGTTATTATGAGTATTTTTTGTGTATTATTTTGTTTGTTTATTAATAATCAAAAGTGTATGTATACGGATGGTCCAATTTGGAAATTTTAATTGTTTATGCTGTGTTCACGAACTGTTACATGTAGTTATATATCTTGATGAGCAGTTTGGAGGCTGCATTGTCTGTTAAAATTCCTCCAGGGATACAAATTAAACTAATACTTCTCTTTTACAGTCTTGCCAGGTAAAACTTTTTTGGGGGAAGGGGGGGTCATTTTAAGTTACGGTATTCATTAATGAAACTAAAAAAATAAGTTCATTTTGCATAGGATGGACATTGGACAACAATGTTTTATTCTTTCAGAATCACTCATCGGTTGCAATTGTGGTTATTTTAAAGTTAAATTTTTCCTTTTAAACTTTCTATAAATACAGGATTTAATAATTACAAATGGTGTAAAGATACACTATAGAATTAATGTAATGATCAGTCGGTGGTTAAAACTAAAAATTTAAAATCTTGTCAAAATGATGATTATCTTTGCTGCGATTCTCAAGAATAAAAAAAATATTTGTATTAAAGTTTGAAAATTGATAAATGAATACAGCTCTACTGTAGTGATAGTTGTGTGACTCATGTGACATCAAGATTAATAGTGATTTGTGGGATATATTCATAAATCGCTTTTGTGTAATAGAACAAACCTTCAGGCAATTTTCATTGATCTAGTTGTTTGTATTCTCAGAACTTTATTCATACGTTTGTCTTTTTACCACATGAATGAATAATTAACGTGGGAGTCAATATGTGTACAAGGCTTAATCTCCATCCATACACTCATCTAAATTATTGTAAATTCATTATTGCTCCATTTACATTTATCATTTAAAGTTGTTCTGATAAAAACATTTTTCACTGGTGTACACTTATTGTGACCTGTGTAAATAAATTTCTATTGTAATCAAATTACAAGAGATTTTTAACTTAAAAGCGTTTACATGTAGAGATATGTGGTCACTTGTCATTCATTGATCATTGAAATTCATACTTTAAATAGATTTATTTGCAAAGCTCTTACTTGTACACCTATACAGCTAAACTAGATATTAGATCTTAACACTTTTTATTTGTGTGTCATTGGTTCATATAATAAGCCTTGTAGTGATAATTCTTTTAGCATTGAAGTTTGTCCATCTGCCAGTCCATCGGTCTGTCTGTCCGTCACACTTTTCGGGACACAATAATTCTCCTTCAAATTGAGCTAGAATGTTCAAACTTAGTGTAGGTGTTTTTTTTATTAGGTCAATACCGTGACAGAGGTCAAACATGAGCATTTTCTGCTTATGGTAAACAGAGATAAGCAATTTGATTGGTTGATGCTTTGGGACACGATAACTTTAGTTCTAATTAAGTGAGAGTGATGAAACTTAGTTTATAGTTTCATTACATCAATACCTTGACTAAGTTCGATAATGAGCATTTTCTGCTTAGGATAAGCAGAGTGATAAGCAATTTGATTGGCCGAGACTTTGGAACACAATAACTCTTCTAATTGAGCTAGAACCTTCAAACTTGTTGTCGGTGTTTATTAGGTCAATGCCTTGATGGAATTCGAAGATGAGCATCTTCTGCTTAGAGTACCAGAGATAAGCAATTTAATTGGTTGATGCTTTGGGACTTGATAACTTAACTTCTAATGAAGTGAGAAGTCATTTAATCTTTATTTAGAACAATTTGTATATAAATTTACCTTCCATCCACCAAACTAAAAATTTCTCTAAAAAAGCATAAAAACTTTGCCTGAAATAAACAGAAATCCCTATCTTGTTTGTACTGTAGTTTAGAACATCAGTGAATTTCTGATTTGTAATCCACGTGGTGCAGACATTATTCATTTGTATGCAGTTCAAGGTAAGAGTAAGACATGCACTACTAATTACAGTTTCTATCCAGGGTAATAGAAGCTAAATATTACCAAAGGTGTGAAGAATTGACATGTATTTAGTAACACCGACAGTATAAGTTTACTCATCATAAGTTTACTCATCGGTACATGTACTAATGTCTGTAGTCTGTCATATTATACATTATGCTTAAGGTGTAATACCGGTATTAGAGTTGATAACTTACATTCTGAGAATACAATTACCTATATATTGATTCTATACCAGGTAACAAAAAAAAATGAGTATTTAATTTAGGGTATAAAATATATTCTGTTTGTCTGTAGCAGGTGGGTGTACAAATTAAGGTGCAAATACAAACAAGCTTGGATATGAATGTGTTAGGCCAGACAAGTGATCGACTCTATTCTCTGCACTTGTTCGCGTGGACTTAAATGAAAATGACTGGTGTTAAGATGACTCCTATTGTTTTACCTGTACCTGACATCATTGTGTGAAGATGACTACATCTTTTGTTCGTATCAAGTCTTAAAATCATGTTTCACCACTGATAAAAATTTGTCCGGCATTTGAACAAACTCCCAAAGTAAACTGTACATGCCATGACAGGGGTGAAAAACTGGAGGTTAAAGTTGACTCAATGCTGATCGTGTAAACTTGTTTCATTTAATGTTTTAAAGGGTTTGATTGTGTGTTGGTAGGCTGGTATAAAAGGGCGTCTTCTACGCATTGTATTTTTTGTGATGTTTATCTGTTGGTTTTAGAAAGATTTCGTCTATTTACAAAGAAACAGGTAAAATGTGCTGCAAGTCCTACTGTAAAGTTATTGTTTTTCTAATTGTTATTGTGTAGAAAAAATTAAGATTTTGTTGATGGTTTGTGATATGGTACATGTATGTACAGTACTGAATTAACATATAAGTTTTTGAAATGTGACCGTCTGCAAGGATCTTATAAATTATTTTCCGCTTGTTAAGATATTTATATAATCATATCACCACCTTATCAATTGGAATATATCCGGTTTAATACTATACTAGTAATATGGAAATGTTGAGGGCAATTATCAAAGCCTTACTTTTGATAAATAGATTGTCTGAAATATCGATTACAAGGGATATTAACGGTCCATGGTACTACTACTACTACTACATACAACACATTTTAGCCTTATATACAGGCAATTTGATGTTCAATTCAGCATTCACCTACATTGTGTTTACATGTATATTAGAATTTAGGCATAAAATTAAAAACATTTTATTTATGGAAATTCTTAAAGACTCCTTAATTGACTGCCAGAAATTCTTAGCATTCACTGGTACCTACATGTACTCTGCATAATAATTGTGTACCAGAAATTCTTGGAAAGTCTTAGAATCCCTTAATTAATTATATGCTTCAGATATTCTGAGGGACTACGTTTTGTTAACTACCAGAAATTCTTCTGATTGGGACTCCCTTTAATTAACTTCCACATAATTTTAAAGACTCCTCTTTACCACCAGATTACCAGTATTTTCGGAGACTTTCTGCAATTAACTACTGAAAATTTTAATGGCTTATTAATAAATAATTTTTGGTGTTTCCCGACCCCCTTTAATCTTATTATATGTAGGTTTGATGGGACATGAATATATAAGCTTACATGTAAATGTGGTTGTATATTGCCGTCGGTCCATCATCCACAATTTCTTGTGAACACTCTACAGACTACATTTATCATCTGATTGTTTTAAAATTACAATAATTTCATTAATTTCTTCTGGAGTTAGGCCTTTGTTTCACTTTGTTGCACCTTGTGAACGCTTTAACGCCAAAAGTTATCATCCGATCTGTATGAAATTTGTATGCATCATTTGAATTAGTAAAATGAAGAAGCCTATTAAATTTCAGTAATTTCCATTAATTACATCTACAGTTATGGCTCTAACAATTACTTCTAGAGTTATGGCCTTTGTTTCACTTTGTTCAACGTTGTGAACACTCTAATGCAAGAGTTTAATCATCTGATCTAGATCTGTATGAAATTTATATGCATCACTTAAATTAGTGAAACGAAAAAAACAAAACAAAATGAAATGGGATTTAACGTTCTACTGTTTTATTGAAATGAAGAAGCCTATTGAATTTAAGTTAATTACATATAGAGTTATGGCCCTTGTTTAACTTTGTTTAACCTTATGAATACTTGACAGCCAAAAGTTATCATTTGATCTGTATGAAATTTAGATTAGTGAAACAAAAATGTCTATTGAATTTCAGCAATTTCTGGTTATGACTTCTAGAATTATGGCCCTTGTTTCACTTTGTTGAACCTTGTGAACGCTCTAACAATATAAATTATCATCCAATCTGTATAATTAAATTAGTGACACAAAGAGGCCTATTGAATTTCAGCAATTTTTGTTAATTAATTCCAGAATTAAGGTCCTTGTTTCAGTTTGTAGACCCTTTTATTGTGAACTCTCAAATGGAAATTATAATTTGATCTGTATGAAATTGCCTTGTATATGCCCCCCCATTACATGTACAAAATATATATGCAACAACCCGATTTAGCTGCTGTGGGTTTATGTTTCATTGTCTGGCAACCTATCGTTATAAATAAAGGTAATTGGAATTGTAGTTTTATAGTTAGAGCTATTTTGCAACTTGTCTTGTAGTCCTAAACCACCTGGCAGAGACAACATTGGATAGAAAATATAATTCTAAAATTTATTTACAGCTAATACCACATTGAATACAGATGTAAAAAAAAATTTAAATCCCAGATACTAATCACATTGGTTAATGAAGTGTCAGTGCTATACTGCTAATTTAATTCTAGTTCAAAAATTTTGATGATTGGTAATTACCTTCATTAAATTTTAATCATTTGGTTGGTTTCTTTTTGTATTTTCAGAGAGTGAGATCCTGAGAAACATCATGATGTAGACTGGATTGTGGTAGGGATGTACAAGCAAGGAGTGGATAACAAACAAAACTCAGGCTAAGCAGTGTACTGCTGACAGACATACACTATAATTGATGATATTACCGATGGTGCATGCTTTAGATTAAGCAATGTTGAATGGATGCTGGAACTTGTTTTAATGGCAACATGACATCTGGTGGTGTTTGAGCATTGATTATCAGTTCATTGAGATATAATCGCTGTTTCTCTCTGAATACAGACAAAAACTTTATATTATATCGCTTTCAGTAGATATAGTACCACCATTGCTATTATACATAGCCATTGTTATGTATGTGCTCTGTCTACATGTATATGGGATTACTTTCTGAGACTATTTATGTGCCATTGACTGGAGTGGATTTTATAGGGGAACGAGTGATATGTTTTTAGAAATATTTAGCTATTATACAAGGACAGTGTTTTTTTAGATATTTTTTGTATTATATTCATTATTTTGTGGTCCTATAATTTTGAATCGCACAAATGATGTCATTTTCTATCCGCAAACAATAGTCATCATAAAATGTACTGTAACTTATGCAAATTCTATTCCATGATATAAGAGATTGAAGAGAGTGATATCTCATGGTGCTTCTAGTTGGAATTGTATCCTAGCAATTTGTTGATAAATGTCACTACAAAACGTACGATGGCATGCTGCCTTGTGCTTAACTTGTGGTCAGTTCCACGATGCTCACGGAACACATCTCTACGATTATTACCAAACGGTTGACGAAGATCTAACTTGCCAAATCTGTCTCCAGCCATTGGTTAATCCTCTTGATACAAAATGTGGACATACTTTCTGTCAACGCTGTTTAAAGAACTACCTCAAAATACAGAAACAGTGTCCCATTGATCGTCAGCCATTAACCATAAAAGACTGTGTACCCTCCAGTATTTTAGTAAGAAGGTGAGTAATCGTCAAGTGTTATAATTCTTTTTTTTAGCACAACTGAAAGAATTGCCCAGACTTATATGTAGTATTAAAGTAAGTACATTGTATTTAAATGGACGGTACAACTGTATAATTGTCAGTTGTATATAATGTTGGTATAAATCATAGAATGGTAAGTAGATATATGGATCCTATATAATGATTAATGGTTAGAATACGTTATGGAAAATCAAATTTCTGATACATGTATATGTGAAAATAACTTGAATCAGTGTTTAAGTACTGAAATGAAATGAGGATTAACGCCTTACTTTAGTGGGGGGCGGTCATTTGGCAAAGTGCTATTTCACACTGCATGACAAATCATCTTTACAAGTGGGATGTCCAGTCCCACAATTGTATCATTATCTAGTATGGTGTCCTTAGTCATTGTGTATGTCCACTACTGCAAATTATATCTTCTTTCAGTACTAAAAGCATATGTGATTTTCTTGTCCTGATAGCTGATCGGTGGATGTGCTTTGTTCTTTCTATGGTCTGGAGCCACGACTTTTGTTTTCGACCACTGTGTTGACTGAGAAAGTTCATCAGGATTTTCCGGGATGGTCTCCCCCTGTCAGTGGTCCAGGTCGGAGGGCTTGGCAAGGGTACATGTATAGTCTTCAGATGTTATGAAAAACCGACATCCCGTACACGGCATGTACAGATTGGCATGCACATAAAAGAACTATATGCAGTAGGAATTCTACATGTATATAAGATTAGTTCAATAGTGCCGCTGTGTGGGCAAAATTTCCCTCATAGCACACTGTATGGCATATGCCCATGTTCATTAGCCCGGTTGGTGCAGAACAATAGGACGTTAACCCCAATTCATTTCTTTCTATGGTCACGGTTTGAGTTAACCAGACTGTTTCTACTATAAGATTACACATGCATACATCTATATCTTTTTGTCCCGGCCTTTCGGAGAAAGCAGGGGACTTTTAAAATGTGTCCGTCTGTCTGTCTATCAACTTTTTGGGACACAATAACTGTGAGGTAGAATGTTCAAATTTGGTGTATGGGTTTATTAGGTGAATGCCTTGATGGAGTTTGAAGATGAGCATTTTCTGCTTTGGGTAAGCAGAGATTAGCAATTTGATTAGTTGGTGCTTTGGGACACGATAACTTTAGTTCTAATTAAGTGTCAGTGATGAAGCTTGGTGTATAGTTTTGTTACATCAATACCTTGACTAAGTTTGATAATGAGCATTTTCTGCTCAGGGTAAACAGAGCAATAAGCAATTTGATTGGTCGAGACTTTGGAACACAATAATTGTCCTTCTAAATGTGCAATTAATTAATATGTGTCATCTATTTATTTTCGGATTTCGGCGGGGGACATTAGCCTCACTGTTGCCTTGATAGATTTAGAATCATTTGGCTTTTTTATCTGAGCTATCAATATCAGAATATTTCTATATTTCATTTTGATGGATGACAGAGATATACACCAAATGTGTATACGGTACAATGTACATGAATATTTTTCATAATTCATCATGAAAATTCCATGTTGGATGGCTGAATGGTTAGCATGTGCTCGTTGTATCATAAGGGATGTAATTGAGTCAACTGTCGTGGTTTCAATTCTCCGGTTGTACGTGACAAGGAGTAGTGTCGCCTGTCCGACCTTGTGAGTTTTCTCCAGGCATGAGTGGATTTATTTTATTTTGAAGCACTGCTACATAATGATGCCAATTATTGAATAATTCAATGTTAGTCTCAAAATGACCTAATTGTGATCCGTGGATATTAAACCCTATTTATTTCCTTCTTGTAACCTCCAATACAATTATTCATGTAGTAGTGTGGAGACCTATCTTTGATTGATCATCCACCACCATACAACACAGTTAATAATGTAGCCTACTTTAATTCCTGGTTATAATCTATTTGTGGAATTATCAGTTAATCATTATCGGCTAGTAAAGCCCATTAACATTGTTCTATCGCATATTAAACATTAGAATCTAGGTCATAGACATCTTTATTGACTTGTTAAGTTAATTGAATAATGAAACTCATTTATTATACTACTGAAGGCAAAAGGTTTCATGACTTATGTTATCTTATTTAAACAATGTCTGTGGAATCTTAGAAGTTTTATTTGATAGACATTATGTAAGCGCTAAATCTGTCTATTGTAGGTCTTTTTTATACGCCCACATTTTCATATGGACATATATTGTTGTCGTCCCTGTCAGTCTGTCTGTCTGTTCACATTTTGTTTGTGGAGACTCTACAGGTCACAATTTTTATCCGATTTTTATCTCCCAAAGATCTCGGTTCCTTTCAATATTTGTGCATATCAGACTATTACTTCATGGATTATGGCCCCTGATTGTATGAAAAATCGTGTTTCTTAGCTTGTGGACCATCTGGAGGTCACAATTTTTATCGTAATTAAATACCGTTGAAATATATCACCGTTATACCGTAATGATGGTTGAGTTCAAATTTCGGGAAAATTGGACTAAAACTGCCCAACAAAATGGCTGCTCGTCGTATGCAACTAGTGTAAAAGCAGGGATGTCATTAGTATCAGGCAAATTTCGCCATTTAAATTAGGCCAATTTCCAGCTTCTATTCAGCTAAAATAGGTTAGTAATTTAGTTTTAATAAAATAATTTTACGTAATATTTGCAAGTATTGGACCCAAACTTTCTGGATTATGGCCTCTGATTGTATGAGAAATCGCTTTATTTTAACTTTTCTGTCCATCTTGCATGGCAACCGCTTGTTCTGTCTCCAAATGTTATGTGAATTATTATTTATTATTTATTAACATTACAAACCCATCATCAGCTCTCTTCTTTCCTTTACAATGTATGTAAAAAATAAAATAATTGATTTCCCTATCAGTTATAATATCTAAATTCTAACTTGTAGTTGTACAGTGGAAAGCTAAATCCCGAAAGTGTCCCAATTTGGGCCTGCTGCCATTTTCTATGCATTGTGACATTGCATGTCTACATGATTAATCAGAAAGACTCAAACATTCAATTCCTTCTATCTTTGATTAGATGGTCATATACATTATTTGATTTATCATATCACTTGTTTAGTCAATAAACATATTAAAAGGGGGCAATTCCTGTTATTGACTCTTCTAGAAAAGCTAGACAGGTCTGCTTAAAGGTGATCATACTGATCAATATTTCAAATCAGAATGTGATTGCTTTTTCTGGCGCTAAGCACAATATGCGCACCTTTTGATCAATTTACTCAAAGCATTCCACCATTGATTTTACTAAGTCAAATCATACATCTATGTGACGTACATTTATTGGTTCTCATGCCAGTTCCTTTCTATGTATCAGTGGTGCTATTTCTTTATTCTTGCATTGTTACATACAGTGTATAGTGTATAGATCATATCAACTCCACAGCTGAATAATTCATGAAATGCATGTAGAGTGTTTATGATTAATACAGTAAGATTATTACAATAATAGTATGGATTATATGTAAATTTGGGTTTAATTTTAAAGTGTTGCGCAGTGCAGTGTTAATTAGTTTCTTTCAGGTGCCATTTGACTTTTTGAAACTATCAAAAAATGTGAAGGGGATATATTTGTTTCTATAATCTACACTGTTCAGGAATTAGAATATGTGTGTATGTATATAAAGATTTTAAAATTGATTGACACCACCTGCGAAATGCTAATTGTCTTAGCATCATGACTTTAGTTTTGAGTTTTGCTATTTTGGGGACGTTGTCTTGACTTAAGGTTTAAGATGGAGAGTCTTGTTTGTTTATTTAAATCTCAAGATCCACACCTACCATAGATTTTAGCTTTACGTCTGGCCAGATGGCTTAATACAGGATTAAGTTAAACCTGTGTTTTTATTTGAATCTCCCTACGGGAAATCAATAACAATGCTCGCTTAAGACATCTAAAAAGTTAAAGACCTAAAGCAGGTTGGGAGTTAAACAATATATATATTGATGAAGACAGTTTTGTTTAAAATCTAGTTTTTATACGCCTATAGTTTACATGATAGGAGTATATTATCATCAACCCTGGCCATCAGTTCATCCATAATTCTGGTAAACACATGATTTTCTTAAAAAGGGAGTGGGTGGGAGAGGTCCTCCAAGAGAATTTTGAAAACTTGGGGGTTAGTAGTGATTTGAGCGCATACAATGTATCTGAACCCCAACCAACAAAAAGCTCAAATTTACACATTTCATAGAAAAATGATAAAATAATATATTGTGATTTAGGTGGGTGGGCTGGGGTGGTGGTCTTTTTACCCATTCAAGAAATATGGATAAGTACAACTACAGTAAATGAATTATAGTAAATCAGATGATGACCCCCAGTGTCTTGTTTATATTATAAATGTCTTTATATGTTTATCATGTGTATCTAAAAAAATCAATAGAGTAAATTTTTTCTGATTGATGTGTCAACTATTTGTCATCAATACAGCTGGAGATTGTTTTCTTTGTGTTGATATTAAGGCGGTGGCCATGGTGTGAATTGACTGCAGTACCATGGTTGACTATAAATCAATGTTGGCCAATTATCTGTGATTTCAGTTCTTTGTTACAGTAAAATGCTAGTCTGATAAAGTACCAAATCTGGTGAAAATATTCAAGTACTCTGGATTCAAGCCCTTATTAATGAATTAATCATTCATAATTATTTTATTACAGAATTTTTGTGTTTCAGTTAAATCTAAAAATTTGTGAAGGAATTAAATCTAAGTATATTAAAAAAAAAGAGTCTGTATGTTTTATTGTAAATAATATTCATAAATCTTACAAAGCACTGATGTTCAGGTACCATTGTGATATGAACAAAGACATTTCATGCATGAAATATTGCAAGTGATGTACATGTACAAGTAGTTCAGAAAATATGGCTATAAAATGTAAATTTTGCCCAATGAATGGCTTACACCTGTGAAGTCATTCTTTACAATATTGTAAAGATACAGAAAGTTTAAAAATCATAGCTACAAAGCAATGTCTTAGTGTCTGAAAGAGAATATGAATCTTATCCATATTGTTGGATTGATTTTGATTCAAATAGGGACAACACGTCAGAATAAAGACAAATAAAACTGCACAACATCTATGAAAAGTTATAATTTTTAAAGGATTTGCTTTTACATGTAGTTGGACTGAAGTAACAAGTCTTATTATTATTATCAAAATAATCAGAGCTACAAAAAATGATGCTAGGTTAAGCATTGATTATAAATCATTATAGCAATCGTATTAACTATCAGTTAAATACACCCTGACATCAAATTAATAGCCATTGTTCATTTACATCTAGTTTGTAACCACATGCCTCCATTATTCATTTCTTTTCAAATTAATAATTAGAAATAGACCACATGATAGCTGGCTTTACTGATTTTTTTAAATATCTGTTTTTGTTTGGTATCTGGCACAGATTTTTCTCCCAAATTTTAATTTAGTTCTTTTATCAAAATTACAAAAAGTGAAATTTACAAAGAGGAGTTGGGTTTATAGACTAATCATAAATTTGAACATTTTTGAAATTCAATGTCACTTGTTTTGTCAGTAGTCCCAGTATTTTTGCCAATGTCATTGACAGACATGTAAGTCCTCTAAATTTTGTGACAATTTCATGATACATGTATTCAGCTCAATATACATTAGTTTACTGTTCTCACGGAAGTGAACATTTTTGTCCAATTAATACTAAAGCGAAAGTTATTGTCTGGTCTGCTTTAAATTTAAATTTACAACAATTTCTGATAACTAAATTTCACACTGCAACAATTTGTAAACCATTTAAGGACTACTAATTTGTTTAATTACTTACCGCTTATGAGAGTCTATTTTGTTGCCAGGGGGATAGTACATGGAGTATTGCAGAATGGACTATTACCATAGAAGCTTTATAGCATCAAAACGTCACAGATATAACATTTGTAAATATTCATGATGTAAACCTGGAATAACCCACAGGTCACTGACATTGTCATGTAAAAATTCAGACTTTTTTTACTTAAAAATCTGATGTCTTTTATTTTGTCCGTCACAAATTTGTCTTATTCTAATTTGTCTTGATTTTATTACTCTTTTCAATAAACATCCAGGACAGATTAAATACCAGTAGAACTTCAATAGTGGCTAATATTAGCCAGACACAAAAATCATGATGACTTATATTAGCTGCTGGTACAAGGAATCATTATTTGTCAATCATACACTGTATAAAAATATACATATCTACAGGCAAAGTTGTGTTATGTTTCGCATGTAAACTTACTTTATTGTAATGTAACTGCGTATTCTAGCTAATTACTGTAAAATGATTGCCCAAAGGATGTAGACTACTAATGTGTTTGTAAATGGTTTCTTGAATTAATTGATATACATGTATGTTATTAGATCTTCTATGCCGATATGTTCGGTGGTGAAAATTAATAATTAGATACTTAGATATTGTCAATTTATGGTATGTTTTCACAATTGTTACAAACACTTCCTGATCTGTCTAACTTTAATTGTTTGCTTTTAATTCAGGCACTGTGACATTTTACAATGTGATAGATATATTTTCATCCTGTTATGAAATCTGGCATAAACTTAAAGGACTACACTTTGAAATAAAAATCTCTTCAATAGTTTTATTATTACTTTTGATTCAAGTTTATTCAAGATTTCCAGTATGGAATTTGTCGACTTTTTACTGTTAAACATACATTATGCAAGAGCCAAATCTGCCTATTGCAGAGAGAGAGAGATGGGGGTTTAACGACCACTCGACACAAACTAGGTCATTTCGGGACTAACATATGGTTTATTTTTATTTACATAATTCGCTTGCGCGTAGGGGTCTTTAGCAGTGGGAGGAAACCGGAGGCCCCGGAGAAAACCCACGCCTATTGCAGATCTTTCTTTAAGCCTGAAATGTTATCGAAATTATTAATTAGACATTAATTAACTTATCGGCCAGACCATAATCAACTCTTGATGCCATTGCTAGCCTGCAATATTTAGCAGATTGAAAAATAATTAAATCAATAAATGGAAAATCTAGACTTTGTTTTTTATCGTACCGACTTCAGTAATGGTGATCGAGGCTAGGCTAGCATAAAATTCAAATCTTGGTTCAGAGTGGAGCAATTTGACTGTAATTTTCAGCATATTCTATTTCGTTATCTATGTTTTAACTATTATATAAGCGAGAACAGTCAACTACTTATCTAATCTCCCATAATGCCACTTTAATGAACAAGGGATTTACTATTTAAATGAATAAAATAGATTATAGAATTAATTTATATTTAACAGTGAATATTTGGAATTGAGTGTATTTGGGATCTGAGTAATTATTGTTAATGTTAAACAGATTTAGATGTTAGCTAGTTTGACCAGATCACTTAATGTTCTGAAAGAGATATTTAATTTGTTGAAGTTTTACAGCCATCTGGGTGCAAATTTGGTTGTTTTTGACTTATTTATATAATTTTGACTTACATAAAGGTGCTTGGCCATTGGGGTTTGGGTCGCCTGTCCAACCTCATGGGTTTTCTCCGGGTCCTCCGGTTTCCTCCCACTGCTAAAGACCCCTACGCGCAAGCGAATTATGGAAATAAAATGAAATGACCTAGTTTGTGTCGCGTGGACATAAAACCCCATCCTCTCTCTTTCTCTCCATTGGGGTTTGAGGCAGTAAGATCTCCTCATTATTCTCATGAAGGATTTAAATATTACAGAACTTTGGCATAGTTAACGGATCATGAATTGGATTAAGCCCAGTGGGGCTCTTTTTTGTTTTCGAATAATCAATATTGGATTGTGTATACATTGTTATATATTCTGATTCATTTGAAAATAAACATGACAGCTAGTAGATGGATTGTTGATACAATCAAAATATATTGATTTCTACAAGTCAACTTAACGGTACATACATTCCTATGTATGTATGTATTTATAATTTATTAACTGAATTATCCCAAATATTAACTCCAAATATGGTGAAAGTGAAAGTGTCTGCCTTCAGAGTGTTGTTTTAGAAAGTTTGAGTTTAATGAATATATGCAAATAATTTAGAGAACTCAATTCTTATGCAATAACTATGCTGCAACGTATGATTAGGGCTGGCAATCGATACAGCTTTCAAGTATCGATAAAACCCCTGACCATCCGCCAATCGATAATATCGACAAATTAATTTTACTTACAACTTGACATATCTTTGTCGCGAATGACCAGAACAATAATAATGAGTAAAATGTAGTTATTTCCCTTTGAAACAGTTTCAGCATCTAGTTCACAGTCACTGGGGTTTTTTTTCGCGTAGTGATTGCCTGTATGGTGGCTTAATTCATGTTTTCGACTCTTGGTCACTATGAGATCTATATAATTTCAATATTCCACAGCACCTGATGTCATGAATTATTTGCTCTCATCATAGGTGGCCGACAGTTCTTAGCACTGATATTTTTACTCTGTGTCGCTGGCGTCTCGCGTCAAAAAGAAAACGTGTGTTGTGAATGCCGAGCTAGGCCCAAGCACGCGTTGCAAAGAATACTGTGATAAGTATTATCTTTTATGGATTTATTCTTACAAGTGAAAGTCTTGAAATGACCTAATTTGTGTTCAGTGAACGTTAAACCCCATTTCTATATATCTCACAAGTGACTACTTATAATTGCGCGATTATCGATATTATAAATCTGTATTGATTATCGATCTTCAAAACACTTTACCACCAACGATTATCGGCAATATCAATATTTTCTACCAGCCATACATGTACATTTGTACTTATAATTAATTTTAAAGAAACTAAGCGTCTTTGATCTACATTGTAGGTCAAGATAAAGTATTTAGGTTTAATCTAATGTGTTATTTTATTTAGTGATGGATATAAGATCTGTATAAGATTAATGTTAGACATTAAGTGAAATTCTTTAATGTGGTTGTAATAAGTTGTATATTGCTGTCGTCCCCTTCCGTCCGTCGGTCATCTACAATTTCTTGTGAACACTCTACAAACTACATTTATCATCGGATTGTTTTGAAATTGATATATGTTGTTTACATTAGTGAAATGAAGAAGCCTATTTAAGTTAAATAATTTCTGTTAATTTCTTCTGGAGTTTTGTCCCTTGTTTCACTTTGTTGCACCCTGTGAATGCTCTAACGACAATAGTTATCATCCGATCTGTATGAAATTTATATGCATGAATTAGTAACACGAAGATGCCTATTGAATTTCAGCAATTTCTTTTAATTACATCAAGAGTTATGGCCCTTGTTTCACTTTGTTGAATCTTGTGAACGCTTGAACAACAAAAGTTATCATCCTATCTGTGTGAAATTCATATGCATCATTTAAATTAGTAAAATGAAGACATCTTTTGAATTTCAGCAATTTCCGTCAATTACTAATAGAGTTTATATAGCACTTGTTTTACTTTGTTGAACATTGTCAACGTTCGAACGACAAAAGTTATCATCCGATCTGTATGAAATTTATATGCATTGTTTGAAAAAGCCTGTCGAATTTTAACAATTTCTGTAGATTTCTTCCAGAGTTAAGGCCCTTGTATTATTTTTTAGAAACTTGTGAACCCTCAAACGACGAAAATTATGATGTCATCTGTACGAAATTGTCTATTAAATGCATCTAATTACAGCTACAAAAGAATAAATATGGGACAACCCTTGTCGACCGCTCTGACGATTTAGCTGCTGTGGGCATATGTTTCGTTGCCTGGCAACCTATCTTAAATAAAAGTTGAGTGTTGTCGTTTTGGTAGGTGTATTTAGATAATGCTATCTAGGTAAATAAAAAAAACTTTTGGTATTATGAAATATATTTTTTATAAATCAATAGAAAATTGAATATACTTTGAGAAATAGAGGAAAGATAATCTAAATAATAGTTTTCCTGTTTTATCAATTATTGATTTTTGTTTCAATATACATTTTTGGTTCCTCTAATAATAAGATCTTTTGTCGACTGATAAGATTACAGGATGTTGACCATTGTGAGACTGGTAGATTGTGTCTAGTCACTACTTACATGTACTTCTACACTAGTAGTTTACACTACTGAAAATTGTTTGGAATGGTTCTAGGTCTGGGTATTGGAAATTATATTGCATGTGTTTCTGATACTGTTAATGATATTTGTTGAAATTATAAAGGATTCATTAGTTTTCTTTCCTTAAGTGAAACCTGGATGTAGACCTTTAATTAATTTTCGAAATTAAATTGTAAAAGTTGTTTAACTGATTTATGCTTTGAATATTATAGTGTGTTGAGCTTTTTGTGAATGTAGCAGATGTGTCCTGGAATTTTCAGAAATACATAATTTACATTGACTTTTAAAACAATATGGAATCAATCTTTAAAAGAGAAATGTTTTCATTGAAACCCAACATCTTAGTCTTAGTAAAGAAAAGACAATTTGTTGCTTCGTGAATTGTACAATATAACTTGAAATAACATGTCTGCTCTGAAAGTGTCTATTAGATTATTCTTTAGAAAGCATCCATGTTTTCCTGCAATACCATAATCAACAAGCTAGACATATTCTCTTCAATTTTTTTTTACTTGGATTGAATCTGTATTGACAATCAACATCAAGTGTACTGAACTCTAGATCGTTATAAAGGATTTTTTTTTATCTCAGTCTTCCTACTTCCAACAGCTTAATATAAGAATATTATGCCTGTCTGAGCTAGAATGTGGTGCACTGTAAGGTATCAGAAAATTGATGCGTCTGGCTTTTAAAATGACATTAAGAAAATGTCACAGACAAGGTTTTTCTGCTTCTATGTAGTGATGTAGGTGAAGGCTGAAACACAGAAAAATATATGTTAAAATGCCAAACATATTCATTTCTTGGAGGTTTTTTTCCTAATATTTGTGTATAGAATTTCTGGACAGATATTCTTTAATATTTGGATGTTTACTTTTGTAGAATCTGTTAGTTATTGGCAAGTCTGTGTCACCTGAAGAACAGACGGTTTGTGTTGGTGGTTTTATTTCAATTTGCAAAAATAAAAATGCATTGAAAACAAAAAATGTTAATGGATTAAAACATTTCTATTCGTTGAAAGGTCAGGCATTAATTTGGATGGTGTGGGTTGTCAGTAAATAACATTGAGATGTAACTGCACAAAAAATTACAACGGCTGTCTGTAATTTTGACATAAAATTTTAGTCCAGAGATAGAACAAGTTGGGAGTATTATACAAATGGGTTTAGTCTGGAAATGCTTCATGATGTATCAAACATGCTTATTTATGTCAGGGCTTTGTACCCATAATTTTTTTGAGATTTTCGATTTTATTTATTAGATTTTATATCTGAATAGATTATAATCAGTTGTAATATTCACATCAATATTTTTAAATAAGGAAAGAAACCTGATGCCATTTCCTTATTCTATCAAGGATGTTATTTTTAAAGACACAATTTGTCAATTTAAGAATATAGTTTACATGTTGTTAATATCTGTTCAGACATCACAAATTGGTGTAGACATTGTTTTTAATATCTTCATGGAAATGTGAATTTCACTTTTTATCAAGAAGACTAATTGTTAGATTTTTCAGTTGGCATGATATAATTGGATAATAATGTATCTATACAATACAATTGAAATGTGTAATTAAGTTTGAATTATTGAAAGGTCAAGTGATAAATTTATCTTGATGATTGAATTATTTCAATAATTGAATGTCAGCGAGGACAGAGGTTGTATAAGTACTGATAGAATAGTTTTAGCCTTGGTAATTGTATAGAGTCTGGGCTATTATTATACTCTTCTCTGACCAACAGCTGTTAATCCAATCAGATTGATTTACGCTCTAGTGCCACTCGATGGTCAACAATGAAAGGAACCAATGACTAGTAAAATAAATGATACAGTATATTTATAGTCACAGTTTGGTATTCAGTATGTTTATTCTAAAGCTTTTCTTCTCAGAAGGGAGATGGAGCATTATTATGATTATGGTTGTACATAGGTAGAAAAGTGATTGATGTGTTGCTGTTACTATTCAATATTTATTATTTAATATGAAATTTATTAAGCGTGTTCTTGTCAAGAGAAGTTTACATACTGTGACTTATGTGTGTAACACACCTGGGACAAATGAAAACAAAAATATCAATTTCTCTGCCAACTTCACATGATGGCAGTAGTGACAGCTGTTCTGTGTCTGATACAACATGTCATAGTTTCAACATGGATACGGATGTCGACACGGTTTTACTTTCTCCATTCAGGTTAGTACAAAATCATAGTTTTAAATTATATGATAGGCTTATTATTCATATTAATCTAGCACTAACTAGCAGAAAATCAAATGAAAGTACATGTAAGTTTGATTAAAGTTGGATTATATATATATATGTTAGTCAGTGTAGAATAGTTAGCTGAACCATTGACCCTATAATATATATGTTTAAAGTAATATCAAAATAATTATGGTAAGTTTTCTAATATATTCAAATTTGTTTATTTTTTCTGCATGTACCATGTAGTATTTTAAATAGAGCACATGTACATGACATGTATACGAATTTGTATATGCAAGGTTTGCAATCATATTAACTGTTTAACCCGTTTCAGAGCGTATATCTATAGTATATATGTCAGTGTCTGTGGGCAAAACCTCAAAATATGTTTTAAAATTTAAGACTTCTTTCTTAATCTTCATTGATTTGGTGAATTAAGCAAATTACTCCTTTATAAAAGATCTCTGATAATTGTCAGGATAGACTCGGGTTCATTTTGCTTCTTATGACAATTTTCATTTTGAATGTAATGATCTTGTTTGATATGATATTTTGATATTTTCAGATTACTTGACAAGTTACTTGTAGTTTGTCCAAATGTAGATTATTGTGAAGAAGTTTTAACCAGATCAGAATTAGAAGCACATCTTCTTCATAGGTAAATATAGCATATACTGTCAATCATACCGTCAAAACAATTAGTTTATCTATTCAATCCTATTAGTTGTACAAATAAAATGGAATATGAAGATTGGCCGTAGATGAATGTTTCAATAAGGATATTTAAACATATTTATTTGTGAACAGTATTAGATTTTAAATGCAAGTTGTCCAACAAGTGAATCATTAATGAGTCATTTATATATTAGTATGGGTAAAAAAAAATAATTTGATAATTATATGATTGATTTACATAACGTATAGCGTAAGGTAATAAAACACACCTGTACTCTATACCTATTGATTATATAAGCTTATTTATAATTAACCCCCTTACCTGTCAGTCATCCTGATATCTAGATTTTTAGGATAATCAACTCAATAAGATATTTGATGATGATCTCCAGATTGATGTGGAACGATTATTTCCTTATACTTGCCGATTTCATATTTTAGCCAGATATTTCACAGATTCCCAACATTTCTTACTGTAATTAGCCATTCAAAAATAATACCGGTACATATGATTGAAATATTGCTTATATAATTATTGATAAAATTGCTTGTTATTATTGATTTCATTTGTTTAAAAAATCCATCTTATACGCCAAGAAAGATCTCTTTACATTTGACAGTGATCTCAAGATGATCAGTGCCGAGGTTCACATGTAGTATTTCAAACTATTTTGTAGATGTCGAGGAGCTGTGAAAAGGTGTATCAAAGCTAGTCTAGGATGTCCATTCCAAGGTCCACGAAGTGCCTTACAGAGTCATCTGTGGGAATGTCCCTTCCGAGACCAACAAGCCGGTTTGTAAAATTTTGATTTAATGTTGTTGTTTTTTTTTTAGTATAAAAAAAACTTATAAAAGAAAATATGACTTTATCAGTAGGCGTTTCCTCCTTTTGATGCATCTTGTGTTTTGGAGGTAAATTAAGTCTCACAGACATATTATTGATTAATATCAATGTCATGATTGAAATTATGCAATACAGGAAATAGCTGCATGATTCATGACATTTAAACACCACTATTGCATGCAGGAGTATATTCTTGTCACTCTGTTTGGTCTGTCCATTAACTACTTCGTACATGGTACCATATTTAAACCCTTATAAATTAAATACAACACAGAGCTTAAAATAGTCCTTTTTATATGTCCACATTCATAATTTGAACGTATTATGCCGTCACCCTTGTCTGTGTCGCCTACAGGGCGTAATTCTTAATGGATTGTCTTGAAACTTTGTATACTTATTCCTTATACCCTAAGGATGATCCCTATTGTTTTGGTTGCATGCCCGACACCCAGGGGCAGAGAGATGCCCATTTTTTGTATTTGTTTGTCATCTACAGGCCACAATTCTTAACAGATCCTTTTGAAACTATGCATACTCATTCCTTATGTCCTCCAGGGACAGAGCCACGCCTATTTTTTCTTTGTGTGTCTGTGTGTTGCCTACAGACCACAATTAGAATTTGGTTTATGTATTTCTTACAGCCTAAGGATGGCAACTATGATGCACAATCTGCCCCCCCCCCCCCACCTTGGGCAGTGCCACACCTACTTTTTGTTAATATTTTGTCTGTAAATAATCTACAGGTTGCAGTTATTAACATATTTGGATCCAATTCAGTATGATCCATTACAAGGTTGTAAAGCCACGCACAATTTTTGTGCTTTTTGTCTACAGGCTGGAATTCTGAATGGACCATCTTGGAATTTGGCATATTTCTTCCTTATACCGTAAGGATAGCAACTATTTATTTTGGTGCATGTCCCGACCCTCACACCTACCTTTTTTGTGAATTTTTGTGTCTGTAAATACCCTACAGGTTGCAATTTAGACAGAATTTGTTCAAATACAGCATATCAGTCATTTCAATAACAGGGTTGTACCTACTTATATTGTTCCATATCCACCCCCCAGGGACAGAGCCACACCCATTTTTGTGTTAATCGTCTACTGGGGGCAATTCTGAACAGATCATCTTGGAATTTATTCCCTATTTTGGGGGTTAGATGGCCGAATGGTTAGCACAAGTGCGCTGAATCATAAAGTCTGTCATTGAGTCAACTGGTGTGGTTTTGATTCCCTGGTTGTACGTGACAAGGAGTAGGGTCGCCCGCCTGTCCAATCTCTTGTTTTTTTCTCCGGGTTCTCCGGTTTCCTCCCACTGCTAAAGACCCCTATGTGCAAGCAAATTATTGAAATAAAATTGAACCATGTGTTAGTCCCGATATGACCCAGTTTGTGTCGAGTGGACGTTAAAACCTCTCTCTCTCTCTCTCTCTCTCTCTCTCTCTCTGTTATTTTGGTGCATTCCTCTTGTCATATCACAGTCATTGCAGCCATTCATAGTTCATGCTCTTCATTTTAAAAAGTACCATATCAATCAAAGCAGGAATGTGGACTTATATTGCAGCAGTAGCAATACTCTTGTTACATATCAAATAAGTTTCATTAATGTGAAAAAACAAAAACAAAAAACGGCATGTTGAACAAATGTCTTTGTTTCATGTATGAAGTAATTGATGGATCGAACCAACGGTGTGACAAGAATATACTCCTGCATGCAATAGTGGCATTTAAAAATCATGAATCAGGTAGTTATTTCATGTATCGCATAATTTCAAGTTATAGACATTCAAAACAGTTAGAAGCACTTGGAATTTTCACACAGTTTTTACGTACACTAGCTAAGTGGGTAAGACGCTGGCTCGCTAGCCTGGAGATCGGGTGTTCGATTCCTGCATTGGCCGAGAAAGTTCATCCAGATTTTCCGGCATGGTTCCCCCTTGTCAGTGATGCAGGAAGGAGGGCCTGACAATTACAGCTGCCTAGTCATTCTGATGGGACAAAAAAAACGAGGTCCTGTGTACACATTGGCATGCCCGTAAAGGATCCCTTGACAGTTGAAATTCGATATAAAAGTTGGCCGTAGTGCCGCTGTCCGGGCCAAATTTCCCTCATAGCACACTGTATGGCGTATGCCCGTCTTCATTAACCAAGTTCGGAATAGGACGTAAAACCCCATTTCATTTTTACGTACACAGTTTCAATCAGATTGATTTCTTATTTGAGCTTTTATGTTTAAATTCTATCAACCAACATGAAAGAGAAATTCTATAGTCTTATAAACATTTAATATCTATGAAATCGAGAACTAATGAATGGTAACCTTAATCTAATGGTACATGCAAATAACACCTCAATTCAGAGGGTCAGTTACAAGCTTGATTATTTTCGATTGATTTCAAATAAATAACAATATGAGCAAATCAATCAATAATTGATAATATGGGACAATAGTAGGAGCTATACTGCCACTTAAGTCAGTTGTTAGTTCTAGCTATTATTATTTGCAGGGTATTCTATTGGAAATTACTCAATGATTCCATAAGCTTTATTTATAGAAAAGTGTGCATCATCATTTATAACACTGTAAGGAACAAGTGATTCATTAAAACCCACACTAAAAGTATTTTGTAGAAGAAATTAGAAAAAAATTTCTTCAGCCACCCTAAAAAAATTGTTCACAGCTGGACTGATGTCATCATTACATAATGTTTAAGGTCATGATTTTCAACGATTTCCGATAACTACTGCCAGAGTTATGGCCCTTGATCACTTTGAAAAATATCTTGTGGACGATCTAGAGTCTAAAGTGAATATCAGATTTACTTTAGATTTACACACAGTCTTCAAGATCATGAGACGATGGATCCTAGGCATTTTCAGCTATTTCCAATAATTACCGCCAAAGTTATGGCCCATGAATTATCTTGTGGACGCTCTGGAGGACAGAGTTAATATACGATTGGCTTTAAATTTATACACAGTGTTTAAGGTCATGAGACGAAGGATCCTAGTCATTTTCAGCGATTTCCAATAATGACTGCCAGAGTTATGGCCCTTGATACTTTGAAATATCTTGTGGACCCTCTAGAAGCTAAAGTTCATATAAATTGTTTTAGGTCATGAGACAAACATTCTAATGATTTCTGATAACTACTAATTGGGTTATTACCTGTAATCAGATTTTCATGTGTTGTAAAAGTTTTCATTACTGACAAAGGAAAAAATATGTGATAACCCTTATTGACTGCCTGGACAACTTAGCTGCTATGACATGTTTCTGATCCGCAGTCAAGAGCTTTGGCACCCATCTTGCAGAAACTTATGTCATTCCTAACTCATTGCCAACAATGTGCTCAGCCCTCTCATGAGAGATGCCCACAAAACTGGCAATATGTCAAGTGGTCAATTGTCGATCAGCCATCACCATGTCATGCACCCGGGTAATGCTTCTTGAATGGTTGCTGTTGATGGCCTTCAAGACACGGGTCATCGTCAAGGCTCTCTCTGCAACACTTAACTTCTGCAGCCCACCTCTTTACTGTGGAAAATGTATCTGTGTTCTGTGTTGGGGTTAGTCCTTTAATTTGCAGGTACTTGCAGTTGCAGGCACTTGATGACTGCCCTATAGCCAATTTTGTCCATTTCTGGTATTATTTAATTAAATAGACAATGTGACAGAGAAGACCTTAAAGTTTTTATCTTATTTAAACTTAAAGATTGAAAAGTGTTCTTCTAGATAATAATGTACGTTGGTAGATTATTGAAGAAATATAGATTGAATTAAATATCAGGTTGGCCGGCAAGTACTTTGGCGGATACGACTGAGTTATTGTCATACCCCAGTCGTTGATTACAAGTAATTAAAAATGGCAGATTGAAATCAATAGAAATTAATATGAACTTTAATTGGTTATAATGATACCGCTGATTGGCAATAGTTGGATTTTGAATCCTTTCCAAACTATCAGATTGTGATAAAATCTCTAAAAGGACTATCAGTCCTCAAATGGTTCAATTCCGTTCAGTATTTATATAGATATGATGAATTGAATATCGAAACTGATAAATTAACAATTGAAAAATGGTATTGAAATGCATTACTTGATCAATGATTCCCAACACACTTTAGAAACAACAAAAAGCTGTTTGACCAAAAAAGCTTTTTTATTTTCAATGAAATGTATTTATTATAGGAAAGAACCCAGTTATAGATGGTGAAGTATCTACTATAGAAATACAGAGAGCTAGTCCAGAATTGGGTATTAGTATTGTTGGTGGATGTGATACCCCATTGGTAAGTGATATTTATGTAAATGGATTCAATAAAATTAAAAAAATTTGATAATCTCATTGCAATACAATAACCATCTTGGAACCAATCCTGCCACACATAAAAAAGTAATGTACAAAGGATGTACGTGGGTAATCTTATGTAGGTAATTTAGAAGCTATTCAGGTGTCATGGTTGGAGTTAGTACATGGGTTAATTCAGTATCTATCCATTTGACAGTTAGAATATATAACCATGTCATTTTTTGTAATAATAATATCGTGTTAAAGTCCATCGTATTTAATTTATTCATTTTAATTAAACATACATTATGCAAGAGCTAAATCTGCCTATTGTAGGTCTTTCTTTAGGCCTGAAATGTTATATAAACTATTAATTAGACATTAATTAACGTATCCAGACCATAATCAACACTCGATGGCAACGCTAGCCTGCGATCTATAGTGGATTATGCACCGATTTGCTGCATAACTTTTCTTCTCGATTTAACGATTAAATGGATAATCGAGACTATGATTTTTGTCTTACCGACTTTAGTAATGATGACCAAGGCTATGCGGAACTTTCGATCGCTTATTTCTCGGTTCATAGTGGATCAGTTTGACTGAAATTTTCAGCATATTGCCTTTACATTATTTAGTTTTTAACTATTATAGTGAGAACTGCCAACTCGTTATCTAATCTCCCATAATGTATCTTTAATAAAACATTGTGATTTATTTGTGAAAGGTGACTGAGCCGTAACATTTGAAAAATATTATGAAATTATAAAGTTTATGTTTAATTGTATTTACTCTTGATTAATATGTAACGTTTGATGCAAATTGTTTGTTTAAATGAAGAGTGTAATGTAGTAGTATTTAAAGTCCATCGTATGGACGTATATTGCCGTCGCCCCCGTCTGTCTGTAGGTCGTCCACAATTTCTTGCGTTATTTAAATAAGGCTGACCTTAAAAATATCTTTGTTTCGCCTAACGCGACCGACTAACTAAAACCACCCCCGACTTAAATTATTTTATTGCACTTTTCCGCGATCTTTTTATTTTATTTTGTGTGTCAACCTGAAATATATCACGAGAGTTATTTCCCTTTACTATGGCTATGGTTTGATTCATTATTGAAACTGGTTGATCAAGACGAAAGCATCATAGGTGTCGCTTCTCAACAAAATGGTTGTAGACGAAAGCACGTCCATTCCCACGAAATGATTCTGCCTCTATTTTTCTCGAAAACGGATATTGAATATCCGTTTTCGAGAAAAATGAAGGCACAACCCGCACGATCGTTAAAAAACGTGTTGAGGGAGTTTCAAACGTCAGTTTCTGGCAATTCGTGTGCGAGTCGTGCATCACGAAAAATTCCGATGTCATTGATTTGTTTGACAATAGGCTAAAAGAAGACGAATGTTTGCACCCGGAAAATTATCAAGCTGTCAAATTAGCTCTTAAAAAAAAATCTGAAAAAAAACCCCGACCTACCGACCCTTCTCCTCGATTGTGGGTCGGGTTTGGTGAAACAAAGATATTTTTAAGGTCAGCCTAAGTGAAAATAAATGTGTATTTTGGGGAATACTAACCCTAACCCTTTTAGAAGGGGTAAAATGTAAATTGGATCCAAGTTCAGTCTTCTTATTAACGTTAGGGTTAGTATTCCTCAAAATACTTATTTATATAAAGCGGCCATTTTGGACTCCAGAAATTCCTGAACCTCCCCTACTGGCCTACAATTAGAATCTCTCTAAAATATATGTTTATATCCCAAAAATCTTGGTTCCTTTCGATATTCGCACATATTATCAGACTTCTGGATTATGGCTCCTGATTGTACGAAAAATCTCCTTTTTTTTTAGCGAGTTCTCTGTCCATCTTACAAAATGTGGGCATATCTTGCATGGCAACCGCTTGTTGCAAGTGAAATATGCTCTTGTAGAAAGAATAAAAATCAGTACAAAAAAAAAAACCATATCAATAAATAACAGATGTGATACTATATTAAAAGTTTATACAAAGAATAAAGAGAAGGATGCGGAATCAAGACAGGCTTTATGTGAAAACTAGTCACTTGAAGCCCAAGCACACATTACCAAACCAAACTGGGTACCAAGTGAAACCTAAAACATAGACTAGTCATTTTGACTATGGTAATTAATGAATGTGATATTTGAAGAATGTATGATGAAGTAAGAATGTATTATTTTCTAGATCTGTACTGTGATACAAGAAATAATAAAAGATGGTGTGGTTGATAATGATGGTAGACTGTTACCTGGTGACCAAATATTAGAGGTATTTCTTAATTAACAATCAACATCAACACCTCATGTATAAAGTAAACTTGATTTTAAAAATATTCAATTGTGACTTCATCAATTCACATAAATGGATTACTATTCTATTTTTCACGGGTATAAAAAGTTAATCTCTATACCAGGACTTTAAATTTTGAAAGAATTTAAATGGGGGTGGTGTTTATCCTCTCATTTATATTCAAGTGATGAGAAGTTTTTTAATATTTTTGTTGCCATGCAACTTCCACAATACAGTGCAATATTACCAATTGAAAGGTTTGAAGATTTAAAAGAAAGTTTTCAACAATATCGTCAATAGTAAATGTTTATTGAGAGTAAACATATCTTACCAAGTATATCATCAGTTACTATATACACACAGAACAAAACATTGGATATCTATTTTGTAGGTAAATGGTGAAGATTTAACACAAGCTACTCATTATCTGGCCAAGAAGGCTTTATATCAGTACTATCCTGTCTGTAGACTAACAGTGTATAGAGAACGAGCTGAAGAAAATAGACCTATTGAAAAAGAAGGTATTTCATTCTTTTCAGTTTATATATTAAGAATAGTTATAAAAACAGTTGAACCTTTATTTATATTTTAACTTACTTGATCCTACTGAATGTGGATGCAAATCAGCATGATGGTAGAATTTTCCTAGCCGTGGTCTAAGGGGAGGTAATTTGTGTGTAGTGAGACATAGAAATTAATAGTTTAAAAAACCTTAGTGGAATTCTTCTTTGATTTCTCTTTTTTTTTCTTCTTTTTTTTAAAGAAATCCTGAAAATCACATTGAATAAAGTGCCTGGAAGACCCCTTGGAATTAAACTAGTTGGTAAAAGGTAAGTTGAAATAGACTTATCAAGTTATTCAGAATTGGATTGTAATGCATGACCGACTCCCCCCCCTCCCAAAAAAAACCTACTACAAGTAGGCCTACTTTTGTGCTGCCAATAACTGACAGTAATACACACCATGGTGACAGAGTTGAATAGATTACTTTTCTAAATTGGTTAAACATGTACAGGAACTTAATTTTATGTCATATTTATACTCCATTCCTTTATGCTTCAATGTTCACATCTTTCTCCTTTTTTTTTTTCAGAAATGGTCCAGGTGTATATATCTTAAATCTTGTAAGTATATTTTCAGTTATCATTGCAAAAATTCAACCAAAAACAATTATAATGTCAAAACAAAATATTTACTTCTGAATACTACTAACAAGTTGACTGTATTTTAAGGTCCCTGGTTCTCTAGCTGCTTTTGATGGTCGATTAAAACAAGATGATCGTGTTTTTGAAATCAATGGACGTGATGTCACATATGGTACTCAAGAACAGGCAGCTGAAATAATACAGGTAAGTTTTTTTAAATTATCTTTTTTAAAAGCAGTTACTACTTCAAAAAATAAAAAGCAAAAAATTAAATATACATTATGCAAGAGCTACATCTGCCAATTGCACGTCTTTCTTTAGGCCTGAAATGTTATCTAAATTATTAATTAGACATTAATTAACTTATCCAGACCATAATCAACTCTTGATGTGATCACTAGTCTGCGATATTTTCTGGATTAGAATCTGATCTACTGCTTAACGCTCATTGATAATTAATTCAAAAAATGGATAATCAAGACTGTTTTTTTGTTGTACCAACTTTAGTAATGATGATTGTGGCTAGATCCAAAAATCTCGCTTCAGAGTGGATCAATTTGACTGAAATTTTCAGCAAATTGCTCTTACATTATCTAGTTTTTAACTACTATAGTGAGAACTGTCAGCTCTTTATCTAATCTCCCATAATGTATTTTTAAAACTGGTATTTATTAAAATGGTGGTTTGAGCTTCTATTTTAACGCTGAACTTTGTTTGTAAATTTACACACACACATCTTGGTTTTTTTTTCCCTCTTTTTAAGTCTGATCCAACATGTGTTCAATTTGTGATTTCTCGAAGAAGTCGTCCACAGACCCCTGATCTCATTCGCTCTACCTCATGTGAAGCCAGCAATTACTCTCTCTACTCAGATCCATCTATCTCAAATACTCTATTCTCTAATTCGGCATTAGAAAAAACAATCAATGTACAAAAGGTAAGCAAGAACACCTAAAATATTATTTTGTGTATTTATTGAAGAATAATAAATCATTGTCCATTGGTGAAAAATTGCTCTGTTACCAGTGCCAGGCCTTGCCATAAGAAGAGCAAAGGATTACTCTCATGATTATTTGAAGGCAAGTAGGCCAGCATCACAAAGTATCCATATAAATATACTACTCATTAGTTAGCTTGTAACATGTCTATGTCTGTGGCACAGTTGCTTTCTTACTTTTCAAATCCAGGCATTTTACACCAACTATGAATCAAATTATTTACAGATTTATTTCCCCTACTTCCTTCAAAAGTAATTTCCATTGCTGTATTTCATGTTTATTAGAAATTGAGAAGTGGTATGATGTTCACCAATGACTACTATTTTGTTGTTTATTGTATTGTAGGATACATGTGAAACATTGGGTATTAGTGTAGCTGGTGGTGTAGCTAGTCATAGAGGTGATACACCAATATATATCACCAATATCAACCCTAAAGGCTGCCTAGGTAGAACAGGAAAATTAAAGGTAAAGTAATTAAACATACATTATGCAAGAGCTAAATCTGCCAATTGCAGGTCTTTCTTTAGGACTGAAATGTTATCTAAATTATTAATTAGACATTAATTAACTTATCCAGACCATAATCAACTCTCGATGGCATCGCTAGCCTGCGATATTTACTGGATTATGTTTTTATCGTACCGACTTAAGTAATGATGATCAAGGCTAGGCCCAAAATTCAATCACTAAATACTTGGTTCAGGGTGGATCAATTTGACTGAAATTTTCATCAAAATCCATTTACATTCTCTAATTTTTCACTATTATAGTGAGAACTACCAGGTCTTTATCTAATCTCCCATAATGTATCTTTAATATTTTTTATACGTCCACATTCATGAGTTCAAATTTCATGAAAATCTGACCAAAACTGCCGGATAAAATGTACGCTCCGTGTACACAAATAGTGTTAAAGTATGTAATATCAAGGTTGTGGACCATCTAGAGGTCACAATTTTTATCCAATTTTGATGAAACATAAAGCATGTGTTTATATCCCAAAGATCTTGGTTCTTTTCGATATTCGCGCAATACAGACCGTAACATCCTGATTTGTGGCTCCTGATTGTACAAAAAAATCACGATTTTAGCTTGTTAACCCTCTACGGGTCACAATTTTTATCTGATTTTAAAAATTGTTTGAGTATAACATTGTTACCCCTGATGATGATTGAGTTCAAATTTCGTCTTAAAAATCGGACTGTAACGGCTTGTCAAAATGGACACTCCTTGAACGCAAATTGTGTAGAAGTATATAATACCAAGGTTGTGGACCTGCTAGAGGTCACAATTTTTGTCCGATTTTGATGAATCTTAAAACATATGTTTATATCTCAAAGATCTTAGTTCCTTTGGATAACTTGTACACCTAAATTCAGGATAGAAAAAATATGTAACGACCCTTGTTGACTTCTCAGACGACTTAGCTGCTGTGGGTTTATGTTTTGTTACCTGGCAACCTATCTTTTGGAAATCTGGTCTCTTGATTTAATAATGATTCTTATATATTGTAGCGAGGAGATATTATACTGCATGTAAATGGTACTAGTTTATTAGGACAGAGCCACAATGAAGCTGTTAAACAGTTAAAGATAAATGCTGATACTAATCTTTTAACATTACAAATAGTAGATGGTGCTGAAACTAGTGATGGACCAGGGAACTTTACTCCTACCTGGTTATACTGGCTTAAAGTACCCAAGTATGTATTATAGATCATAACATTTGTTACTAATGCAAATGTGTGGCAAAGAGTAAGACTGCCCATGTAACCTCTTGTACTTTCTCTTGGCTCGCTAGTTCCTACCCACTGCTAAGAAAACTTGCATGCAGATAAATCATTCATATTAGATATATGCTATATATCTGTCAAGACAAAATGGTGGCCTTGTGTAGTTTCATTGGAATTTCCAAGATGTCCGCCAACCTATCCATCCTGCTAAAGACGTGTGTGCAAGTGAATGATTGAAATGAAATATATACCATATATTTATCAAGATTTTGTCTAGCGAATGTTAAGTAGACAGCTGAGATATCTCATTTTAGAATTTTAGGTCTTGCTGCAGAATTAAAAAAACACTTGTATATAGACAATAGACAATGATTATTCATATTATACACACAATCACAAATTTCATAACTTTTAGCATAGACAAGTTCACAAAGACTTCTCATACAAATGGCTGGTTGGCAAATAGATAATACAAAGCCCGGGTGTGTTAAGGTTCCTTAGGAAGCAAATGACTTTATACATGTAGCTACAACTTGATATTTTCAAGAAATTTTGATATGCCCACATTTTCATGTGGATGTATATTGTCATCGCCCCTGTTCGTCCATCCACAATTTTTTAGTGGACACTCTACAGGTTATAATTTTTATCTGATTTTGATGAAACTTGAAATATAGGTTTATATCCAAAAGTAGACCCTCTAGGGGTCACAATTTTTATCTGATTTTTATGAAACTTGAAATGGAAGTTTATAAACCAAAGATCTTGGTTCCTTTTGATATTCACGCATATCGGACCGTAACTTCCTGGATTATGGCCCTTGGTTGTACGAAAAATCTTGTTTTTAGCTTGTGGTCCCTCTAGATGTAACTATTTTTATCGAACTAAAAAAAATTTCCTTATATATCATTGTTACACCATAATGACAATTGGGTTCGAATTTTGTGAAAATTGGACTGAAATTGCCCGACAAAATGGCCGCTCTCCGTATCTGATTTTAATGAAACTTAAATATATTTTCTAGGTTCCTTTCGATACTTGCATGTATCGGACTGTAACTTCCTGGATTATAGCCCCTGATTCGTTTTCTGCCTATCTTTACAAATGGCAACCGCTTGTTGTATTATGGTTTCATTTATTTATAAAAATTTGTTCCATGTGATATTAAACTATTTGATCTACTTTCCTTCATTTCAGAATGTGCTACATATTACGCTCAATAACCTTGTTACGCAGTCCAAGTGGAAGTCTTGGTTTTTCGATAGTAGGAGGAAGTGATCATGCTCATGGTCCGATGCCCGTTTTTGTGAAATCTGTTGTACCTGACACACCTGCATCTAAAGATGGCCGCCTCAAGTAAGTTTGCTCTTTTAATGGTTCATATAAAGTATCATAAAAGTTGCGGGTAGGATCCAAGACAGATTTTGTCCTGATATCCATCACAGCTCTTGACTCGCCGTGGGAAACGAACCATGCTTCGTTTTAATAGTGACAAATAGAAATGCATATTGAAATTAATGCCATTAATTTCTTGTTTGACAGCAACACATATATTAATCCCCATACTTTTGCCTGTTCTAAGTAGTTAGGTTAGAAATATTAAAATAACCACCAATTTCTATTTATTATTTACAGATGTGGTGACATTGTTTTAAGTGTAAATGAACATAGTTTACAGCATATAACACATGCCAAGGCTGCCGATTTATTAAAACATTTAGATGGTGTTGTTAATATGACAGTTGTCTCGTGGCCAGGAACTTTAGTTTAATACTCCGTCAGAAAACAGCAATCTATTTGTGAGTGAACAGTGTTTTTATATGAAAACTTTAGTGGATGACTGATTTGAATGAACGACACAATATTTTTTTGAAAGTTGAATGAAATGAACTTTCTGCGTCGAGAATCTATGTTGATTTTTTATAATGTAACATAAATGAAGTACAAGGATGGTGAAAAAGAAATAGTTTTATACTGAATGGATTTTAATTGTAAAATAAAGAATTCCTGTGACAATGTATAAAAGTAAATCCAATTTTATTGGGAAAAAATTGACAATCATTTTTAGTGAAAGTGAATACATTTTTTTTTTGTGCCAAAATTCTACGTGATGGACAAGTTTTTTGTTGCTTATTATCTGTGAGAAGTGTTTTATGTGGTTATCTGTGTAGTGACCTGTGCGTAAATCATTCCATTTTGTTAAACCTGATATTTGATGTACTTTGAGAGATGTCTGTGTATGTTTTCCATCACAGCTTATCAGGAAAAAAATTCAAGTTTAGATATTATGGATTGTGATGTTTATCAAATATTTATTGACATAGTTAAAGAAGCAGCCCCAGATTTCACTGGGTATCCGTGATCAGTGTGGGTATTATTATTATACTAATAAAATATTTGGAAATAATGCAAAATATTAAGCCTTTCAGAAATGATTGCTAGATTTGCTGTAACTCATTTAAGGAATTTGATTGTTTTGTATGAGTGGCTTGATAATCACAATAATGACTTTACCACTATAACGTGGACAAGTATATGTAGACACGGTCATCCAGGCACTCATCTTTTACAATTAACTAATTCACTAACAAGTATATCTGAGACTGCTTCTTTAAGTTACTATGTCTTTTAATTAAAAACTGACGAAAATCCAGATATCTTCTTGATTACCAGCGTATATGACTGCTTTGAATGTTCACCATTAGCTAAGATCCTTTGTATGGTTGATATGTTAATACATGTACTGTACTTGTAATTTGTTTTATCGAGTAAATATTCCAGTTTATGGGTCTATGTTCTTATAGTCATGTTATTTGATTTGAAATTAATGTCAGTTTTCATTGATAGTTCGTAAATACTATAATTTTTTTAAAAAAATATTTAAGATTGATATTTTGTATGCGTGAGTTTAGTTGATTTATGAAAGCCTCTCAATTTTATCGGTAGATTAAAATAATTAATATACCGGTACTTGGCATAATTTGTTAATGTACGGAAAACAAAAAATACCTGGAAGTAGTCGTTAGAGAGCAAATTTGTGGTCTTCTCAATATATCTACATATTACATACAGATATTATAAATGATGTGATTTAACCATAGGATATTTGAGTTAAGATCAAATTGTACCCTTTGGTTTAAAATGTAGTAATAAATAATACAGTAACTCAAGACTCATTACCATACAGCCTGAATTTGAAAAAAAAAAAAGGAAAATAAAAAACAGATTCAGATTTTTAATGAAGCCAGATTCCATGTACTGATAAATTGAAAAGACTAGACTACTTAAAGATGTCTTGAAAATTATATTGCTATTATACTGGTTGATAAAGGCTAAATTACTCTTCCTGTAGAATTGTTTATCAAATATTTAGACAAGTAGTCATACATGTAGGTCAGAAATTCAACAGTAAGAGCATTTGGATTATATCTCAAAAGAATTTGAGATCTGATTTTTATTAGCCATATTACATAACATGTATTGCACTGCACAATACATCAACTCAATATTATTATTAGAAGTACATGTAGTTCATAATTTTCAGATATTAAAATGTATTTTATTTGTTTACTTTTAGTAATAACTAATATTTTATGTACATTCAAATATGTTAGCCATGATTTTACTATTTTAATTTTCTATATTTATTTGTTTTACTTCAAATCTATATTTCAAATTATATTATAAGCCACCAAGATTGTTTATTATTTGTTATTTCCTGATATGATATTAAAAGATTTAGTGAAAATAATATCAAAATGGGTCATTCCATGTCAAGTGGACCAAATTCTCAGAAAGTTGTAAAGTGACCACCTCAGAAAATTTTGAAAAAAATATAAGTTATAATAGAACATACAGTCTTGTGTAAAACTTCAAAGTTATATGAGTCTAGCATTAATATCGACTGAGATGTGACCATTTGAATCGGGGTGCCCTTTCGCAGTTTTGAAACTACTGTTATATGACTTGATTTTTGTGATCTGATTTTATTCCTTCTAGTCAGTTTATGGGGTTTGTAAGAGAATATTATATAGATTAAGAATTTACCAGCACATTTTAATAGAAAAAGTATGGCCTTAAGTGCCAATAAGTGATACTTGTGCAAAAAATCAATCATTATTTCGATACAGTATAAAAATTTTACTACACTATATTAGAAGTTGTTACTTATCACATGTATAATGTATCAATGGGTATTGTTTGAACAAACATTATTAAAAGTCATATCTTTGTCGGTTTCTTGTAAAATTAGGTTTGATAATCTTGAATTTTCCAGGTTTTTGATATTGAGCCTTAAATTTTTGGCACTTGGGGTACTACATACACAGATGACGGTACTTGTTCTGCAAAATTTAATAGTGAATTCTTAATGTATATAATATTCTCTTACAAACCCCATAATTTCAAGAATATTGTCTATCTAGAAGATATAAAATCAGTACACCAAAATCGAGTTATAGAATAGTAGTTTTAAAAGCTGTGAAAGGGTATGACTATTCAAAATGCCATATCTCAGTCAATATTAATGCTAAAGTCATATAACTTTGCAGGTTTACATATGTCTGTATGCACTATAAAAAAAAAAATTTTCATAATATTCAGAGAGGGTCACTTTACAAGCACTGGTCCACTTGACATGGAATGACCCAATATATGTTTAATATACTTATTATAATAATTATATTACAAGAATATTCTTAGTTTAATTTAGATGTATAACTGCTTTTTATGTGATAGAATAAACATGTAAGGTAGTAGTGATTTGCTTGGAGAATGTGGCTAATAGCCCTAAATAATTAGCCGTTAGGGTATATGCAACCTTTTACTGAAGTGCTTTTAACTTGTATGCTTTGTTGATTGAAGCAACAGGAAGCTTTGCTAATATTAGAATGAATGAACAGGGAAAGGTCCTGGAAGAATTTGAAGTCTGATGCCTTGCAGCGGCGTAATCCAGCCATTTTTGCCGATATATTTTAGTAACCTTATAAGCTTATCTATCTCTATTGCCATCCATAAAAACCATAACCACTTTTATTATTATTATACATTGTATGAAGCTTTATGTTTTTTATCAGCATAAATGTTTATTAGTGATCTCGCTGGTTGTAGTTTATAAGCTCTTTCACAGCCATAGGTGCATATAAAGGAGCTATGGTTTCTTGCTTTATACATTTTGTCCATTTAATCTTGTATATGGCCAACAGCAGCTAATTTCATTGATTTACTACTGGCATAATTGTCAGACATATTTATTACTCTATTGAAAGCTTTCACTAACTATAGATAACATTATGTCTATTTGTACTAGGGAAGAACTCTAGGTTTGTTCTGTCTACTTATCTTCTTACCTTATGTTATCAGTAGTTTAACCACAAAGATTGTCTTCGAACTGAATCATGAAGCTGTGGTCTTAAATTAGTACCCATTTCAGTTTATGTGGGAGTGTCTTGTTAGTGATTTTTTGGTATGATAAGGTTATAATTTATAGGCTTATCCTGTTTAAGTAAATAGGTATATAGCACTTTATAAGAAAATCTAAATCTACTCAGAACTATAATAAAGAAGCTTAAGTTTGCTCCACATATAGCTTCCTATTTTATTTTCAAAGTTATTGTGTATCTAGTCATTCCATTTTACCTATAGTCTAATATTCAGTTTGTTCCTATGTATGGTAGATGTATATTTTGAGTTAGCTACTTTGATCTATTTAAATTAAATAAAGTTAAATATATATAATTTTGTTTGATGCAAATGTATTTAGTTTCATAAACAATAATATTGTTGTTTCACAATGTTCTGTGTTGTATATTGTATGTATAGAGAAGTAGAACAAAAAAGTATTTTGTGAAATCAAGTTAGTTTCAATTAATGATAATTTTTCAATTATTATATATTATAATGATTTCGGGTTTCAAATTATGATAATATTCTGTTATTTTATAAAATAATTAGATCTATGTCAAGTTTCAAAGTAACAGGATACTTTTACTGTGCAGGCATTTCTATGCAACTTTTGACATTTAGATTTTCAACATGTGTCCTACTTAAAAATAATATTTTTTTTAATGAATAAAAGAAACAATTGAAATAGTATGGACCTACAAGCTTCTTTAAGATATATTATGTAAGATTTAGATAAAGAGAAGGCTGCTCTTCTATACATGTAGTAGTTTGAAAATAAAAAATGAATATATTGAAAATTTCAGTCAATTTACTTTATTTTGAGCAAAGTTATGAATGTTTGAAGTTTTGACAAGATTTAGCGCAAATAGTCTTAATTTTAAATTATTAAATGGAGTGGGTGTTCTATTAGAGTGTTGATTATGGGCTTGTCATTTAAATAAGTGTCTAAATAGTAGTTTATATAACATTGGAACCTAGAAGAAAGAACTGCAATAGGCATCATTAACTCATACATGATGCATCTTCAAATCTTCAGTGTACATGAACATGTATATTGATAAAAATATCATTAAATATACATTCCAAAGTTCATAGATATTTATTATACATATATATATTATACACCATTTCTCCAAAAAATCATTTATATAATTTTTAATGTAATAAGAAAATAGTTTTAAATAATCTGTTACTATACTAAAATTACTTTATGATATATTATAGAATTTGTTGTCCCCCCGCCTTTTCAGAGAAAGCAGGCGACTTCTAAAATGGGTTTGTCCATCACACTTTTTGAAAGCAATAAATCAGCTTCTAAAATTCAGGTAGAATGATCAAACTTTGTGTAGATGTTCATTAGATGAATGTCTTTACAGAGTTCGATGGTAAGTGTTTTCTGCTCAGGTCAAGCGGAGATAAGCAATTTTATTTGTGGATGCTTGGGATACAATAACTTTGCTTCTAATCTAATTGAGGGTAAATGATCAGTGATCAAGTTAATAAGCATTTTCAGATTAGGTTAAAGATTGGTTCCCAGAAAAGTATTTATCGGGTGGTTATTTCCAATAAAAGTATGGCATTTTTGCTATATATGGAAAGTAGAGATATCCAATCTCACTAGAAAAATACTGGATTCCTCGAAAAACACTCATGGAGCGTACACAGGACAAAAACGTAAAGGTTCCCCTAATTGACAGCCCGACGATTAGGAATTTCTGCATGCGTGATGTCAAAGGTCACACGCGAACATTGGGGGCTTGATGTACAAGTTGATAAACTTTATGAAGAGTTAGACGTACAACACTTTCTGAGATAATAAATCATGGAAAAAGACGCGGATAGTGGATAATCTGAGAATTTAATTAGGATTCGATATTTGTAACAAATAGTACGCAATTAAAGACAACATCGTCTTATGTATGCAATGAATTCCCCTCTGACTTCCAAGAGAGGTAAGTCACGTGACATAAACATGACCTGGTTTGATCGAATTTTTATAGCAGGGCATTCCTTCGCAATTACAATGTTTGAGAAGGATTTGAAGCAAAATTATGACAAATTAATTAGTTTGAATATGTTTTTAGTCCATATATACCATTAAATCACCCAGTTTGTACGCGGGAATGTATCTTTAAGTAGAGTTATAAACAATTTGATTGGTAGATGCTTTATAAAGAGCTAAGTGCGCAAGTAATTAATGTTCTGATTAATGAGTTAAGAAAATCCTGAAAGAATTGATATTTAAGACTAATTATAATGAAATGTTTTGAAGAAGAGTTATCCTTCCACAATATTGATGTTTGTATAATGTATATGGTTGTATGGATTTTGTTTTCTGATCTCTTACTATTATATATATATACATGTATGTTGTCATGTAAACAAATTAAGTTCTACTTTACTATTTAATATAAACATACATATATACCATTTATCTGGGAAATTTAAGAACCCAGCATTTATAAAATGAAAATTCAGTGTAAATGTACAAAGTCACCATGGATACTGTTTTCATAATAAAAAGCTGAACTGAACTACTTTCTGTGCACAGTTTCCTTTATAATGTTTTCTTCAATAGATCCACGTTTACAGTTTCCATGCAACAAGAAGGGGGCCGCTAATGTGGCAGCTTCAACCCCAGTATAGAGAAGTCCAATAATGTGCATGATTTGTTAGTTTTAAAGTGAAAGTTTAATTTTTTGTTGGGCTTAATGTCCACTTCGACGTATACCAAGTGTCATATTTTAGACAAAAGTTTCCTAGGAAACTTGTCTGTTGTACATGTACTTAAAAATCGTCGCTTCCATCCCCTTGATGAAAGGCATTACCATGCCTTTTGAGATACAGAGTCTAATGGGCTATGTCCCATTTTAAATAGAAGGAAGTCAACTCCAGGGAAAAGGTATTAAAATAAAACTCTCATTCATGATTGCTTTATAGGTGATGGCAGGTTGCAAATTGGTGCTACCTTCATTCACTCCTTTGATTGATACAACTCTATTATGTTTCAAGCCTTAGGACTGGTGGCTTGCTTAATCTGTCATAAATGTGAAAATGTATATATTACACTTATTGATGATTAAACTGATTCATCATTATAATTAATTACAATATTGTGCAATGTTACCCACTGGACTAAATATTACCTACTGATATGTCTCCATTAAGAAGTATTAATTACACCAACTGATGATATAAGGAAAGTAGCAGTATGTTTCTGGGTTCCATGTGGATATAGCACTTAATTAAAGGTAACTTGGGTTAATTAGCTGCATTATCACTTTTAAATTTATTACTATGCATTGTTTTGAGGAGGATATTATCATGCAAATATGTGGATAGTAGACAAATATAAAGAGAATATGCAATAACAATATATTCTTTGTATGCCATTTCTAAATTGTGACCTTTCAACAAGATTTAATAAGTCGTGAATCAAACATATAAACACAAATAAATACTTTTAGGGAATGTGTGTTTTAAATGCCTACTGAACTCCTTGAAAACCAGAAAAAGGATCTAGTCTAAAATGTACTGAATGTATCTCTGTCAAGGTTTTGCAGATCTTTCTCAACTCCGATTTAATACTTAAAATCACTTCAAATTGAGAATTCCGTTTTTACGTTCCCAATAAGATCTGCAATGCCCTTTACACAACTTGTAAAACAATGGTTCATCAATTCCCTATATGAACATATAATCATGTGCTTATATAATAAGATAAGATAAGATGTTTATTGCATCAAAACGTCCATGAAGGACAGCATGCATACATATACACTTAGACATAGTCATATACATTCAATAATACATATGTCCGTATTGATAAGAGGGATTGTGTTCGATAATAGCATATATAATGTTTTGTCAGTCATATCATATAATGTTTATTTTCGTATGTCATACAGATAAAGATATACTATGACATTGTAGCCTACAGTAAAAGGTATAATACTGTATATTATATGTATATCATATATTTATTATTCATAAATAAATGGACCTCGTAAGGTTCACCTGTATATACAACAAAGATCAATATCGGTCAGTCAAGAGATTACAATTGTTTCTTATCCGAATGAGGTTGCAAAATACCCAATGACGCCACACCTCATTGCTTCTACGTTACACTCACCTGAGAGGTATGTGAATATGGCTTACCTCCCTTGCATATTCTCCGGTTAAAATTCAATTAAGGTGTACTTCAACCGGCGTTTTCAGACACAGGTATGTGATTATAATGATTAAAATGTTTTAAGTTTATCAAGTAGGCTACTTTATATTCTTCGAGAAAACGTTACTTTTTGTTAAAGGTTTTATGACAATTACAATTTAATTACCGTTATATAATACCGGTCACCACAGGTTTATTTTTAAAACATTGCTGTTCTATTATAAATAATGACCTCATCCCCATTGAGATTGTATAAAATAAACGAATTAGTTATTAGATTACAATTATATATAATAATATATGTCAAATATATAATGTAGCAAAACTTACTATCTCATGAGCCATCTGTATTATGAAAAGTCAGAGATTTCAATCACTCCAAAATTATAATTATATAATTCAATATTTGGCAATTATGTTTCATTATGATCCATCTTTTTCTAACTCAAAAATACTGAACCCCCATTTTAATTCATACCCACAAAAATATTCATGGGTTATTATAGTTATCAACGTGAATGAGACAGCTATGTTAGCGTCACAAAATCCTCTGTTGAAATATATCATTGATGAAAAAAGGAAGTCAGATCAAATGTAATTGCCCAATTTTTATATAAACTTTATCTATTTTCGGGAGGTGAGGGCTGGGCCCCATGCATCTTATACCAGCACTGCATGTTTCAGACACAAGGCCATTAGACGAACCATATATCATAAATTAGGGGGAAGAAGTAAAAGATTATATGTCATACTTTTCAATCCAATCGCACAGTTACATCTCCCTGTATTAGGTTCTATAAAGGTTGTTCATACTTCAACGTTAGCTAGCTAGCTAGAATTCAGTGTTTCTTTGAACAAGTAGGGCGGTGGATGACCAAATGGTTGGCACCTGTGTACTGTATCATAAGGTCTGTCATTGAGTCAACTGGTGTGGTTTCGAATCCCCGGTTGTGCGTGACAAGGAGTATGGTTGCCTGTTTAACCTCTTGGGTTTTCTCCAGGTCCTTTGGTTTCCTCCCACTGCTAAAGACCCCTACGCGCAAGCGTATTACTGAAATAAAATTGAACCCTGTGCTAGTCCCGAAATGACCTAGTTTGTGTCGAGTAGACGTTAAACCCCATTTCTCTCTCTCTTTGAACAAGTAGTTTTAAATCATATTCTTTTCAAGTAGGATATGCAAAAAGACTTAGATTGGACATTTTAATGTGTTTTAAAATGAAATAGAACAATTTTATGAAAATATTTTTACATCTTTGATATTGTCAAAAATATTTTTACATCTTTGGTATTGCCAAAACAGACAACAACTATTTTGGTTATTTACCTATACTAAGCAGCAAAAGAAACGTCAAATTGGTATATTACTCTGAATAGACCCATTGCATAAAACTTGCCAAGTGTTTTTATTGTGACCACATCTCCAGCTTTACCTGAGCAATAAGGCTCCTTCCCAAACACAGAATTGAACCCAGGAAATGTTCTCAAAAACGCAACCTGACTTCTGAGATGGTAATGTGTTCTCCATGATTTTCATGTAACTCATGCTGCACGGGCTGTTCACCGGGACCAGCTCTATAAAATGTACCCCCATACCTGGTTGAATCATTCACACTATAACGTCAGCGGCATGCCACGACTCACGACAGCTCAGAGGAACCAAGCGATTGGAAGACCCGATGCTGGCCACACTGCCCAAGACGTTGCTAATCACTTCCAGGTCAATGTTCAGACCATCTACAGGCTTCAGCAACGCTTTCGGGCCACCAACACCACGGATGATCGCCCCCGAACTGGTAGACCAAGGGTTACCGCAAGGTGATAAGACGGCCATGTTGTGCGACAGCACATGCGGAATCCCTTCACACAGGCATCTGAGACAGGACGTCAGACAGTGGGAACACACGGAAGACCCATCAGTACCGATACAGTGTGCTGACGTCTCACCAGAGAGAACATCCATTGCCGTAGACCTTACAATGGACCGATCCTCACCCCTCGACCTCAACTTGAACATCTACAGTTTGCCCAACAACACCAGAACTGGCGACACAGGCAATGGAGAACTGTTCTGTTCACAGATGAGAGTCGGTATTGCGTATCAACTGCAGATGGCAGGACAAGAATATGGCATCGACGTGGCCAGTGTTATTCTGACCAATGTTTCATGGAACGAGACTCATGGGGAGGTCCAAGCATAATGGTTTGGGGTGGAATCGGCCTGAACCAGAGAGTGGGTCCTATGGTGTATAGACTGTGTACAGACTCTAAACCTTCTCGTAATGTCTTGGAATTGTGATGAATTAATCACTAATGTGTCAACATACTGTTCACAAAAAATTGCTTTGATCCATTTAGTAAGTCGTTTTCTAGAATGATTTGATTAAAGTGCCTCTCTGATTTTAAAATCGTACAGACGTTTTTTTTGCTGTTTAGTATATATATCAAACTTGCACGTTCAGTGGTGTTACCTCAATGGTTTTAAAACTATTCTCAAAATGTATGTAATAATTATAGAATATTAGATAAAAGCAACTTAACAACTTTTCTCTAAAATGTATATAAACCACAATTAACAAAAACCATGAATTAACACTATCCCCCTCTTACTCCTCCATATTCAATTGTGTAGAAAGCTCGGTTGTTTATAATTCTATGAATATTTTAACATAGAAAGTGTTCAAAGTTACCTCGACCCTCAAGCTACCCCAATTTAGATATAATATATTCTGCTTTGCTTAAATTACTTAAAGGGACTATCCCGATTTGAACAGTTGAGTCTCAAAAATAAAAGTCTGAGTACGTATGAATTTAAGCGCCAAAGCATAGAGGAATGGTGTACATGTATTTACCTTGTCTCAAAATTTCAGCTCAAAATATTGAGTTGTTTGGACGTGAACTTCAAAAATGCTTATTCGGACACGTAATCCTTTTAAGACTTCGGGTCAATTGTTTCGTTAGGTGATCTGATAATCGATTCCCGTTCCTTTTGAGGGTCTATACAGTGAATGACCCATGTGTTGTACTTGATAACGAAAGGTAAATTTCACTTACACATTATTTTTCTAAAATAAAAGTCTGGATTTAATCAGACACCCCATAATACAGCTTGGGAAACCGGTCTCCATTTCCAGATGAAGACTGATGGGTTTAAGTTGTATGAAAACGTATCACCACATGCCATGGTTCAATAAATATGCTGTACTGATGGAGGTCTATTGCTGTATAATCATTACCAGTTTTGAGGGACACATTGTAAGGGCACTGAACTAGAATATCCCAGGTTTTAAGGGAAAAATTGCATATTCATATATTTGGTGTAATTTAAGTTAAAAAAATGCTATTGATAAATTGGCAGAAAAGTAGCTGTCCGACTTCTAGACCATTGGTTTGGATTTTAAAAAAGTAATTTTACAATTTAGAGCCCAACCATTCTTTGATCTTCAGCAGGCTAGGCCATATATTTTGATTTAATTTCATACCACAATCATTTGTAGTTTTTGTGCCAATTTAATTTCTTGCTTTACAATGTACATGTATAGGCCTACCCTTCATCTCATATAACCTCAGGTACTGAAGATGGCACAAATAAATCCTATGAACAATTAGTTGTACATGTACATCTAAACAAATGAATTGTGTCTATATATAGTTGTTTTGTAATTTAGAAAATTGTGCAGTTAGTAAAAGAATTTTGAATAAACTTGTGTTTAACATACATTTAATACATTTTAAATATCAGATTAGAATTCAGCGTTAAGATATTATGGTGAACATGTATTATTTACTTTTCACTTCCATATACCAAAATTGTATTGTGTACGTAATTGAGCTGTAACATAATCTTTTAGTGGCATTTACTGAGAAACACATTAAACAGGCATTATGTAAAAGCAAAATCTGCCTATTGCCGCTCTTTCCTTGGGCCTTAAATGTTATATAAATTATTAATTGGACATTTATTAATATGACAAGACAATAATCAACTCGAATGACTAGTATATGGTTACAATTAATGCACATCTTGTCAAAACTACAACCATTGATAACTTCGCTAAAAATAAAGTAATTAATATATACAATGTTCATTTTGGATTATCTATTTAATTTTTGATTGGTATACACAGAAAAGATCCCTTGGCAGTTGGAATTCGATATAAGAGTAGAGCACCGCTGTCCGGGGCATATTTCTGTTATAGCACACTGCATGACGTATGCCCAATTTCATTAACCCTGTATGGGAGCAGCAGTAGAAGGTTAAAACTCATTTCATCTATTTTTGAGAACGGCCAGCTCCTTATCTAAATTTTACAAAGTGCCCCTTTAAATGTTCTCTTAGCTTTATCAATTTGTTGAAATTAAAAAAAGAATATATGTTATTGTTACAATAATTCTTTTGTGGCCTTTCCTGAATACAATAAACAAGATGTTTTATTTCCTTACAAATTGTTGATATTGTGACCTACTTTAAGGACTATTTTTGTACTTTGAATTTGGAGGAACATATATAACTCTTTTTCACCAGCTCATGTCTTATCTGGTTGACCGCTTTTAGTATTCATAATACTTTGGTCTGTCAAAATATTGTAACATATACATGTAAATGTAGGACATACATGTATGTAACAGTATGTATGCACAATCTCTCCTGTAAACACATACATTTAACAGTATACAAGCATGATTTATGATATGAGAATCATTATATTAAAAATCATTGTACACCCAGATTAACTCATTTAGATAACATTTCAGACATAAAGATAGATTTGAAATAGGCAGATTTAGCTCTTGCATAATGCATGTTTAAATCAAAAATCTGTGTCAAAAAAAGTGTGGTTATCAGTTTGAAAAATAAAACAAAATATCAACAAACATGTTTTACTCCTGGTGAACAACCTTATTCCTAGTCCATTTGCAACATTTTTTTCCCTGTTGTTCTGCTGTACCCCACCTACATGTAGGCTGAGAGGTACAATGGATGAATTCAATTCCAGCATGTTAAGTTTCAGTTATAATGTTGTATTTTAGGTCTTGATCTGAGGTATAACTAGGTACACGTAACACTATAGCCTTAAATCTGTATTTACTTTAATTTACAGTAATACATAGGCACAAGGGGTAAAAATCAAAAGTTAGTAATTTGTGTGTCCACCTCTAACATCCATATATGTCATGCAAGTTACTTTGTTATTCGTGCCCTCACGAATTAATGCAATGTTGCATTCTCAGTGTTCAGGTGTCAACCTTGGCATATCGATGCCTTCTCCTCCAGTTGTGCTGACCCCCAGCTTTTTAAAAGCCACATTTCATATGATTTTCAACATTCACTGAGTGCCAAAGTCAACTTTTTGTGTTAGTGAGTCTTGAAAACATTATTCTCAAATGTTATAATAATGATCTGATGTTGTTACATCGAGAATGTGTAAAAATTCACCGGTACAAGATATACAGGTATGTGTCTGAATTAATGTTTCAGGTTGTTGAAGTAATGTAATTCAAGTGAACGAGAAAGGCTTTGATACATGAAATTTTGTTGGAGAGACATAGTTAGCCTGTAGAATGGCACTCAGTAAATCAGTTTGTAAACTGTGTCTTTTCATATTCAATGCAGTTTTTATCGTAAGTTTAACATTTTACTCCATTAGTTTATTATTGCTGAATTATACTTGTATGTTTATTAGGAATTGTTTGTACTCCTGGTTCAAACAGAAATATAATACATGTACAGATCTATATTTCTTTCCTTTTTTTTCTACTTTCGATGGCCTCTACTACATGAAGATCTGACTGGTTGTAGTGGAAGGTCGCTTCATTGGTCATACAAGCGATTTTTGACCCTATGACGTCAGATATTCCATTAACCAATCAGCTTTGATGTTTCTAGTGGGTTACCCATAGTTCTGTGTACCTCACACCAAAAGCTCACTGTAACAGACGGTTTCATTGGCTAATCCCTCACATCATCTAGAACGTGGGTTATATAACAACTCTTCCAGATCCTAGTGTAGAAAAGAGAAGTAAAAACGAAATTTTGAATTATAAAAAACAAAACAAAATAGGTTCTGTGTTTTAATCAGATTGGTATTAATCAGCCCTTGGCATGGCTTAAACATTTAGTATCTCCACATCCATTATCAACTTTTTAGTTACTGTAGTTATTTAGTTAAAGTTAAAATTAGTAGTTTTAAAATGTACAATCGATTTTAAGTTTCTTCTGTCCAAGAATTAACCATGCAGTTTATTTGCATAAAATCTTAACCGATGTCTGTAGGTTTTATTTCTATAGTAATTGTGGTGCACCTTTTCAGCACCACAACACATCACCTCAGCAAGATAAAAAAAAACAAACCACAAATCACTTGAAGTTGAGAATGATAAAAGATAGAAAATGTCAAACAGTACAAACTATTTTTGGTATCAAATATACATATATCAAATCATGTCAATAAAATAAAATAAAATGAATCAGGAGGTACAGCCAGTCATTGACTCAATATTGCAATAGATATTGTTCAATACCAAACAAGCTATTACATGTACTTATTTGTGGTGGCTCAGTAAGTAAGGGGCTGGCTCACTTTCATATGTGTGTTTATTTTCTACAGGTGGCAGGTGTAGCTATATTTGCTGTAGGTGTATGGACAGCAGCAGATAAAGTTTATATATCAGATATAGTTGGTAATAATTCATTTGAAGCAGCAGCTTATTTGGTTATTATAGCTGGTATTATTATAATAGGAGTTTGTATTCTAGGATTTATATCATTAGCTAAAGAAAGGAAGATATTAGTAATAGTGGTAGGTATATATTTAATAGTTAGAAATATCTGTTTGCATCAAAACTGATGTTAAACATACTGACTAAATGAATTTTTACATGACCACAAATGTAAGTATATTCTTGTTGCCCTTTACTGTCTGTCAGTCCACAATTTTTGGAAAAACTATGCAAAGGTTTTGGGGGGTTTTCCCCAGTTGTGTTTTCATTATGTGCTTTAAAGGTTGAACTTTGAGTTGAACTGAGTTTCAAAATTACAATGACAAAGACTCTTTAAGTACCAAGTATGGTATAGGTACGGGATTCTCAAAGTTATTTCCCCACTAACCCCTTTAAATTGTCATATACACACAAACATATTTTATTTGATATAGTTTTCTAAATTATATGCATGTATGTAAATTTAAGGAAATTGTAAATTATCAAATTTAAGAGATATAAGAGCCCTGTATTCCGGATAACTGTTAAATTTTAATATTGATATAACTAGATATAAAAGCTAATGTGAATCTATACAATATGGTTCTGTACTTTTAATAATATTCCTGTGGATTTTTTTATTTCAGTATTTTGCATTCTGGATTTTAATTTTTATATTTTTGATGGTTGGTGGTATCTTAGCTGTTGTGTTCCGAGCAGAAGTAAGTATGACTGCAATCACTTTTTCAACCTCTGGGTGTATGGATTTAAATTATATCAAGGCTGACTAGATGTATCCACTCGGCAGACTCCGGTACCCTACATCTAACCTCGACTGTATGACAAATTCCGCCATTGGAACTACTTTCAAGTTCCCGGATTAAAAATGGCGGCACCCATGAAGACACCTGTGAAGGGGGTTTTATCTCAAGAAACTGCATTGAAAACTCTACACACTCTTCGAACGATTCCATTTTCAGAACTTCTTTCTAAAAGCGACAAGTTTTCCTAATAAGTAAACCAGTAGATGTATCACAATTATATGGGTGTAGCTATACAGATCATTTACCGTCATACAGCTGAGGTTAGATGTAGAGTACCAGAGTCTGCCAAGGTTTGCTGAATGTGGATGTATCCACTAAATATTTTACTCACCAGTACACTTTTAGTAAAATTCTGAGCAAAAAAGCGAAAATAAAACAAAAGCGAAAGTAAAACAAAAACATTTCCAGGGAATATTTTCAATAGTAATACAGCCTCCATTTCACTAAAGAAGTATGAAGCGGCTGAGATATAATTTAAATCCAATGGGTACAAGAATAGTGTCACTTTGTAAGCTGAGATGGCAATCCCTGGACATTTGCACCGTAAGTGGATTGGACAGTTACTGATGTTTTACTAAATTTGTACTCATTATAACTGTTGCTTGTCTAATTGTATGTTTTTCTGAAAAGATTTTTGAATTAATTGAAATATATAGGTAATGTTATGAATTAAAGTGTTATTATAAATAAATGTGTCTAATACAGCTTGAATCTGGAATGAAAGATGCCATGAAAAGAACTTTAACAGATTTATATGGACATACTTCTACTGCTGAGCAAAGAGATGCTACAACAGCTTGGAATAGAGTGCAACATGATGTAAGTAACCATCCCAACTTCTGTCTCTGACTTAAACTCTTGTACGTGACTTTCCAACCTTTTGGGCTTTTTCCGCGATCTCCAGTTTTCTCCCACAAAAATTCCCAAAGCACACAAGAACTATCAAAATAAGATTAAACCATATTTTGTTAGTTCTGAAATAACCTAGTTTGTGTCAAGTGGACGCTGAACCCCATTTCTCTATCTCTCGTCTCTAACTTACATGTAGTCAAGTTAAAGAGCTAATAATATATGTCAGCATTGTCTTCAGGAATATTTTATTACCCTGGTGATCATGATATAGGAGCTGGCTGTGCATTATTTTTAAAACACCTGATACCACTTCACTTGGTTAACATTTTTGCATGTACTTTTGCTTTTACTAAATATGCAAATAATGCAAAACGACTACACCTGAATGTTTTACTATACATAGTATGCTCTTTAAAGCTGTGGTTATATATATATTGTTACCAAAGAGTGTATTCAGGACTAAATGTTTATACTGCAAAAATAAACTAGTCACAAAATTGTAAACAAATACAATGATGCCAGTAAAAAATGGATGTGGAATGGAGTTATTACAAAGGACTGACACATTGACACAGTTTATAATACAAGACATAAGAAGTCCTGAATATACGAGAAGTTCGGAATTACATGCACGGCTAACTGGTCTGCCCTTGTATTTACTGGTCCTTGGCTTAATTGGGACCATTTTCTTGGTTTGACCGCATATTTTATTTTAGCGTACATAGAAATGCTTTATGTATTAGTGTCGGCCCTGGTCTTAATCTGGCATTGCGGGTTATATTCGATGTGATTACTGTACAGCATAAGCGTTCAGAAATGAAATAGGGTTTAACATCCTATTTTTTTGCACTGGCTGGGATTATGAAGACAGAGTTTGCTAACAGTATTTCAATAATGTAGCCCCCCCCCCCTCCTTCAGTTCCTTAGTGAAGTGAGAAAATTTTGGCCAGGATGTAAAATATTAAACAAAGGCTAACTGTATATTTTATTTGATTTGTAGTTACGATGTTGTGCTGTAGACAATGATGATTGGGGTACATATAAATTTACGCAGTGGTATTTAAGTCAAGATGGTAAGTAAAATAACAAACAATGCAATGTATTAAAGATGCATTAGGTAAGATTTAAACAAAAAGTTGACATTTCTCGCTATAATAATTTAAAAATATATAAGAAAAAAGGTATACATAGAAAATTTCAGTCAAATTACTTCAATCTACCGTTATAACGATAATAAACAAAGTCTTTATTATCCATTTTTATACGCCCACATTTTCATGTAGACGTATTATGCCGTTGCCCCTGTCTGTTCGGACATCCGTCCATCAGTCGACAATTTGTTTGTGGACACTCTACAGGTCACAATTTTTGTCCGATTTTGACGAAACTTGAAATATAGGTCTTTCGATATTGGCATGTATCAGACCATGACCTGATTGTATGAAAAATCATGTTTTTAGCTTGTGGACACTCTAGAGGTCACAATATTCATCTGATTTTGAAGAAACTTGGTTCCTTCGATATTTGCACATATCAGATCGTAACTTCCTGAATTATGGCTCATGATTGTACGAAAAATCACATTTTTGGCTCTAGAGGTTACAAGTATTATCCGATTTTAAAAAAAAGTTTCGAATATACCACTGTTACACCATAATGTCAGTTGAGTTCGAATTTTGTGATGCCAAGGTTGTGGACCCTCCAGGGGTCACAATTTTTATCTGATTTTTATGAAACTTAAAATGGTTCCTTTCGATATTCACGCATATCTGACCGTAACTTCCTGGATTATAGCCAGATATATTATTTTTGTACATGTGAATCTTGTAAAATTATAGTAGTAGTTTTGTTGTGGCGGTCCCAAAAATAAAAGTAGTCAGACTGGCACAAATTAACCAGCTAATAGGCGATCATTTATTTCAAATTCATTAAGAATTAATTTGTTCATAAAACAATTCAAGTATGAATCAGGTATAGGAAGCTCACTAGTGTAGATTTCCTCTAGTTATATCTGTAAAATCGTGGACGCTTATATAATGGATATGGTTTGCCACATCTATGACTTTGAAACAAAATTTTGGCATTTTCAAACAGAAATGAAATGAAATGGGGTTTAACATCCAACATGTTTTGCACCAACCATGCTAATAAAGACAAGCAAATGTCATGCTGTGTGCCATCAGGGAAATTATATTGTTTAATGTTCTTATTCTTGTTGTTTATAGACAGAATTCGTCAAAAACCATTTGTTCCTTCCTCATGTTGTGTATATGATGAACGATCAGGTTCTATAAATGATCAAGATAAATGTCAGTACTGGCAGTTAGGACCACCAGGAAATTCATTTACTCAGTTTAAAAATACAGCATTGTATTACCAGGTAAATTTCATTTTCTTTATGATTTCTCCCGTTTGATGCTGACAAAATTCACATTTGTTAGGGATTTGTACAGGGATTCTTCCACCCATCGGCAGTACTGTCAGTAAGGAGTTAATTCATCACAGTCTTGGATTTTATTGTTAGGCTATATGTTGAAAAAAAAGAGAGTCTCATCACTTAATATCAGTATAGTTTTAATTTTAATAAATCTTCATATCTTTTTGTCTTTATGATTCTGATTTTCTGCATTGCATAAGATATATTCGGAATAGCTGCTGATCGGAGGTCTGACATCCGCTATGTTACACACCTGATAATAAGGAGTTTATACACATTTATGATGTGTTGATGCCTTTCATTGGCTGTTTACACAACTAAGAACATGATACATTAATAAAACTTGTCAGATTTTAGTCAGGTACAATACAATATGAAATGAAAACAAATTTGAATTCAGTTATTTTCTAAATGTAGGGTTGTTATGTGGCAGCTAAAAATTTTATAATGGATTCATCTGAAGCAATAGTGGCAGTGGGATTTGCTTTTGGTTTAACTTTGGTGAGTTTTTTTTTATATATTTTCATAATCTTTTGCTTTTATTTTATTTGGATAGTTTTTAAAAGCTCCATCTATAATCATCCCAAAATAAAGATGTGCACCAAAGTCTCATTCCCATGTCCATAAGATCTCATCAACCATTCAAGTGGTTTGGTTAATTTCCATGTTGTGGCTTCACCTTTCTCAACTTGTGGGTTCTCCAGATTCTTTTCAAGACTTTTAGTAAATTATTGAAATAAAATATTTAATATGTAAATTCCAAGTGGACCTTGAACCCAATTTCTCTCTCTGTTCTCTGCCACTGTTGAACATATATAATTTTAATTAGATTTGGTTATATAATTGTCAACTTTTGGCTTAAATGATCAATCGTATTTGTCATCACTTTGTTCAGGTGTAGTCCCCTTTACATTCATGGTGTTCATGCATATAATTAGAAATGTATTTCTTAAATTTTATAGATTTTTGGAATGGTGTTCACTGTATTTTTCTTAAGACATATTGGAAATATTGATGATGAAGAAATTCGAAGAAGACAAAGATCAAAAACACCAAATGATGGTTTGTAAAATAACTTTCAATGTGAGAATGAATGACATTGTTATGATATGGATACAGTATGATTTTATCATCTTTTCATTTGTTCTAATTTTAATATTAATATGTGCACAGCAATTTAATGTGTTCAGTTATTTTAAGATATTCAGCAAAGTATGGAATTGCTGATACTTTTATAAAAAAGAAAGGCATTTAATTGTAAATATCATTTTTGTAGTCAATGTATGTATTTACTTATTAGTTAATGGAAATTTAGATATGATCACGTCACGGAAAACAGATTTTTCATAACAATAATATGATATTCCTTTTATTAAAAATACCTGTCATATCATATGGAAAACAGATTATTCAAACCAAGAAATTGAAATTCCTATTAAAAATCATTATTAGCAAGTATTATTAAAAATCATTATTAAAAATACCTATTAAAAATCATTGTTAAATCAAGAAAAAATGCTTTTTATGATTTATAGCTTTAAAACAATTAATTGATTCACAGAAACCTTAACCATGCTAACTTAATTGTCTATGTGCAGCAAGGAATTTATAGGGAAGTTTGTTATCTTTATTATTATACATGTAATGTCTTTTATTTTAGTCTAACATCATGTAACCAACATATTTTAAATGGTGGAATGTATGGAAGCTTGTACATGTAACTGTGCTTCATGTGTTGTGTACATGTAAATATGTTTTGTAAATCTGTAATACTTTTTAACAAACTAATTATAATATAGATCTTAAAAAAAAGTTCCTTTTATTTACATTACGGTACATACATTTCAAGTTAAAAATTCCATACATGTAGTTTAAACCATTAACTAAAATTATCCATATAGTTTGATGAATACTAAATCTCTGTTATTCAATTGACAAAGAGTGCTTCAATACCTACACGTATATTGGCAATTGAGTGTATTTCTTACATATTGATCAGTAGCCGTACAACTGTGTTATCAAACATCAGAAGAAATTTAAGAATTGCATTATTTAAAAAGAAGTGATTGGGTGGCTAGGAGCAGGTATATTTACTGATTCAAAGAGTGAACAGATTTATTCATGAATGAAACTGTATCTCAGCTTTAAGCTGGGCAAAATAAACCTAAAATGCACAATTTAAACCACTGCAGAAATAAAGAGACACCATAAATACCTAATTACTCAGGGAAGATCAATTCCTTCTTGAAATCTTAAATCCTAGCTTTTATAATTATTAGTTTAGTGAGAGATATACAGTAGTAAAATCTATATTATGGTTTCAATTTTTGTTTGAATTATTACAATCTGATTAAAATACAGATCTATATTTCATTTCGGTTTTTTTATACTTTTGATGGCCTACACTTCATGAAGATCTGACCAGTTGTACTTGAAGGTCATGTCAGGGGTTGTACAAGCGGCTTTAGACCCTATGACCTCCGACATTGATTAATCCATCAGCGTTGACATTTCTAGTGGTTTACCCACAGTTCCGTGCATCGCACACCAAGAAGTCGCCCTAACAAATGGTTTCATTGGCTAATCCCTCACGCCATCCAGAACACAGGTTATATAACAACTCTTTCAGACCCTAGTGACTAGTACAGACAAATAAAACAAAATTTTGAACTATAAAAAACAAAACGAAATAGGATCTGTGTTTAATCGGATTGGATTTATTATATATTATTTTTGAGTTTTTCAAACATTGTTTTGGGTTTGCTCTACTGATTGTCCAATACACTGTCTGAAATGAACATATATATACAACCTCAGAAGAAAAATTTTGACCATTTTAATACTAAAGTGGTAGTTTTGTATGCACATGTTTGAAAATCTCAATCTTTTTTATTTTATTTTGGTACTTTTGGCTAATTTTCTCCTGACTATTTATTATGCTTTGGTTACTAAGTGTTCCAAGCAATGATGATTTTTTTTTATCTGGAAATTAAACACTATTATATTCCATAAGTCTAACCCTTGGTGTTTTTTATTCCATTTTGGTTGAGCAATGGTTTCCATGTGTTTATTTATAGTGTAGCATAATTAGTAGATGAGGTGAACTTAGATTAGAAATTATATAAATTGTGTACCACATAATGTATATTAAATAACTTGTAATAAAAATACAGATTTTATAAGACTAACAAAATAAGTGCCTTGTGCATTGATTGTCATTGCTTTGGAGTTTTTATAGTCCTACTCAATTGATTTGACTTTATAAAGGCTAAATGCGTGAAACACTTTTTGACTTAAGCACTCTGAGCAATTTCTTATTTCTGTGTTCTTCAACAGGTATAAATGGGCAAATTTATAGGATGTTATGAGATGCATGTCACGTTTTTACTAGTTACATTTTTCTTAATCAGATATACATGTACAAAAAATAAGTTAAATTTCTTGATCCTTATGATTGTTTCTTATTGAATAAAATATTTTATTTTAATATCATTCTCCTAGCCATGTGTGTCTGGCCATCTATTTTTTTAAAATTTCAGTAAATAATGAAAGGCTTTTTGTAAATTTAGTCAACATGTAAAAAATGATATATAAATATTTTTTAATTGTCGCATTTATACATCTTTTTTCTTTACTTAGTGCTTTTTGAAAACTACAGTGCTTTATGAAAGTCCTCTTCTCTAGTCGAGCCTTCACTATGATTATTATTATTATATATATATTATATTATGATTTAATTACTGTCTGCACTGCTTGTCTAAGGATTTTGACAATAAGATGTGAAACCCAGCGACACCAATTTAATACTTCCCTAGCTAGCTTCCTACATTTATATACATATAGGCTTATATATAAACTAATATTTACTAATAAAATAAATATAATTTATTGGTATAAGACCAAAAAGCCCAATACAGAGGTTTTAAAATAAGAGGTGACTTGACATTTCCTATTTTCTCTTGCCACTGGTAATGTTTTTTTACTCAGTGTGAGAAAGATATTTTTTACTAAGTGAAGCTGTAAACAGATTCTGCTAGCTAATTAGTTTAAAACCACGAAGAAGAATCAAGCTTGTCATCCGATATTTGCTCACAATATATAAATTATACATTTTAATACTTTTTTTACACACTTTTTGTAAATTTATTATGTACCTTAATTAGTGCCTTAACAGGTGCGGGACGATTTACCCATTACCACCCATTACTAACTAAATACTACTTGAAGGAGCTAAATCGCTAATATTTGGAACCTAGAAATTGACACAAATGGGTCGCAACGCATTTAATAATAAATATGAATGTATCTAAACTTATTTACATTCAATCGTTTCCGTTTTAATCGAATAACAATCTCTAGTGTCTGGTTATTCCAGTCTACACCGATAGTATTTATAGCACATGCACTCCAGATAAAAATATGGCATCACCGTTTGGGGTGACTTGTGGAATATGTCTAGCCTTCGAGTTCCTTGTTACAAATAGCCCTGAAATGCATTACGATAGACGATTCGTGTACCAATGGTAAAATATTTATTTTGTCTTAAATGTTGGGTATCAGAAGCCCATCTTTTCCCAGTAAGATCACGACATTAATGTTGATTTAAATTGACATGTAATTCATGTTTTCAATGTCGAAGACTTTGGATGGTATTGAGTTAGAGACTTGGCTACTTTAATACCACCACATACTACTTCAATATTGTGAAAAACTAAGATAATACTTCAATTATATAAAGAAAAATTGAGTTAATTCATGGAAAACTTGCAAAAATGTACCACTCTTAATCACCAAATACTAACAATAACCCATGCATAAAATCAGAAATCACTCCATTTCTGTAAAATAATGGGTCAGTATTTCCTAAAAATGAGATAAAAGTACAATTATTTGAATAATAACACGTTTGTTTGTGGTACCATAAATAGATATTTCAAATGTTGGCACTTACTATAGGAATTACCTCATTGATATTGAAGTAATTACAGAATTTTGTCAGTTTGGGATATTAATAAGGTAGTATGTGGCTGAATTATGTCGGATTGGGTTAGAATTGGAAGTTATTTGGTCATATTTGGCTAGATCTTTAGACGCTTTATCTTAAAAAGTTTTCTAATTCCGCGAATTAATTCTCTCTTTTTTTGTATATAATTATAATTGAAGTATTATGTTAGTTTTTCACAATAATAAGGTAGTATGTGGTGGTATGTAGTAGTATTTAATTAGTATTGAGTAAATCGCTCTGCCGCCTTAACAGCACAAACATTTTGCATACATCATAGTTTGTCATACTCTGTGTTTTATACTCTGAATGAAAAAAAAAAGAGGAATCAAAAGAATCTTAAAGATGCATTATGTAAGATTAAGATATAGAGCTGGCATAATGGATCTTTAAGTGATTGTTTACTCCTTACTACAGTCTGTTTTTGTTGTGTAGAACTAATTTTATTCATTTTTGTGAACAACAGAAACATTTACTTTCTGGATGGCAGCCAGTTTCTTTTGTCATTTTGTTAATCATAGTATCATTTTAGCACTTCAAATGCATTCCATGTATCATGATATACTGTAAATTATAAGATAGTTTTAAACTTGCACTTAACTTCATACACTTTGTCATTTACAGGGTTACATTAAACCCTAACATATTATATCATTTTGAAATAAAAAGTTTTTATGTTACAATTTGTTCCAATATTCTACTATATCCGAAAAATATAAATAACTTGAATGAAAACTGTTCTGTTTGATTATTAATGCTTGCAACTGAAAATTTTGATTGTTGTAATTCTAAAAGAAATGTTATTCTGAGAAGAACAAGAATTGACCAAGTAAAATTTAGCCAAAAGTTTCAAGTGATGACAATGGGTATTTTCTAATTGGACTATGTGCACTTATTTGATTAAAAATGGAACAGTAAAAAATATTTTGTGTGGCTAGATGTTAAGATTGAATATTATATATTCCTATTTCATTTAATGTAAGAATAATTATAGTAAACTTTGGCCAAATGTTTTTTAATATAAGAGATAAGAGTGGCTATTAAGACCTGGTTATCGCAGGCGTCGGTGACTATTTTCGGTCGTATTGAACTCTTCAGACTGATTGGACTCGTGTGTGTGTGTGTGAAATAGCTTTATTTAACGTCCGCTTCCACAGAAGTGATATCGCAGACAGTGGACTCATATAACAGATTTTTTTATTTATACTATTCTGAAACCCAGGTGGGGTTTCCATGGTTACTGATTGTCAGGATTACCGGCAATGGCCTCCAAGCAAGGTTTGCGAATTTGTTACCAGGGTCAGTAGCTCACTTACCGGGGTTGTACAAGGGTTTGACAACTGATCGTTTTAGATTGAAGTGCTAGTGTCCATAATTTTGCTAACTAAGATGCCTTTTGTTAGATTGTAACATTGTTACTTGTCATAAAAATAAAGGGATATTATATAGACAAGGATGTTGAGATAACTTCTGTAAGAGGGTTATAAGGCTAAATATAAATCCAAAGTTGGAACACTCAGGGGCAGAGAATTGTATAGCAAAAATAAAAATGGTTGCGGTGCCCAAGGTTAGATTTATTTTTGATTCAATAAAGTAGTTAGTTTTTTAAACGTTAAATACTGTGTAATTCAACATGGCACCTGAGGGGGTTTAATATATTTAGGTACCTTGGGCACCCCGACAATTTTTATCCTGCGCCGAACGAAGTTAGCCGGGGGATATTGAAATGGGGTCCGTCCAGAGCATATCTCATAAACCGTTTAAGATATCTTTCTGAAACTTTGTACACACATCAACCTATTACAGTATAGTTGTACCTTTTGCTGTTTAGGAATTTCTGGGATTTATATTTTTTGTGTTCCCATGGAAACAAATTTGAATTAGTTTTTGGTGTATAATTATGTTTCCGGAGCATATCTCATAAACCATGTAAGATATTTTTTTGAAACTTCATACACACATCAACTCATTAGAGTAGTTGTGCCTTTCGCTATTTAGGAATTTCTGGGTTTTATATTTTTTTAAGTTTGAAATGTGCAAACCTTACAGGGAGTAGCGACCATGCCTTTCCGAGCTACTGTGATCTGACTAGCCCCATTGATATTCCAAAAAAGTTATTTTCCTTATGCTCCAAACAAGTGCGCGGGATGGGGATGACTAGTTATCTTGTTAGTTTTGTTATAACAATCTTTTTTTTTTAAGTTTGATTAGTTTCATGTGATAACAGTGGGTGTTCTCTAATTGGAGTATGTGCTTTGTGCACTTATTCGGCCACAAAAGTTAGAAAACATTATTTTGTGTAGCTAGATGTTGAGATTGAATAGTATATTATTCCTATTTCATTTAATATAATAATAGTAAACTTTGGTCACCTGTTTTTAACAGTTTCAAGTGATAACAATTGATGTGCTCTAATTGGAGTATATGCAATGTGCACTTAATTGGTTGAAAATGGTATAAAAACCATTATTGTTTGGAAATAGATGTTGAGATATTTCATTTAATGTAGGAATTATCATTAATTTAACTGTCTTATAATTTTATCCTAATACAATTTCTATGAGAGTATCTCTAGTTATAATTACCTCAATTATTATGTAATTTAATTGTTCATTCATTCATGTTTTTTGTATGTATTAAATTCTATCTAAAGGACCCATATTAAATTAATTTTTTTATCATACTTGACTTAGTATTTTGTAAGGTTCAAAATGGAAACATAGAATATAAAATTATTGGACATGATTAAACAAATATATATTTCATTTTGAAGAACCTTTATTAATTTAATTTTCCCAATTCATATTGAGAGAACTATTTATAAAATCATCTTGATAAATTTAAAATGGCTAAACGTCTTTGATTGGGGTAAAAAAGTAAAATTGTTGATTTCATTGGAATATGTTGATTTAAGTTTTGTGGGATGGCAATCTGTTTTTATTGAAAATTTGAAATTTTTGTTCGGATATGTCTGACTTTGTGTTTGCCTCTAAAATGAAACACCCCGATAAAGAGAGGGTTCCCATTCACTGATTGAGATAACACATCAGATCCACACAATTTTTTATTTGAGTGTTACCTAAATCAAACAGACTTAATTAGCTCCCTTAAGAAAAATGTTTTGTACATCAATAAAAATATGTTTGCTTAGTTTTATATTTTTGTTTCTATGTACTGACTCTTCAACTTTATTTGGTAAATCATTCCATGTTTTCTACCTGCAATTGGATATAAATCACTTGCAGATTTTTTTGTAATATAAAGAAATAAAATTGTACAAAATTGTATTATCGTTGGGTAATTTTTTTTATTGAGTTTGGGTTACTGATCATCCATTCTACGACGTTTTCCGTAATGGGAAAGAAACAGATGGGTCGAAGTCTGTTATCTACCAAAGCTGGACCTAGATCTTTCACTCTTTACCGAACCGATATCTAACCGTCTCCTCCGCGTCATCAATAGGCTGTGCTCTCTGTATTTGTCTTTATTTGGAGTAACGCTTCCTTTAGAAACCAGTCTCTTGATCGTCCTTCTCTACAGCACCTTATAGAAATAAAATACAGTTTCACAAGACTGTCAATACATCTGAAATAGAAATGAAATGAAATGGGGTTTAACGTCCTACTTTCTGAAATAGAAGATACCCCAAATATTCAGGAATAATTAACTAAAAGTAATGAAATCTAGAGCTGACAGGACGATTTACCCAATGCTACCCAATTCGACCCAATACTATTTAAATACTATCTCATTATCGTGGACAAAGTAACATAATACTTAAATTATATAAAAAAAAACATGCAAAAAATGTATGACAAATGTGATGGTCAATGTTTCGCTATTCCAATTTGAACAGTTATTTGATCTACTCGGGGGGGGGGGGGGGGAATAGTTGAATCATAAGGCCTGTCATTAGGTCAACTGGCGTGGTTTCGATTCCCCAGTTGTACTTGAAAGGAAGTAGGGTCGCCTGTCCAAACTCGTGGGTTTTCTCCGGGTCCTCTGGTTTCCTCCCACTGCTAAAGACCCCTACGCGCAAGCACGAATTATTGAAATAGAATTGAACCATATGTTAGACCTGAAATTACCTAGTTTGTGTCGAGTAGACGTTAAAACTCTCTTTTATTATGACGTCATTTAATTATGACTTGATAATGGTCAGATTTGTTGAAATGTTCTGAAAAATTTCGCTATTAATACCCCGACAGTACACAGATTAGCGCTAATAATACCTAACCCTGGACCTAGCCACAATGCTTACTCTAACTCTAACCTACAATCTCACCAACAATCACGTGCCCTAACATCAGTGGCTTTGACAAAAATTGAGCTGGCCTTAACAAATAGATTTAGCCAATTTTAACCATAAGGAGTCCGAGAGTCTTCATCCCCTGCTCTCAAAGAGATAAGCCTCTTTAACGGAATCTGAAGCACTAAGACAGTAATTCTCAATCAGTGTGCCTCGAGATCTTCCTAAGTGTGCCCCGAAGTTTTGAACGGCACACTAAGAAAATGCGAAAAAACACGTGATCCCAATTGAGTATTCACTGGTGTTCATAGCTACGCGTTTTCCTTTACTTAGTAGTTTGAGTCTTTCTATGTGTCTATAACTAGTCTCTGGCTACAGTTGTATGCCGTCTGACTTACCATGTTTTTATTTTGCAAAATTTAAAAATTTTTCACAAATATTTAGCCAGGTGTGCCGCTATATTTTCATGCTTTCCAATGTCTGCCGTTGGCAAAAAACAGCGGCTGGCAGGCAGGATACGCCCACATTTTGCAAGAGATGGATAGAGAACAAGCTAAAAACAAAAAGGATTTTTTGTACAATCAGGGGCCATAATCCAGAAAGTTATGGTCTGAAATGAGCAAATATCAAAAGGGACTGAGATTTTTGGAATATAAATATTCATCAAAATTGGATAAAAAATTGTGACCTCTAGAGGGTCCATAACCTTTGAATTACATACTTATATACAATTTGCATACAAAGAGCGGCAATTTTGTCGGCAGTTTCATTTAGGTTTTTCCCAAAATTCCAATTCAACCTTCATTATGGTGGAATAGTGATCTGAACGGTTTTTAAATCGAAAAAAAAATTTGTGACCTCTAGAGAATCCACAAGCTAAAAATGTGATTTTTTTTTACCATAATCCAGGAAGTTACGATCTGAATATCGAAAGGAACCAAGATCTTTGGGTTATAAACATGCATTTCGAGTTTCATCAAAATCGGATCAAAATTGTGACCTCTAGAGTGCCCACAAGCTAAAAATGCGATTTTTCGTACAATCAGGGGCCATAATTATCATGAAGTTTCGATCCAATATGCGCGAATATCAAAAGCAACCAAGATCTTTGGGTTATAAACATGCATTTCAAGTTTCATCAAAATCAGCACAAAATTGTGACCTCCAGAGGGTCCACAACCTTGATATACCAGATGTTTACACTATTTGCGTACGAGGGACGGCCATTTTGTCTGGCAGTTTTGGTCCAATTTTCACGAAATTCGAACTCAACCTGCATTACGGTGTAACGGTGATATAATCAAACGTTTGTTTTTTAAATCGGACAAAATTTGTGACCTGTGGAGAGACCACAAGCCAAAAGCGCGATTTTTCGTACAATCAGGGGCCATAATTCAGGAAGTTACGATCTGATATGGGCGAATATAGAAAGGAACCAAGATCTTTGAGCTATAAACATGCATTTCAAGCTTCTTCAAAATCGGGTCAAAATTGTGACCTCTAGAGTGTCCACAAGCTAAAAACGCGATTTTTCGTACAATCAGGGGCCATAATCCATGAAGTTATGGTCCGATACGTGCCAATATCGAACGGCACCGAGATCGTAGGGAGATAAACCTATATTTCAAGTTACGTTGAAATCGAATAAAAATTGTGACCTGTAGAGTGTCCACAAAAAAATTGTGGACGGACGGACGGACGGACAATTATAAACAGGGGCGACGGCATAATAATACGTCCACATGAAAATGTTGGCGTATACAAAGGTTGAGATTGCGCAGGTAAGTTTTGAATTCGGTATGTCCTACACCTTATAGTGGATCTTGCGAGTCTCAACCCAAAATGGATGTAGCGCAACTTACAATTTCAGCTTCGGTTGGACACAAGTCAGAGTACTCAAAATGAATCATGGTCGACGCAGTGCATAGAAAATGATAATTTGTGTTGTATTTTGTGTCACAAAATCTTTCTAAATCTTTCTAAATGTAGTTGAAAGTTGACCAACGTGTCACAAAGGTTGCTAGAAATCAACATCGGACTCATGATAATTAATATCATCATTTCTTTTAGCTGTTTTACCTTTGTTTTCTATTTTTGTGTTGAAATATCCCATACATGTAATTGATGGTATTGAAAGTTATTACCTCGCCAAACGGTGAAATATTAAAAAATATTTATATACAAATAGCGAAAAAAATTCTTACCTGGGATCCATTGAATACATTTTTAGAATTATAATGAGAAAATATGCTACACAAATAAGTAGAAAGATGTCCTGTTAACTCCAAATACGCTAAATGAATGGTGGAACAATAGACATAACGTCTGGATTTCATTATGACGTCGTTTAGTTATGACTTCATAATGGTAAGATTTCTTGAAATGTTCTGAAAGATTCCACTAATAATAACCCGTCAGTACACAGATTAGCGCTAATAATACCCCGTGGGTACACAGATAAGCTTTGAATTTGGGTATACCGTGGATCTGGCGTATACTCAACACTCGTGTCTCAACCGAAAATGAATGTTTTAGCTGGAAATCAACCTCGGCCCCATCAGCATTTTATTCAACATAAAAACACTACGATGTCCTTGCGTATTCGTGTTCAACTTATAGTCATTTAATTGTTGTAGGGTGCAAACTTTCTGTGTTACAAATTTGATATCTATACCTAAATATACATATGCTGCATTACCTCTCTCAAACAAAACAGTGTTAGACATACATCAGTCCAGAAGTTTGGCCGGGATGAGAAGTCTACTTCCAGTAATTTTAGTTCAGTAGTTCCAGCTAGATTATTGAGTAAAAAAAAAAGCATATTGACTCATCCTTCAAGTGGATACAGAATACAGCCTGTTTGGGGCCGTCCAGTTGTGGGAGAAAAAATAACTACTTCAAGTACTTAGTTTAGGCCGTTCAAGGTCCAACAAGCCAACAGTGAGGCTGATGTCACCCGCTGAAATCCCAAAATAAATAGATGACACATATTAATTAATAGCACATTTATTTTTTCAAAAGTATCAAACAATTAAACTATACACTAGAATCAAAGTTATCTTGTTCCAAAGCATCAATTAATGAAATTGCTTAGCTCTGCTTAGCTTTAGCTGGAAATGTTAATCATTGAACTCAGTCAAGACATTCACCTAATGAACATCTACATCAAGTTTAAACAATCTACCTCAATTAAACGCAGAGTTGTTATGTTCCAAAGTCTTGACCAATCAAAATGCTTATCACTCCTTAGCCTAAGCAGAAATTCTCATCATCGAACTTAGTCAAGGTAATGATATAATGAATCTATACTCGGAGTTTCATCAGTCTCACTTAATTAAAACCAAAGTTATCGTGCCCCAAAGCATCAACCAATCAGATTACTTATCTCTGCTTACCGTAAGCAGACAATGTTTATCATCGAACTCCATCAAGTCATTCACCCAATGAACACCTACACCAAGTTTGAACATTCTACCTCAATTAGAAGAAGAGTTATTGTGTTCCAAATTATCGACCAATCAAATTGCTTATTACTCTGCTTAACCTGAGCAGATAATGCTCATTATCGAACTTAGTCAGGGTATTGATGTAATGAAACTATACACCAAGTTTCATCCCTCTCACTTAATTAGAACTAAAGTTATCGTGTCCCAAAGCATCAGTCAATCAAATTGCTTATCTCTGCTTACCCTAAGCAGAAAATGCCCATCTTCGAACTCCGTCAAGGCATTGACCCAATAAACACCTACACCAAGTTTGAACATTCTAGCTCAATTAGAAAGAGAATTATTGTGTCCAAAAAAGTGTGACGGGCGGACGGACGGACGGACGGACGGACGGACCAACAGACGGACGAACCCATTTTAATAGTCCACTGCTTTCTTCGAAAGGCGGGGGACAATAAAACGTTTCCAGATATTAGGGCGTCAAGGGAGGTGACTCCACACGAATAGCCATAGATTGTCGCAGACTAGTAATATTTTCCCGCTGACTTCAGTGTTTAAAGGAGCTAAATCGCTAACATTTGGGACCTAGAAATTCAAAAAAGTGGGTCGCAACGCATATAATACTGTAATATGAATGTATATAAACTGATTTACATTTAATGGTTTCCGTTTTTACTCCAATTTTAAATCAGTTATGTTCGGCGAAATAAGTCAGCAATCTCAATCGAGTGCAAATTTCTAGCGTCTAGATATTCTAGTCTACATAACTCCATTTGATTTGGTGTAATGTGTCTAGCCTCGTCCCTCGAGTCTCTCAATACAACTGGGGCTGAAGCGCATTATGGTACACGATTCGTGTACCAATGTTAAAAAAATTATTTTATCTTATATATCGGATATCAGAAGCTCATCTTTTCCCGGTAAGTTTACATCATCAATGTTGATTTAAATTGACCAATAATTCGTGTTTTCGATGTCGAAGATTTTGGAGGATTTTGAGTTACGGACTTAGGTCCTTTAATCGATGCCATTTCTTGGCCTATAATCACAAACAGCTCAATTCATGTATGTCTACTTCCTGGTAATGGAAATTCACCAAACACCTGGCGGAAATTGGAAATTCAAACATACTTATTCCAATATAGACCAAAAGTCAACAAAAATTGCTATGGAAAAGGGGTGAGGGGGATTGCTATAAATTTACGCACGACATTTGCCATCAAAAAGTAATGGCGAGCAATTACTATAGTCTTCTTAATCCCGATAATATCCCTTCACTCGGCAAACCTCAACAGATTCCAGTACCCGACATCTAATATGTAGGATACCGGAATCTGCCGAGGTTTGCCGAGTGAATATCCCTTATAACGTGATTTCCGATTAAATCGGATCTTTTGATCAATAAAAGAAAGTTCTTGTTCCATGCAGACTTATGTTGGGAGGTTGGGTCTTGGCTGGTAGAGACCTCTAAAGGAACGGCGATAGATTATCAGGTCACCCAACGAAAAAAATGACCAGAAATCTTAAAAGGGTTACGTGTCCGGATAAGCATTTTTGACGTTCACGTCCAAACAACTCAATATTTTGAGCTGAAATTTTGAGGCAGGGTAAATACACCATTCCTCTATATTTTGGCGCTTAAATTTCATACGAACTCGGACTTTTGTTTTTGAGACTCTGTTCAAATCGGGATAGTCCCTTTAATACAACACCAAGCAAAGGTTTATATTATAATTAAACATAATGAGGTGATAGAAAAACATTATATGGCAGTTACGCAAAGACAAGGAATCGCACCAGACTTCGACGACATGTTATTTACAGGTTACCTATTTTGAAGGTTATTGTCCTTTTGAGTAATATGTGATTGGTGGTGATATTACAGACATAATGTTTGTGTGAACGGACATATTTCAATGACGGGTGATTATTCAAATACTTGTTTAGGTATCGATTTGTATAAATACTGCTGATCATAGCCTACTCTTATCAGGTTTTCTGTGATCCTTGTATATAACCTTTCCTCTGGGGTAATATGCTTTCAATATTTTTACAAGAAACCTTACTTTCTGTAGGCTACTATGAATGTTGTATTGTTTGGGTGTAGGTTGTCCCATACACCTTGCAATGTTTCGTTTGATTAGACATTATCCCTAGGGAGGGATTTCTCGGGCCATTGCTTCGGGAATATGGGGTTGTCCTGGCTTCGATTGTTTTTGATATCAAAACATTTTACAAATGATAATGCCTGCGCACAGGTATTCGCGAGGCTTTTACTACACGGTTTTTGATTATCTCTTCTTGGTTTTCGGATCGCCTTTACTAGCTGGTTTATCCATAACTTGATAGGTCTGTATTATCTCCAAAGACAGATTTCCCAGTATGCATGCAGGGCCGGGGCCTGTAGTAAATGTTACAGGCGCTGTCTGAACCACACCCATGATTTGCGCCCCACCCCCACCCCACGAAATAAAAAAAACAACAACATAATAAAGACGATGTATACAATACATATTATTGGTTATGTTCTGTGTGACTTTCCCAATGGTCCACTCTTTGTGGGCCCCTATTCTAGTCACCATGTTCATTGTTCAGAGTTTTTTGGGTTGGAAAACGTGTTTGCGGCTGTCCAATTTTGGCAATTTGATAGTTATGAAAAGTGACTTTAAAACTATTAAAGTTAAACACTATGTGGTCCGTGTTAAACATTTTTGCTCAAAACCAACATTTTTGTTGAAAAACATTGTAATAAAAGAATGTGATGTGAGTCCTTTAAATCGTGACTATAATTGGAGGTAGAGTTGTGTCCCTTTAAAACAATCCCGCCATTTACAAAGATTGTTTTGAGTTTGGCTGTCAATTTTTTGTTCTTGTAAAATGAGCAAATCAAAGGATGCTGGAGTGGGTGAGGCTGTTGAGGCCTACTTGAATAGGCAAAACAGACCTTACAGTGTTGTAGACATTTTCAATAACCTGAAAGATTTCGGGAAAACAGCAGTTGTAAAGGCTTGTGAATCTCTCGTTGAACAGAACAGAATCAAAGAAAAGGTATATGGTAAACAAAAGGTTTACGTTGCAGATCAGTCTAAATTTCCTGATGTGAATGACAACGAAATTAAAATGATGGACTCGGAAATTGTTGATCTCACAGAAAAAGTTAACAGTAAACTCGACAAGGTGAAAGCACTTGAAACTGTACTAAAAACATTTACGAATGCTGTATCCACGAAAGATGCCATTCAGCAGCTGTCGCAAGTGACAACGGAATGTGAAAAATATAAAGCTAAACTTAAAATACTTTCCGAGGGCCAAGTGTTGATTTCCGCTCAAGATAAAGAAACAGTTTACAAAGGTCGAGAGAAATATGTAAAGGAATGGAGAAAAAGGAAGCGAATATCGAATGACATTGTGAATGCTATTTTAGAAGGCTATCCTAAGTCAAAGAAAGAACTTTTAGAAACGATAGGTATTGAAACCGATGAAGAGATCGGCGTTTCGCCACCAAAGATTTGACACTAACAATATTTTTGATTTATTTTATATTGAATGATCCCCAACTGTGGAAATGGATAGATATCTATAAATTATTACCCGACAAGACTTATTTGTTGTTTCATTTTCTATTGTTATTGATTACTTAAAACTATGTATGGACTGAAAAAATGTTATATTTATTATAATACCCATATTATGAGCATCTAGCATGGAGTTACAACATTTTATATTTATTGCCTGACCATCTCTGCATCTCACAAACCTCCACATGTCTAACATACAAAAATTTGAAAACTCTATAATTAATATAAACTGGTGGAGTTTCTAATTAACAAGCTTATTTGATAAAAAATACTGATTGATGGCATGTTATTCTGGCTTCATTAATTTAAAAACGGGGCTGAAATACGTGAGGTTTATGAATCGTCTTACTTTAAAACATGATTCTTACTTTAAAATATGATTCACGAAGGACATAACACACACAAAACAACTATAAATATAAACAAATCAGAAAATAAACTAAAATTAAATGCAGTTTTAATTATTTTGTTATTTACATGTATTCAATGGGGAAGAAAGAACATGTCGATATGATGGCCACATACCGTCCAAATGCATGATCTAACATTTGATCAGAAATCCTAAAAATGGACATACATTTTCGAAGAATTAGCACATTATTAAGCCCTAATTCCTCTTCTACCCAATAGCAGAACGCTAGTCAGCGATTTTATGTAAAATCTCCCAGACATGCTACTTCTTAATTTGTTACTCTGCGTTGCCTTGGAAGCAGAGAAATCGTTTGATTTTAATAATGAAGACTCTACACTGGGTCATAAGGAAGAATTAAACCCTATTAGACGAATGTATTGAACATTCCAATCGGAAAGTGAATTACAGAGAGGATGAAATGTTACACGAATACATCGCTGTCAGACAGCATCACTGTAGGCCTACATGTATTTATATTATACATGATTGCTCAGATTACATGTCCCTTAAAAACGATATTTTCATCACTTGTACATATGGCTATTTTTGGTCCTAAATGACTATATAGTATTTCCCTAACCTTTTTAATGATCATTGGGATAGTTATCGGCCCGATAAAGCCCTCGTTAGGCCTGCAGCCAAAATGTCTTGCTTGCTTTGAAGTACAATTCCGCGACATGATCCTCGAAGCTAAACAAACTAAACATTTTTGGAAAGCTTATAACAATGTTTCTTTATAGTAGATGTATCTTTCCAGACCGAAATTATGAAACAATGACCACAGACAGTATTCTGGTTCAGAAAATATATGCCCGGGGTTGTAAAAGAGATTTTCGGAGAAACAAATTGGAATTCTGGTGTTACCATAGTAATAATAAATTGTTGTTTCAGAAGAACATTGGGCATTTATGTATGTATATATATAATCTTTTCATAATTTTAAAAGAAATGGAATAAATTGGTGTTTAACGTCCTACTGTTCTGCTCCGATCTGGGCAAATGAAGACGGGCATACACCATACAGTGTGCTATGAGGGAAATTTTGCCCAGACAGCCGCATTACTGCCTACTCTTATATGTAAACTGGTGTGATGTGACTCCTCAGTCCGGCAAAAGATAATTTGACATTCTTTTTTATAACTCGTATCATGTTAACACTTTTACCGGTGGACCTGCGATTTTGAAATGAAGTTTTGTCAAACATCCATATTATATATGTGAATGATACATGTACTTTATTCGTGTACTAGTGCACTCGTTTTTTCTTTGCCATCCGATATACAAGCTGTGGACGGATCTGTTCTGGGATACATATCAGATAGATGATTCAGGACGAGAATCTGAGGCAAAATTCTTGATAAAAATCAGGCTCTACGACTCTGACGCCCCGCCCCAATGCACTATAGTCTATTTACCTTTACGTGTTAACACATTTCGAGTATTTAACTCCAAATGCAATCATGTACAGCAGTTACCAAGAGCCTTCGCTTAAAATCTAGACTGATATACCGTTTTGTAAAATTGTAAAAATGTGTTCCTAATCGATTGAGAAATATACCGAACGTTTTACTGGAAGTACTTATTCTTGCTAATACATCTAGATATTGATTTAAAAATATATAGAATAAAAATCTAGATTGTCGACTGCCATCTCGAACAACTCACCATTTCTAGAATTTACTTATTTATTGAAACTGTGGCATTTGTCTTCCCCAATCGAATTATGATATTGTCCATTAGTGTTGACGGTGGCGAGAAATCGCCTATGTGAAAATGCTATGATGTGCGCTGAATATTTACCCGAACCCCCGAAATCAGGCCGTCGACAAGTAATTCTTTTAAGTTAATTTTTTCTACGATATCACCCTAGTTGGAAGCTGACATTAATCCCTAGCTTCTACTACCTACTACTTCTACTACTACTATAACTCCTACGATATCGGATATTATTGTCGTCTGACACGTTCATCTTGTTTTAAGTCTGATATTATAGTCAACATTACATTAAAAACTATTAGAAGAAAAAAAAATAGAAAACACAAATCACATGCGTCATAGGAAATAAATATTTTAATCACAGCTTTCATAGCAAAACAGCATGCCAAATGCAATAATAAAAATATATATATATATAATGTATTTAAGAAGTATTATTTTAATTCATAATTGTTCAGTTATTTTCTACTTTTGTGGCGATGAGCATTTTTAGATTTAGAATGGTGACTATTTTTATTATTATTACATAACATATTAACTTTCAGTTTACACTCATATATTAGACCCAGGCATGCTTTTCGGACATGTTCGTTTACAATACCGTATATGAGAGGATTTGTAGCATTTCCCAAAAAGAACATATACCTTAGCACCACATTCCGTGTTGCCCCGAAGATGTCAAACCAGAATGGCATCCACGAAACCACATAGATGACGGTACACAGAAATAACATTTTCGCAGTGCGATGATGTAGATTACGATGTCTGGTTCGTGTTAAAGTTGTTGTTGAGTTTACAGATATTTGAACATCGTCACTAACTGTGTGCTCAGTACTTGTCGAGGGCAATGACTGATCACTTCCTGTGGTCGTACTGCTTTCAGAACCCGCATACTTCATTTTCAAGTCCCCGGATATTGTTTTTAAATCTCCATATATGCTTCTTAAGTTTTCGGGTTCATTTTTCCAATCCATGGATTTATTGTTATGCGCTTTCAGTTCAGTTTTGGAGATCTGACTGTTCGCGTGATCCAAGCCCAATTTTGCTTTTACATCATCAGGGTTAGTATATATCACTTCCGGCCCGTTATTTAAATCATCACATTTATTTTGGAACCCATCAACCGCTGTCTCTAAGTCCTCCAAAACGTGTTCCAAATCTACGGTCACAGTAATTAAGTCTTTAGGTTCACTTTTCGAGTCTTCTGACCCGATCTTTATATCCTTGGACACGGTTTTTAAGTCTCCACTTTCAGATGTTGATTTAAGTCCTTTATTTTTGACTTCTTTAGTTTTAACTTTCGTTTGTTCCTTTTTAGTTTTTGACTTTTCTGGTTTTATTTTTACTTCGCGGTCTCTGTTTTTACCATTTTCGGATTTTTCGTTTCTATGAGCGGGGGCGTTGTGTCTTCGATTTTTGAGATCTTTTGTGGCTTTCATATCGCGTTTTGGTACTTTTGTTACGCCCGGCGGTTTGGTTTTATTACTAGACTGTTTGGAATTCTGACTGAGCGCACTAGATTGTTTGGAATTCCGACTGAACGCACTTGACTGTTTGGAATTCTGACTGAGCGCACTTGACTGTTTGGAATTCTGACTGAGCGCACTCGACTGTTTGGAATTCTGACTGGGCGCACTCGACTGTTTGGAATTCTGACTGGGCGCACTGGACTGCTTAGAATTCTGGCTTGGTGCCGTATATATACTAGACTCGAATGTCTCACTTGACGCTTGACTTCTCTCGGCATAATCCGATCCAATATATTTCATTCTCGCTCTCCTTAATTTGGCTCTTTTCCACAAGACAGAATAAACTATTGAATAAAATATCACAATCATTATCAGAGTAATAAAAAAAGAAAGCATTAACACCGATTGATAAATATAAGCAACCGTTTCTCCAACAATAGCAGTTGTAAAATGACAAACCATGGTGTCATTAGAAACATGCGGAAATGAACAGTTTATATCTTGAACAGTAGACGTTGGCACCACGGCAAATATCCCAATGGACGGGAAAGCTAATATTAAACTAACCGTCAACATCACTAACATTCCTTGGTTCACATTCTGTACACTGAATCGTTGAGACAGACGACACACGGCACAGTAGCGTTCGACGGCAATGGCTACCAACGTCATATTGGACGCAATGATTGTAAAATGCCGCAAAAACTCTACACCTCGACAAATGATGTCAGATTGCACCATATGAAGTTCATAGATAAGGGTGTACGGCATTATCATGGCACTAACCACTAAATCAATTACGGCCAACACACGAATGAACGTATTTGCAGCTTTTTTGTCCCGTTTTCGAAAGTACACAACTAAAACTGGCAGATTTCCCGCTGTTCCAAGTACTGAATATATTCCGATAGATATTGCCAACACAAGGTATTGGGTGGACATCGTAATCTCACTTTCGACATTGTCGGGAATGTCGTCATCGAGTTCGTCCACTTCCGAACTGATATTAGAATCCACATACAGGCCATAATTTGGCGTGATCATTTTTTCAAGTCTGGTTGTAAATTGTATGTCTCCAGTTTTCCGATTTGATATGAATAATCGTCAAGTGAATAAAACAGTTCTTATATTTGTATAAATAATTAATCACGTGATTGGAAGTAATTAATTACGTATCTATTCCTCGAACTTCATATTTCTGGCAAGAAACAGCTTGTTATATACCAAAAAACGTTCTTCAATTTCAAGAGAAATCCACCATAACATCAGCTTAAACCATTTGATCAGATTTCAATGTCATATTTGGAAACCATTTCCGGTCATACACTAAATCTGTAAAAGAAACGGATATATATGTTTTAATATCAATTTATGCGTTTTAATACCGTTGACTATTAAGTTGATTTGAAAAACATTGTTAAGTTATTAATAAATTCAATTTGCAATTTTTATTTTATTTTCTTCTGTTCTAAAAATAACAACCATGGGAACATTAATTACTTATCAATAATGTCGGTATTGAAAATTTTATAAACATTTTGCGTAAAATAAATAAATAATAACACATAATGAAAAGGAATTATTTTGAAAATAAAATATGAATTCCTGAAATGAAAAAGAAAAGAAGAAACATAATATAATCATTAAATATATCAATGTATCATAATTTCCCATTTCACCACATTCTAGAATATAGAAATAACATAATAAATAATAAGTGAACATGCAAATCATGCAGCAGATAAGCCATTATTCATTCAAAGATAAATATAGACACATATCCGTGAATTAAATCTTGATATAAAAATACGTCATCAGTAAAATACTGATATTGTCCTGAATATAATTAATGTACCACTATTGAAAAAAATACTGATAATGCCTGGAGCATTAAATACCGCCATTAATGTAAAAATGATATTGGCAAGGGTGTGATATAAAGATATTGATAAAATAGTTATCAATAAAATACTGATTTTGTATATTGTCTCGAATCGATACACTGTTATTAATAAAGTATTCATGTTTTACCTCTAGATATTGATACAATTGTCCAGAGTAAAAATATACCATATTGTCTCGAGCAATGTTTACCACGATCAAAATATTGATATTGTCTGAGATACTGAGATTCTATCCCCAAAACAATACAAAAATACACCGCTATAAGTAAATAAGTCGTATAGTTGAATATAATAGACGTCTAATAATAACCTCCTGATTATTCGAATTACGATAATATGGAATTTAATCCCAATTCCATGATTTAAGATGTTTTTCTCCAATCTTACCAGAATTTAATTACATTTCCCCTGATTTATGTTGTCACGTCTAGTTTGCACTAGATATCGCATATACATGTATATCCCATAAGGTTATTATTTTACTTGATACTTTAATATCTTATGTGTTTATTTTGAAAACAGCTTTATCATTATTGGTCTCGTTGACAAGCCATTATTACTAAATGCAATTTTCTGCTGGCTCGTAAATCAATGGAATAATAGAGTTATTATCAAAAGCTTTTAAAGCCGCGTAAAATTTCATAAAATGCCCAGTAATGTAAAAATGGTCTCCGATGCAATGTATCTAATGAAACTTGATATATCTGAATAGCTGGGCTGGGGTTTGAGGTCGAGATGGGGAGAAAGAATTGAATTTGACACAATGCCGTCATTCTGCACAAATGATCCAATCATCCAAATCTCTCTCCCCTCCTCCACCACAACCTCCGAAACAGTTCTTCGTATACATTCATAAGTATTTGAGAGACTGCAAGATTAGTTTTGTTAGTTGTATTAGATTAAGGGAATTTCCAAGTAACCTCCAATAGTTTTATCATTTTTTTTTGGTTTTTTTGTTTGAATATGCTTGCCGATTTTAGTTATGTTGTAGTGGTTATATAATTTGCACTGCTATATTATCCCCCATTATCTCAATGTCGCTAGATCATTATGAATATCACAGTGATTTCTAATCAGATTTTTACCATGCGATTTTATTAAGGGCGATGCACTTAGCGACGTAAAGTTAGCCCGTGGGTCGTTGTTCGTTATTTACGAGAGTATTTTTTTTAAAGAGCCTAATGGTTTATAACACTTCAAAGTCTTGGGAAATAGATTCTAAGAAGCTGTCTTTCTACCAGAATAACAAGCTATAGGCCTTATTGGTTTATAACACTTCAAAGTCTTGGGAAATAGATACTAACAAGCTGTCCTACCCGAATAACGAGTTGTTATTCTCGAATAACGGACAACAATCCACAAGCTAACTTCACCTCGCTGACGCAGTCAAGAACAAGGTATTAGATATTACAATGAACCCACTATTATACGACTGTTCTAACTATTCATTCTAACTACATAAACTCGCTAACATTTTAATACAGGTGCACGGAGTTCAAATAGTATCTTAAATATCCCACAAAAAGAGGTAGTAGTGGTCGTCAACGAGGGGTACAAATTAATTTTTTCGATTTGACATGTTCTAACTTTCGGACAACCAAGTTAATCCAATTAATTGTAATTAAAGTTATACAAAGTTTGTCCGTGCTTAACTGATTACGAGAATCTAAGGTTTATCACATAATTAAACCTATTTACTGGGTGAATGTGATAACGTCTCTTCAAGTAAATCTGCGAAAATAAGTGAAATAATATGCATGTCTTCTTTACCGTCCTATCCATATTTGATACTAGATACCGGAAATTCATTATTTATGTTATTTAGATACATATAGTCGAATACAGATATATTTTGTGTGTACAATTATATTTCAAGTAATTTATAAGCCTCTTGGCCCGTTTTTGCATCCTGTATAGTAAATTTTCTATTTACTTTTACATATATTTATGAAATACATTGTTAAATCAATACTATATGGAGAAAACCTGTACGAAATAGCATTCAAAACTATTGATTATTGGATTTAGGATTGGCTGATGATCGGTATTTTCCATGTAGGATATCCCTTTGTGTGTCTATAGCCGTTCCTTGCTGTGGCAACGTCTACATTCATGCCTAAATCTATAACTAAATCCATGTTATTCCATGCTATAATATTCAAAATCACACCCTGCCACCATTATTGCCTATTAATGCTAATTTTACAATCTTTCATACATATTCATGCTGAACATTTTGAGGAAAGACAGCAGCTATTGATTATTTTGAAAAATAAGAACTTAACAGTATCTCTGGCTAAGATAAAGACTTTGAGACTGATAAAGACTGAATTTTAAACTCTGTTGAATATCATTTTACAGTGTTTAAATGTTTTATAATAATCGTTAGAAGGCTATTGATGCTTTGTCCAAGAATAGCGTGTTAGCCATCAAAGGAAATTATACACACTAAAAGAAATACAAGTTATATGCCGGGAATCATGGTTTAACTCGATGGTCTATATAAATGTATTGTAAGGTTATCAGTTTACTACGGTCGCTCTTTGTAAATAAAAAAAAGGTACCAAGCCAAACCGTCTGCCTAGTCAAACGTTGACAACAACATGGGAGGTTTAAAATGTAAATATATGAACTAGCAATTCGATTCATTTATTGTTCACTGAATTTTATATCCGTACAAATAAAAGGTACCATCTTAAACATCCGACTATTATTGTGCTAGCGTCCAACACTTGTTTTTCTGACACAGCTGTGAACTTCATTATTACAAATATTATCTGGTTTACATTAGAGCATTGCTATAATAAATATGTCATAATGTGAAAGATCTTATTGATTTACTTCAGCACCCCCTTAATCGCCAATATAAAAGTCAAACATTTCACTTTATTCCAGGGATTAAATAATTCTTTTGTTAATCCCGCAAAGCCGTGTATTTAAATATAAATTTTTAAAATTCTTGATTATTAAAAACTATTTATATAAGATTAGAAAGCTGAACAAATCATAATAATACCATCGTGACTATATCACATAGACGATATGACATTTGTAGCTAAGAAATATATAACTGTGCACCCGTTCCAATATTATTACCGCCTATAGAAGGGAGAGAGGGAGAAATGGGGTTTAACGTCAATTCGACAGAAACTAGGTCATTTCGGGATTAACATATGGTTAAATTTTATTTCAATAATTTGCTTGCGCGTAGCGGTCTTTAGCAGTGGGAGGAAACCGGAGGACCCGGAGAAAACCCACGAGGTTGGACAGGCGACCCTACTCCTTGTCACGTACAACCGGGGATTCGAAACCACGCCAGTAGACTCAATGACAGGCTTTATGATACAGCGCGCACGTGCTAACCATTCAGCCACCCCCCCCCCCCTATAGAAGGGAAAAATAATAACAAATAAATCGGCCTATAAGAAGGTAAACGGCAACCCGTTTTTACCGTTCGGTAAATTTATGAACTCCATCATATGGACATAAAGCCCACTTTCCAGAATATGCGTATCTTATAGTATGGTGCGTATGTTTTAGGCTCGGTTTAATTTTTGTGGCATTACCTCGACTGTCCCTGAAGTTAAAGCTTCCGTGTACGTGGTGGACCTATGGTTTGCTAGGGTTAGGGTTAGGGTCTTGTAAACTGACTCTATAACAAAATCCCCGCGTTGGCCTTTATGTCCCCATGATGAAGGTCGTATTAATTTACCGAACGGTAAAATCTGGTTTCCATTTACCTCCTTATAGGCCGATTTATTTCGTTATTATTATCCCCTTCTAGACGGTAATAATATTGGATCGGGTGAATTATGTTTATATATTTCGTATTTATATGTATATAAATGTTCTATCAAAGGTCGATTTTCGCATAGACAACAGTTATGAGACATTGATTTCTTTGCGTCATTTATGGGGGGGGGGGGGCAATTTCGGCTCGAGGTCCCTATATTATCATCGTTCCAGACATATTTCACTGGACAAAAGATCCAGTCGAAAACGCCATATGTATAATATTAATGGAACACACACTTTGTATAATATTAATGGACAAAACCATATTAATATTAATAGAACACCCTTTTTGTATAATATTAATGGAACAACCCATATCTATAATATTAATGGAACACACTATATGTATAATATAAATGGAACATATATATATATATATATATATATATATAGTGGAATAATAATAATACAGAAAAACTCAGAATTTCAAGACATGCTATTGTTCATTTTAAGGCTGGTGGATTTTAACTCTTTTAGCCCCCAAATATGCCTCCATGCATTATATAGATGGTTTCTTAATGATTATGCAGTGATGATATCTAAGACTATTATTCTAACTATAATAATGAATATGCAATCTGTCAACACCATGCACCAACCCTCATTCTGTACTTACCAGTATCTATGTAAAGGGTTAATATCTATAGATCATGTATATAACTACATGTATATTTGATTGTATTATTATTTGGTTACCATATATTTAAAAGACACGTCTCCTTTATGTATACTAATCTAACTATTTAAATTCAAAAACATTTATCAGGACAACTCACATTTCACCCATTCTCGGCCATTTTCTCTTTTTTTTTTTATTACATTATAGATATATAGAATCTCCTACCAGTTTTTTTTGATATCAAAAAATATCGGCTCTGCCGAGTTTTTTTTACTTTATCAACGAGTGTTGATATTTTTTGATATCAAAAAAGACGAGTAAGATATTCTATTTATCACCCAATCCCTTCTTACATGCACAAATAGATAAATATAATTCTTTGCTGTAGATTTCACTTTTACTGAACATTAAGGCGTAGTGATACATCATTTTTTGACAGCAATTCAACCATTGCAAAGTCCTTTATATTGACCCAGTGTTTCCATCAAGGTCAATTGAATAATAATAGTTCATTTTTAATAAAAAAAAGAGTTACTTTTAATAATAAATGAACCGTTCTTTGAAAATAAAAAAAAGTAGTTCCTTTTCAACTGACCAATCAAATTCATGTAAAGCGATATCTCCTAAGGAGATATCACAGTAGATTATGAAATATATGACACAAGCGATATCTACTGTAGAATGTATTATTGGGTGATAAAGTACGTTATTAAATTTCATACACTATAGTATATATTATCGCCATCCTCATCATCATCGCCATCAGGTTCAAGAAAGAAAAAAAAAACCCAGAGCGTATGCTTGTCAAAGAACATTTCGACTCTTTCCCTTTTACTTTCAGAATAACAACTCAATTTGTAAATGGGTTTATAGTCAGTTTTCTGTTTTACTTCAAGATGCGGTCACACTGTGTGGTGTTTTGTGCTTAGATGACATTATGATCATGTGGTGTTTCGCGGGTAGATAATGTTATATTGGTGACACTGTGTGTTGTTTAGTGCTTAGATGTCATAATGTTTATGTGTTTTTATTATTCTTAAATGATGTTAAATCAATGACACTGTTTGATATTTTGTGCTTAGATGACAAAATGTTTATGTGGTGTTTTGTCTGCAGATGACATTAAATCGGTGACATCGTGTGGTGCTGTGTGCTTATATGAAATAATCTATATGTGGTATTTTGTGTGCAGATGGCGTTAACTCATTGACAGTTGGTGGTGTTTTGTGTTTAGATGTCATAATGTTCATATGTGGTGATTTATGTTCAGATTATTAAGTCGACGTCACTGTGTAGTGATTTGTGTTCAGATGATGTTAAGTCGGTGACACTGTGTGAGATCTGTGCTTGGATGACATAATGTGTATTAGTGTTTTATGTATAGATTATTAAGTCGATGACACTGTGAAGAGTTTTGTGTGCAGACTATGTTAAGTCGGTGACACTAAGTGCGTTCCGTACTTAATAACATAATGTGTATGTGGTGTTCTATGTGCATGCAAATGATGATAAGGCGGGGAAACTGTGTGATATTTTGTATTTCATAACATAATGTGTATGTGGTGTCTATGTGCAGATGATGATGATGATAAGTCGGGGACACTGGGTGGTATTTTGTGTGCAGATGATGTTAAATCGGCAATGTTATATGATGATTTGTGTACAGATCATCTGGAGTGACTTCCGCGTTATGTTTTTAGATGATGCCAATGTGATCTTGTTACAAGATGGTGCAAAGTAAATGTGATGTCTTATGACTAGATGACACTAAACCAAGGCATGTTTAATGTGCAGGTGATGGTGAAAACCGATATAATGTGCTTAGATGTCAAAATGTGTATGTAGTGTTCTGTGTGCAGATGATGCCAATGTCATTTTGTTACAAGATGGTGTAATGTCAGTATGATGTTTTATGACTAGATGACGCTAAACCAAGGCATGTCTTATGTTCAGGTGATGGTGAAAACCGATGTAATGTTCTGTGTTGAATAATGTGTTTATTCCAAGATATAAATGCATTTTCATTATGCAACACTGTTCATTTTCTGTCGGAGAAGAAAAGCAAATAATGCATCCATGGATGCGGAATCATTAACTATTCTCATATTTTGTTTCCAGTTCAGTTACAGTTCATTTACGCGTACGCGTATGGTTTAATGTGACTGATTAACCAGTCTCGTGTGATATTATTTTTTCCATTTCTGTCTTGAAAATAAATGTGTTTAATATCCGCTAACTGACCCCCTTTCTTTCGTGGGATAATTTCGTTTCGTTTTAGCTATAACAACCGATATTATCAGTTCTATGGTTACTGGAAACGACAATAAATGGAAAACTTATGCACAGCACAAGTCGTAAAAAAAATAGTGTGTTCACTGTGATTATCATATTGGTTTAAAGAATGGCACAGATGAATGAAATGAATGAATTATGAATATCATTCTTCTTAATCTCACGTTCAATAGTTAGCATTTTTATGTATTGAGAGATATAATTAGGGTTTAACGTCCACTCGACACAACCTAGGTCATTTCGGGATTAACACATCGTTCAATTTTTATAAATCGCTTGCGCGTTGGGGACCTTAGCAATGGGAGAAAATTCACAGAAACCGGAGAAAAACCAGACGACCCCACATGCTGGGAATCGAAACCGTGTCACTTGACTCGATGACAGTCCTCGTGATCTAAAGCGCACACGTTACAGCATTAGCCCCCTTCCCCTGGTCACGATGAGACCCATATCTAACATAGTTGTGCGAAACTAAATGATCTGTTTTGTTTTTTTGGTTTTTTTTTAAAATAAATAAATAATAATATCAAACAGACGATGTAGACATGAAACCCCATTGGTACTGGTAACGTCAATATTGCACGCTGTTTTTTGTTTTGATTAAGAAATATTTCATTGGCGTATATCAAAAGGGTAATCAATTCTAAATTAGATATAACTATATTTAGTATTTCAATTAACCTAACTGAATTAGCTACTGTTTTGTCTATTAAGTGATGACAACATAAGATGATTGTAATGATGATCCTGGGTATAAATTTCCCCTCCCATATGATGATGGGTAGTATTGAGGATGATGATGAGTAAAATAACCCTGGTGATCAAATATATAGACTTATTTACGAGCAACATAATGGTCTCAAACTACCTTGTTACACCCCCACCCAACCGCCTTTTCCACATCATAAATTAACCATTATACGATATACCAATCTTTTTTTTCTTTGTTTAAAGTAAAACTAAATTCAATGTACACATGTTCGGAATTTTAGTTTTACACAACAAGTGAGCCACTTTGGCGCATTGGGTACCGCGCCGGTTCACACATCAGTGGTGTAGGACGGAAGGCTTGGCAATGTAAAGCATCTCGTACTTCCTTGGGACGAAAACCTGAGTTCCCGTTTACACGTTGACAAACACGTAAAAGAACCTTTGATGTCTGGAATTTGAAGAAGAGTATAGGCTGAAACACCGTTGTCTGGGGGGAAAATATAACTCCTTCATAACATGGGGTGCGGTCATCTTTATTAGCGCAGTTGGTGAAGAAAAGTATAGGACGTTAAACATTATTTCGTTTTATTACACTACAAAACCATTGTTTCAGGTATTTTTTTGTATTCAAGGGGATACCTTCCTGATTTCTCCCCGCAGTTCTCTTCAGAATCAAAATTTTATAAATAAATAAATAAAACTGCTAATACTACAATTACTACAAAATGTCTTCTATTATTGTAATATATTTGGTCGTCACCCCACAGTTGTCTTATTAAGGTAGTAAAACCAAAAGGGTTATTAGTCGCTAAGCAGTTTGGTTATAAATCTGAGGGTTTATAGGGAACCCTACAAAAATGTGCACCTGCAATAGAAACACCTAAACATGGGTTGAATTTGACGCCGAATTGAAATCAACGAAATTGTCACCATACCAGTGTTTACATACCACAGTTTTAATTCAACGATTTTGTTTGCAATTTATACCAAAATAATTCATTTTTTATTACTGTGCCCCTGGAAAATGAGACCCGTAGATTACTGCTCATAATATTTAACTGTTTAGTTCAAATATCTACCCCCAAATTACCTTTATAACAAATTCAAAATTCGATTAATAAATGAAGAGAATTACAAACAAATCAGACATATACTCTATAACTCACACAAAACGACAAAACACATAAGACACATAAACTAGATACATTTCTTATCTGAAAGAAAAACTTTCTATTAGATATATCTACATCATCTAGAATATTTATATTTTAAAAAAATAAAGTAATAAAACAACTCCTACCATTTCCTACCTATAAACTGGTACCTATTATAATTCCTCAACTTTAAACGTCCAAGAAGTCTGCACCACTAGCTGTTTGTAAGTCACCATCATATATTCCACATAGTAGATGTAAAAGACGTCATTCTTCGTCCCAACCTTAAGAAATAGCTTCACATTAAAGTGTCAATACCGACATTGAAACAAGATCCCAAACTTTCTAATAAGGCGATGATTACAATTCTTATGGAAATCTCATAAGGCGAACAATCAAACTGACATCCCGTATTATTTTGGAGAAATCGATTACAGCGTCAGATAGCAGCCAACTTCCATAGTTCAAATATAGTTTTTAACATTCGCAGAACACATACACACAAGAAAAAAAATGTAAACCAAAATTTTACACTGTCAAAACTAAGCAACAGATTTGTCCCCCTTGCGTTGAAACATTACGTAAATATATCTTTTAGATCAATCAATTCAGTTTTTTTTTCTTTCCCTTTCCCATTTTTCTTTTCTTCAGTCAGTGAACCCAAACCACTATTTTATCATGAGATGTCACCAATACACGCTTGAATCGCCTCGCGTGCTTTTATACTCGACGAGTCTATCATTGACTGTCGTCTGTCTACTCTACAGATTTTCAACTCGTCCAATTTCAACTGCTGTGAAATCAATGCAACAGGCACTTTGACCACTGTACCAAACGATTATTTGTCCAGGAGAAACACACCAATGATACATTACAATGGCCAAATAATAGGTTTATGCTGCGACAAGAGACATTATTATGAATCTATAATAATACACCACTTAACGAATTGTTCTTTAATGTCTGGTTTAATAACCAATTATATTTTTTTTTCGTAAGCCAGTTTAGTGGTTATCAATGAAGAAAATGTATTTTTGGACGTATACGTGCACGTCTTAGCTTTAAAAAATTACATCTAACAAACTAAGGACGGAAAAACAAGAGTTCAATGATTATTTGAATATCTTCATCATTATTTGCATATCTATCACGTTGAGACAATTCAAGATAACGATTTATCGAATTTTAAGCCATGTTTAGTAATAAATTCTGAACATTTTTCCACACCTACATATTTGTAGTTCATGCTATAATATGATGTCAAAGTTGGGGAACGTTTTAAACGGTTCTAGAATGTGTGTAAAATTAAGTGTGCAAAAAATTCTTGATGATTCAAAGATTGCAAGAAAGAAATGTGATATGGATGTTCGGTGATCAAACGTACATTAACGTCCCGAGAATAAATCTCAAATTCCTGCCATAAACGTCTATGGTCCTCCTATACCTGGTTCCCCGCTGTCCGCCTTTCCAACTTCTTGTAATGCTGAACGGCAGAGTTTTTTCTATTTATTTTCGAAATTTGCTATGATTATCAGATGAGACACGCCATAAGATGAAATTTAATTAAATTGTTTATTGAGCATTCTAACCCTTTGGCTTTTATCGAAAACTTGTAATTGCTATACGGGTCAAGAAGTTTTGTTTTATAGATGTTTTTCACGCTCGACGGATTTGGTTAACGACAAAATTCAGAACCGTAACTCAAGTAATTGCACAGAAACCTTTTAATCACCCTTAAGGCTAGAGCTAGTCTGGTCAAGGCACTGTATAGATTTATTTCTATATATAGTTTATTTGATACTTCTTCTGCTCATAGAATGAAATCTTTTGAATTAAAATGTTTTAACGTTTTATAATTTAGAGTTCTATAGTTATGAGACAAAAACCTCTTTATCATCTATGGGTCAACGTATTTAAATGTGAATAGCATTTATGTTCAAATCTCCAAACCTTTTAAATATAGTGACAACCGTTTTAAACAGTTAAACAATTGAGCTCATAGAGTCCGCTACTTCGATGTTTGGCAAACTTTCTTTGTAATTAGCGAGAAATAAACGTTAAAAGACAGCTATTCATCAATAGTAAAGTAGCCCTTTAGGGAAGAAATATGAAACAAATGCTTCTCATTACACGTGTAATAATCAATATTTGCCCTTCCTGGTGTAAACTAATAGTTAAAACGTCCCCAATAACACCAAACCAACCAGAAAATAGCTAACAACACAGTTTCACAATATTAGGCAGGATGTTCTGACCATAAAAGATGAAAACAAGATTTGTATTAGCAACGTGAACTCATACAGTGATATCTGGTGTTCTAGAAATACCTCGTGCACGATATATGCCTCTACACACAGCTAATCGGGGGGATAGTTTGGACCTGGTATACCATAGTTTGAGTTCACAGAAATTAAATACGAACCGGATTCAACTACATTTTATTCTAGCATAGTTACAAAACTAATATACTAGATACAAAAAGTCTTGTTTCCGACAGTCGGAACAAATTTGGAATGCAATTAAAGCCTCTGTCATCAGTAATACTAATTTAACCCAGTCTCTCCCGATTGATCCTGAACTTTTCAACAATCACTCTATAAATATAGCTGACAAACTCATAAAGGATAATATCAACAAGTACAATCCTAAAACGGACTGTCTTCTCCAGAACTTCATCAAATCAAAAATATCCATAACTACCGAATTTGACACCTCTTTGATAAAAGTTAATGAAGTATTCAAGGTCTTATAATACACTAGATATGATTATGTCGGTAGGTGTCGACATGGTAAATCCTCGTTTCCCCAAGGTAGGATCATATTGTCTATCAAATAGTTTAACATATATATTTAACGTGTGTATTAAATTACATTATTTCCCCAAAGACTTGTAAAAAGGCAAAGGTGTTGCCGGTTCATAAAAATGGACCAAAAACTGATCCAAATAATTATCGACCAATTTCAATACTTCCAACAATTTCAAAGATACTTGAAAAAAGGTATTCATAGTAATTTTTGCGGCTATCTGAATGAACATAATCTGCTGAATACCTATCAGTCTGGATTCAAAAATAAACATTCTTGTTTGACAGCCCTTACCAATATGACGGAAAACTTTTATTAAGTTCTTAATAGCAACAATCTTATTGGTGCAATCTTTTTCGATTTTAGAAAGGCTTTCGATCTTGTTAACCACAATATTCTCTTAGATAAATATGATTTGTACCAACTTTCAGTCAATACTATTAATATCATTAGTTCTTATTTACATCAAAGTATAATTGCTAATGGAAATACATCTACGTGTCAGCCCGACATACATGGAATCCCACAGGGGTCCAACTTAGGGCCTTTACTGTTCAAGATTTTTATCAACGATCTTCCCCTCCACCTAAAAACCCACGGTGACCTATTTGCCGATGATACTATAGTCTATACTGCTGTATAAATACCAATTCCCTACTCAAATGGTGCCAAATTATCCCTATGCTTGTAAATGATACAAAAACTAAATGTATGGTAATTACTACTAAACGGAAAAGAAAACATGCTAGGCGTAATCATGGATAACCATCTTCAGTGGAATGAACATGTTAAATATGTTTCAAAAATCATTCAGCAAAAATTATTTCATCTTCGCAAATTAAAACAACTTCTATCAGTTAAATTCGGGATTACATGGGACAACTCTGATAAACGTTTTTTCAGACTTATTTCAACACCAGCTAAACTCGCGCTTATGGAACACACTACCAGGTACTCTCAAACACCTGAAATCCGGCAACACCGTCCGCCAGCTAATTAAATATTTAGATGAAAATTAATTCTATCTTGCACTTTGTTCGATTAGCCTGACCTTCATTCAGTCTATATATACATTGTTATTAATTATGCGTTTTTTGGGGTTTTTTGGGGTTTTTTTTGTTTATTCTTCATATTGTCTTTGATCACTGTAAATCCCTTTTAAAGGGGTATGCATATATATCTTCAACTTGTTGGTATTATTAATGTATAAATGGCTATCTCTTTTTCTATCTTATTAATTTATATATTGTTCTTGTTGTTTAAAGGGCACAATCTAAAGATTGAAAATTTAGTCCCAACCAGTTAAGAGAGAGGTATTTAGAAAAGAGAAGTATCCCCTAAAGGCTTTCTTTGAAAACACATGTCATCTGTGAATGTGGGTCCATCACATCCATGCCTATTAAAATATAACATCGCCAATCCTCGTGAATAATCAAAGTCCTGAATACAAAATGACAAATAACAGTCGAGTATCGCGGACATACGGACTCAATGCCCACCCCATTCGAACGATTAAGCAACATACACTTCATGTATGTCTGAAAACCTCAATGCTTCTTCCACGCTGAGATTTCATCCACCCGATATACTCTAGCACCTTTTCCACAACACAATACAAACACTGGTATAAAAGTTATGGGACAGAGTACAAAATAACATTTTAGTCCAAAAGCTATATGGACTTTAAAGGAGCTAAATCACTATTGTATTGCAACTAGAAATGGGCACTAATGGGTTTCAATGCATGTCAAAATGTAATATGAATATATATATAAACTGATTTACATTCAATCGCTTCGGTTTTTACTGTAATTTCTAGGGGGGTTGGATGGCTGAATGGTTAGCGTGCGCGCGCTGTATCATAAAAGTCTGTCATTGAGTCGACTGGCGTGGTTTCGAATCCCCAGTTGTACGTGACAAAGAGTAGGGTCGCCTGTCCAACCTCGTGGGTTTTCTCCGGGTCCTCCGGTTTCCTCCCACTGCTAAAGACCCCTACGCGCAAGCGAATTATTGAAATAAAATTAAACCATATGTTAGTCCCGAAATGACCTAGTTTGTGTCGAGTGGATGTTAAACCCCATTTCTCTCTCTCTGTAATTTCTAATTAATTACGTTCGGCAAAATACGCGAAGAACCTAAATTGAATGGCATTCGTTGGCATCTGGTTTTTCCAGTATACACATCTAGTATTCTCCTGGGGATATGTTTAGCCTCGTTCATCGAGTCACTTCACTACAAATGGCGCTCGAAAGCATTTAGACACGCAATTCGTGTGCCAATCTTAAAATGTTCATTTTGTCTTAAATATTGGATATGAGAAGCCCATCCTTTCATGGCAAGATAATAACATCAATGTTGATTTGAATTTGCCTCCTTTAAGCGTGGCATTCGATCGGGAACTTATAGTTTCGTGTCCTTAAACCTACAAATTGAAAGCGGCGCCCTCATGAAAATCTCTATTTTAGCCATCGTATGTCTACTCTCATAAAACTTCTCATGCGAGGAGTTCATATAGCTAACAAAAAAATATTTTACTTTTAATTACCTATATGACTGCTTTAAAAATAAAAATGTAAACAAAATTGGAATTTCACTAAAGTTGATCCAAACAACATTTTTTCAAATAAATAAGTTTAACCACTGACTCTAACTGTGTCTTTTAAAGTATCTAAACGCGATAAAAGGCAGTTTTTACGGTAGGATTCTGAAATCCAGGACCAAAACATCGCCCCAAATGTTAGCCTTCGATCCGGATTCATGAAAAGGGAAATCTGTATGTCTTACGGTTTCTATGATAAAAGACATCGTCGATTTAAAATATGTAAAAATCTTATTCAATGTGCGGTTAGATCCTAGTTTCAATCCAGAAATTTTAACCAATATTGCATATGAATGGACATGGTAGGCAAAATTTCCCTCATAACACACTGCATGGCGTATGACCGTCTCCATTAGCCCAGTCGGAGCAGAACAGTAGGAGTTTAAACCCCATTCCATTTCATTTAATTCCATTCGTTCTTGGATTAAACGGTGTAAGAAATTCTGATTTGAAGAATATTTATGTAAATTTTCGGGTTAAATTGTGGACTATTTTAAATAATTATCCTTTAGCTGCGGCAACATACAACAAACTTATCTTGATCTTACTAGGTTGCTGCCATTCTCTTTACACTATTTATTATAGCACACAAACCGTAATGAAACAAAAGACGTTACTAAACAATTCGATTTTCGAAACCTTTCAGTTTTCAGCCGTTCCTTCAAATGAATAAACTATGTATTCATTTTTGGTGGCTATTATCAGACTTCAAACTGAAATCTCAAAGCACACCAACACCAAGTGATTAGAATAATGAATGAATGGGGTTTAACGTCCCACTGTTCTGCACCAACCGGGATAATGAAGACGGGCATACACCACGCAGTGTGCTATGATGGAAATTTTGTTCGGACAGCAATTGAATTCCAACTGTCAAGGTTTCGTTTATGTGCACGCGAACCTATACATGAGACATCGGTTTTCCATACCATCCGAACGACTAGACACTTTTTCTTGGCAGTCTCTCCGTCCTGAACTACTGACAAGGGGAAACCACGATGGTCGAGACCCGGATGTCTTGTTTAAAGAACCAGCGCCTTACTCACTGAGCCACCAATTGATTTGACTGACAAAATAATGTCCGCGACGGACTTACAGACGTAAACAACTATATTAATTAAAACTTTATTAGCTGGAATGATGAGAAAATAGTTGCGCATCTCTCAAAGACATATAAAATTGATTTTAAAAGATAGATGGGGCCTTATTTGTAAAGTTCTTGGACACAATCTTGTTACCTGCATCTCATACTCCTCGCAGAGTTTCGTTTAATTAGACTTAATCCCACCCAAACATTGCTGTAATAAGAGCAAATTTCTGTTCCAAATTATGACTGATCAATAGTCCGATTAACAACGTTCGGGTTTACAAAGAGCTCATGAAATTATTACGCCCAATTAACCAGTGCATAGCAGACTATTGCAGAAAATCTAATTGCGCGACAAAGGAGGTTATCAAAACGACTACAATGTAAACAATACTGCTTGGACACGAACAATACTTTCTCGGTTTTTAATACCTTAAATCACTGTCAAAAGTTTTAGGGAAGACCCCAGATTAAACGAAGATCTGTCATATTGCTGTAGATTTGACTGAACGGGAAGAATAGACACACTCCCTCAAAAGTTCAAGTATCAGAAGTCAATCCAGCAATGGCCAGAGAGAGATTTCTCGGGCCATTGCTTCAGGAATATGCTTGCATAGGTACATCATGTTTTTTCTAGTTACATTTAAATGCGAATTACTTTTTTTCCACGTCTTAGCTATTATTAGTGGCGAGTGTCGTGCGTGAGGCATGGTACATATATATGATTATTCATTCTAGAACACAGATTACTAATCTTTTTACTATTATTTGGGATGTACACTAAGCTAAAAAAAAACTTATTCATTGTGCCTTTGAGCTTTTTTTTACTCTGGTATGATATTGGCCCCGAAATAAATCATTAAATTTATTGAGCCTTCTATTGTTTTTATGAAAAATTCCTAACGCTCTCAATTTGTTTTATTGGACAAAGCCAAGTAAAATTCAAATTCTGACCCTAAAGATGTCAAAAATCTCCATATCGCTGTTGCGGCACAAAAAATAACTAAACAGTTGAAGATTGCGGTGAGATTGAAAAAATGCACCACATCCTTAAAATCATTATTTTATACAAAAAATCTGTTTCCAAACAGGCTGCATATTTTCCCCTTTTTGTCAAATACTTGAGCTGTAAAAAGTCATTGTGTGGCGTGATTTTTTGGCACGACTGGTATGTTTTTAATTCTTTTCCGTTTTATATATAAAAAAGGAAAGGGCATCCAGGAGTAAATAAAATATTTCACATTATACGATATGGTGTGTTCTATGGCGTACTCATGTAAAAGTAATATTGACACCAGTTATTATCAATAGTAAAATGTATCTCAAATGTTGACAGTGTGTTGACTCGTCCCATGGGTTTGTCAACAAAACACGATTGGCAATAACTATACCCTCCTTACTAGTAGATCCAGCGTTGACTCTCGTCTCATTCCATTGGCAAAAACCAAGTCATCAAGATAAAAATTAATCACCCGGTCTCGTTTTTTTAGCAGACGTGCCAACTTTATTTTTTACTTCCTCAATGAGATCAATTAAGAATTGGCGCCTAATTCTGCTCGAAACTATTCTAGGATTGACAAACCTAAAAGATTTTAGCAAAAAATAATGAAAAAAATATAGATTGCTTCTACCATTAGTCTCCGAAACGGCGTTTTCTCACACATTACGACAATAAGGTATTTTATTTCTCTATGTCAGTTTATAGATAATGAATAACACGACTCTAAATAATTACCCCTGCTGTAACCCTGTTTTATAGATAGCTCTAATAGTTTGCCCGTTAGCCCCATTATAGTTTAGAAGTTCACACCTGACCCTTTCAACGATTTGTCACAATTCCACTACTATCAGTAAAAAGGTGCTACAATAAGGTATCTAAATTCTTTATGTCAGTATATCAATAATATCATTGGTAAATAACGTTGTCCTGGATATTTATCCCTGCAGTAACACTACTTTATAGGTAGGTCTAATAGTTTATCATTTATCCCTCTGCATTCCTGAAGGTCAGAGATTAGCCACAATTCCAATAGTCTACTAATATCAACAAGAAAGTGTCCCAATTAAACACATTAAATACAGTGATATCTTGAATTATTAACATTCGTCTAAAAATTACTCAAATGCCATTATAACCTACAAATACAGGTGAGTTACTATTTAACCATAGATGCAATCTCAATTAGCCTAGCAATGTATTTTTTAATAACTTTTCAATATACTTAAAGGAGGCAAGTCGCTAATACAATATCATCAACAGTCTTAGACATGGCAAACACGACTTTTTGGTGAATTGTTATCTTACCGTGAAAAGATGGGATTCTGATATCCAATGAAAATTTTAAAATTGGCACACGAATCGCGAACCAGGATGCTTTCCGGCGTCATTTGTAATGAAGCGACTCGATGAATGGGCAAAACATACCCCACAGGAGAATACTACCGGTGTAGACTGAAATAAGCAGACGCCAAACACTTTCATTCCATTTAGATTCTTCGCGTATTTCGCCGAACGTAATTGATTAGAAATTACAGTTAAAACAGAAACGATTGAATGTAAATCAGTTTATATACATTCATAATATTTACATTATTATATGCGTTACGACCCATTTGTGTCCATTTTTAGGTGTTAAAGAACAGCGATTTAGATTCGTTAATATAGAATATCATCCAAAAGCATAAAATATAGAAATGATTTAACGTAGTACGGTACACTAAATCACCTGATTCTTCTCATTTCTCTGGGGTGTATGCACAGCCAGAAGTCTCAATTAACGCAAAGAATAGCTTAAGTAATATTTATTGAACATTGACACAAAACAGGATGTTAAACATATATTATGCAAGAGCTAAATCTGCCTATTGCAGGTCTTTCTTTGGGCCTGAAATGTTATATAAACTACTAATTAGACATTTATTAACAAAACAAGACCATAATCGACTATCGATGGCATCGGATACTCGAGATTTTAACTAGATTAAAACGGTTCGCCATTTAAAAATTTAATTTAAAAATGGGAAAGCGAGGCTAAGGGCACTAAGGCCCGATTATACCAGTGCCCTGGTTACCACTGTGCACACATCTTGTCAAAACTACAAACAATGATAACTTGGCTAAGAATGAAGTAATTTGAATGAAATTTTCAATATTTTCTTCATTTATCATCTATTTTTGAATTATTATAGCAAGAATGACCAGCTCTTTATTAAACTCTTAACTAATGTAAGTCAGCGAGTTTTATAATAGACCTTTCGTTAGACTAACCACCCAGGTTTGATTTTAATGTACGTAACAACATGGAGTGGAAGATTATTTAACTTGTTTGGTTAAATCTTAACAACAATGTTTCCTGTGTTAAATTTGAAACTACTATTAAAACAGAAAGGGGATTTTAAAATATTGTCTGTCCCGGCAGAGAAAGAAAACTCCCTTTTCAGAGCAGTAGACCAAACGTGTCCCTCCCGGCCCCAAAACGTGCCGTCTTACAGTGATACACAACAACCTATGACGTCAGACATTTGATTCACCAATCAACGTTGGTGTTTGTTGTAGGATACCCACAGTTCCGTGCATCGCACGCCTAGAACTCGCTGCAACATACCGTTTTATTGGATAATCCGCGGGTTATTTAACAACTCCTCCAGATCCTAGTGTAGTAAAGACAAGTAAAGCGAAATTTTGAACTATAAAAAACGAAACGAAATAGGGTCTGTGTTTTAATCAGATTGTTTCTATTACATTCTTTCAATATTTCATTAGTTCAGTATTCATTCATTCAATTAAACATTTCTATTATACTTATGTTTCTGTTAATCTTTCATTACTAATTAGACGTTAAGCTACTTATCTAATGTCAAACTGCTGACAGCTGACACATTATCGCAGATTATTAGAAGTGGTGAAGTCGAACAAAAACTACCATTTTAAATCTTAAAGTTTTAGTTGCATATCTTTCAATGTCTGTTGTCTTTGCTTCATCATAAATCATAAACGCATTAAACTGTCATGAATTGTGATGCATTCAGCAGAAAGTCACTACAAAATCAGAGTATTTCAGTCCCATATTTCTTGTCTCAAGATTGTCGGGAATGACGTTTTCGGGCTTACGCCGTTCGAGGTGAGCAGCTCCGCCGCCCTTAGCTACGGGAAGGTAGCTAAAAGTGTTGAGGGGTGAGAGATGAGGTTTCTTATCTACGCCGCCCACGGCTCCGCAGACAATAAGATGGTTTTTGAGCAGCATATATTTTTCTGAAATGTCCCACAATATGTTCAAGCAAAGGTGGTCACCCTAGGTTCACCTGTTCAGCGAATATGTTATCGATAAAATATGATTGTCGATCAAAGATTATACAGCCTTTTTGAACGTCTATGTTGGTATACTAAAAGGGCATACATGCTTGTTCAAATTTCCAACAGCTTGTTTTACTAGTATGTGATTATATGCATGCAAGAAATGCTATAATGGTGTGATAATCTGTCAATCGCTAAGATAATTAATGTTTCTTAAATTAACCACTTTAAGATTAACTGGCTAGGAAGTCATTAACTGGCGGTAGTTTTTTCTTTGATGTGCATCTATTGTTTTTGTTGATTTATTATATTGTTTAACCCTTTATGCATTGTTCATCTATCGACATGTCAGCTTTAATTACAACCTATTATCTGATTTTCCTTAAAAATAACAAATTTGTACATTGGGTCAATGTTGTACTAGTTAGGATATTTATTAAGTGCAATAACTGGTCTGTCAATACTGTATGCTCCGGTATATTAAAGAATTGAAGAATCATTCGAATGTTGAATGTTTTAAAAACAGAAAATATCTTCTTAAAGATAAATTAAATGTGTTCAAAATATTCATAATCGTTTATCTCGAATAATAGCAATTTGGCAGGACCCTTATTTTGCATTGTTTGTACCTGTATATATCGTTATTTCACTTTAAATTTTATGTATTTATATGTAATCTTGTTAACAGAAACTTCAAGAAACAAAGTTGAAATTATGTTTAGTTTATAATTATTTGGTCTGTTTCACATCCCAAACGTAAGGGAAGGAAGGGATATAAAATAATGTTGTGGGCATGTGTGTCGCGTTATTAGACAACATTATGATTGCTCGGTCTATAGAAGGATACCCAAATAATGAAAACATAAATATTAAGTGCTATGGGGGTTTATCGGATATGCGACCTTTTCCCGGGGAAATAAATCTATTTGGGAAGAAGCGGGTTTTAAGAAATGAAATGGGGTTTAACGTCCTACTGTTCTGCTCCGAACTTGGCTAATGAAGACGGGCATACGCCATACAGTGTGCTATGAGTGGAAATTTTTCCCGGACAGCGGCACTACGGCCTACTCTTATATCGAATTCCAACTGTCAAGGGATCTTTTACGTGCACTCCAATGTGTACACGGGGCCTCGGTTTTTCGTCTCATCCGAATGACTAGACAGCTGTCCTTGTCAGGCCCTCCACCCTGCATCACTGACAAGGGGGAACCACGCCGGGAAATCTGAATGGACTTTCTCGGCCAATGCAGGGATCGAACACCCGACCTCCAGGCAAGCAAGCCAGCGTCTTACCCACTTAGCCAGCGAGATCCCCCAGGTTTTGAGAAGAAAAAATTTATGCAAATTTATTTTTCCACAAATAACAAAAAGAAGAATTTAACTTTTCTATGCAGGTTTTAAGAAGAAAAAACATAGAAAAGTTAAATTCTTCTTTTTGTTATTTGTGGAAAAATAAATACTCAAAACACAACAATGCATTAATCAGCAAATATCTGGCGGTAATCTTTGTGTCAAGTCGACCGTTTTACAATACATTTTAACGAGTTTTTCGCTAATCTATCACCCTCTAACCTTATTTAATTGGAGAAGCATATCTACAGCATATTACATTTGGCAATTGGTTCACTTTCTATCGCCAACTTGTAATCAGTTTCGATTTCATCCTCGAAAAGTGTAAATCAAGTTAAGTCCAAAACCATTGATGTTCGTTTAGTTGAGTATTTTATTGGCGATTTTTCTACAAATTTATAATGCTGCCTTGATTTCATCTAAATAGTTAGTGTAGGAAAACCACACTAAACGCAAAACAAAACCGACAAGACAAACCTGCGGACAAGACAAACTATATAGACATTGCAAGAAATAAACAACAAATATCAAATCAAGTGCAAAATGGATCTGGGGGCCAGCCGTAAGCGTCTACTGCGCTTTATAGTCCCTAAATTGTCTTTATAAAAGCATGGTTTAATGTTTAGTCAACACATAATCAAGCTCATTTTTTTGTAGGCCAAGTTTTTAAGAGCGCTGTTGAAAAGGAAAACATTTCAACATAGCAGAACTTATAGCTGCATCCATATCCGTTCACCGGAGATCATCTCCCCCTGTCAACCTCAAACCATTAAAATGATAAATTTGCAACAGAAAATATAAAATTCTATAAAAATAATTAGCAAATGGGATATTTCACAAATATAAATCTAATTATCAAGAAATTAATATATGTCTAAAACTAATTATTCTGTGGAACATTTTAATGATTTTCAATCCGGATCTATTTACTTGATTTGATATACACGTCTGTGTAGTTTGTGTGCCTTACCCGCAGGTTAGTCATATAGGTTTTGTTTGTGTGTGGTGCGGTCTTCCTGCACTTACTAATAGCTGATGTCAAATGTATTAAGTATTGGAATGGACATTTTAACCTGAACTATTAAAATGTATCAACCTGAACTATTGGTGTCCAAAATCGACACATGTCCGACCATAATTGGACGATAGATTTTTTAAAAAGCGCTCCGATTAAATACAGCAATTGTTTATCCATATAAATCTTCTGTTTATCCTAACCCACAGGGCCGGCGGAGGCAATTCTTGATTGCGGGGGTGGGGGGATACCTTCCTAAATTACTCAGCAATGAAGTGAAATTTTCTTTCTTTTCTAAATCCCTTACCATGCAACTGGTCATAACTGATAGCAGTGAATTATATGATAGATAAGGGACACAGGGAAGTTACCTAATGTCCTAATCTGTCATAGGTACAACGGAAGTGGGATGGGGTTGAAATAAAGATCGACTGTCCAATTAACTAATCGTGACCCTCGCAACTGAGTGTCTCTTTACCCAGGGATCAGTATAGAGCATAACAGTCTATGTTCAAGAAGTCTCACTTATATGTTAAAATCAGACCTCGTTGTACCTGCGGCCAAATTATTCCCTAGCCCCCACCCCCTTCTCACTCCACCGGGCCTGACACACTCCTTGTGAAATTGTCAAGTAAGAATTAACAAAACAAAACCAAGGATTGATGCTGTAAGCATTGTAGACCGTCTAGCATATAACCATAATATTATCTTTCAAAGGTTCAAACAAAATTTTAGAGAAAATCGCCAAATTCTATCAGAAAAAAGACTACTGTGTAGAAGCAAAACCTTTTGTACAAGCAAAACTTTTTAAGAAGAAAGACCAGCAAGTAAATAATAAACAAAAGGAAATTTTCCATCGAGTTTCGTTTTTTTTACAACATAAACTTGTTAACTTATGCTGGTGTCTACACAATCAATAAAATAAAACAAACAATTCACTAAATGCCACAATGTCACCTTTCCTGCATAACATTACACAAACTTTTGACCTCTGCATATCCAAATCTAGAGCTATGCAAGAAAAGAAAAGAATTCGGGACGTGTTTGGGAATAGGGAAATAGTTTACCGGATTTATCTTTTAAATATAGTATGCTTTTATTATCCATATTTCTCCGAAAACGCACAATAAGTCCACATATTCAAATATACAAATAATTATAAACACATGTCATTCATTTTAGAATTGTTCGAGATATATTGGGGGAAAACAAATAAACATAGTAAATAATTTACATACAAAACAAACCTAATACACAAAACCTAAAATAATTTAAAGCAGCAGTGTTATATAGCTAATCTATTAATCAGGAACCGCGGGTACGATAGGGAATTTAGGAATATTGTGTTGGTGCTGACTGTATGTGTCTCAATGACAGGGGTCGCTGTGGCTCAGTTAGTAAAATGTCAGAAGTGAAATGAAATGGGGTTTAACGTCCTACTTTTCTGTTCCGATTGGGCTAATGAAGAAAGACACTAACCAGCATGGTTTCTCCTTGTCAGTTTGTGCAAGGCAATGACAGATGGGACTTAAAACAAAGATCCGAACAAGAACCATTGGAAATTGAAATACGCAATGTATGACGTACGCCTCTCTTCATTAATCCAGTTGGTTCAGAAAAAGTACAGAGTAAACTGCATTTCATTTCGCATCAATGAGATGAATTACAAGAAACCATGCTATTTTAAAGACACCCGGTGCTCCGATACTCCGTCTCTACGAGATAGTTTCAGATCTAAAGTCAATCTTTAGTGACAATCAGAGAATTTTAATTCAGTATTCAACAGCATAAAACTTTTACTAAAATCAACACTGAGTACAAACATCTTTCAGTAGAATTAACGCGCTCATTTCTCCAACTTGTTCAGGGTAAAGTACAAGTCACATGATCGATTAAATAGTGTTGATTGGCTGAGAATAAACAGCGGTTCAAAATGTCCGGTCGTTAACATACTGGAGAGAATGGATTTGTTTATATGGACATTCTTGTCAATATTAAGCCTAATCGTCTATTTGAGTGCTTTGTTTTGAAAATAAACAACACGCACAGATTGGGAAGCTCAAAAACTTGATTTTAACAATTAATTTCAAACAAAAATGTCTCCATTTTGGATGGGAAGTGTCACGAAGTCTATTATCAATTTGCAACAAAATGATATTCAGAAGCGGTCTGTACTTCTTTCCTTCAAAATACACATTTAACAAGTGGATGGCAATGTTTAAACTACAGTTGTAACGATTAATCACTTCTCAAGTTCAAATAATCTGAAGACGGGATAAATCTTAAAGGAAAAGCTAAAAGTACACGTTTAAATGTTTTAATGTTTAAATTACACAATGCGCGGTAACCAAAATGATTCATTTTTAAGTGTGGGTGAGAGCGAGACATTATATTAATACTGTACGACCGGTTCTTCTGTGCCATTTTAGTTTAAGTAAACCAAAGTGTTGATATTACATAGTGAATCTCCATTTTGATATAAAAAAGACGTGTAGGAGACTTTATTTATCACCAAATGCTTTCTTACATGCACAAATAAATAAATATAATTCTTTGCTATAGATTTCACTTTTACTGAACCTGATTACGTCATGGCGTAGTGATAGGCTACATCATTTTTTGACAGCAATTCAACCATTCAATGTCCTTTATATTGACCCAGTGTTTCCTTCAAAATCAATTAAATAAAAATAGTTCCTTTTTAATAAAAAAAGAAGTTACTTTAAAAAAAAATGAATTGTTCTTTGAAAATAAAAAAGTAGTTCCTTTTTTAATTGAACAATCAAATTCATGTAAAGCGATATGAGGAGATATCGCTTAGTAGATTATCAAATTTATAACAAAAGCGATATCTACTGTAAAATGTGCTATTGGGTGATAAAATATAATGTACCGATTTTCTTTGCACTATGGGTCTGTCTGCATTGCCTACATGTTGAAATATAGTTAATTTTGTGTTCCACTGTCGACAGTTTAAGCTATATTCGAAATGATAATTTATTCACAGATTTGGTGCCATATAATTGATCGAAATAACACATCATATCAAGCTAGTTTAACACTTATTTTGATCCAAATCAAAGAGAAGTAGTTCCTTTAAATTAATTCCAAAGAGTAACAATAAAAATGATGTTTTCTGATCCTTGTTTTTATAAACCAGGAAAACACAAAATACAACAACAGCAAACAAAAAATGTATAAAAAAAATTATCTATTTAACGAAAACTCACCTAACTAATATTTATGGGTCAATTTTTAAACATTTTATTAGTTTATCTCCCTGGGAAAATATTTGGAATACGTTTTCGCAATATCAATATGACCCTAGCATTTATATTGACTCTGGTATAAATTCAAAAATTTTATACAGATTTCTATCAGTCTGTGCATTGAAGAAAAGAGAATCACAGACAGTTTGGCCATATATCCATTGATTTGACTATATGCAAGACGGCAAATACGGGCTAACGTTATTGTACAAATATTAAAAATTCAAAGTATTTAACAAGATGATTTTGAGGTTAACTTTGAACGATCTTTTTATACAAAGAAATATTGCGTTTTATTTAGAGGTTATAAAACAATGCAGATAGGGAAGTTTTCTCCGGAACCAGATGAAGTATATTTACTACAGGAGACGATATTAGGGCTTTAGGTATGCCACACTAGACGAAATAATGTATTAGGTTAGGTATGTTATTACTGAATCATACAATATTAAAGAGTTAAAAATGAGATAAAAAAAATACCAGCCTATTGGTGGAAGCGGGTGTAAAACACTATCTAAGCCACGGAACCTATTTTAACGTGCTTCCAGATGACAAGATCGTGCTTTGAAAATCTGACACTCTGTGCTTTGAGAAAATCGTGTGTATCCTTGTGAATCTGATTGTGTACGTGAGCAGGGTCGGCGGAAACAATTCTTGATTGGGGGTGGGGCTAACATATTGGGGGTCTAGATCGCGTTCTGAGCGATTTCTGGTTAAGAAAAGTACTGAGCAATTAAGTGAAATATTTTAATTCTTTTCTAAATCCCTTACCATGAAAACACAGCCGATGATGGTTTCCTGTGATGCAGAACTGGAAAAATATATGCATAATAACATAGCCAAAAGAGAAACGCTATCGACATTAAGAGTCACGCATCAATTTTATGCATAGTTATTGACCTAGTCCCCGAAACATTGTAAACGTTTTATGAGCTTATTTTTCTTACATCAGAACAATATCGTCTTTCACAAAGCTGTTGCTGAGAGTATATCAGTTGCCAACTATTTAGAATATCTGCTTCTTTAACTGTTAAAATTAGATTAGACTAAGTCATGATAGAAGATACATATAATCACGAATGTGTTTAAAAATCACCTTTCATTGTTACTGCAACCCATATAGATACATGTAAAATTACAATTATATCCCGATGCCATCATATTAAATATCAGAATAATCCCCAGGGTGTTACAGAAATAATAGTATTGGCTTTCAGATGAGATTGGTAGCTAATGACTATAGACCATTACTAATAAGTTTTTTACGAGCATAACACTCATTTAATGTGACATTTGTGTGTTCTGATAATGGAACTAATACTAAATGCTTTATATGTTATTCTCTTGAGTTGAGAGTTTAGTATTCTGTAAAGCTTATGTCGAATGCCAAACGTTTCTAAGCAATCTAATGCACTATACACAAAATTGTCAAAGGTATAGGATATATTTCAGTGATAATAAAACCACAAAGAGACCATACATATTAGTAACAACGTCCTTGTCGGTAAGTCATCAGATAGTCTTATTTCCTTCAATGGTTTCTGTCTCATCAGAAATCGACGATTGATAGATTGGTTGACATATGTACTTGGTGATACAATAACCTAAATAACCTTCCAAGGCTAGAATACTAATGTTTCACCAACTCCCTCCCGTCTTCATTAGCCCAGTATAGGAGCAGAGCAGTAGGACGTTAAACCCCATTTCATTTCATTTCAGCAACTCCCGAACTCAGCCTTCGGTGGTTTTCGCTTACAGATGATTGGTTGAAATTAAGGCACTACTATTAATACCCATTTCTAATATAACTGACATTAATATTTTAAGACAATATCGAACTCAGTTCTCAAAAGCCTACAATTAGATGTACGGAGATTCAAAAACTTCCACGGGTTCGAACGTTTAATACACGATTTATTTTACAACAAAATCGGTACATCCAATATTGACTTGGATGGGCAGTACAAATAAAATTTGTTTAACGAAGACGTAAAACATCTTCTACTTGGGCACATACAATCTTGTCCGGTCGCAATGTGTATTAAAACCATTAGGTCACGAACATTAATAAGTGACCCGTTAAACATTTTGTAAGAATTGTTCAAATCCCGCAGTAGCTGCAAGATGCTAGGACCCTGGCTTCGATACCGTGGTTGTATTCAATATAGTCTTCTGATATAAAAAAATCTAAACCTACTTTCATTGAAAGAGATCATTCCAATTATGAAATAGGTTTGTCTGTTATTAAAAGAACATATTCATATAAACGAATCAAGGTTGCAAATGCATGTGTCGTGTAAGCAATTTTCATACAATTCAGACCGATTTGATTGATCTCCCCAAAAAAGTGTCCTTTATCCCCACACTCACTACTAAGTTTAAGCAAGATCAATCAACATGCATCGCCTAATAAAACAGCACCTCTATATAAAATGTGTGTATAAATCAGATTTTAAAAAATATTAAAAAAAACACGTTCTTACCCTCTTCAGTATAGTGTATTTCAGCCTTGATGTTTATATAATTAAACTTTACTTACCAGGAAGATGGTATTCCATTATACACAATATAGACAATAATAACGGTCTAAATTAAGACCAGAATATTCAATGACATAACATATTAATTTGAATAGAATTCCATAACATATCACTTTTCATCTGATCAATAGTTATTCCCAGACGATCACTGATAATTAATCTTAGTAGTCCATTCAATTTATGAAAAAAGTGGGGTCTATTCCGCAAAAATTGCAAGACAAGGTTTTTTGATGGTTGTTGGTAGTGTTGGGTGTACTAAAGGACTTTCTCAAAGTTTACCATCATGGGATTACAGGAAAGTCCCATATTTTGAGATTAATGGTCAGTTCTTTTAATAAATCAGTCAGTTTATGAAAATATGGCGGCTAACCTCCAAACAATTGCAAGAAAAGGTTCTTTGACTGTTTTGATGAGTTCGGTGTACTGAATCACATCCAAAATCGGAGTACCGGAAAGTGGCAAATGTTTGGGTTAATGCTAAATTCTTTAAAATATTTTCCTTTAAAAGGGAAAACTTCAGACAAACATAAAGTCGTCAATTTTTAAGCGGTACAAATTTAAATGAAACTGATAATTGGCCTCACGTTGTCATAGATGTCCGACGCACCCTTGTGCCATTTTTGGGGGTACCCATAGCCTAAAAACCTATGACCGAGAACTCTGCATAACCAAATAGCAAATTCGGTAATTCTCTCAATTGAAGATATACCTAGTGATGGTAACTGGTCCCTTACACCATTTTCAGACGCACCCCTACGCCACAACTTACGACCGAAAGGCCACAACCTTCGACCAAAACCCCAAATTTACGAATAGGCAAAACTCTCTACTGCTTCATCATAATATAGTAAATTTAGTGTCTGAACTAATGTTTTTTGGGTCAATATTTTATTTGAAGATATACTTATTTTTGTATGTACCTGTATTAAGGGGTTACCCATATCCCAATAAAATGCTGTCGTGGAAAATAGGTAAAGCAAGAAAAGCAAAAAGATGAGTATGGTATCATTTATCAATTAGCTCTACAATGAATGAAGAGTACTATCATCTAAATGATTAATGCTTTTCATTAAATGCGCAACTTTTGCTAAAATACACCTTAATAACCGATTGCTGGGCTATGCAACATTATAGTTCGCATCAAATGAACTGTTATACATCCGTATAAACTATAAGAAAGGCAAACCTTCAATACATGTAGCTGCTGCTTTATGTGATGAATTTGAGTTAAGAGGGGGTTTAAATGTTGTACAGGCATGATTATGTCGACATGGTAAAAGTAGCTACTGAAGCTGTAGATTTGTATCCATGAAATTGATTGGGGAGGAGATATATCTTCTGATACTGCAGGTGCAAATACTAACATTCATGTAAAAAGATTTTATTTTCATTCCGACAACGAGAGCGAAAAATCTGTGTATGATATCGTTTGTCTCAAGAAACTTCTGGCATGTAGAGTATGTTTCCAAGCCCTGTTTTTCACGCGTTCAGTGGGTGTGATAGCACATCCAGGATCCATAGCATTGGCCAAACATTGTTGTTCTAAAAGCTTATTAAAGGAGATCATGTAATAATAATAGAATGTGCAATATAGACCGTTTATGGTGTACTATTACGTCATCTCTTTCTGTTGTCACCATCTTATAATTGGGAATGATAATTAATGCTGCGCTACAAGCTTCTCACTCTCTTCCCCAAAGGAACTGTGTTCATGAACTATCATGATAATATTTCCGGGGCACTTTACAATAGCTATATATGAGATGACAACCACAGAAAAACGTGGCATAACAGTACACCATAAACTGTCCATACTGCGTCATTGTAATGCCAGGTGTAATTTATGTTCTAAAGATACAGTGCCATGTTCCGATAACCTCAACATAGATTTATATAGAATAAAGACAAAAGTTTACAAGTTTTAATATGTAGATGTGCTGGTCGTCATAGTATGTCATTATACTTTTAATGGGGGTAATTTGACATTTTGATATCACATTCCTATGTTTATTATACGTTTTTTGTCTTAAACCAACCATTTAGGATTTTCAGGAGCATTGAGTAGTTGAATATCGGCCATCTTGGATTTTACCAATGTTTACCACTTTCCGGTGCGCAAAATTTGGTAAACTTTTGAGAAGTTACAAAGTACATCTAAATAAACACAAACATGTATTAAAACCCTTTCTTGCAATTTATTCTGGGTAAAATCATAAATCGACTGGCCTATAGCACTTCTTTATGATTAATGTTTTATATCACTTCTATATATAACTGATCTTAATGCTTATTTATAATTAGTTGACGTGATTTTTAGTTGCCAAATGATAAAATTTCTATGATCAATTTTTTTCTGTCCTATCATTTTATTTTTTTATATTTTAAAGCGGAAATAACGTGTTCAGTAGTGAACTCGAATCTCATGCAATTCTCAAAGACTAAAAGACATACAAATATTTTACAAGCTTAACTACAAACTGAATTTTTAAAGATAAACGTTACAGAAAATCCCAAGAAAGGGGTAATTGTAAAGTTAAGAAGGTCCAACCGAACATTAAAAAATTGAGTTAGGACATCGATGGTAGATTATTGTGAATTTTTCGGTTAAATTTTCGGTTTCCACTACATTGCGGGGCTTGTGAAAACAACGTGGTTCGCACTGGACACCCCTTAAAGGCCAGCACTAATTCAAGTGGTATAGCATAATTATGATTTGTTAGTATTTATACTTGTTTTTTTACAGCTGACTAAGATGGTAGAAATAATTAATAATTCAAGTTCATGTGTTATATATGAAATAATTTTAGTCATGGTTCATTATTGAGGGGGTGGGGTAAAGTTATTGAGATACAAACTGGTATAAGCATAAACTTATAAAGATGTCCACTTACTGAGAAATGGAGACAAGTGTTTTATAAATCATCAAAATGTCTATTTAATAAAAACTTGAGCTGTCTATATCATTATAAACTGAAGTAGTGTCAAGCTTATTTGATCTAATTTGTTTTAATTTATCAAAATGTCTCTTTTATAAAAACTTGAACTTTCTCTGAACCATTATGCCCCTTTAATACTTTCAAATAAACTAAAGTTATGTCAATCTTATTTGATCTAATTATCTCCAATTTAACGCAAGTCCCAACAATGTTGTGCTAAATCTTTAGGATTTAATTTGCTTTTACGTCCGGAAGTCTGCTTAAAACTTACGTTACTTATACAAAACGCTCGAGTTGACAAATAAACTTTTGTTTTAACAAAAAGAATAAAATGAACGTTTCTGTCCACAGAATACTTATTTCAAGTTTCTATGTATATTTTACTTACAGGACAAATCATTTAAACCAAATGACGCCCTTACCTCTTTTGCTAATGTGTGGCCGTTCTACAATTTGCCATGGGTACAAAGTTTAAATATATTCTTTAAAAAAACATGCTGGATGCCTTAAAAAGACCTTTTATAATATCAGTTAAGGTAAACATAGCAAAATATTGCCACAAAATTTGAATATATATAGATCCTTCTCAGAATTTGGAACCACATTATGAGTTGTGATTTACAGACGAGCAAGAAACGAATTGTTACTTACTTAACTGTTGACTACTTTTGAGATTGAATAATTCAAGAAAGTACGCAAATCAGCTTACCCTGATTTCAAAGTTCCTGTCTAAGACACATCTTCTACACATCCATACAGAGTAATCTGGAAAAATTGACGAATCTTTTTCCTTTTAGAGTGAACAAAATCTACACTATTTCCAATTAAATAATCACATTAGATTTAGACTGTCTAAGCACGTTTTTAAAACATTTTTGTTATTCGGTTTTTTTCTCGTATTTGAAAGAAAATCGAATTAAATTAACTTAATTTGAACAGTCGCGTCGAAATTGTTTTAGCTCGTCTCTGAAGTCCAAATAAAATTCTATCCACGTTGATATATATATTTTTTTAATCAGTTAATCGAATATATACGTAGATATTCGATTAATCAGCACATCTAACGACTTTCCTAAGATAAATATAAAATAGAACACGATTTCACCATTAACCCTCTTTAAAGGACGGCACATAGAAGACTACCTAGGAAGAATATGTAAGGACAACCTTGCGCCAAAAGATACAAAACTCCACGGTCATTTAAATGCAATGCTTCCAAAGTATTTTGTACGAGAATTTTATTTGCAATCCCCCCTTTTTTTAATCCCTATTTTTTTTTAGTCGCCATTGATCTATTTCTTCTGTGTCGCCATCTCGGACATTGATCTTCATATAACTTTTAAGAAGTGATATATAATTATTAAACAAATATGTGTTTTTAGAAATTGATGAGTTTGTTTGAATTTTATCGTGCTTGAAATTCAATAAGCCTTGTTGAAAATTCCTAAACCAAAATGTTTTGTACTTTTTATTTCAAATAATCAAGACAAACCCAATTTTTTAATAACAATTTTTTAGGTCTTGACTTGTATTGGTGTTTAGCCCGTTTTGGTGAAATGTTAAGGACAACACCAAAGAGATTCTCAGACATGTAGATATTTAGAACATCGTATTGAACTGTAAGACAAACGGATAAAAGTAATTATTTGTTCCCAGTATTGATTGCATTACGCAGGTAAACGAGACCCGGTGGTACATACGGCCCTTATAAATGACCTTCTTATTTTTACAGATAATTAATAGCCGTGATTTTTATTGATGTCCTTGCATGATTTAAAAGATGAATTTCCCAACACATCTCAGAACAAAACACCTGCATGTCTGGAGGATTGTCAATGTAAAGGCTGACACAATGATAAATTATACAGCTGTGATTAAGGTCCCCATGGAACTCATTAGCGTGCGTCATTAGCATGGAAAAGTTTATGAGATTAGTCATCTACTCTAAATTTTGAGGAAATAAAGAAGTAGAATATAAGTTCAAACAACACATGGCTTAAATATGCGCCTACCGTTTTAAAAAGGGATGTTTATTTTGATAATTTCGACTAAAACTGGACTATGGAGTAAAACAGTCGGTAATGGTTTTCTAGGAGGAGAAGGAACAACTATGCATTGGATTGGAAAAGGATTAAGAGTTGACAGACGTACCGTTGTGCTCGAAGTCGGGTATGCTTATCTTATTCTGTAACCCATCCTATCCATCTTCGGTTCAATCGTTCGTGACGAGAAGCTGATAAAGATTTAACAATATTTGCTGCGCTTTATTAAAACAAATGGGCCGGTGAATCTACATATTTACTCATAATGAAGGACAACATTGGTCTTTGTACCTCAATGAACGTACGTAATCTAACCTCTCTGCAGCAATCGCAGCTATGCAGGAGCCGGCTTGGGATGCTGAAGAAAGAATTGAAATTGTTGTAAGGTCTAACTTTTCTGCACTAATGAAGGCACGCATGAGGAAAACTTTCACCTGATACTGGTGCTACTGCGTACTCTTATTTTGATTCCCGATCGTCATGGTAAATATAACATACTATTGTTTTGTAAAATTCGAACAACTTAACCGTTTTTGTTGTCAGCCCCATGCTGGATAAAAAAATCTGTCAACACTGCAAAGGTAATAACTATCCCTTTCGTGCATATTCCTCGAGAACGTGAAAAGGGCGTGACATGTCAAGGCCGTTTCACATAAATGCTTCTTGAAATCGAAATATCTATATATGACCACTTTTCAATTGGTTGTGAAAATTTTATTTGAATTTTATTTAATCTTACCGATTTTAACTTATGGTTTAACACGTACATTATCATAATTATTATCTCAAATCTTCTCGAAATCTTTGTGCTATTTATAAGTGGTTTATATAGGCCTACATGTTATTTACGCCCAGTCCACGAATAAGGGTATTTATAAATCTATAGAGTCGAGACATTTTTGCAAAATGTGGAATATGTATGTACGGGTGAAATGATTTAAAAACAAAAAGAAAAAAAAAAACAGAAACAAATGTATTGGTTATAAACAAAACATGTTATTTTGTTATTTTAAATGTGCATTTCACTATATTGTCTATGGTCAAACACAATTTTATACACAACTTGAAAAAACTAAAGATTTGTAGTTTATGGGTATCTTTTTGGTGTTCGCTTGTCAAATGTCAACATATATATGTGTTTATTGTTGAAAAGAATGTATGGAAGACGTTGGCTTTACTTCATCTTGAGTCTACGTTTATCCTCGTCTAAATGTCTCTTGTTTCATCTTCCCTCGTGCTTCGATCCCCATATCTCGTCGCTCGGAAATGCCGAACATTTCGCCAAGGAAATTGTTTGAGTTTGAAGGGTCGTAAGGTAAATACAAACTCGTGGAGAAAAAGGCATTCGGAAATGTCAATATTAGTACATATACAGGTTATATTTTTTCCCGATGCCCCCTTCTCGCCTATCTAAATACCCAAATCAATATAATGTATAACTGTACTTTGAAAAGTAACTTTGAATATATAGACATATCTTTATCATTACTTCCTGTATAAACTGACTTTTCAGTTCTTCTCGACACCAAAACACGTGCTTATCATTTCGTGTTACAGGTCTCTTTTGTATAGAAAAAGAAAGAAGAGCTTTTCTTCATTTCGGTCTAAAACGTTGCTTTATAGCACCGTTCGGAATTCACATAATTGATTGGTTGACTCTAGATCAATCTGCCAATCAAAACTAATCGTAATCCTTTGAAAAGCTTTCATTACACAGACATATTCTAGGCTATTTAATATAGGTTTTCTTGCATATGTCTTTATATCCAGCTTTAATTTATCTATTAAACAAAATAGCCTGACCTAGCTGCTAAAACCCCAATAAAATAACCACTTTGTTCTTACCCCAATGATAATCATATAACACCAAATATACAACATCTCACTCTTCACAAACCTGTTCACAAGTGGTAATACGCGTTCCGGTAATAAGTGGTCATCACGGAGCGAACCGAATACAATAGTCTGAATTAAAACACTGTTCGGATCACCTTGCTGTGTTTTGATATACAAATTCTGCGTCCAGATGTCTCTTTTGGTCAGTGCATTTAAAACGACTGTAACCGTGTTTCTTTCCATGTTTACTTTACGCGTGAAGTAGCACCAAGAATTCGAACTGCATCGGCATTTTACTAATGAGAATGGTAGGCCCCACCCCTCAACCATAAAATCTAATAGGTAAAAGATAACCTGGGGGTCTAAAGCCCCCAGCAGTCACCAACCCAGTGATTTAAATACAAAGGTACAGCAAATAACGTCTGTGTAAGCATGTTACATAGAATTTGTGTTCACTAGATATACAAGAAAAAGAACCACGAAAGTATATCGTTCTAAATTTGAGCAGAGTCTTAATAAACAAGCATTCAATTGAACATTATTCAGGTTACCCGAGATTAGATATTCAGCAAATAAGGCCACCGGTGCTAAACACGAAAAACTTGCGGCAGCGAATTTCCTCTTCAGAAATTAGCTTGGGACCGACGTAGAAAATTGTCGAACGATTTATGCTTCTCAAATCATTTCACTCAGCAATCTCGTCAGTGCTGTCCTACTCACAAGTCGCCAAAAGTACTCGATTTTGGCTTTAAGCAAGATCTCTAACCTTTCAACATGACTAGATAGCTGTCAATACGTCATTGCTATACCGTAACCGTCATTATATATTTCCTTTCGTTTCGTTTCTACTACATGGAGATCTGACCGGTTGTAGTGGAAGGTCGCGTCAGCGGTCATACGAGCGGCTTTTGACCTATGACGTCAGACATTTAATTAACCAATCTACGTTGATGTTTCTAGTGGGTTACCCACAGTTCCGTGCACCTCAAGCCAAAACCTCGCCGTAACAGACCGTTCATAGTCTAATCCCTCACATCGTTCAAAATGTGGTCAATATAACAACTCTTTAAGTTCCTAGTGTGGTTAATATTTCTGATCAGCTGCGCCTCAGTCCATGGTAATTGTTATGAGAAGAGGAAAGAGAGACCACAAAGGTCGGAGTAATGCAGAAGCCAAGGAAGCTACAATTTAGGTCCTTTTTTTGGAATACAACCGGGTTTAGATAATGAGAGTTACACTTAATCAGTGGTCCCCTTGTCCCTGTCGAGCAACATATAGATACAAACCATCTCGGGGAATCCATGATTAGTAGGTCGAAAGTAACATAAATTTAGATTAAACAGAACGGTATTGCTGGAAACTTAGTACACGTGGTTGCCATGCAAGTATAGTCCACAATTTGCAAGAGATGGACAGAGAACTGCGAAAATCGATAGGGCTCACCATCAAAGTGTCGCTATGCTTAAATTTGAAAAATAAACCCAGAAGGTTTTCGGCAAGGAGATAATTCCAAAACGGAAGTTCGCCGAACACTGATTATCGATAGGGATCGTCCTCTTATGACGCCAATGCTCCAAACCAAAATATAAAAAAAATCTGTTACAAACTACATCATCTATAGAACAGAAAGTCCGATGAACACGAAATTCTAACTCATCCGCGATTGCTGTGTAATGAACATATCATTGAATGGTATTTAAAATCGAATAAAAAATTCGGACCTCTAGAGGGTCCACAAGCTATGCACTCGATTTGGACAATCATGGGCAATACTCTAGAAAGTTACAATATGTGCCAAAACCGATCCAACCCGAGATCGTTGGGGTATAAACATATCTTTAAAGTTTCGTCAAAATTGGATAACAATTGTGACCCGTAGAGTGTCCACACTTAATGTGAACGGACATTCGAACGTTACAGCGGCGACGACATAATACGTCCAAATGAAAATATCAATCTAACCGATTGGACCACATTGTTTGTTTTCATTAGACTCAATCCCACATGGAGAGGAATTTCATTGTAATGTTCCAAGCAATTATATCACAAAGTATAAGAATTTCTACATATACTGGGCCTACTATATTAATCATTTATAATTTAGCAATAGGGAAGACCACAGACAGTGTCATCATACTTATATTAAATTGAAATTAATTAAATAGAATATCCCAGTAGGAATCATTTGTGGTGATTTTCAAAAAAAGGGAAATGATCTGCTGTTAGTTAAAAGGTTTCCTTTAAATTAGGACATCCTCTTTAATCAAGTATCGCTGCTTGGTATTTTTGCACTAGCCTTTAATAAACAATACGTAATTATTTTTATTATAAGTCATCTATCTATCTATATTTAGAAATAAAATTATTTCCTGTGAATACTTGTCAAATTATCAGCCGAGATCAATATACGAGAAGGGTGTTCCGTGACATCAGTAATACATGTTACACTCTGGCATAAGGCTGGAACCGTTGGGATCGAAGGAGACGATTTGTCGGTTAGTGTTCCATATGGCTAGTTCTCGGTCCATTAATTTTCACTATATACATAAACATATTAATAAAATCAATCATTGATCCATTCGCTAATAACACTGGTTTGTATACCGATCAATCCGAGTGTGCGGGAATCTTCAATGGTGATTTAGAGAGAATAATTCTTTGAGCTAAGACGAGGTTGATATCTTTAAAGGCACTGACAACTGAAGCACTAGCACTAGGGACTAAAAGAATCATTTTCTCCCGACACTAAATCTAGTCAATGTTGGTTGCAATTAAAGAAGTTTCTCGACACCAAAACCTGGAAGTGGGATATTCACTAAATAACATTTTGACTAAAATTGATTAAAATACCGCCCAAGTCTTATGCCCCATTGACACTTTCACGCATTTTGAATCCGCAATGTTAATCATTAATGCGTACCAATGCGGATGGATATCATGTATATTTCACCTGTCAATCAAATAGTTCGTGCCGTTGCTGACCAACCTTTGCTCATAGTATGCAAAATCTGTCCGCACTGGTGCGCATTCGTACCATGTTAGTTGTCTCTCATGTGTCCCGCATCGTCCATCATTGTCCCGTTACAGTACGCAATATCTGCGGATAGTTTTCACACAGTTTGCGCAGGGGACCGCGCACTTGCGCTATGGTTCGCCAGTTCCTGCACTGTCAGGTATTGGTTACGCTCGTGTACTCAGTTTTAAGCATGCGTGACCATTTTGTGAGTCATTTTGTGGCACGCACTGGCACGCTTCATAGAAATAGTATATATAAAGGAAAGGTATTGGGATATGGTCCATTCCGTCGGCAACTCTTCAAAATGATGAACTCTAGAGACCTTGAAGAAAGGAACCTTACTTTGCAAAACGTACATCTTACAGCAGCTGCTGGTCTACTACTTTTGGAAGAAGATGAAAGTGAACGAAATATTGTTCTACAATCAAAACCCGACACCGACAGAACGTCTGCCTTCAGCAAGAAAAGAAAAGTCAGGAGACTCTGGGTGAGGCAATGGTTGACAAGGAGACAACATTTTGGCCATTATGACCAGTTATTGTCGGAACTACACAAGGAAGATCGCAGAGGTTACCGGAACTTCCTACCTATCACCCCCGAACTGTTTTAAGAGATGATTGAAAAGTTGACCCCCACACCTGAAGAAGAATAAAACATTTATGAGAGAACCCCTTGAAGTTGGCCTTAAGTTAGCAATCACACTCCGCTTCTTAGCCAGTGGCGATTCCTATGCAAGTCTCCAATACAATTTCAGAGTTGAACTTAGCACTATATGCAAGTTTCTACCAGAAGTATGTAAAGCTATCGTCAAGGTCTACAAGCCAGAAGTATTAGTTTGTCCTAGAACAGAAGACCAGTGGAAGACTATTGCTGAAGGTTTTAGTAGCAGATGGAATTACCACAACTGTCTTGGAGTCGTTGACGGCAAGCGTGTTGCTATGACGAAACCCCCCGTGGAGGCCTCTGATTGGTGCGGCGTCTGTGAGTGAAGCAAACCTGCCAATGAGTATATGAGAGTAAACTATGAGCACCAGTGAGTAAATTATGAGCACCAGTGAGTACACTGTGAGGATCAATGAGTAAACTGTGAGCACCAATGAGTGACACACGTCAAGTGGCGGGAAGAATTCCTGACCACTGGCAGATACCTACATCCACCCATGAACACCATTGCTGATCTTGTCGTACCAGTGATGAACCTTGCGCACCAATGCGTGACATTGAATACACCTCAGTGCGTGACAGTGCGTGACATAAATTCCATTGACACTTTTACGTACCGGGTACGCATAGTTTGCGCATAGTTTACGAAAATGGTACGCCCTGGAGTGCGTGGCATGAGCTTGGACAAATCCAAGGTTTTGGGTCGGCACTGTCACGCATGGTACGCAATAGTACGCATAGTTTACGACTGTTTCCCGCTATGGTACGCATAGTTTCCGTCTTGGTACGAACTTTAGTGTACCAAAGCGTACCACGATTGCGTGAAAGTGTCAGTGGGGCATTAGAGATCACCAAACCATGTATACCTAATACAAACCAAAACAATTAAAATATGAGGAACCCAGGATTATCGGTAGTGCGGGAAAGGTACAAACCACCAACTGTACTATAAGGGAAACGGGTCTTATCAAACTGCAAAAGAGAATAGGGCGACACAACTTAAATTTATTCTATAAAATCATAAACTAAATTTGTTCTATAAAATCATAAACAAGTTTACGTCTGAATACTTGTTTCAATTAATACCACTCTATTATAGTTAATATAACTTAAGAAACGAGAACAACATTCCCAAATATTTTTACCGAACGTCTTTCTTTTCTCTACTTCTCCAGTTAGTGAATGGTATCAAGCTGATCTTTTTCTACCAGAAACTTTCCTACTGTATTCTCTGGTGAATCTCCATTATCATGACAAATCTATGTCTCCAACATACTTTTCTGGCAGCAGGAAAAATCAAATTCACAATTCTCGCCTTCGAATCTCGATTTCAAACATCGATTTCTCAAACTTGCGGTTGTGGTAGGCGGGCCTTTGAAGATTACATTCTGATAATAACAAAACTTCCACAATTTATTCATAATATTCAAAATCTATTATTTGGAACTGAAAACCAGAAATTTTTCGAAAATGATTTTATAGTCTATAACTTACTCGACATCTCAAAGGATTCTAGTTTTATTAATTTTCATAGAATGAGATATGAAATTATTGATTGGGGTATGTACAAGTACATATTATAATGTCATCTAATAATTTGATTATATCTATACAATATACAAACTTAAGTTCTCTCATATTTTGTTAGAATATACTGAGCGCCATGGAAAACGCATCACTTTTTTCCCCAAATATTTTATTACTAGGTGGTTTTGTGTGTATAATATTATGCAATACTATGAACTATTGTTTCACACAATGCTCCCAAACCCAAAAAATATCGGCCCGTGTGCAAAGGAAAAAAATGCACGAGATGCACATGAAAAACCCAACATTCACGTGCAGCATTGTGTGTGAGCCCTCTAAAAGCATGTTTTCAACTTAATGTGCAGTACATGAACTGTGAAACGTTAATCTGTCGTAATTTTTGGTTGGACGTGTGAAGGAATCGAGCTAGAGATGCCGAGACTTGCTGAAAATCAACGGAATGAAGCCATGGGAATGTCCAGGGCTGGCATGTCTACATGTGCTATTGCCAGACACTTCAATTGTCATCAGTCCACTATTGTAAGGTTGGTGGAACGTGTTCGAGTTACTGGATCAACACGTGACCGTCAACGTCCTGGTCCACAACGCGTTACAACCCAGGCTCAAGACCGCTACATCCGGGTCAATCATCTGCGTGACAGATTAGGCCCAGCGACTCAAACAGGTGCAGCAGTCATCGGAAGACAGGGACCAGTAAGTGCCAACACCGTAAGACGTCGTCTAAGAGAAGTAGGACTCCGTTCACGACGACCTTATGTTGGAGCTATCCTCAGGGATCATCACCGTCAGCGGCGTTTGATATGGGCTCAAGGACACCAGACATGGAGAAGAGTAGACTGGCAAAGTGTGTTCTTCAGTGATGAGAGTCGCTTTCATCTTTATCACGCTGATGGCCATCAACGTGCGTGGAGACGTCTTGGGGAACTTCTTGCAGACTGCTGCGTCTTCGAAACGAATCGATGGGGTGGTGGAAGTGTAATGGTGTGGGGAGGCTTCACATTTCATCACCGGACCGCCCTACACATTTGCAGGGGTCGCGTTAATGCTGTAGCCTACCGTGATGATGTCTTGCGACCAATTGTTGTCCCACAACTTCAGCACTTCCAACAGGATAATGCACGTCCGCATACCGCCCGTTTTAATATGGACTACCTGGCTGTTAACAACATCAATGTCTTAGACTGGCCAGCCATGTCTCCGGACATGGCACCGATAGAACATATCTGGGATGAGATTGGACACCGCCTGTATCGGAGACCACAGATGCACACCATTGCTGCTTTAGAAGCTGCTCTTGTCCAAGAATGGAACAATTTGCCCTAGGCCTTCTTTCAAACATTGGTAAATTCCATGCGACGTCGCTTCGCTGTACAGCGTACGTAAGAGCCCGTGGAGGACACACGAGCTACTGACATCTGTGTCGTACTTTTGGTTTTGACCCCTCTGACTTTGTACCGTTGATTACAGATTAAACATCCATAAGTGTACAAATGTATTGTTATTGATGTGTTTCCATTTAAATATTGTTTACAATAAGAAGCAAAATAAATAAGATATGTTTACAGGATCATTTTGTTCTACGAAAAACTAAGTGTTGCGTTTTCCATGGCGCTCAGTATATATATATATATATGTTTGTATGTTATGGATAGTGGGTCTAAGAGGCTTTTCACTTTCAATTATCCAGTTTTTGTGAACTAAATATTGTTTTTTTAACAAATGAATGAGACGAATTACCCAAGTTTGAATGGATAGACTCGACGATAATGTGTACAAAAATGCGATAAAATAAAACATAAAATAATGTACGTTTGACGCACGCATTGACAAATCATTGAAACCTCTCAATGGCACTTTCCTAGAAAACCGTTAACCATGATTAGTGTAATTTAATCAGTGTGGGCGTAGTCTTTATGAATCTTTAATAAAAATCAAAATCAACACATTGCCACCCACGGCTTTGTTTAAAGGGGCTATCCCGATTTGAACAGAGTCTCAAAAATAAAAGTCTGAGTAAGTATAAAATTTAAGCGCCAAAATATAGAGGAATGGTTTATTTATCTTGTCCCAAAAATTCAGCTCAAAATATTGAGTCGTTTGGACGTGAACGCCAAAACTGCTTATCCGGACACGTAACCCTTTTAAGATTTCGGATCAATTTTTTCGTTGGGTGACCTTATAATCGATTCCCGTTCCTTTAGAGGTATATACAGTGAATGACCAATGTGTTGTACTTGGTAACGAAAGGTAAATTTCACCTACACATTATTTTTATAAAATAAAAATCTGGTTTTATCCAGATACCGCATAATACAGCTTGGGACACCGGTCTCCATTTCTAGATTAAGACTGACGGGTTTAAGTTAGTTAACACAAAACTAAGCAGTTTTATTCTCCATAATATTATCGGGATTGGCCCTTTAATTGTTTTTTTTTATTTATTTTTCACTAATAAGGTAATTTGGTATAACATCCATTTTGATAAAGACAGTTAAAATCTATTTAGTCGAATTGAACTGGAGATACACAGTACAAATTTCTATGGACTGAGATTTTCTAGTCTTTTCAGGAAAAACATCAGCAGTAATTGTAATTCATAGAATTGTGCTCTGTGTAAAATCTGTACTGTACCATTGAAGGTATTCAATATTGACTTCTCTGAAATCAGACACAAATTGTTTACATTGGCACTTCATGTATACGGTGATGATGCCTATTACACTTTCCAGATTTTCTATTGTTTTCTGCCTAACCCGTATGCGTTTTATATTTATGTAGCATTCACTAGATCGAACCTGCAATTAGTGGATTTTAGGTTAGCCAAAAGTTAAATGATTTTAAGCACTATGTACATTATACTTTAGTATACATTTGTACTTAGCGGAGATAAAATATTAATACGTAATCTATTTACGTCAATGTACAAACTTCTAGTAGATTAGACATTAACCTGTACATGAGTTATACTTTGTTATTGCACGTTATATATAATGCAGATCAATCTGTATAGATTAATCAACGCTATTCCATGAATTCCTGTTATAAAACAATTCTCATCCAAAGCGGGTGATAAATGTATAGTCGAACATGACGTCTAAATGCTACGTATAGATAAACGGATTTTAGTTTACATTATTATGAAATAATATAAGCAGATTCTAAGCAACATGGGAATAAAACATAGAATAACACGGGAATATACAAAAACAACAATAAATAAACAAAACAATATTTTGGGAAATTCTATATGGGGACTTCAAATGGTCTATAAACATTATGAACAAAAACAGAAGAAATATAAACAAATAAGAAACATCAGTAGACCTATAAACAGATGGGAAACAACACAAGAAATATAAACAGATAAGAGATACCATGAGGAATATGAACAGATGGGAAACAACATGAGGAATATAAACAGATGGGAAACAACATGAGGAATATAAACAGATGGGAAACAACATGAGGAATATAAACAGATGGGAAACAAAATGCATAATATAAACAGATGGGAACAACACGAGGGATAAAAAAAATTAAAAGATGGGAAACAACATGCACGAAATAAACAGATGGGAAACAACATGCATAATATAAATAGACGGGAACAACATGAGGAATATAAATAGATGGGAAACAACATGAGGAATAAGAACAGATGAGATACAACATGAAGAAAATAAACAGATGAGAAAAAACATGATGAATATAATTATATTGTTAACTTTAAAATAAAAATCAAGAAATATGAATAGATTATAAACATCAAGATAAAATATAAATACACGAGAAACGGCAAGATGAATAAAAAACACATACACAACAGCATGAGAATCGAAAAACGCTAAACAGACACAAGAAATAAATAGATGGGAAATGTTACAATTAAGATAGAAATGGAAAACAGGAATATAAACAGATTAGATAAACAGATGAGATGGATATTTAATACAAAAAGAATAATAAAGTCAATAGAAATATGAACTATAAGCATTATGGGGATGTCCAAACAGCAACATAAATTTGAAATGGTGACTGATACCAGTGAGAATATAAACAGATAAGGAAAGTCCTGGAATAAAATAAACAGGTACTGAATGTATGACAAATACAAAACAAGTCACAAAAGCCAAAATATACAAATGAAAAACGTCCAGCCAAATGCAAATATATGAGAGGGTATATAGGAGTATAAATCATTAAGACCAGGAATAAAAACAAGTTTAAGTATCAATTATCACTATCAGTAATATTTTTAGTTGATCTAAATTTTGACCAGTTTAACACAAATATTACAAATATTTAATATCACGTGTGTTTAAATTAAATTAACAGGTTGTTACGACATTTCTCCTAAAAATCAACACCAAAAGACACATTTTTTTCATTTGAGGATAAACTTCCTGATATTGTATTTTTTTTTCCTTTTGTCAAAATAACTTTGTTACATAAGGTGACAGTGCTCTTAAGGTGTATATAGACACAAAATCATTGGCCTGGTTATCCTCACACAAGTTAACGAATGTAATTTCATATATGGCGGTATTTTCCATGTGTTAGGTAAATCGTTATTTATGTACCTGTATCTTTGTTAAAACATCAGTGTTTTATATGCGTAAGTAAATATACGTTGTTTTTTCTTCAAATCGATAGAAACGAAAGAAGCGCTCCAGCAAGCAACTGTTGGTCGACATGTACACCAAGAAAATATAGAATGCCAAATTATCGATATTTTTACTCTTTGTGAGAAGCTAGTCAAACAACGGTTAGCGACACACGGGCTTCTGCCAAACACCAGTTTTTACTTCATTTACAGAAACTAATATTATCACCCACAAAATCACACAAAAAATAGAAGACGTTCTTGCTTTGTAGCTGTTTTGTTTAGTTTTTCAAATACATGTCTATGCTATGTAATCCCACCTTCAACTAATTCGTCTGTTGTACCGATTTAACAAAAGCTGTAGATTTAGTCTAATCCAACGCCACCAAATTTAACACAATAAAACAAATTTTAATACAAATGTAAACTCTTAAATTTAAGAGTTAAAAATTGCTTTGCAGTTTGGTCGATTTTTCAGTGGGTTAGCGATTGTCGTATCAACGCTTATACAAATGGATCAGAAAAGGAAGTCGATAAGTGTCATACAAGAAACTTAACCAAAAAGACAAAGTTAGGGTATTTTGTAATATATTCCAGTCTTATTCAAATTAAGTGCCAGTTGCCTTTCATTTATTTTTAGGTGTATTACAACGACATTTTGCATACATTCTTGACGATTGTGTTTAGGGCGAGTGAACTCACTGTGTCTATTGGTATTGGGCGTCGTTCTTTGGTGGATTTTAAAACGCAAGCGTTTTTATAAGGGGGTCTGGTGGCTTGTTTGCCATATTACGCTAGGTTGAAGCGGGCGTAAATTAACTATAGTAGTAGTAAAGTGAAATGAGGTTTAACGTCCTTCAATTTTGCACCGAATGGGCTAATAAATACGGACACGCCATGCAGTGTGCTATGAGGGAACTTGTACCTGACAGTATCGCTACGGCCTACGCTTATTTCAAATACCAAGGGTTATGTAAAGTACACGCCAATGTGTACACGGAACCAGAAACGAACGAACGTGTACACGGAACTTTTCCTCCCATCAGATCAACTAGACTTTTAAGGAGATGAGTAAGGAGGAGAAAATTAATTATAAAACCCAATTTGAAAATACATGTATGTAAAAGTCTACTCTTTTAAACCTAATATATGCTATAATTAAATGAGCCAAATCGCTAATATTTGGGACCTAGAAATTGAAACAAATGGGTCGCAACGCATATTATAATGTAATATGAATGTATATAAACTGATTCACATTCAATTCTTTCCGTTTTTACTCTTATTTCAAATCAGTTATGTTCGGCCAAGCACTGCCGTAATGAAAGCAAATTTCTGTTCCAAATTATGACTGGTCAATAGTCCTATTAACAACCAATGCCTAACTGCGTAACAATGTCATTCGGGTTTAAACAGAGCTCCACATTGTTTACATAACGTTACGCCATGACTCACGAAATTTTTACGCACACTTAACCAGTACATCGCAGAATATTGCAGAAAAACTAATTGCATGACAAACCAGGCTATCAACGGTTACAATGTAAACAATACGGTTTGAAGACGAACAATACTTTCACCGTTTTTAATACCTTAAATTTTAATACCTTAAATCAATGTCCAAAGTTTTATATAGAAGGCCCCAGATTAAACGAAAGGCTGTCATGTTGCTGTACTTAGGAGAGATTTGATTGAACGGGAAGAATAGACACACTCCCTCAAAAGCTCACGTATCATAATTAAGTCAATCCAATGTTTATTTAAATTGACCAATAATTCGTGTTTACAATGTCGAAGACTTTAGGTCTAGGTGATATTAAGTTAGCTACTTGAAGATGAAACCGTTCATCAAGATTTATGAGTTCGTTTATGTCAAGCATATAAGCGTTCGTGCACCGTAGATTCAAATTATCCAATTTAATGAAATGAATTACAGATCAATAATCTATGTCCTTGATAAAATGACATGTTTTGGAAATTATAGCTTTAGGGATTTTGCCAGTATGGGTTGTTAGATATTGCTGGGATTCTTTAGAGGAGACTACATTACGCAACTTAACAATGACATTTGCATATGGCGGATGATTGACACTATAATCCTACAATAAACTCACCCAGATTCCCCTAATAATTCAGCAAGTTTAGTTTCATTGACTTTTCTACCCCGACTTATCCTTTCAATAACACATGACACAATAATATGGAATACACCTTTATTTCTATATCGAGTAGTATACTGTGAGTAATGTTCAGTACATTTTCACCAGTATCACCATTGCAAGGATAATCCCAGAATATAAGTAAATCGTCATTTTTTTAAAATCGTCATTGGCCCGAAATGTGACATAACTATTATTTGGGGAGTTTTATAGCTAACAAATTTCGTTGTGTTCGGTTGGTACCACTACTAGTCATTATCGAGATTACCTTATATCCAATATCCTTGGCATCTGAATTTCAAGTCCAAACTATCGCAAAACGAACCCTTACCAATTTGGGGGAATTTCGCGTACTTTTCTGTTACGGATTTCTATAGAAACAAGTTGGCCAATTAGACTGTTGGATCTTTGCTGTGCCACCAAATAGCGGCTATGTTAGCTAAAATGCCATGTACGAGGCAGGATATTTTTCCTCTTTCTATAACACCCGATGTCAGTTTTCATTATATCAACAGATGTTCTTTGCAGCTTCATTTAATTTTTTTTAAAAAAAAACCCGTTAGAACTCGTTCTTTTCCTCAAACATGTTTGTTTGTTAAATATTTATATCTCAAATATTTTAGTGTCTTTTTTCTTCACATCTTATCATTTAGAAACCTAAATGTCAGGCATTACATTAAACCAGGGAACAGTGAAGAAATGAAATAAAATGAAATGGGGTTTAACGTCCTACTGTTCTTCTCCTATGCTGGGCTAATGAAGACGGGCATACGCCATACAGTGTGCTATGAGGGAAATTTTGCCCGGGCAGCGGCACTATCGCCTACTCTTATATCGAATTCCAACTGCCAAGGGATCTTTTACGTGCATTCCAATGTATACACGGGACCTCGGTTTTTCGTCTCATTCGAAGGACTAGACAGATGTCCTTGTCAGGCCCTCCGTCCTGGAATAGTGAAGAACTACACACACAAAAATTTGGTTTATGTTATGTCAGTTTTTTGTAGTTTTCCTTTTTCTGGCCAAACAATACATTTTGCGGCTAAAGTGATCTTCAAGGCATTATACCGTTGCTACTGCAGATGCTGGAGTATATGCAGGGGACAAGGGAGGGTCCGGGGGAGGGGATATCTCCTCCGGGCATGAGGGGGTCCGGGGATCCTCCACCCCGAGAAAATATTTGAAAATCGGGCGCCCCTGGGTTTATCTTGCTGCTCTTGGAGATGTTGAATGGTGGTGAAGATACCGTAGCATACCGTTAAGTTTCATTTAAATGGGTTGTAGACCCTCTGCAAAAAACCCCAAAAACATTGGCTATAGGTCTAGAATGAAAGATCTGATGCGTACCAAAGTCGAACTCATCCAAGAACTTTTGATCCTTGACACATGTTTAAGTTTCATCTTATAAATCGGACAAAAATTATCGCCCCAGGAAGGTCCACAAACTTTATTCATATTTTGCGTAAACTAAAAGGCATGGGGCTGATGGGCACTGAGCTCACCCAACAACTAGTGACACTCGTTTTAAGTTCCATCCAAATCGGAAGAAAATTCTGACCTCTAGATGGTCCACAACTTGGTATTACATGCTTTTACACTATTGGCGTAAAAGGGGGCAGCCATTTTGTCGGGTAGTTTCGGTCCGATTTTCACGAAATTTAAACTTAACCGTAATTATGATGAAACGGTGATATCTGAACGTGTCTTACAATCAAATAAAAATTGTGACCTCCAGAGAGTCCAGAAGCTCAAAATGTGATTTTTCGTACAATCAGAGGCCATAATTCAGGAATATCGACTGGAACCGAGATCTTTGGGTTATAAACATACGTTGTAAGTTTCATCAAAATCGGATAAAATTTGTGACCTCTAGTGGTCCACAACCTTAGTATTGTTATGTATATATTTGTTCAGTTCAGCATCAAAGGAAACCACAATCACTGCGCTTTCGTGGTAATTGATTTAGAAAAGAATTAAGACACCACTGCTGAGCACTTTTATTAGTCAGAAATCGCTCAGAAAGCATCCCCGACGATCTAACCCCCCCCCCCCCCCCGCCGAGAGCTTCAGAAATTCCATTGCATGGTAGCCTACCTCCCACCCCCCGCTCCCCGCTCCCTCATGAATTTCTTCCGCCCGACCTGAATTGCTACTCACGTACTCCTTATCACCAGGCAGGCTCGTGAGTAAAATACATGCATAATTACAAAATGTAAAATATCAGGTATCAATAATATAGAAATATTCATGGTAACTAAATACTCAATGTGGCAGGTGCTAGTTCGCTAACCAGAAGATCCCTGGTACGTTCCTGCAATTGTTGCTCGAGAAAGTTCCTCGGGATTTTTTTTGGCGTTATTTCCCATTGTCAATGCCGGGTGAGAGGTCTGATATCCCGTGACATTGATGTGTACGTAAAACAGCCCTTAAACACTAGTCGGTGAAGAAAAGCAGGACGTTAAAACCATTTCATTTCATTTCAATCTCAGTAAACCGTATGGTCATGTTATGTAATTAAAGTGTGATGAATTCGCCAATAACTCTTCGGGTTTAAATAATTAATGTAAAAAAGATATCGGACAGGTTTTTAAACATTAAACTGATATCTTTTTTCAGATAGAACATATCTGGCGATAATTATATAACACACATTAAAGTTAAATATTTGTATTTCATGACATTTGAAATCTTTGATAAACATAATTCAATTAGTTTAGTTGACAGTCGGTGCCAAGACACTCATGATTCACTTGTCAAACAACATAAATCTTGAGCTGTATAAAATAAAGTCTCATATATTACATTACACAATTCCCGTTTGATGAAAATGATTTCTTTTCCGCAGTCTTACATTGAGAAGTAGGACATGTTACTCAATTTTAAATTTCTGAAGCAATGGCCTGAGAAATCTCCTCTAGCTAATCAGACGAAACACTGCGAGATTGCTGCCCTACACCCCTACTGTAATCATTATGGCAATTTATAATATAAGAGTTTCTTTGATAAGTTTAATGCCTGTTGAAGAACGACTAGACAGCTGTCCTTGTCAGGCCCTCCGTCCAGTGATGCAGGACAGAGGGCCTGACAAGGACAGCTGTCTAGTCGTTCGGACGGGACGAAAAACCGAGGTCCCGTGTACACATTGGCGTGCACGTTAAAGATCCCTTGACAGTTGGAATTCGATAAAAGAGTAGGCCGTAGTGCCGCTGTCCGGGCAAAATTTCCCTCATAGCAGACTGTATGGCGTATGCCCGTCTTCATTAGCCCAGTTCGGAACAAAACAGTAGGACGTTAAACTCCATTTCATTTCATTTCATTTAACGCAGGTGTGGATTTAAGGGGGCGGTGTCCATGAGACAAAGTAATTAGTGCCCCTAAGCAGTGGCGAAGGGAGGGGGGAAGAGGAGTCCACTGCGACAGCCCCCTCCCCACCTTCCCTTATGCCCAGTCCCCAAAAATGGGCGTGGATCTGATCATGGCATGCACCAAAAACAATAGAGATTAGCCTTAGGGTATAAGGAATAAGTATACAAAGTTTCAAGACAATCCATTAAGAATTGCTCCCAGTAGGCGACCCACACACACACACCTACACATATACAAGGGCGACGGCAGAATACGTCCACATTATGAATGTGTACGTATAAAAATACGTATTTTGAACTGATGACAATGCATTTTGCACCGTGAACATTGAAATAATATTGGCAACGTTATTCTTCCATACTCCAGTGCAATGGTTCTCAACCTATTTTTGCCAACGGAACACCTAGGAACACATGAAAAAATTGCGGCACACCTGGCTAAATATATATGAAAAAATATTTGAATTTTGCAAAATAAAAACATGGCAAATCATAGACGGCATACAGCCGTAGACACCGACTAGTCACAGGCACATAGACTGACACAAACTAAATAAAGAAAAACACAGCTATGAACTAGTCGGCTTCTTGGGTGAGAAATTTTCTTAGTGCCGCGGCACACTGGCTGAGAATCACTGCTCTAGTGCGTCGGTTGTGGGGCGACAGACTTTACAGTTGTTCTGTAAACTCACGGAACAGGTAGAATTTACAGGCAGATCTTCGGCACCCAAGCTCCCCCCACCCCCACCCATCAAAAACATCCTGGTTACGCCACTGCTTTCCGGCGAGATAACGATCTCTGGAACAGAATGTCCTAGAATGCTGAAAATGAACAGGGTTCACCCTCTCCAATCCCAATGTTTAACACCGAATTTAAAATTCAATAAGGTTCGTCTTCCAGCAGAAAATAATTGAGTTGATCACCTCATAGTTCTAATACTTCACACCAAATTTGAAAGAGATCCATTAACTGCCGAACATAAATAGGGTTCGACGTCGGACTTCGTTTTCTCGTATCGCTTCACACCAATTCGAAGAAAATCCGTAAAAAACCCCATGGTATATGTCAAGTTCGCGAAGAAACCCCAGAACGGGAGAGAGAGAGAGAGAAAGAGAGAGAGAGAGAGAGTGATGGGGTTTAACGTCCACTCGACACAAACTAGGTCATTTCGGGACTAACACATGGTTTAATTTTATTTCAATAATTCGCTTGCGCGTAGGGGTCTTTAGCAGTGGGAGGAAACCGGAGGACCCGGAGAAAAGTCAAGAGGTTGGACAGGCGACCCTACTCCTTGTCACGTACAACCGGGGAATCGCAACCCCGCCAGTCGACTCAATGACAGACCGTATGATACAGCGCGCGCGTGCTAACCATTCGGCCATCCAACCCCCAACTCCAGAACGGAAAGCTGTAGAAGGCTAAAAATCGTTCGTCTCCTCATAACCACAATGTCTCATGCCAAATTTGAAAAAAAGTCCGCTACTGTTGCCACTATAAAGTCCAAAAGCCAATTTTTATTGTTGACGTTCGAGGGCGACGACGTAATACGGCCATACTAAAAATCGTTAAGTAAGGGTAGCACTTTAATGGGGGCACCTATGGTTTTTCTAACAATTGATCCGGGAGCTTGTCTACCTTTTGTTATAGAAACCCGTGGGCCACCGCCTTTAAACTTGAGATACGCATGATTTTATTTTCACCAGTCGACATATTAGATTAAACATCGACGTAGAATTAAAAAATAGACATACTTTCATTTTCGCTGCTGCGATGAACATTTTAATAATCATAAACATTTTAATGTCTAACCGAACACCAGAACAAACGAAAGGGTCTTAGTAGACAACCAGACATAGAGGAGTGGGGCTCTTTTACGACAGCCCCGTTATGGGTGTTGATGTTTACTATTATACAATATATACTTCTTCCTGCAAACTAACCTCAGAATCCCAAATCTAGTTCCGATTTTCAGAAGTGCAGGACGGGAGCCTAGCAAGGACCGCGTCTTCTTTTTTGGATGGGACGACCAAAACAGAGGTTCATCCGTTTACTCGTTGACAATTCGGCGAATAGTAGACGGAAACGCCGCTATCCGAAAATTTTTCGCTAGCACATTGCATGGTGTAAAATAAACAAGCCAACAGTGAGGCTGGTGCCCCCCGCCGAAATCCCCAAATAAATAGATGACACATATTAATTAATCGTACATCTATTTTTTTCAAAAGTATCGAGCAATCAAACTGATTATCAACTATACACTAAGTTTCATCACTCTCTATCAGATAGAATCAAAGTTATCTTGTCCCAAAGCATCGACCAAGGAAATTGCTTATCTCTGCTTAGCTTTAGATCGAAATGTTAATCATTGAACTCAGAAAAGACATTCACCTAATGAACATTTACATCAAGTTTAAACATTCTACCTCAATTAGAAGTTATGTTCCAATGTCTTGACCAATCAAAATGCTTATTGCTCCTTAGCCTAAGCAGACAATTCTCATCATCGAACTTAGTCAAGGTATTGATGTAATGAAACTATACACCAAGTTTCATCACTCTCACTTAATTAGAACTAAAGTTATCATGTCCCAAAGCATCAACCCAATCAAATTGCTTATCTCTACTTACCATAAGCAGAAAATGCTTATCTTCGCATTCTATCAAGGCATTGACCTAATAAACACCTACACCAAGTTTGAACATTTTAGCTCAATTAGAAGGAGAGTTATTGTGTTCCAAAGTCTCAGCCAATCAAATTGCTTATCGCTCTGCTTACCCTGAGCAGAAAATGCTCATTATCGAACTTAGTCAAGGTATTGATGTAATGAAACTATACACCAAGTTTCATCACTCTCACTTAATTAGAACTGAAGTTATCGTGTCCCAAAGCATCAACCAATCAAATTGCTTATCTCTGCTTACCCTAAGCAGAAAATGCTCATCTTCGAACTCCATCAAGGCATTGACCTAATAAACACCTACACCAAGTTTGAACATTCTAGGTCAATTAGAAGAAGAGTTATTGTGTCCCAAAAAGTGTGACGGACAGACAGACGGACGGACGGACAGACAGACGGACGAACCCATTTTAATAGTCCCCTGCTTTCTTCGAAAGGCGGGGGACAATAACTACTTGGCAAGTATGAAGCGGATTCCAAACCCCAGATTTAGAAGATTATAATGCGATCATCATTTCAAGGGAGACAACTACTGATTTTGCTACCATCTTGGGGCTGTACTATAATGTATATTAGTGTACGTCCATGTGGGAATCATTTAATTCTTTTAAAGTAGTGGGAGGGACACATAGGCGTAGGAGGTCAAAGTTATTCAGGGGGGCATAAGAGAAAATTGCCCGAAATCAATACCGTTTTTTCGGGCATACATATCATAAGAGAGCTTCAGGCATATTTTCGGGCATGCAGTGGACAAGAAAAAGACGAGAAAATACTTTTCGGGCAGTGTGGATCTCATAGAAATAAGTTAGTTATATTTTTTCTCTAAACGTTAATAGAAAAAAAAGGTCGTCGAATTTTTCATTGCCCGAAAATAAATTTTTGGGGGGCCAAATGCCCCCCTGCTCCCCCCCCCCCCGGCTCCTACGCCTATGGAGGGGCAAGTTCGATCCGGCTCAACGGGGCAAATTCGACCCATGAATTTTAAAAATTAAATCTAACCAGAAGGGGGTCAGTGTGTCAGTTGTAAATTGTGGCAGCACGACACGTCATACTTTTGATTTCTGCTCCGGCTGGGTTAATAAAGACGGAAACATGTACATGTATAGCATATGTGACTCTACAAGATTTTGCCTTAAACAACTGTTTTTTGTATTTATTACTACATAGTCGTTGCCAAGTTTCCAAGAGAGACAGACAGACAGACAGACAGGCAGAAAGGGGGGGGGGGCTTGCCCTCGACCCATTTCACTTTTTTCTTTTTGAATCCAATTCCTATTATGATCGCGGTAGTAGACATTTATTTGCCATCTTTAAATTCAAATAAAGAAGTGCAAAACGGAGCTAAGCGGCTGCTTTCACTGAAAGTGATGGGTTCGAACCCCAACATTTTGTTCTGAAAACTGGTTTCTCTTATGATCGCAGTAGTACTACTCACTTTGTTGATGGTTTACCAAAGACAACTATATTCCATTAAAAGGGTAGAAATCCGAGGAAATTATATTGCATAGTTATAAATCAGTGTCATTTATAATTTAGAAAAGAGGGTAGAAATCCGAGGAAATTATATTGCATAGTTATAAATCAGTCAATTATAATTTAGAAAAAAATGGCCGAACTAGCCCCGGTCTTCAATAGTAGTTTCACAAACAGGAACCTGGTATTATAAAGATATTATTATATAGTATTCTCACTGCTTGAACATAAACCAAGAAGATTCATTCTTCAACAATCAAACAAACCCAACAGCAAGTTATGATTATCTTCTTTATTTTAATGTTGGGAATAATTAGTTATATGTCCACGGCGGATCTTTGAGCCACCCCATAGTGTGTGTGTCAATATTGTTCACCTGCGTCAATTAATAACCAACTAATTAAATTAATTATCAGTCACCTTAATTATCAATACTTTAATCCGCTTTTGGCATGAATCCTAACGCTAAATTAACATTTATTTCGATATAACACGATGATATAAATCTTTAATCCACTTAAGTAACCATACCGCTGTACATAATTTCTACAATGTCGATCATTCACAGCTGATCGTCAAACTGGTGCATTCATCGGCCTATACATAAAGTGAATGGCGCTCCATACTTTGTCACTATTGGCTACAGAGCAAACATTAAGCAATCATGCCTGGCTTGATAACTGTCACACAACAACCGTTATGGAGAGTGTTAACTGATATTTCGTTTTAATATACAAGAGCGGTTCAGGAGGATAAATGATAAATGGAGGATCAATATAGAAAAAGGAAGAAGAAGGGACGAGTCGTCCCCTCTTCCGAGGAAGGTAGTCGCTTGGGCCCTGACAATGTCGCCTTTGAAATGGACTCGATCAGGTAAGTGAAGCATACGACGTCTATGGCAACCCGTTATCTGACACCGGTTTTTTTTTTAACCATTGCACATATATATATCAACAATAGGCATGTCTGCACGCAAAATCCTTTGTTACCCCTGCTAGCCATTGGACTAAACTAGAAGCAGGTAAGCTCCGAATGATTATTGTTTTTGCATAATATATTGTAACGGGAGGCTACAGCTATTAGAAGAATCAGGCAAAAATTATTGAAATTGGCTATAGACCTATATGTGTGTATGGTACCGTATATAGTTAACAACCAATAATAATAAACAATTATAGACATAATATTACTTGATATGACAACCATTTATACTTATCAATATAAATACAAATTAATTTTTAAATGATATGTAACTATAATATCTGATGTAGTCTTCCACAATAAAACCTAAATAGATCTATCTCTATTAAATTGTTGCACATTAAAGATGCATAAGATTTAGTTTTAAGATGTGGTCGTTCTTGCAAAATGAAATTAAATGGGTTTAACTTTCTGTTTTTCTGAAGACTGGTCTAATGAATATAATCTTTAACTGACATTCTGCTAATGCGCTAATGAAGCAGACATATGCCATACAGTGTGCTATGAGACAAATTTTGCCCGAACAGTGGAGCTATGACCTACTCTTATTTTGAATTTTAACTGTCAAAGGTTCTTATGTGCATGCCAATGTGTACATGGGAACTTGGTTTTTTTGTTCCATCTGAATGACTAGACAATGTCCTTAACCAATAACAAGCTGGAAAAGATCGTTCTTGCTATAACAGATAATGATATGTGAATATATTGAAAATTACCTTCAAATTATTTTATTCTTAGCAAAGTTATGAAGTAATATTGTCAAGTACCATTACTTCCATGATATGTGGTCTTGATTTTCCATTTTAACGAACGTATAACTTTTGAAGCCACAAAAGAGAATTGCAATAGGCAGATTTAGGTCTTACATAATGCCTCTTTAAACCTAGACAATTGTTAAACTGCTGGTGAACATTCCAATTCTAAAATCCAAGTACAAACTATTTCTATAAATGGAGCAAGGTGGCATGGGCCTGCTCCCTATAGTAGAGGCCAAAGGAGGCCATTTGGTGAAAATTATTGACAATGTAAGAGAGGTCAAGGCTGAGGTCGGTCATAGCCGTGTTTGAAAATGGTGTTTTGAAAAATATGCTAGTTTACGGCATGGCATGTAAATTGACCGATGGGTCGGTCCTGAGATTTTTCGATCAATGTTTTTATCAAGCGGTCATGATCAGCACATACGACCGACATTAAACCCATGGTCAGGGGGATCCTTTAGCACAAAATATTTTTACCCTTGTTGTTTTGTATTTGTTTTGGTTACCAAAATTTGTATGGTAAATACTTTGTGAGTTAAATAGTAAAACAGCTATTCAACTTGTTGAATGAACCATGAAGATATTATTGTCTTATTATGGAATAACCTTGTTATTATTCACAAGGGGGTGGTTCGATTAAAAGATAATTAATATAGAACAATTTGTGTTAGGTATCTAAACTTTATGAATAAAAAGTGGTTACAGGATTTCTCAAGAGAATAAGCATACACTTCCTTTTGCATGACACCCCTAAAGTGAAATGAAGCAATAATTTGGCTTTGGATTTCAGAAGTCAAAGCTACTTGATAGAAAGTAACCTCAGGGAAATTGCCACCAACAGCTTCTACTACTTGTCCAGATAAATGTAGTCGCTTTTGGGTGCTTATGCTGAATAAAGGCCCAATATTCAAGAGTAAACGGATAATATAGACTTTTAGACCAGACACATTAAAAGTAGTCTTTCCCCCAAAAAAATGAAAATAGATCAAATCTAACATGAAATTATGACAACTGAAAATTCACATTGCATACTTCTAATTTATTTGTCTTATAATCACCGACTAAACAATAAATCATTTCCATATAAAAAATGCTTAATTTTGTTAAATTTAAAAGAAAATATTAAATAGCCCTCTCTGGTGTAGTGCACCTTTCCTTTAAGAACCTGTTTAAAAATAAAATTAAATATCGATTTATAGCCATGCTGGGGGGGTTGGGTGGCAAATTGGTTAACACATGCACATTGGATCAGAAGGTCTGTCATTGAGTCAAGTGGCGGGGTTTTGAGTCCCCGCTTGTACGTGACAAGGATTAGGGTCGCGTAAGTCCTTTTTCTCCAAGTCCTCCAGTTTGCTTCCATTGCTAAAGACCCCTGCATGCAAGCGAATTATTGAAATAAAATTGAACCATGACCTAGTTTGCATTGAGTGGAGTTAAACCCTCTCTCTCTCTTTCATTAAAAAAAAAACTTCTGTTAACTTCAATTATTGAAATAACAAAAAGAACGTTTTGTATATACATTGATTCAATATTTATTATTTAATTGTGATATGAATAAAATATACTGTGGCGTGACTGCATATAAAAGCTTTCTTTATAGTCCCAATCAATCAATTACCTGGCCACATATATATAGAGAGAGATTTATTGAGGTTTCTATCATATCAAAATATCAAGTAGTTTATAATGGCATATTGCGTAAGAGTAGTTAATATTGTTCTCATATAGTGTTATTCAGTTGCTATGTTCCCCATGTTATTGAAGTGTTTTTTTTTTAAATTGCCTCTTAGACATTAAAGGAATACATTATTCAAACTATGGGACCAATATTTCATCTAGATTCTTCAGAGATTTAACTTATACATTTATTGTTGGGTCAATACTTTTCCTACAGATATTAATAGTTGCCTAACATCTCATTATTCCATACTTTACACCAATCCAGTTATTCCTATTTGATGCAAAACAGGGAATAATTGGAGATTAGGTAATTTAATTGTTGCAATCAAAGATATCTTCTGCGAACTGCTTCTTTAAGGAAATATCAATTATATTTATCATATAAAGAAGTTAATAACTGTTCTCTTTTTTTCAGGTCTGACAATGACTTATTCAAACATCTACAAAATGGGGTTCAAAACAAGATTAACTCAATAAGGGCCTTAGCACAAGTCAAAGAAGGTTTATCCAGGTGGAGAAATTATGCTAACAGGCGAAGGAAAGTCAGGACAACAGTAAGCCTTACAGGTGAAGAATCCATGGAGACTTCAAATACTGGCGGTATTGGCTTGGATGACATCCATAAGGAGTACACTTTAAGAGGACAATTTACAGTTGGAGGTGACGTGGATGGTAAGGCCATCAAGGATTTGGAAATGTCGGTAGCTGCAAATCGATCACTTATTCAGTACTTTGCTAAACTTGGTCAGTCTAACAAGGATGACGAATGTGTTAATTTGGACTTCGTTGAATCTCTGTTAAATGCTGGAGCGGATATCAACTGCATGGATAAATTTGGGCAGACAATCCTACACGAGGTAGCACGTGCCTGGCACACAGATGTCGCAAGATTCTTGATTGAAAAGGGTGCTAAAGTAGACAAAAAGGATTCGTTTGGAAGAACACCATTGCATTTTGCTGCTGCAGTGGACTACCCCGAAATGGTTAATCTTTTGATTGAGCTCAAAGCAAACAAAGAAGCTGTTACTGATGGGGAATTGCAAACTCCAGTTCACTATGCTGCCAAAAATGATGCTTGTAAATCCTTGAAGGCTTTAGCTAAACACGGATGTAATGTCATGACAGTTAGAGACTATAAGGGTCGTACTCCGATTCATGTAGCTGCAGAGTTAGATCGAAGTGAATCTTCACGATTTCTTTTAACAGTGGGAGCTCCTGCAGGAGTAAGTGATCAACAGGGACAAAAGGCCATAGCCTTGATGATAACCAAAATGGCACCTGTTGCTAACGATGCGTTGAATCAGTTCAGAACCACTGACCGTGCGAGTAGAAAACAAAATGTTTATCTCAATCATTTGGTTCAGAATGAAACATTACACCCACGATGCCAAAGTCCATTGCTTGTAGCTGTTAATCATCGGCAATACAAACTGCTGATGCACCCTTGCTTCAGAAGATTGATAGACGTGATGTGGTCCAAATTTGGTGCGAAGGGAGCTTGGATAAATCTTGTTATTAATTTTATTTATATTGTTCTATGGACTATCATAGGTGTAGCCATAGAATATGACGAACGTTATCTTTATAAATTCCCTGATCATTGGTGGAGAATAGTGCTTCTAATTTCTGCAGTGGCTCTTACTGTATGGCAAATTGTCGAAGAGTTTCGCGAATATCAGAGATCTGTTGTGTCTCATAGGAAATGGGTGGATTGGAGAAAAGAAGAGATAGAAAGAGACAGAAAGTTCTGTCATCCAAGGTGGCCAGATGAAGAGAAATTTCTAGAAAGAGAGTTAAATGCATTAAAGGATGTGGATCAAAGTTATTTTAGTGATATGTGGAATATCTTTGACTGGACATGCTACTTTCTACTTACTATTTGTATCGTCACCCATTTGTTTGACATCGGTATGCATTCTGAACATCTTGCTAGATGGCATGTTCGTATTATGTGCGTGACAATAATCCTATTGTGGCTGAGACTTATGAAAAATGCTCGTGCCTTTACTCTGCTTGGTCCTTTCATCGTAATGTTGGGGCACATGCTCAAGGACTGTGTACGTTTTTTATTCCTCTACCTTGAGTTTTACATACCATACGCATGCGCCTTTTGGATGATTTTTGGTGGTGACAGAAGAGCAGAAAAAGATATTAACGATCTTACAGAAGGAGAAACAATCATAGTGGATGGATATGAATATCCTGGACAAGTATTATTTAGTCTCTTCCGTTTGACGCTGGTTGATGATTATGATTTTGCAAACATGTACTTAGTTGATTCAGTTATGGCAACTTTATTGGTCTGGTCATGGCTAGCCCTCTCTGCTGTACTTTGCCTAAATCTCTTTATTGCCTTATTGTCAGACACCTTCCAGAGAATTTATGATAACGCAATAGCCAATTCCGTTATGCAACGGGCCATTACTATTCTGAGCATCTGGGAAAAGATGTCAAAGAAGCAAAAGTACAAGTTTCAAGATTTTATTGATAAAAAATGCTCCCCTATTGAGGATTACTATGATGATGATTTAACAGAAACTGGTGAAGCAGACATACAAAAGGTTACCGTTCAGATCAAGGAAGTGCTCGATGACATGCAAGAGCAGTGGAAGTTTCACTTTGGAGAAACTGAGGATCAACCGTTGGAAGATGATCCAAAACCCACACAACTTCCATCAGATAAAAACAAAAGGTCATCTAGCATGATTACCAGCAGAAAGTTTGATTTTGAGATTGGTAAGATACACGAAATGATCGCCGAACTGAGTCTACAGCAGGAGAAAATAGCTACAACATTTAAACACGACCTGAAGTCTGTAAAAAATATGCTCAAAGAACTAACAGGACGACGACCAATTGTGCCAACAAACGAAAGAAGCAGACAAGCATATGATGAAAGAGAGTTGAGTGGCATGCCGACCACCCAAGTATCACCAATGCAGGGATCTGTTGTAGAACAAGTGACTTCAGATGGTACTGCTTTAGACCTGGGTGTGTTTCCACAAGGTGGTGCCTTTTCTTCCCAACCCACAGAAAATGAAGTAGAAGTGACAACTGCTCGTTTTACCACAAATGATTTCCCTGACCTGCCACGCCATGATTCCACAGCCTAAGTAGTGTTAGGAGTTGTAAATATATTTGTGACTTATTTATTTCCATTTATGTATTGAACTTGGTAAAGATTTACTGGAATATGTAAAGTCTTCAAATGAGAAATGGTATCAGGTGTAATATATAAAGAGTAAGCATAGCCTGCATTATGCACAAAAATGAACCATTAACAACCTTGCAGGAATCATTTTTGGAGCTAAAAGAAACTTTAAATGTTAAATATAGGCTTATATCACTAACTAGACAGGGTTTTTAAAAATTTTATATGTTTATAGTTTAGACTTTTGATGACTGAAAAATCATTTTACCATTATATATATCAAAGATGCATTATGTAAGATTTAAATCAAGGGCTGACAGTTCTCGCTATAAAAATGAATATGTTGAAAATTCCAGTCAAATTATTTCATTCTGAGCTATTTTAGGGCTGTTTGGAGTCTGGTTTGTCATTGCTACTGTTGTTATGATAGTAAACAAAGTCTTGTTTATCCATCATTAACTGGCAATCTTGAAAATCAAGACTATCTGATGGCCTATGGAGTTGATTATGGTCTTGTCATGTTAATAAATGTCTAATTAATAATTTATATAACATTTATGGCCTAAAGAAATACCTGCAATAGCCAAATTTAGCTCTTGAATAATGCATTTTTAAATGGAAACATAATCTTCTAAGTGCCACAATTCTACATCGTTTTTTTTATTTAGTTTTTTATACATTGTTATTAAATATCCTTTTAGTTTAAATTATTTTATGATCCAACTATCTGTGATATTTTAATTTAATCATTGAAGCATTTATAATAATGCAGAATATATTTAAACATATTTATATTTGATATACTAATATATATAACTGACGAAAACACAACCAATATTGAAATATCAGGCTTGTTTGTTGTAACAATAGTGCATAAATGCATTCATCTTCCCAGAAAACATCATAAACATTTTCTTTCTATGGTGCATGGTATTTTCAATGTGTTAAATGAATGCAAGTAGATATTATTTCCTGTATATTTTACAACATTAAAGAAAGGTTATCGTTTTACTTGTGTAAATTTATATTTTTTTTATAGTGAAATGTATCATAATTTGTAATGGCATTATTTAAAGATCTGTTCCATTGAGGTAAATTATAGGTCAAGAATGTTTATTAAATTAGATGGCACTTGACAGTAGTCTGAATAGAGAAGCAATATCAGAGACCGCATTTGCCAAAGAATTGTAAACATCAAAAAAATTATGAGCTAGTATACCAAACTGTGTCTGTATGCTATTAAATAGAGGAAGATTTGAGACATTTTATCTAAAATTCAGATCACTGTTACTCTGCAATAAAGTTTAGATATAATACTCGGATATCAACGAATTACAATCCTGATACTCAAAGGAATATATCTTTAATATAATGGTCGACTGGTATATAATTCATAATGTATACTTTTAATATTCTTTCAGTGTATGTTTATATAGTATATAAACTTATTTTCATACATTTCACTTTAATTTATTACATAAATTTATCCCCTTGAAGCAACCTTACTTTTTATCATTGTGTCGTGTAGGTTACCGACCAATGTCGATCAAGGCAGCCATTATTGGATAATTTGACCACTAATATATTTTGTTAAAAAAAATAAAATGCCGGTAGATGTTTTATTCGAAAAAAGATTGGGCAAGTTGTATTTGAAAATCTGATAGCTTAGATCAGTTTTGTCTTGCTCATATGACTGGTCATCTGAATGAGGTTATGTAGTCTTGATCATCCCGATTATATTGTCCATGCTTCAGCTTCAACAAAAATGGGACGGAAATCACATTTTTTATTTAGCCCAAACTCTATTCGACTTCTTGACATATTTTGTTTTTCAAATTTTCAAGGCTTGTACGATAAGTCATATGGAAGAACCCCATCAAAATTTGCAAATTGCCACTAACGAAAACTTCTGGACATTATACATGACTGAGTTCTGGATGAAACTCAGCATGGTTGTTAAGGGTACAAAGAAGAATTTGGTTCACTGCAAATAAAGATGGTGGCAGCTTTGTTATATAGTGAGCAACAAAGGGAACAACCCTATCCAATTTTAAAATTTCAGAGATACCTTTCTGTCTTTATAGTAAGGGAGCTAGATTCAGGTTGTTTCAAAAATCGTGTACAAAATCTCTACTGTGCTAGATGAGTGCACGGCGGTGCCCAATACTCTGAAGCTTGATTCTTAAGTTGTGGGTCTCCTTCCCATGGGGGTGGGGAGTCTGACAAAACGTCGAAATTTCGAGTTTAATTCGACTTTTGCATACAACAATCAACTTTCGTGCATAAGTTGACCAACTTCAGATGTCATAAAAAAACACTGCTTAAGAAGACCCCTGACCCTTCCTTCCTCCCTTAAGAACATCCCTTTACCCTCCTGAGGCCAAATTTCTGCTCACTAATAATTCCTTTCGAAGACCAAAAGTTGTTGTGTGAGACTGTGAGAGGATATCTGACAATTCATAAGATAGGTTGCCAGGCAACGAACATACGCCCACAGCAGCTAAATCGTCCGGGCAGTCAACAAGAGTTGTCGCATATTTTTACTTTTTTCGGTAATGAAACATTATACACTAAAATCTGATTAAGAGCACCAACTCAGAAAACCATTAGAATTTGTTTGGTTTTTATATAAAGTTTGGTTTTTATATAAAGTTCTGCCCCATGCTAACATTTGTATACAAAACTTTTAATACTGTATCATGGATTTAGCTGTTCCAAGTCATAACAAGGGCCATAACTCTGGCAGTAATTATCGTAAATTGCTGAAAATCAATAGGATTCTTCGTCTCATGACCTTAAGCACTGTGTATAAATTTAAAGTCAATTGGATATTAACTTTAGCCTCTAGAGCATCCACAAGATTTTCTGAAGTGATCAAGGGCCATAACTCTGGCAGTAATTATCGGAAATCGCTGAAAATCAATAGGTTCTTCGTCTCATGACCTTAAACACTGTGTATAAATTTAAAGTCAATCGGATATTAACTTTCGCCTCTAGAGCGTCAACAAGATTTTTTGAAGTGATCAAAGGCCATAACTCTGGCAGTAATTATCGGAAATCGCTGAAAATCAATAGGCTTCTTCGTCTCATGACCTTAAACAATGTATAAATTTAAAGTCAATCGGATATTAACTTTCGTCTCTAGAGCGTCCACAAGATTTTTTGAAGTGATCAAGGGCCATAACTATGGCAGTAATTATCGGAAATTGCTGAATATCAATAGGCTTCTTCGTCTCATGACCTTAAACACTGTGTATAAATTTAAAGTCAATCGGATATTAACTTTGGCCTCTAGAGCGTCAACAAGATTTTTTGAAGTGATCAAGGGCCATAACTCTGGCAGTAATTATCGGAAATTGCTGAAAATCAATAGGCTTCTTCGTCTCATGGCCTTAAACACTGTATATAAATTTAAAGTCAATCGAATATTAACTTTAGCCTCTAGAGCGTCCACAAGCAATTGTGGACGCCGGACGGACGGACGGGGGCGACGACAATATACGACCACATTTCAATGTGGGCGTATAAAAAAGAATTGACTGCCACTAGATAAGAGAACACGAAATAAAAACAGAAAAAGTCTGTGCATTACCATGTTTTTGTAAGGTATAGAATGAATATAAACAAGGGAATGTACTGACTATTACTGACTTATCTACTGACATTCAATTACTTTATTGAATTGTCAGGTATCCTCTTACAGTCCCATATAGCAACTTTTGGTCTTGGAAGGAATTATTAGTGAGCAGAAATTCGGCCGTATATCTGTTATCACTCGTCACCATCAGTCAGTTATATAGTGGGATTACTCGTGTTTTCCTTTGGCGTTCGTCACTTCCGATTCAGGAAACCTGTATTACTCAGCTATCGTAGCAATGAACTCTGTGTTAAAATTATATTTGGAATGTGTTTAACCAGCTCTATCACATATGTGATAATGACTGGCACCAATATTGTCCTTAAATATTAATCATCCAAAGTATGATAAATATTTGGTTCCTTATGAAGCTTTCCATTAATATTAAATCAACTACTATGTCATTCGGAACTAGGGCATGAAAGAAAAACAAATTGTCAGAGTTAGAAAATGAATTTATTTCAAATTACACAGAATAATATACAAATACTAAATAACAATCTTTGGAATTATATCTAAATATGTAACAGTGTTTTTAAAAGAAGGAACTAATGGATTTACTTTACATATAAATATATATTAAAATTTGATAGTAGGAATGTACATTTAAAGAAAAAAGGGGAAATTTATTATATATATATATACACATCTAAAAATACATAAGACATTTCTATAAAAATCCTAATCATATGCCCCACAATATAAAAGTAAAAGTTATATAACAATATTACAAATTTTGGCATACAGTAGAATCTGTATTAAGCAGCCACCCAAGGGAATTTTCACAGCTGACCGCTTAACGGGAGTGGCCTCTTAATCAAATCTTGGTGCTTTTTGTGCTGACATAAATTAAATATTCCGCCTGGATGCATTGGAAGCGGTAAATTTGACCGTCGCTGAATCTTGCGCTGAACGAAAATTCTTTACTCAAATCTCGGACATAACTTCTGTAAACTTGTCATTTTGTACTAACCTTCGATACTACTGGATACCATATTGATGCATTCGATAATATTTATCCATTTTTGTGAAGAAAATCGATGAATTAATTTTATTTTATCAAAAAAGCACATGAACAAAAAAACATCGCTGATTTTATCACCTATTTACAGGGGATGTAACTCTGTATGTAATATTATAGGAGGCGCTAAAACGTCTGTTTAACAATAAAGTGGCAATGGAAAAGAGATACTAGATGATCGTGACAAAACTCGGTACTTTTATTTTATTCAATCAGTATCAAATAATGTGTCCTTACGCGTTAAAACAGTGATCAGGTTAGTCGTTTAATAAAACAAAAGATTAATTAATAGATAATCCCGGGTTGATTGTTATTTTTACATTTCTTTTTACCTGATCAGTGGGGGTCCAGTTAATTAACTACTACTCACGGGATTAGAGGGGGTGTTACAAAGAACGACAAGATGGTATCATTCAACAATGGCCGTTGAATGGGCCATGTTTTGTTGAATTTTTTAGTAAAATAGTGACCGCTGGCCGCGTTAGAGGAGTGACCGTTGAATAAAGAGATGAAACAACAGAATTTTTACGGGAGGAATTTATCGTGACCGCTTACAAGGAGATGTCGCTGAATAGGAGTGGCTGCTCATACAGATTCTACTGTATATGATACTTATCAAACCATAAGACTTAAAGTGATTTGAAGATTTACAGAAATGCCTATAGTAAATATACTGAGCTAATTTTTGGTCTAGAACATCTAATATTATTTCTCATAAAGTAAGTTATACTGGCTTTTTACGTGTCTTGGACCTATGGTCGAAACATGTATTGTTTTTGTAAGTTTTTATTATTACTATTTTTTTTTTTTTGCCGAGCCAATTTTTTGTTTGTTTTGAACCTACTCCAAATGGCTACAATTCTTGGGGAGCCGATTTTTGAATTTCAATTTTGTTTACTTCCTGTTTCACTTTCAATGTTTGACTTTTCACTTTCTGGATGGTGACCTAACATTTCAATGACCCTTGACCTTTGTATATATGATGACACTCATGTCTACTAACAATTAATATCAAGAGAGAGAGGGATGGGGTTTAAACATCTTATCTTAAGACATATTAAATCAGACCTTTCTCAATGACTTTTTGGCTAAATTTAGATAAAGAGATGGCCATTCTTGCTCTAATAATACAAAATTCAAAAATAGATCATGAAAAATAAATCTATTAAAAACTGCAGTCATATTACTGTAGTCTGAGCGAAGTTATGAGGTACTATAGCCATGATAATATGATAATATTGTCAGTACATTTTATTTTGAGTAACATCAATATTAACCTTAAACTATTATATGGTGCAGATTATCCAATCCATCCAAATTTTCATACGATTCAATTATTTATTTGAAAGACTAAACAAATTTTGATTATTTATTTTGTTTTTAAATTCTGTATTGGACACATGAACACATTTTCAATTATAAATGTATGTCAACATTTGCTTTATCTTAAAACAAGAACAGATTATCATCAAGTAAAACAAATCAAATTCAATTTTATTTCTGTCCCAGATCAAGTAAAATATGTACAATTTATATATTTTCTAAATTGAAATGAGCAGCACTTGAAATCCCTGTACTAAAAAATTGATAATATACAAGTCTAACATTGTACATACTGTATAAAATATGTTTTAAAAGAGTGAATTACCTTTATATCTATAATACTGTTGCAGTATATTACATACATTATTTTCGTTTTGGTAGATTAGCACCATAACTAACAGAAGAGGCTCTTCGTTTGGGTCGTTTAAAAGGAGAACATCCTTCTTTTGGTCTCAGAGTTTTTCTGGCTGCTAATAATCTAAAATGATGAGAACAGTATGTGTGTGTTAGGCAGTAATAAGAAACACTAAGCCAAGCAACTCCTCGTGACAAGAATATATCTTTATAATTTCATTTTGTCTTTGTAGTTCTGATTTTCTACACTGCATAATATTTCTTCTTTCAGCGGCATTTAGCAATTGACAAACGTAATACAAAACCTTAATATGGAACACAATTACTATTTTATTTAAAGCGACGTTTCGTTGAGGGTTCTCTCAACGTTTTCAAACTGTTTAGACTGCTGATATACTTCGATGAATTTATAAACAGAGAAATAGACAACGTCTAGACATGATTGAAAGAGTTGCGATTCCAGCAGAGTTTAGCTGATTTAACCTGTATGATGTAGTTCAATGGCTGAGAAATTACGTCAATTTTAAAGTTTTTTGATTTCAGGTGACGATCTGTCAAGGACTAACAGATCATGATCCAAACTTAAGACATGTAGAATGCTGTTGTTAGGATATCTCTAAACACACCAGAACCTACCTCTGCCAAGGTTTGCGCACATATGCCTTTAACCTGGAGTTAATTGTTTGTCTATGAGTAGTTGTATGATTTTCTGGTAGTTGCCATGGTAATGACATTGTATGTGATGTTTGTGTTGAGGTAGTTGATATGGAGATAGCATCTAGATCATCTATATGTAAATCCATGCATGACGTACTCTCAACCAGAGTAAAAGAATCATCATCAACCTGTCAAATAGAATTATTTTCCTCCATACAAGAGTAACACAGCTTTTTAAGGGAGATAAACTGACAAGGAAGATTAGATGGAGTTATTTAAAGATGCATTATGAAAGATTTAGATAAAGAGCTTTACGTCGGTGATAATACAAAATCAATATATTGAAAAGTTCATTCAAATTACATAATTCAGAGCGAAGTTATCACTGTTTGAAGTTTTGACAAGATGTGACATAGGTTGTTTATTATCATACTTGTTTTATTCTATACTTAACTTCGATTCACCATTTTAAAATTAAATCATTAAATAACGACTGTGTACTAATCTGTTCAAATCTCAGCCAGAGTTGATTATCGGCTTGTCATGTGAATAAATGTCTAAATAATACTGTAGTTTATATAACATTTGTAGCCAAAATAAAGACCTACAATTAAGCTCTTACACTGCATCTTTAATGGACAAGAATGTGATAATCTTTGACCAATATATTCATTTTAAATACACAGTTGTAATCTTCCAGTCTGGAGAATCTTACATTCTAATTCATGCCAAGATACAGACATGATATCTGCTGATTCCCGTTAATATTCTTGAGTTTTTAAAACTTTACTGCCACCTCTAATTTATTGTCTTTGACAGATGTGGGGCAATATGCACTCTACACAATATTTAAATAACCATAAAGTTTCTATCTCAATCTGCATACTTATATTGACATTATTACTGGGCTATAAAAATGAATATAGATATATGACCAATAAATAAAGCTGACAATAAATGCATATAGCCTTTGGTTTCCTTCAATAGATTGTTGATATCTACCTTATTACAAGCAAACTTTGAAACTTAAAAAAAATAAAAATAAAATGCACTTCATTGCATTTCCAACCCTTATTCATAATGGGAAATAATCTCTCATACTTTCTGTTTGCATGATGTCAGGGTAAAAATTGGATACATGTTGGCTTACAATGGAAAATACCAGAATTCATTGATAAATACCATTGCTTTTCATTGCAGGAATAAAACTATAATTTCAATAACACTGTTACAAGAGTTGAGATGCTATAAAGGATCTGATAGATTACCTTGTGTGTATTTTCAATAGTATCATCTGATATAAGAGAAGGACTTGTTTCTACAGTACCAGTTTTATCTGGTGACATACATGTTGATATATTAATATCATATAATGACTGTAACTGTTGTCTAACTGGTTGTAATCTCTCTCTTAATACAGGTGAACAATCTAAACAATCATCATCTTCAAATGTAGCTTTTAATGGGGTTCCTCGTATAGTACTCTGAAATATATCTTCATCTATACAAACACTCAAAGTAAGCCAGATTGGATATCAAAATAAGCACTCTAATTTTAGTTTAAATTTTTGGCCTGAACTGTTGACCACACAAATGTTTATATCTCAGCACTGTCATCACTCCATACAAATCAACAGATAAATTGTAATCAAATTGATTTTCTACAGAGCTAAACATTGAGTCAATATGACTGATCTGTGACACTTTATAAAAAAGATTCAAAGGAATCGGAGAGACTGTCTTTTTCAGAATCCTGGTTTATTCTTACAAAATTTGGTGGATTTTTAAATATTTACCTTAGGATCATCTTTCTTTTGTTGTCGTCTATGTCTACGTAATGATTTACCACGTAATGGTATTTTATTACTACTTGGCTTTCTTAATGTTTGTCTATCAGTACATAATTTTCTATAAATAAACAAATGTTATATCATGAAAATCATCAAAAGGAGACCGGTTTTAAAACAAAACCTTCAATACTATATAATAAATAAGCTTAAAGAGTCTGTTGTGATTTGAATATACCTTTCAGTTATTTTAGACTAACATGTATTCATTACAGACCTCTCTCGAAAAAAAAATGTGTTTAGATGAAGTGGAGTAAGAAGCCACTACAACGAAATGTTGATATGAGTTTGATAAGAATTATAAATAGTACTTGAATTACCTGATAGATTTTTCTAACATGTTTATCCAATCATTAGCATTAGATTGATCATCTGAATATAGTAATAAGATTTCTTCTTTACAGGATAACTAAAACAACAAAATCAACCGTTCAAGTCATTTTTTGATAACCACTCTCATGCTTAAAAGGAGCATCACCAAAGTTGGTAAATTTGAGATAATTCACTATTGACAGTCATGCAGTTCACAATCCCAGTAGTTAGTACAAACGCTATTTGATAATTGCATAAATATACAAGCTCGACAATTATTTATAACACAACCTGGGTAAATAGCCTACTAACATCCCAAACAATTTTCTACAATCTTGTTGCTGATGTCGATCATGATCACACAATTATTTTTATCTGTACACTATTATTGCACTTTCCAACAAGTTCATATGGAAATCATCACCTATAAGGTTTACTACAATATGTAGTAAAGTGGTTCATTCTGGCACGAAAAATGTCTCAATAGTCACACATGCAAGACCTGATAATTCTTGTAAGTTGGCCATGCCTTTTTTACAAGTGAATAAATATCATTTTATAAAGAAGACAAACAGACAAACGATGATTAGACATCATGGACTATTCTTATTAGTCACAAACATTTCATTTTTATGTTTAATTATGATTTTACCAACAGGATGATTTATCAAATAATACTGAAGGGGGTGTATATGTAATGGCACAACATTGCAATAACAAATTTATATTCCACGACCTAACGTATTGTTCTTCAAATAATTGTTTTTGATAGTACTGTGTTATTATCCTACACTAATGGATTGGGGTTTGGTAGAATGGGTTAATATCTATTAGTATTAGGGGGTCAAGGGAGATAACTGGAATATTAGGACAATGACCATCACATTTTCTGTGTAGATTATTTTTCAGCGAATTAAAAGATGCTTATTATATACTTCAAGTATTCTATTAATTTTCACAATATGAGGTAGTGGTAGGGGTGCATAACACATGTGTATAATAAATACTTACACTAAACATACCACCACTGTTAGACTTCTGTACACCAGGTACAAACATTTTATCAACTTTACAATGTTTTAATGGTAAAACACAACAACAGTTATAGGATTTTTTACCACTTTCTATCAACTTAGGTTTACCATAAAGTAATATATCAGAAAATAGAAAAAACATTCTTTCGTGGGACTTTCCTCCTTTTCTTGAAACCTACCAAAATAAATATCACAATTCATAATTATAAATATTAATTTTCAGAATTAATCTATGAAGTTCTAACATCACTGTTCGAATAAATTTCCTTCATAGCACACTGTATGACATATGTCTTCATCAGCCCATATCATAACATAAACGATTGGACTCCAAATAGAGTTTAACAGTGTGTCAAACCAGCGTTTCTTTCTAATCTTTTTTGAATTCCATTTGTCATGGTTTTCTTATGTCCAAAAACAATATGTACAAGGGTGGATTTTGATTTTCTAGGTGACTAGACTCCCAAGTCAGTTCTAATCTTCTTTGAATTCCAACTGTCAAGATTTTTAATATGTGTGGGGACAATCTAGTCAACAATTCAGTTCACATATAGCTATGCACACCACCAATTTGCTTATTACTTATAAATTTGAGTTGTCAAATCGTTTGTATTATACTTATTGAAACACTTCATGTTAACTAGAAATACATGTATAAGCATGAACAAAAAAGAACTTACTTTATTCAATACCCCTTCTTTGATAAACTGACGACCTGGTGACATTAATTTGGGAGCAGAACTATCAAAACTGTTCTGGATAGATAACATCTTTTGAAAGTTCTCATGCTGTCTGACATGTTCATTAATATGAGAGGCTATTTCACCCATTTGTTTTGCAGCTTCTGTAATTCAAAATCATTTCCTTTAAGAGTCTGGCTACTAAGTCTAGGCTGACTTTTTCTTATTGAATCTTTGGCACGTCAGCAGCTAGATCAGTTTATTAATCAGTTGCAGGTGTTAAGCCAGGTGTTAATACATGATCATAATAGTACCATATAAGAAAATGACTAAAAAGACCAAATTAAATATTCAACATTTAAATAGGTTATGTAGAACCTTCTGTCTGCTACATGTGTATGGATATTTATTAATTTGGTGTCATAGCTGACTTGTTCTTGAAGCAGTAACGTTCAAAATTTCTAGTTAACTTACCGGAAATTAAATTATAATCATAATTATCAGCTGGTGTACATTGTACCAATTCTTGTAATAACATTTTATATCTGAAATAACATCAGTTTGAAAATAGTATGAGATAGATCCAAGAACAGTTTTACTCTTATGAGAGATACAGCCTGATCTACAACTTAAATAGAAGTACAGAGGATATAGACTGGCCATACAGACATCCTAGTTCATAATCAAGCACTGCCCAGGGAAATGAATGGAACAGGACCGAAAATCTTATGCAATGTGGGGTTTGGGTGGAGAGCGGGGGGATTTTGTCAGGGCTGCCACATTTCCACCTATTCTTAATCACATTTCGATTTGCCTGGGATCTTTTTGTCCCCCCATAAACAACCAGAAAGACTTGCCTCATTATCCTTGTAGGTGCTATCCCAGACAAGCGGTTATCAGTCTTGTGCCCTGGAAAAATCCTTTCCTACATTGTACACTCTGTCATAGGATATAAAATATCTCATAAGTTCAATAGTATAAAATTTTTTATCCCAAAGTCATAAAATAATATAATATATATAGAGAAGGTTCTTACAGAACTATATAATAACTTACCTAGGTACTCTTTGTATTGGTGTTATCAATAAAGATGTTAGTTTTAAACCATGTAATTCTGGGCGCTGTTCTTGATTCTGAAGATAATCTGTAAACTTGGAACTTTTTTGCAGACACTCCTGAAAATAAGATCAAACCTTATTATCTTTTTGATCTACATATAATTGTATTTTGAGTGTAACCTACTTGTAATCAGTCATTATGCATGAAAAAGTTACTTCCCAACTTCTGCTCTGTTCAACTATACTGTACTACATTTTCCCCATAATTAGAAAACCTGACTCTTTATTTATCTTTAAAATAAAAATAAATACTAACACACAATCTTTGTATCTGTGGAAGTAAATTATTGAAAAAACCTTTACCATGTGTACAAGTATAACTCACCTGTAATGTTGACATAGCTTGTTCATGATTATTGGCATATGTAGAATAGAGTTTGAGATATGGTCCAAGTTGATGAAAGGCCTGTCCTATTGTTGACTGATTCATCTGTTCCAATAACTTCTGATTGACTTCAATAAGTTGTTCTAAATTACTGAATATTCTAGCATGGGCAGAGTCAGATATTATACAAGCATATTGAAGTGGAAAATAGAAATACTGAAACATTAAAATAAAACTAAACAATACTCTTTCATATTTTATACCGCTTAAAAACATTATAAAAAATGAGGGACATATTGGCAAAGTAGGTTTATACCTCATATTTCTGTATTCATTCAGCTCGGTCGGAGCAGAAAAGTAACATGTTAAACCCCATTTCATTTTCAGTCTATAGATAAAGCAATTGTCGACACAGAAAGCCCCAAATCTATTGAATATGTTAAACACAATTTCATTACATTTACAAGAGGGGCCAAAATTAAAAGTTTATATTACTAACCCTGTGTATTAAATCTAACTGATGAAGATAAGCTTTCTCAGTTTCAAATAATTCTTTAGTCACTTTTTTCCTTCGTCTTTCTCTTTTAGCATCTTCTAGAGCAGCTACATCCAATGGACTTGATGCAAACAGCACATCATCCATGTCATCTCTATCCCTTCCTTCTGTTAAAACTGCAAATTACATAACTTAAAGATGCAGTGTAGCAAAAGGTGTTATTTAGATTAAGAGTTGGATGATGTGGTATATTTTGGATATTGTGATATTTGAAAAATTATAACACAATATTCTATAAAAATATCTAACACAAATAAAGAAAATAAAATAAAAACAAGCCAACAGTGAGGCTGATGTCACCCGCCAAATCCCAAAAGAAACAGATGACACATATTAATAAAATATACTTTCCCAGAAAAGTATGGCAATTTTGGTATATATGGAATGGACAGTAGAAACATTCAATCTTACTAGAACAAGCCAACAGTGAGGCTGATGTCCCCCGCCGAAATCCCAAAATACATAGATTACACATATTAATTAATAGCACATTTGTTTTTTTTAAAAGTATGGAGTAATCAAACTATACATCACTCTCTATCAGATAGAATCAAGACTATCTTGTCCCAAAACATTGACCAATGAAATTAATTAGCTCTGCTTAGCTGAGCTTTGAACATCTATATCAAGTTTAAACATTCTATCTCAATTAAAAGCAGAGTTGTTATGTTCCAAGGTCTTGACCAATCAAATTGCTTATTGCTCCTTAGCCTAAGCAGAAAATTTGCACCATCAACTTAGTCAAGGTAATGATATAATGAATCTATCGCCGGAGTTTCATCACTCTCACTTCATTATAACCAAAGTTATCGTGCCCCAAATTGCTTATCTCTGCTTACCCTAAGCAGACAATGTTCATCATCGAACTCCATCACGGCATTCACCTAATGAACACCTACACCAAGTTTGAACATTCTACCTCAATTAGGAGGAGAGTTATTGTGTTCCAAAGTCTCAACAAAGCAAATTGCTTATCGCTCTGCTTACCCTCAGCACAAAATATTCATTATCGAACTTAGTCAAGGTATTGATGTAATAAAGCTATATATCAAGTGTACTCACTCTCACTTAATTAGAACTAAAGTTATCGTGTCCCAAAACATCAACCAATCAAATTGCTAATCTCTGCTTACCCCAAGCAGAAAATTCTCATCTTCTAACTCAAACAAGGCATTGACCTAATTAACACTTACACCAAGTTTGAACATTCTAGCTCAATTAGAAGGAGAGTTATTGTGTTCCAAAGTCTTGACCAATCAAATTGCTTATCGCTCTGCTTACCCTGAGCAGAACATCCTCATTATCGAACATAGTCAAGGTTTTGATGTAATGAAACTGTACACCAAGTTTCATCACTCTCACTTAATTAAAGTTATCATGTCCCAAAGCATCAACCAATCAAATTGCTTATCTCTGCTTACCCTAAGCAGAAAATGCTCATCTTTGAACTCCATCAAGGTATTGACCTAATAAACACCTACACCAAGTTTAAACATTCTAGCTCAATTAGAAGGAGTGTTATTGTGTCCCAAAAAGTGTGACGGACGGACGGACAAACAGACAGATGGATGAACCCATTTTAATAGTCCCCTTGTTTTTTTTCGAAAGACAAGGAAAAACACCCATGGAGCGCTAACACGTCAAAAATGTAAGGGTTTCCCTAATTGGCAGCCCTGATGATAAGGAATGTCTGGTCATGTGATGTCAAAGGTAGCATGCAAGGATTGTCGGACCTCCCAGTGTTAGTGAGCGCATGATGTATATGGTGATAAACTTGATGAAGAGCTTAAATGAACAATAGTTTCTGAGATAAAAACCACGGAAAAAGATGTGGGAAGGGAATTTAATTAGGCTTCGGTATGTATCATAAATGGACAGCGATTAAAGACAACATCGTCTTGTATATGCAATGAATTCTCCTTCAGTTTCGCACCTGTTGCTAGGTAGCGAGTCAGCCAAGTCATGTAACACAAACATGACTTCTTTTAAAAAAACTTTTTATAGCAGGGGGTATTCCCTCGCAAAAACAATGTTTTGAGAAGGATTTGAAGCAAAAATTTGATAGATTAAGTACCGGTAGGTTGAATATGTTTTTAGTCCAAATATATCATCAAATCACCCAGTCTGTACGTGGGAAGGTCTTCAATTGCACATTTATCTTTTTCAAAAGTATCGAGCAATCAGACTGATTATCTATACTTAAGTCTTAGCATAAAATGTGCACAATCAAACTCAGTCAAGGTTTTGAAGTACCTGGTAGTGAAACTACACACTAAGTTTCATCACTCTCTATCAGTTAGAATCAAAGTTATCTTGTCCCAAAGCATTGAGTTGACCAATCAAATTGCTTATATAAATTTCGAAATGATCAGATAATAAATGTAGTCTGTAGAATGTTCGCAAGAAATTGTGGATGATGGATGGAGGCGATGGCAATATATGACAATATTTCCATGTGGGCATATAGAAAGGTTCAATCGAGATCAATTCATTGTAAATGAGTATATAAGTCTGAAATTGGATAGGGTTCTTCTTCACCACCAAATCAACAAACCCTTTAAATCTGAAGACAAACAGGCAAGAATTGTAGTGTGTAAAAAAACATTTGATGGTGACAATATACTTTACATGTAGGCGTATAAAAACATACAGATAGATACCTTTTAAACGACTTCGACCAGACAACATATTCTTCAAATACTCTTTGTGAAATCCTACACACCTACAAATAAACACAAATATACATGTACATAGCCATGCAGTTAGTATACCTTCAGCAGCAGCATATTGAACGAATTGATATGCAAGTCTGAATTTTGATAAAGATTCCTGCTTAAGACTAACCGAACAATCCAAGCAATCTGAAAAATAATCTCAAAATCTCTGATTAGTAGAGCATTTACAAGATTTCAGTGACAGGGACAGACAGCAACTCAGAAACAAATAACTGTTCACCCGGCAGTCCACTATGGGAACGTACATGTAGCAAAAAACAGGGGCGATGACCATATACAACCAAATTCGAATGTGGGCGTATAAAAATGATAAAATAATAATAAAAAAACTGTTTAGAAGGGATGAAGCAGGCGTAAACGACTCATTCAGTTTGGACTGTTCCCATATTTCACCGAACATAATTGATTAGAAATTACAATTTTTAAAAAAAAATTGAACATAAATCACTTTATATACACTCATATTACATTAATATGTGCTTTTAAACCCATTTATGCTTCCAAAAAATAGAGCCATAGGCCCTTTAACAACAGAAAGAGAGCCTAGCATATATATGAATGATTACTATTAATAGTAAGTCATATAATTAATACATGTATTTCATTCACTCAAAAAACAAACAAACCTGGGGCTGTTGGTTGATCTGACTACTTTTTTCATTTGGTTGATCTGACTACTTTTTTCATTCATCTTTTCATTTGTTTTTCTTCTCTTCCTTTTAGTCTTAGGTTTGTATGTGGATTATGGGTTAAGTTAGTGCCCATTAACTTGGCATTTCTGATATTATCTTTGTGAAAAGAGAGCCGCCTAAAAAAGTAGTCAGATCAGCCAACAATGCCATAATCCCACTATGAAAATGTTTGATATCAAGAATAGTTTGGGAAAATGTAATATAGAACTATGTGGGATAGGGATGTTTTAATACAGAGAGTGAGGACAATCTAGAAATGGTTCCACTATATAAGTATTACCACGGCTACAAATTGAAGCTAAGGACAATCTATTCTATATCATAACGAAGACATAATCCTTATAAGACATACTCACATATAGGATTAGGATAGAAAAGAAGTAGATTTCACAAATTAAAAACACTAGTTATTATGGATATATTAATTATATATATATATAATAAAAAAACAACAACATAATTCCAATAGAAAAGGGTGGCGTCCGCCCCCTCCCCCCCCCACACATACACCTGTATGGGCGCCTGCTGTCATCAGTTCTTCAGTTCTTGTGAAAGACGGATTAGGCCAGAGAGTAAGTTAGTGTGTGATGTCACGAAAGTTGAAATGAAGTACTACTGTCTGAGTCTTGGTAAATTTTAAACGGATTTCTTCGATTATGAACAAACTACTTAACTTTGGTTATTATAAACTTACCTGTGTGTTTGTAATGAACTCCCGTTCGATAAAATCCATTGCACAACTAATTATCACAACGATGAAAACAAGTTCTCTCTTGAAAAATTGAAATATCACAAACTTTTCCCAGAGAAAAATACCAATATGGAAGATGGTTACGTCACTCTGCGGAAGATATCATCTGTATTAGGGGTGACAGCATGATAGGAAATTCAAGTACAATTACGACAAGAATCCATGACCACTCGGACCAAAGACCACTCGGTTCAAGACCAGTCGGACCAACTGATAGACCACTCAGCCCAAACAAATAGACTACTCGGACCATACAAAAAGACTATTCGGCCCAACAGAAAGACGACTCGGACCAATAATAAAGTGTTGTTTTAATAAATTGATAATTGCGTTTGTTTTAATATGATTACTCGAACCAATAATAAAGTGTTATTTTAATAAATTGATAATTGTGTTTATTTTAATATGACTACTCGAACCAATAATAAAGTGTTATTTAAATAAATTGCTAATTGTGTGTGTTTTAATATGACTACTCGAACTAATAATAACGTGTTGTTTGAATAAATTGATAATTGTATTCCAAATCGCAAAATATCGAGAACCACACTTGTAGTCACGTTTAAAAAGGGGCATATAAACGTCCGGTCTTCGTATTATTATGTGCTGTTTATATTAACGCATCAAGGGCGGATAACTTGAAAACGTGTCTCCCCCCCCCCCCATATATAGTAACCCAGGGGTTAGTGGGGTAGAACGGAATGAAACCACTGGGGATACCGCGAATGTGGAAAAAGTAAAATTAGGCTATCAGACAAGAACAGTATACCCGTATATGTAGAAACTGTCAAAAGTCTGGACATACCGAGTCTCATTGCAAGAGTAAAGAAAAATTAGATTGATATTTTTTTTGGGCACCATTATTAATTAATTTTAAAACTAATCGTTGATTTATTTTCCGTACACAAAATTGAACCAAACAACTCTAAATATAAGAATTCCGTATAAGAATTATTTGCTTTTTTGTATTGTGATTTAATAATAAATAAATAGCATATTGTCTAGCCTTATAATATAATTTAATTGGTCCGACTGGTCTTGTTTTGGTCCGACTGGTCTTAGTCCGAGTAGTCTTTGGTCCGAGTGGTCTGGATACCTACGACAATTGGCATTGAGTTTGAGCGTTCGCACACATAACTACCCGCATTCCTGTATTTAGTTACCGTCTTTTACATTCTAGTAAAATCTCTGCAAATTTTATAGCTTTACTTTTTGAAATATTTTGTTCTAATTATTTGATTAGCGACTCGGATGGGATTATTTACTTTTGAACACGCATGCCGCACAAACACAACTATACATTCGTTTTACGGGCTTTATCACACTTCGGTCAAAACTGTCGAATCGAGAATTAATGTTCCGCTTCTTACGGGGGTCATACGGGCTTAGTAGCATTATATACCCACCCAATAGACACGCTGAGGGCTGCCGCAACACGCTTAAAGATGTTACTGAAGCGGTTATTATTCGATCGAAAGAATGCGTATAAAATTAAAAATACACTCAGAGAATTCGGAGGTAAGCTTCATGATCCTTGTTAAATTATTTATAACATAAAGAAGATAGGATATTTATAGTTTATACATGACTTTATTTTTACGAGTATCCGTGCAATCAGTGATATTTTAATTGTGAAGAAAATTTGATAGACTGGCGATCAATGGTTTCCATATAAATCTCCTATGTAATTGCCTTCAATTGATATTTTTCGTCGCCCAAACCCATATACGATCAAAATGATCGCGCTGTCAAACTATCTTTCAATGTTAACCAACCCCCGCAACAGGTATATTGGATTCGACCAATACGTCACGAAGACATTGTTGACATCGACTCTGTCGAAATTACAAGTAAATTTTCAAATTTTTCAAGAGAGAACTTGTTCTCATCGTTGTGATAATTAGTTGTGCAATGGATTTTATCGAACGGGAGTTCATTACAAACACACAAGTAAGTTTAAAATAACCAAAGTTAAGTAGTTTGTTCATTATCGAAGAAATCCGTTTAAAATTTACGATGGTTCACACAGTAGTAGGACGGAGGTCATGACCAGGAAATTCGTAGCTCTCAGTCTCAATCAGTAAATCGTCAATAGGTCTAGAAACATACATGTGCCAATAACAATAATACATAGTGTGCCTATTTTGACATATTACCTTATTATTTAAAAAAATTATGCAAGGCCTGTATATTTCTCTATTTTCATTTTCGAGCACCTGTTTTGAATTATATTTACTTCAAATGTGGCGCCCTCTGTAAATATGACTTACTCTCGAAGCCAAAAACCTTATCGATGAACATTGCTACCAGCGCGTGTAACGAAGTTAATTTTATACAGATAGATCTATCAACCGAATCAGAGTATGAAATAATTAACTAAATTTGGATCAATTTACAAAAGGCATGTAAATACAATGCGTACTTAAAATCATTTGGATTTGAGTCTTTGTCACAAAGCCGTCTTGATGGCTAAATCTATTTCTCAAGGCCAACTTAAAGGGACAATAACACTCGATGTGTTAGTGTCCTACCTGTTGTGTAAATTATCCATTAAATTCTATTTTACTCGTCCAGAGTAAATCCAAGTAACATTTGAAAAGCTTTACGTCAGGCTTTTTAAATCATTTAGTTGAATTTTTCCAATTTTTTAAATTAGGTGTGTTAAGTCTAAGATGAAATTTATATCATCAATTAATTGGAATATTGTAAAATACACAGTACACTTTGTTGACCAGAATACAGATTGGGATATATTATTCAGTTACAACAAGAGTGGTATTGAGCCTTTAAGATGTAAATTAGGGCACGTGATTGTTGGCGAGATTGTAGGTTAATGTTAGGGTAAGCGTTAGGGCTAGGGTAAGGGTTGGGATCAGCGCTAGCCCTGTTTCTATCTCGTGACCTTTGATCAAACTTGAAGTTGGCCTTATAGATCTATTATTAACCTAATCAATTTTGGGAGACTGAAACCGTGTTTGAACCAGGCCATTTTTTAATCTTCAAAGTGAGGGGGCATGATATTGTTCATTTAGAGGGTTAAAATTTCAAAATATTCGCGGGGGAGGGCCCCTGGATCTCTCGCAAGCCCGGGGAGAGAGCCCCCCCCCCCTCCCATCTTGCAAAAACTCCGGATTCGAACGAGACGAGATTCACGGGACACTAAGTCTTAAAGTCTGTCATGTACATAATTGTAATGTCCCAGAACCTCCACATTTTGGGTTTAGTACTTTAGTGACAGATCAAAAGTTCTGTTAGATTTCCGAGAGATTTTTATTTAGATTTAAAAATGTGAAGGCCCTCACATTTTGAGTTGAGTACAAGATCAAAAGTTCCGTTGATTTCTGAGAGATAATTTGTATTCGATATGGCCCATTTTACACCAAAAATAATCTGTAGGCCTACTTTATGTAATGACTAGCAGGATTCCCGGCTTCGCTCGGGGGTCATAACTCCGAAACCGGAAGTGGTAGACTAACGCCACCTGGCCTATGTTACTCCCCGGTCCGAGCTATTCCTATACCCCAAATTTCAGAGTCGGGGCAGACCTTGTGTAGCGGCCAACCCCGAACAGACCGGCTTCGCTCGGGGGTCATAACTCCGAAACCGGAAGTGGTAGACTAACGCCACATGGCCTATGTTACTCCCCGGTCCGAGCTACCCCTATACCCCAAATTTCAGACTCGGGGCAGATGTAGCCGCCAACCCCGAACAGACAGACTTCGCTCGGGGGTCATAACTCCGAAACCGGAAGTGGTAGACTAACGCAACCTGGTCTATGTTACTCCCCGGTGGAGGCTACCCCTATACCCCAAATTTCAGACTCGGGGCAGACCTAGTGTAGCCGCCAACCCCGAACAGACCGGCTTCGCTCGGGGGTCATAACTCCGAAACCGGAAGTGGTAGACTAACGCCACCTGGCCTATGTTACTCCCCGGTCCGAGCTACCCCTATACCCCAAATTTCAGACTCGGGGCAGACCTAGTGTAGCCGCCAACCCTGAACAGACCGGCTTCGCTCGGGGGTCATAACTCCGAAACCGGAAGTGGTAGACTAACGCCACCTGGCCTATGTTACTCCCCGGTCCGAGCTACCCCTATACCCCAAATTTCAGACTCGGGGCAGACCTAGTGTAGCCGCCAACCCCGAACAGACAGACAGACAGACAGACAGACGACAGTCATAAATATATTTATAGATAATATATATTGACCGAGAAAGTTCATAGGGATTTCTTAGCGACGTTAGTCCCGAAATGACCTAGTTTGTATCGAGTGGACATGACCTAGTTTGTATCGAGTGGAATCTCTCTCTCGCTCTCTCTCTCTCTCTCTCTCTCTCTCTGCAACACATTTCACTGGCAAGGATTTTTTACGGGTAGGCCTACTATTTTCAGTGTAAAAAAACCTTCATGGAGAAGCGATAGGCTGGTACAAAAAACATAGCTGAACCATGTTTACTTTACTTATCTAAGACACACAACTTAAATGCAAATACCTATGCTGGTTGGTATATGATAAATAGCCATGGACACTTGACATGCTTTGAGAATGGTCACAGATGAAGAACTTATCGCCCAACAGAACCACTCAGCTGCACATGCGACATGCAATAGCGCCATACACGTGGGACGGGTTCATTGTCACTGCCGCTTGCTGGTTTATCCTATCCATGTTTGGTTTCCTATCGGTTCTTGCATAAGATTTACTGTTTAGCGTATCTTTGCTTTAGTGTGTTACGTTTAATTTGATCGGGAGACGTGTTCGTCGACGTCAACGTCAACCGACAAGACTGCAAGAATTCGCCGTGGCACTGCAAGAGGGGTGGGACAGATTGCCCCAAATCGTGATTGGACGGTTAATTAGGAGCATGCCACGAGGAGTTGCTGAATTTCTGAGGATTGGTGGAGCAATTACTCATTATTAAGACAAAGAAACAAAAACGTCAATTTTCACTTTTGACAGCGAATTTTCACTTTGCGAGTGAAATGGGGCCGTCAGATAAGTCGCCCATATGAACTGTTTATGTTCATGTGTAGGCTGGTTACCTCTAATAAAAACAGCAGTGCATTTCCGCAGGTTGTATTGTTTCTGAATATCTGAATGTCCAAACCGAGCTGGAGCCGGTTTTTTTTAAGCCAACCCGTTCAGACGACCAAGATGAACCAGTTTAAAATAAAAAGCCTTCTTAACTGGTTTATGTGCCACACATTTGCGTTCAGACGACAAAGTTAAACTGGCCTAACGATCCCCGTTTTTTTTTAACCAGTTCAACTTAAGCGTCTGAAGGGCTATAATGGTATTTTATATCTGTCTACTGCAGGTCTTTTTTTCCTGGCTTCAAATGTAGGCCTATAAATTATTATTTAAACATTTATTAACATGACAAGCCCATAATCAACTCGCTGGGTCTCCATTTAGTCAAAACTTTCAACACTCATAACCTCGCACAGAATAAAGTAATTTGACTGAAATTTTCAAATTCATTTTTCATTTTCTATTTTTGAAAAATTGTAGAAAGAATGATCAGCTTTTTGTCGAATTCTTTCATAATGCATCGTTAAGTGAGAGTTGATAGCTTTGGGTAGGCCTAATTTTCGGACTGAAAAGTTTTTAAAAAAAGTACACACAGTAGGTATATTAAGCCTGAACTATTCCGATAGGTCTGATGTAAATATAAAACGAACATATCCCACATGATAGGAATGAAATTGACGGTATGGATAAACAAAGAAACTGAAGACGACAGAATTTTGTTGTTATTGTCAGTGAAATGTGAGTTTGGCTGTTATAGAATTCGTTTCTCTCTTGGAAATAAAATGAAATGAGGTTTAACGTCCTACTGTTTTGCTCCTACTGGGCTAATGAAGACGGGCGTTTCTCTTTTGGTCCAACTAGGTAACATTTTGGGAACGGTCATGCAAATCTTCCGTTAATTATGGGAAGGGAATTCGTTTCTTTTTGGTCCACCAGGATAAAAATATGTCCGGCAGCTCTGCAAATTTCTAACACAAAATTATACTGCCCCTTCTACACCTCCCCATTTCATGCACGAAAGTAGAAATGGTTCCATTTGCACTACAATACTGCAGCTAGCGCGAGAGTATCTTATGAATGCATTGACTTTGGATCTGAATATTTCTTGAACGCATCAACGAACACGCGAGGAAGCAAATCTGTGCATTTTCGACATTTATTTCAACATTCTCATCACATCAGGCTTTTTAACTTGTTGGCTAAATTATTTATTTGACCTATTATCGCCTCTGCAAAGCACAGAATTTAGTAGGAGCCTATATCCTTTTCCTAAAAAAAATCTTTTACCTGGAAATAGATAAACCCAGATAATTTCATGTAGCTTGTATCGTTTTGAAAGTTATTAAAGAAAGTCAAACACTCTCGTATTGATAAGTAGACAATAAATACATTCATTTGATATCTAGGAGCAATATCCGGCTGCGCTGGTAACAGTAACTCATTAAAAATCCAATAGACAGACTGTAAAATGTAACGCGATCTTTATCCTTAATCTTACCGCACACAAGACCTGTGGGCTGAGGTTTTCCGGCTTACTGTTTTCCATACGGTTAATGTTTATGTTTGGCAATAACAAGGTCAGAAACTAACAAGGTATCGTAAATTTTATTATTTTTATTGACAAAAATATCTTCTGACCGTTTCGAAGTTGTTTATTTAATAATAATCATTTTGTAGAGAGCTGAACATTCAATCAGTTTGTAGCGCTTTACAAAGAAATAAAACATATAGACAACAAGCACTCTATCATTTAGCCTCGATCTAACTGACGTATTTTCATCAGGTTACCCCTTATTTGATTTAATCAATTAGTGAAATCCTATTTAAATCCGAGCTGTAGCCGAGCCATCCGTGGGTCTACAGAGTTGATTTTGGTCTTGTTGTTTAAATAAAGATCTAATTTATAATTTCTATAACATCTGAACTTGCAATAATCAGATTTAGCTCTTGCATCCTACACAGTACTATGCCCTACACTTGAGTCTTGAAGGCATAAAATCAAGGCGTTGGCCCCTGACATTAACAAACATCTAACCCTGCACGCCACTGGTTAGACTATAACGGGTGTCCCAGAAAAAAAAAACGAGTAAACTATTTAAATTGGTATAAATTTTATACGTATTGTACCTATATCATTAACATTTCACGTGTGGTACAATATGGATATTTGGGGGGGTGGGGGGCATATTGACCATTTGTTTATGTAAACTGGTGTGATTGTGACGTGACTTCTCAGTCCGGCAAAAGATAATTTGACATTCTTTTTTAAAACTCGTACGGTGATAACACTATTCGGGCGGTGGTCTTGTAAGTAACTAGTTGTCAAATATCCATTTGATACAGATATATAATACTTTAAATGGTGTACTAGTTTTTTTTTCTAGAGTGTTGCCACCCATATGGGTGTCATGTAACAGATATGTTAAGCACTAACATGTTGGTTCATTTACTTCACGGATTATCATTTTGAATAGTTAATCTGTAAGAAAATCTACAGACGATAAAATGATATTCGCGGTCAAAGGGCCCTATGTTCAGGGGTGGATTCAGGTGCGGGCACAGTCACCCCAAACTACACCCCCCAAAACCAATTTGAACTTTTTGTTGGTTGGGCTGATCTATAGCTGGTGAAATTGAATATTATATTCGGCTCCAGATACTGACACACACTTATTTTTGAAAAATATCTTGGAGGAGGACCCCCACGATACTCCTAACCAAATATTCTGCGTCCACCATTGCCTGGGTTATTTCATCGATCCCTGCACTTCGAAAATGGAGTGTTAGGTAGTCGAGTACATAGATATGGATCATAAAATCCGTTATCTATACGCAGGCCTTCCTTATATAGGTTAGAGCAGCGTCGCCTTCGTGGAATTTATATGGGACGTCATATTTTATCGTCATAGTTCCCCGTTAATTATGGGTTGGTTTTCTCTCTCGTTTCAAAATAACGCCCTACTATTTTCTTAGTCAGACTTACAAGTTAGAATTTGTCCACTTCTTACAACAAACAGCAGTTATTTTTTGTTATGTTGATATCTGAAAAGAGAGTTTTTCCGCCCGTGTCCACACTTCTTCTCGAGGCAATTAGCTACAGTTTCTATCGGATTTTTATCAAACTTACAGAAACTTGTTTTAAGACAAGATGGAGATCCGTATTTCTTTACGGCATAATCGGATTAATAGTTTTGTCGAAAACTATCTGTTTGCCAGCACGATAGAGGAGAAAATTTTCATCCAAATTTTCGGAAACTTTCAGGAAACGTGTATTATGATCAGAACATTACGGAGGCGTAATTATTGGAGTCATGTTTTTTTTTAAAACAATATTTATATTCAGATTTTGTATCTGAATAGGGATTGGGGAATAGAAATAGCCTATAGTACCACGCCCACCCCCTTCATGGCAGATATAGATACATGTATTTACATTTTATAAATAAACAAACAATACACAAATGAAAATATCATTAAAGTGAGTTTTGTTATAGATGTCTCTGGACCCGTCTGGTGATTTAGAAAAACGTGCAGTAAAATAGTATAGTGATTCGACGAGTAGACGAGTCATGTGAGGACGAACCCGTTCTATATTCTGCGTTCCGCGACCTTTCGATCCGGAGTTCCATCAAAACCCCTATTGCCCTTTGCAGGAATACCCGTGAATGCGATATAGGTTAGCTTTTAACGGATTTTTTTTTTCAAATTTACCGTGAGGCATTTGGGTCATGAGAGAGCGAACCCTGTCAATATTTAGTGTTCCGCGACCTTCCGCCCCGGGGTTTCCACCATTTCCGCCTACCCCAGCTCCTTTTTTATACTAAATTTGGTGTGAAGCATTGTGATCACGAGAGGATGAACCCTAACGATATTCGCCCCCGCCCCCCGCGACTTTCAATCCCTATAGATACTATCTCATTAACGACCTGTAGGTTTATAAGGTCTATTAAATGTGTAGTTGTTTCGAATCTTCAAGTAAATGAAAAATTAATATCATCAAATTGGTTTATCTAATAACTGTGTATAATTGTTCACCCGAATCTGGTACACTGATCATATAATTCTTCGTATATACGTGATCAATATAATATACAAAATATTAGGATGGTATCTAAATTTAAAAAAAATATACATTCTTAAAAATGTATTTTGTTTTGAAAATCATTTAAATTAGTATTAATGTATCGTATATCGCTTTATACACTTATCAGAAAATATTGTCACAAAATAGAAAATGTTGAAGGAGTCAAACCTCTAAATCAATGTTTTCCATAAGATTCGAAATTAAAAATACGAATTCAATATTGGTCCATTTCGATCAATATCGATATTTTTATCTTGCCGTGAATAATATGGGATCGCAATATCCAATATTTAAGACAAATGAACATTTTAAAATCAGTACACGAGTCATGTATTCTATGGATGAACAAAGAAAAGGATATCCTACATGACTTGTTTAAGAACAAGATATATCCCAAAATTTTATTTAACCCTTCTTACTGTTTATAAATTTAATGAACTACAAATAAATCATCAAGATAAACTAAAACTGTAAATAATCTAGTTCTACTACTACTACTACCTGGTGCTTTAACGTCTGCTTCCACAGAAGTGATATCGCAGACAATCTAGTTCATCTGTTTCTCCAATAGGCCTACATTTTTTTGGGGGGAGGGGGAGCGAATGGTTAGCACGTGGCGCGCTGTATCGTAAGATCTGTCATTGAGTCAACTGGCGTGGTTTCGAATCCCCGGTTGTACGTGACAAGGAGTAAGGTCGCCTGTCCAACCTCGTGGGTTTTCTCCGGGTCCTCCGGTTTCCTCCCACTGCTAAAGACACCCACGTTAGTCCCGAAATGACCTAGTTTGTGTCGAGTGGTCGTTAAACCCCGGCCATCTCTCTCTCTCTCTCTCTCTCTCTCTCCAATATAATTTTATGTTTTTGAATTGGTTTATGTTAAAACTACCATTGTTTAGCTATACTATATGATATTACAGCGATATGATATTTTGCCCCAAGTATGGTAGTTTTGTGTCAAAACAAAATTTGTGGTCGAATGACTTGGTCTATTTATAGCTGCGTGGAAACTACAAGATAACGTGACGATCTTTTTCTTCGAAAGCTAGTTTGATAACAGGTAGTTCACGTAATTTAATCAATCGATTGGAACATGTCCGACTTAAACAAAGTGAGTAGCAATTTTATTCTTTAAAGTATAATATAGAAGAAGAAATGTGTTGGTATTGACCTACTGTTTAAAATTCATTTGGTTTGCATACAGTAATTTCTAATTAAATATGCATATAATACTATGTGTACATCTGTGTGCGCAGGTGTACCGGTCATTCATCAACGGGACGCCACTCTATACATTACATTAACATGCTAGAGATATACCTATATATTAAAACATCGAGAATAAACTTAAAGGGGTAATACCATGCTTTGATGATCTTTCACCGATCAATTGTTTTAATTGCCGTGGTCTGTTTATGAAATAAAATAAAATAGGGTTTAACGTCCTACTTTTCTGCAGCGACTGGGCTAATTATTATTACAGCATATTTATAGTGCGCCCTTTCATATAACATGTTCAGGGGCACTTTACAAAGTGACAATGTTCTCATAAATAAACAACAAGATTATGGACATGTTAACGAATGTATACAGAGTCAGTTAAAAGCCTGATTAAATAAATGGGTTTTAAGTTGTTGTTTTTAAAAGAATATAGAGATGTACAACATCTTAAACTAAATGGTAGATTAAATGAAGGCGAATACGCCACAGTGTGCTATAAGGGAAATTTTGCCCGGACAGCTGCACTATTTCGAATTCCAACTTACTGGCAAGAGTTATTTTACGTGCACGCCAATGAGTACACGGGGTCTTGGGTTTTCGTACCATCCGATCGATTAGACAATGTTCTTTAGCAAGCCCCGTCCTGCACCAATAACAAGGTGGAACTTTCTCCGCCAACTTCCTGGTTAACGAGCCAGTGTCTTACTCACTTAGCCACCGCGGCTCTGATCTGTCTATGTGCTCAAATTAGATTGTATTCACAATTTTAGACATCTGCGGCGCCTTCGCGTGGATATAGATATTTTAACAATTGGTAAAAGTGTACACTTTACAGTCTGAATAATCGTTTTCAAGTTCAGGGGACACTCATGCACGATACTGTGCTCTTAGAAGTCCAATGCCCGTATTTTCGATAATTATTTGAATGAATATGATATTTGGTAAAGTTTAATTAATTACTTATCTTGTTGTTGTTGAACGTGGTAATACCCCTTTAAGTATAGCGATTTAACATCAGATAAAAACAAATTTAGCGGGCTGGGCAGATGACCCAGTGAATCCGTTATTACTCGTCACTTATATAGAAGGTTATCTCGTGTTTTCCTTTTGCGTTCGTCACTTCCCTTTCTTGAAAGCTTCATAGCAATGATCTCTGTGTTAAAATTATATTTGGAACATGTTTAACCAGTTCTATCACATATGTGATAACGACTGACACCAATATTGTCCTTTAAGATTTATATTGATGTAAATTTAATACGCCACAAGGGAGTTGTTGTTAATAACATTCATAACAATGGATATAACTACTCCTCTTTATTCAATAAGGACGTTTTGTAACACATACGGGTCACGTTGTCTATTAAATTAATCATAAAAAACCCTATTTTTGTGGGATGTTGGTTCGCAGGGGTTGTCTCTATTATTTGTGATATATTATATAGTAAGCAGCAAAAGAAACGCCAGGTTATTGGTATGTTATTCTGAATAGACGCATTGCATTAAACTTGCCAAATGTTTTTATTGTATATTTGTGACCACATCTCCAACTTTACCTGAACAATAAGGCTCCTTCTCAAACATAGAATTGAACCCAGGAAATGTTATCAAAAAAGCAACCTGAATTCTGAGATGGTAATGTGTTCGCCATGATTTTCATGTAATTCATGCTGCACGTGCTGTTCACCGGGACCAGCCCTATAAAATGCACCCCATACCTGGTTGAATCATTCACACTACAACGTCAGCAGCATGCCATGACTCGCGACAGTTCAAAGGAACCAGGCGCTTGGAAGACTCGACGCTGTCCAAGCCGTTGCCAATCACTTCCAGGTCAATGTTCGGACCATCTACAGGCTTCAGCAACGCTTTCTTGCTACCAACACCACGGATGATCGCCCTCGAACTGGTAGACCAAGGGTTACCACAAGGCGACAAGACCACCATGTTGTGCGACAGCATGTGCAGAATCCCTTCACACAGGCATCTGAGACATCACGTCAGACATTGGGAAAACACGGAAGACCCATCAGTATCGATACAGTGCGCCGACCTTACCGTGGACCGATCCTCACCCTCGCCGTCGACGTGAACGTCTACAGTTTGCCCAACAACACCAGGACTGGCGACACAGACAATGGAGAACTGTTCTGTTCACAGATGAGAGTCGGTATTGCGTATCAACTGCAGATGGCAGGACCAGAATATGGCGTCGGCGTGGCCAGGGTTATTCTGACCAATGTATTATGGAACGAGACTCATGGGGAGGCCCAAGCATAATGGTTTGGGGTGGAATCGACCTGAACCAGAGAGTGTGTCCTATGGTGTTCCAAAAGAGGAGGCAGCATCACAGCAGTGCGCTACATCGATCAAGCTCTCAGACCCCACGTCATACCACATTTCGCACGTCATCGAAACAACGTTTTCCAGCATGACAACGCCCGTGCCCACACCGCCAGAGTAACTTGGGACTTTCTACAGCAGAACGGTGTCAAGGTTATGCACTGGCCAGCCCTTAGTCCGGACTTAAACCCGATTGAACATCTTTGGGATGAAATTCAGAGGAGACTTAATAACGTCGTACCCAGTGGCGGCTCCAGCCGTCGGTGATTGGAGAGGCAAAGCTGGGGCAAAGTCCAAGGTTAAGGGGGCAAAGGCACGAGCTTCAACTAGGGGTAGGGGCCTCCCCCAGAAAATTTTGAAAAACAGGTTGCCGGAAATGCAGCCTGGCAGTATTTCAGGCGCTGATCCATGAGGTAAAGTGTCAAACGAAAGGACTTGCGAATCAAGACGAAGCCCACTCAAGCGCGTCAAAGTAAGGAGTCCTCCCCCAGAAAATTTTGAAAAATGCCGGAAATGCTGTCTTACAGTATTCTGTCAGGCACCGATCGTCGAGATAAATAGGTCTGACCAGATACCGTCCGTTGCCTGATCACTAGTTTATCCGACTAGAGAACAAAATGTCAAACGAACGGACTTGCGAACCTCAACGAATTCCCCTTGCGAGCGCCAAAGTAGCGAGTCCATTGGGGACCTCGCCAAGAAAATTTTGAAAAATAGACTGTCGGAAATGCTCTACAACATGCAAGTTGATGACTGAGTGGGGATGTGGGATTTATTCACCGTAGAAGGTATTGATTACCGAAACGTATCACAAATACTTTTTTTTATTTTCTAAAATTATTGGGGGGGGGGGGGCAAACAGAGGGCAGACACAGCCGATGGATTGCGTCAGGCTTTTCTAAGAGTGTGGTTCCAGGTGCCAATGGCGTTTATCAATCGTCTGGTCCACTCCATGTACAGGCGCTGCGCTGCTGTTATTGACACTCGCGATGGACACACCGGATACTGATGTATAGACTGTGTAATGTCTTGGAATTGTGATGAATTAATCACCAATGTGTCAACATACTGTTCACAAAAAAATGCTTTGATCCATTTAGTAAGTCGTTTTCTAGAACGATTTCATTAATGTGCCTCTCTGATTTTGAAATCGTACTGACGTTTTTGTTGCTGTTTAGTATATTATTGTGGTTACTGCCTAGTTTTAATTTACCTGTTATTAAGCTGTGATATTGTGAAACCCTATTAATGTTGGGCTGATTAAGGTGTGATATTGTGAAACCCTATTAATGTCGATCTTTGATCTTTAGTATTATCACTGTTACTGTCAACATCCCAGGTTCTGATACTAAGGGTCAATTATCTATTATTATTTATCTTATTTATTGTCATTGTGTTTGCTTTTAATTATTTTAATGGTTTTTTCTGGTTATTAATTAATTAAGTCAAATATGTATCAATATGCTAATTTATCATTAACTTGAAAACGTGACCTGTATGTGTTACGAAACGTCGTTATTTAATAATAGAGAAAGAGTCATATCCAAATATACCTTTTGTTGTGTTTTGTTATGAATAATTAAACGTGCTTCTAGATGTCATTTAAAGAATTGATAATAACATTGCAATAATTTTTTACCGTTCAATAACCTGCGGGTGTTGAGTTAAATGTTGCCAGAACGATAAAAGAATACTGTTTTAAAGTTACAAACTCTGAATATTTAGTCAATACACTGAAAAATGAAGTAAATTCAACAGATCGTTAGATCATAGTATACCAGGGGGTGCTGGTAACATGGAAAATCTCTTTAAATAATAGCTTAAAGCTGAGGCTAAGTATTATGGCTAAAGTCTATGACGTGCATATTCATATATGTGAGATAATGAAATTCGTCTGAAACTGCTGGTCTGTTCTTGCGACATGTTGATGAAATAATTCCATGGTTTTTAGCATCGAAAGGTGGAATGATCAATGATCCTAAAGAACAGGCAAGTAAACATTTGTTGACTGGGCGGAGTTTATCCTAATCTTACAAAATGCATGTTTAAAGGGGTGGTAGATATGTACTGTATTCCCATGATACAATGTCATGTGTCTTATACAGGGTTCGCACTGTCATTTATTTGTCCGATATACAGTGTATACAGTATTACAGATACATTTCACCGACCCCTATGCTTATCAAATAGGAATCTTTATAACTGTGATAGTACACACGTGTAGCTTGGCCTTTAAAAAAAGTATTGATAGACTGATAAATAGGTTGAGTATAATATATCTTTCAGTGTCTATTTCAGGACATAAAAAACATAACTAGAAACAGAAACATTGCACCTAACTTCCGTCGGTAATATCTTTATTAAAATCCCCCGCCCCCACATGTCGAATACAGTTATTTCACCACGCCGTTAGCAATAATACCCTTCCAGCGTAACATTAAACCGTTAGTCATACTATTATATCGGAATTAGATCATTCATTTTTGTGTCGGGACAAAAACTTTTTGAAACTGTGTAAAGATTATAAAGACTGGTTTCGGTGCATTCACAATTCATACGCAAATATGCCAATAATGATCTCCCCTTTATTGGTATTTTGAACGACTCGTCCTAAATTTGATCAGAATATACTTTGACACCCGTGGATAGTGTGCGTATCAAACACCAAACGGCAAAGAAATTGCCTATTTTAGCTCGGTCGGAAATGGTCTCAACGAGGTAATATCACTTATGCTACGACAATAATTTTAATATTTTCAACTTCTAACTACTGAAAGGAATTAGCAGCCCAGACCTGATATTTCGAAGATAGTTGATCAGGGCTATAACACATAATATGAACTCGAACAAGGGGCAAATATGAAACAACGGCGCATATAGGTATATGCAAGTCATGTTACAGAATGCATTGAGCCGATTTTTCTTGACAGTCACGAAAATGGGTCTAAGAGCACATATTCATGTAATATGAGTGTATATAAAATGATTTACACCCGTTTTGAAATACGCAAGAATCCAAATTCAACGACAATCAATTGCATCTGTTTAGTCAGTTCTACACGTTTTTTTTAGTATCATTTAGTTGCCCGTGAATCAGCTAATAATATAGGGGAGGAAATGGAATAAATAATGTAGATATTCGACAGTTTGTATTGTATTTAAATAATCACAGATAATTGAATGCGACTATATAGAGACTTCAATGTGTCTTTCGCACGGAATTAACCATTTTAATTCACTAAAACCTTTGGGACGGCTCCTTTGGAAATGAGATTCGTTTTAACGCCCTATTATAATGTTCTGTTCCGACTGGGCTAATGAAGACGGGCGTTTGAATGTAAACATTGTAAACTATATAGCAAAAATTCGATTTTCAAACCCTAAAAAATACCAATGCTCCCGATGTTCTGTTTCGATCATGAAAACATGGAATGGGTTTTGATTTCTGTGTTCAATTTATTTTTGGTGTTTGCTACATTTGAATTCCGAATGTTCAATTTTGGGTAATTGCTTTTATGCTTTCTTTGGCTGCACGTACATATATTTGGTTATATTTTTTTTATCATTTATCTTGATTTATTTATTTTATGTAGTTCAATATAATTATATAAGATGTAGTTGCTAAGCTTTACGTCATGGTCCCTGTGGTGTTCTTGGTATTTATGTTATTACGTGGAACTATATCTGCAGAAAGAGGTAAGTGAAACAAAATACCCCACCAGAATGCTTTGTTGCAACCCCAGTGAAAGGTGAAAAAAGTAATTATTTCGCTACATGTCGAAATTTCAACAAGAAATTCAGTAACGTATATCGATCCTTTAATTAGGTTGTAAATATTTTCTAAGTCAAATGACATTTCGATTGCTCTTTGGTGTTTGTTTTTAATAGAAGTACAGCAATGTTTTAAAGATAAGGTTATTTATGATCATCATTCGATTTTCGCACCATTCCAACTATATATAGTGGCCAATAACAAATCGCAATGAATCGCTCAGATTTTAAATATTTTCGAATTTAAACATACATTATGCGAGAGCTAAATCTGGCTATTGCGGGTCTTTCTTTAAGCCTGAAATGTTATCTAAATTATTAATTAGACATTAGTTAATTTATTCAGACCATAATCAACTCTCGATGTCATCGCTAGCCTGCGATATTTACTGGATTAGGATCTGAGTTTCTGCTCAACTTTCATTCATGATCAAATCATGAAATGGATAACCGAGACTATGTTTTTTAACATACCGACTTTGGGACGATGATCGCGACTAGGCCTAAAATTCAATCACTAAATTCTCGGTTTAGAGTGGATCAATTTGAATGACATTTTCAGCAAATTCCCTTTAAATTATCTAGTTTTTAACAATTATAATGTGAACTGCCAGCTCTTTTTCTAATCTCCCATAATGTATCTTTAAATAAATTGTTTTTACAGATGTTTGTGTTGGTAATAGAAGTACGGAGACCTTTGATTGTCGATTATATATCAGTAATTGTACGATGACTGCTGATAGATTTGGCACAATAACCCTAAAAAATGACATGTAGGTACTATAATCTTTATTTACAATCCCTTATTTCCATAAATGCAATAAAAATTTTTTTTGACTGAAATTGAACCCATACGAAACATCCGAACTAGTGGCCGAATATTCGATCGCAGAACTCCTGTAATCTGATATTCGAATTTTCGGCATAAATTAAATTTGGATTATCTCAGCTAGTGACTAATGTAATAGTGGCGATTCTACATTAGGGATGTATAGCTGCTCACGTATACATGATGACTTCAGCAATTGGTTCACAGAATCTTGCACGTTTCCACATCAGAGTTGCTCCAGGTTAGAAACTGTCAGCACGAATGTGCGTCGATATCGAGAAATTTCTGAATTAGCAAAGTTTAATTGTGTCAGAGAAAAAACCGCCTAAAAGAAAATTTAAGACTTCTGAGAATGTATTTGGATGGTATTATAGATGTTTGATGAATAATAGTATTAATTTGAAGTTCCGTTTTGTATTTTTATAGCAATATTCAATATGTGCTTAATATTCGATTTAGTTCGAATGATAGAACACTAATCCAAACAGTATATTCGATACTGTCAATAGATTTCTCTTTTCCAGCCATCCCGACAATTTCATCGAATTATTTCACTCTTGTAAATTATTTAGTCATCTGCTTGGAAATGTGTCTCACTACGCGATAGTTATCCAGACGTATTTGACTTGACCTATGGCTCATAACGCGATGATTATTCAGGCATTTTTGACCGGAAATAATATGTCCCGCAACGTACGCGATAATTATTCAAGCATACATCTTATTGGGAAAAGCCCTGGTTTACTTTCGGGGTTAAACCTTTCGCTTCCATATGGTCCGATACAACCTGTCGGAATATAATTAGGGAAATCAATTGGCACAAATCAAATTAGACACCTGGAAAGGTCCAATATTCTTCGTGCACAATATCTATGCTGTTCTCTTTTGTTCTTTTTTCTGTATAATCCCCCAAATTCAGAAGTACTGGAACAAATTACTGTGTGAAAGACTTTTTGAAACCATTAGCCAGGCCCCTGTTTTACAAAGCATTCTCTGACTTATTTTAAGAATTTAACCAACTTTCAATCACTTAAGTCTGAGAATGTTTTGTGAAACCGGTGCCTGGCGATGTACAATTATCCGAAGCTCTGTCTTACTATTTCTCACTCAGTTTCCGTAAGTGGTTGGCGATATGTAGCGAAATTCCACGCTATACAAAACTGAATTTAGTAATCCCGTTAATTAATTTATAAGCTTCAATATTTTAAGCCGAAAATATCAGACAAACTATTTTGGTTATTTTCGCACATTTTAACGTTTAATTAATAACGTGTACCCTGTAAAATCGTGGATTGCTCCTTTAAAAAATTTGTTTGTTATATTTCAGCAAAAATTGCAGCATTGGTCCACAAACAACACATGGTGACATCAACATGACATGTCCAGTGAACTTGCAAAACAACATATTGCCACACAATATTAGATTTACTTCTGGTAACTGTACGAAAAATATATATGGTATTACGGTATTCAAATGGAGTACGTATTGTTTTATATTAAAGGGACGCGGGCGATATTAGGGGAATACTGAAGGTGTACGTCGGAGCCTGTTGCTATCACCAATATTTCCGCCGTATCGTTTACAATTAATAGTCACTGTTTCCTGCATAAAAATGTCTTTTTTGTGCTCTAAACCCTTACGTTTTGGTATTAAAAGTCAGGATGTTCGATTTACTGTATATCTAATCATTACCAATTCTCAAATAATGTTACTAATAATATTCACATAAACATAAAGCCTATATCTCTATCTCCGTACGTAAAAATACATGATTCTCTGACTAAAAAAAATGAGTTACATTATAGATAAAGCCGTGAACATTAAATACATTTTGTTTTGTGTTCGAGAAGGAATTCAAAAACAAAATCGCTAGAAAGTGACTGAATTTATAGAAGAATGACGAATGGCAATTCTATTAATGTTATAGTTAAACCAAACCCTATTGGTGATGTTGAGTTGTCATCCAAACGAAGGATAATACATATACAGGGGTCAATGAAAGATAATTTAATCCCAAATACTAAGAACAGAGAAGTTAACATAGTCGTAGAACAACAAATAACAGATGAAGATTTGGCAAGTATTTGATCAGAGTCAAATTTTTAAACTTAAACGAACAAAGCAATATGATTTTAAAAATTATTAAGTATGGTTTTGTTAATTAACCTAGGCAGTCCGATTTCATCAATTTAAATGTGACATTTATCAGTAAGATAAATAATACCACTTTAGTTTGAAAACTAATTTATAAACTAAGTTTAAGAATGCTAAAAGTTTTTTGGGTTTTTTTTTTGTAATTTGGGTTAAATGACCAACGCGGCTAAAATGAACCAAACGAAAAACATTGCGGTTTCTGATTATACGCAAATAAAAATCTAAACATTTTGGCGATAAGTTAGACAAGCAACAGGGTTTTTTTCTGTGCTTTATGACCTTTTGATTTACCCGTTTGCATAATCCGGCTGGTGCCGAAGAAAGTAGGAAGTTTAACCTCATGGATTTTATTTCATTTCGAACCCTCGCCCACCAAAGGATAACCTGTTTATACTGAGCCTGTCTGTTGCGCGAGCGCTGTGACTCAATCAGTTTGTCGCTGGCTTGCTAACCTAGAGGTCCCGAGTTCGATCCAGGTGTTGGCCCAAAAAGTTTCTTGGGGCTTTCCGGCTTTCCGGGTATTAGTGGTACAAGACGGGTTGTCTGGCACAGCATTAGGTCGTTCGGATGGGACGAAAGAAACCTTGGCAGTTGGGAATTATTTCTGTCCGTTCAAATTTTTTCACACAGCACACTACATGGTGTATACCCGTCTTCATTAGTCCAGTTGGAGCAGAAAGGTAGGACGCTAAACCTCTGTCTATTGCCTCCTTGACAGTTTGAAGTTTTGCTATATTATAATTTTATATTTTCTTTTTAGATAACACCTCAACCCATTAGAAACAAAACTGAAACAATGGATCTATATGAACTAAAAACAACCCTTTATAGGCTCCATGCTTACACCGACTATAGCGTAAAAATAACATGGCGTGTCGAGGGTAGCATTTTTTGGAGTGATCCAGTTTTACGTTATATCAAAACTGAACCATGGCGTGAGTATAACATTCAGTTAACCCTTTTTACAAAATGAAGATGCGTGATGGAATATTTTGGAAGGGATGTCGGTTAATGTTATATCAAAACGGCCGCTATTGAACGAAAACTATGTGTCGCCGCCGCCCAGCTCCACCCCTACTTTCCCCAATCAAACAGTCCCGCACCCCAATGCCCATGGGTGTAAATATTTGTGATTAGTAAATACAAAATATTAAACATGCATTATGCAAGAGCTAAATCTGTCTATTGCAGGTCTTTCTTTAGGCCTGATATGTTATCTATATTATTAATTAGACATTAATTAACCTACCCAGACCATAATCAACTCTAGATGGCATCGCTAGCCTGCGATCTTTAGTGGATTGTGAGCCGATTTACTGCATAACTTTCCTTCACGATTTAACAATTAAATAGATAATCGAGACTATGCTGTTTATCGTACTGAATTTAGTAATGATGATCAAGACTAGGCGGAAATTCAATCGCTTTGTTCTCGGTTCATAGTGGATCAATTTGAATGAAATTTTCAGCAAATTGCCTTTACATTATCTAGTTTTTAACTATTATAGTGAGAACTGCCAACTCGTTATCGAATCTCCCATAATGTATCTTTAAGTCGCAGGTTTTACGTACTTTCAGTACCAACCATTGCCCCGAAACTGTTAAAGGGAGTATATTCGTTGGAAGCGAACGTTAAACCCCAAGAACGAACGAACAATCTACAGGACAATAGAATAGTACTTTATTGGCAGGTAAATTTTTTCTACTACTTGTATCTGCATCGAGGTACAGATAATTATGTTTTATAAATTTTTCTTCAGGAGGCGGCTGTTGAATATTGTATCTTTATTCGCACAGGTTTTATTCTCTTAAATCGATTGCGACATAAATTCAGCAGGATATGCCCACTCTCTGTCCGTCGTCAGTCCGCAATTTCTAGTTGTACAGGTAGGATTACTTGAAGATATACGCGTTTACGCTCAAACTTTGAAACTCGTGGGATAATTATCTTTCCGTCTACATTTTTAAAATTTGTCAGCCCGATGCAGGAATCAGATCTTTACGTAATGGCGGGATTGCATAGTAAGGCATAAGAATGAATTTTCCGAATTTTCCGAATTTTCTGAAATTCGCATTTTTAGCCCAATTTACGGAGCTAGTGCCCCACCTAGATTTTAGCACACAATTTCCATGAAAGGTGGCACTGCATAACATGAGTTGATTTTAAACAGGAACAGCTGGTATAGCTGCATTATTAATCTGGGTCTTGCATGTCGACGTTCTCTTGCAGAAAATACCAAAACTAAGAGAAAATGGGCCTGGTTTAGAATACGTCATCTACAGAATTCGCACAGATAACAAACAACTATCTAATGTTATTTTAGATAATGTCTCATTTAAAAAACTGAGTAGATTAAATATTTCCTTGGAAGAAACAAACAAAGAAAATGAAACCACTTCTTTACTGATTTACCAGACCACATTTGGAAGTTCTAAGGTATCAGGAATTCTTAGAAACTTTCTGGAAGGTGACATAGTTATGATCCTTGCCAACAACACAGTTGGGTTATCAAATTTCTACTCAGCACAAAGGATTCTTTCAACAGCAGAAGGCAAGGATTCTTTGTTAACTTTAATAATACACAATTGTTTATTATTATGTTTTCAAATAAAAGTACTTATTAATTGAAATGGAATGGATTTGGGTTTAACGTCCTACTGTTCTTTGCTCCGACTGGGCTACGCCATACAATGTGCTATGAAGCAAATTTTGCCCAGACAGCGGCGCTACGACTTACTCTTATATCGAATTCCAACTGGCAAGGATTCTTGTACGTGCACGCCAATGTGCACACGGGAACCCGGTTCCATCCGAACGACTATGCGTTGTCCCTTGCTGGGCCCCCTGTCCTGCACCACGGACAAGGGGATACCACGCCGTCAACAGTTGTGGATAAAAGGGAACAGTTCGTTGCCTGTGTAGCGACAAAGTCATCTTCGAAACATTTAAGAATTTCTGTTTACATGCCTATTTTAATTGTTATATTCTGTGTCTATTTTCAGCACCGAGTCAACCCTCCTCACTCACTTTTGAACATTTAAATGATACACATGTTAATTTAACCTGGGAATTACCACTCTCAATCACAGACCATCTTCATTTCTACTGGTGTTATGGCATTTGGTGGAAATTAGAAGGTTGGGTAGAGTGTAAGGTTAGTATAAACTAGAAGGTTTGGTAGAGTGTAAGGTTAGTATAAACTAGAAGGTTTGGTAGAGTGTAAACTAGAAGGTTTGGTAGAGTGTAAGGTTAGTATAAACTAGAAGGTTTGGTAGAGTGTAAGGTTACTAACTAGAAGGCTGGGTAGAGTGTAAGGTTACTAACTAGAGGGCTGGGTAGAGTGTAAGGTTAGTATTAACTAGAAGGCTGGGTAGAGTGTAAGGTTAGTATTAACTAGAAGGCCGAGTAGAGTGTAAGGTTAGTATTAACTAAATGTTGGGTAGAAAAAGGTTAGTATTAACTAGAAGATTTGGTTGAGTGTAAGGTTAGTAATAAAGAGATTTTATATAGCGTTTTCTCCATGTTGACACATGCTTAAAGGGACATTATGGAAGATTAGATAAAGACTTGACATTTCTCGCTATGATAGTTAGAATATAGATAACGTAAATAGAATATTCGCTTTTGAATTTATGCTAGCCTCGTTCATCATTACTAAAGTTGATTATGGTCTGGATACGTTAATTTTATTAATGTCTAATTAATAATTTAGATAACATTTCAGGCCTAAAGAAAGACACATTTAGCTCTTGCATAATGTATGTTTAACTATAAGGTTAAGTAGAGTGTAAGGTTAGCGTTAACTAAAAGTTTGGGTAGAGTGTAAGGTTGGTGTTAACTAAGAGGTTGGGGAGAGTGTAAGGTTAGTATCGAGTAGGTAGATTTGAAGATTAGTATTAAATAGAAGTATAAAAACAAAGCATTGGTTTTTTAACTTGGTTAGTACTACATGTTGTAAGGTTAGTATTAAAGAGCTGGATTGAATATGAGAATGAATTTATGATATTTTATTAAACCAACCAAGTGTTGTAAGACTATTTTTACTGTGTTATTCTTGATACTGACATTTCTCTTGCAGAATCAGATCTGGATTAAGACAGTCGCCGCACAATCAAACTCATCTGAACCCACCTCGTTTACATCATCATCTCCATCATCATCATCATCATCATCATCATACAACAGTCATATAATAGATATTACACAGGAAGAAAATATCACATGTGAAGGTTGTTTTCTACATTTTGGAATGTCCGCAGAAAGCCAGAATATATCCAGTCCCATTTTATGGAATACATCATTAAGTGTTCTTCAGCCCCCCAATGGTATGATTTATATTTTACCGCATCTAGTATGACGTATTAATAGTATCGAATGTTGTCTAAAAACTGAAAAATAACTGTACCCGTTATAGATATTACACTACAGGTCAAAAGCAGAGAAGTCGCCCAAACAATATAGACCTCTTTTGCATAAAAATGCATGCAGTGCAGATGGATCCGGGAATCCACTTCAGGAGGCATCCCATCAAAAACTGAAATTAAATTGAGTTGGTTTTTTTTTAATTTGAAATAATAGCTGTTAACTTTGTTGTACAAGCTGCCTTGCTTTCTTTTTTTATTGCACCTGTTTTGGCATATTTAAAACGTCGTCCTTTCTAATATTTCTGAGTACTAGGCCCTTGGGAGCATGCTTATCAAGGAGTTTGCCTCGGTCATCACCAAACATCAGCACGGAATTGTGCAGTCTAATTTATGCCATACCAGTTTAAATATGTTGTTGGTCTACATGGACATGACTGAAAGCAACTGTCCATTATACTGCTCTCCATTGGCTGAGTGGTAAATTAACACACATTCCAGGTTACGTCTGGCCCCAGGATCTATTCGCTTGATTTGTTGTTTATTGTTTGAAATGTCTATGTACATGTATGTTGTGTCTTGTCCGTGGGTTTGTCTTATGTATTTGTTTATGGACAGTGCGGTCCTCCTGCACTTACTATTAAAGATGTTGCTGGAGCATGTTAGCAAAATAAAAACAACTTTTCATTGGCCGAGTGCCTGGTCAGGACATGTCAGGGCAGTTGAATACAAATCCCTTAAATATGCTGTTAAATCATGTTAGCAAAACAAAAAGAAATAAACATATATGATTGTCTGCGATGACATAAAAGTAAGGAAATTTAACTATTACTTTTTTGCACCAACCGGGATAAAACTGGCATACACCATGCAGTGTGCTGTGGGGAAATTTTGATTTAACACATGATCTACGGCCTAATCGTATTTAAAACTTTCAGGAGGAGTTTGACGTCTAAGAACCTTCTTTTTTTGCACAATTCGAACGACTAGGTGCCTCGATCCGTCCTACCACTGACAGGGAAAATCCACACTAGAAAATCCTGGGTAATTTTCTCGGTCAACAACGGGATAGAACTCGAGAACAACATAATGAACCTGTATTTCATTTCTTATTTTATATTACTCCCAATATAATTCTACTATGGACAAATGTTTCAGATAGCCAAAGTGATAGTGGAGTATTTGGAGCACTAGAAATATCTCTTCTTGTCTTTGGTTGTGTTGCATCAATTATTATCATCGTTATAATTGTTACTGGGTTGGTTTATTTTTCATTTTTAACTCCAACACACATTATGCAAGAGCCAAATCTGCCGATTGCAGGTCTGTCTTTAGACCTGAAATGTTTTATAAACTATTAATTAGACATTTATTAACACTCCAAGACCATGTAATCTTATGGATCCGATTTTCATTAGATTTGGATCCGATTTGTCGTTCAACGAACATTCGAGACTTTGTTTATTGTCGTAACAATGGCAACAATGACAATCGATGCTAAAATGTTTGAATAGGCATTTTCCATGTTCAATAACCTGTAAAGACGTGTGACTTCCAAAAAAACTACAAAATTTGTTCATGTGGAGAGTCTTTTATTTAGATCACCTTAACCCTTGTGCGGATACAAGGGGTATTTCGGAACCCCGCTCCCATATGTGGGAAACTGGTTCCTAATTGTCTAGCGAGAATTTTATACATTGTCAGCAATGCTACAAATAGAACGGAAGTGAGGTAGTGGGAAAATTCACCATGACAAGAAACTAAAAATATTACATTCTCGGAAACCATGTGTCTTGTGGACTCCCCTCTCCTTTAAACATTTTGTTGGTTACAAGTGCCTAATCTGTTTTGCGCTCAGTGCAAGCTTTGCATTTGGAATCTTTCTTACTGATGATATTGTATCTGAAAACAAATCTAGGTGCTCTACCAACCCCGTCAAAAGACGATTCTACATGGAAATGACAATTAAGCTATTTGCAGATTTTGATGGTTTCAAAAATACCTTATAATTCATATCTTCACCGTTAATACCTCAAATATTTCTTTTTAGTTTGACTTGTTATTCTCCAGTCTTTATATGAAGCTCTAGTTTGGTCATATTTAAATACAATTATGCATACAAAAACCTATTTATGTCTGGTATCTTAGATTACCCCTAGCTGCCAACCAGGGTTTTCGTGCGACGTGTCCACACAAGGGTTAAATTGATAGAGATTTAGATCACCTTCATTGATATAGATTTAGATCACTTTAATTGATATAGATTTAGATCACCATAAATTGATATAGATTTAGATTACATTAAATTGACATAGATTTAAAACTATTGAAAATCACTAGAATCTAATAAAAATAACTTCTTGGACACGTTTTAAATTTTTTTGGATATAGAAATCTTAATTCAATCTTTTTTTATTATTGCAGAGTGAGGAAATACTTTACAAGGTCTTATGACATAGAGATACCAAAAGATTTACACGTATGTGTACCGGTACATTATATTATTCATTTCATATTCAGTCTAAGTTTCATTAAAGGTGCCTTCCCGCGTAAAAACTGTGTGATATGCTTATTTATTTGGACTAAAAACATATTCAAACTAATTTATCTATCAAAAGTTTGCTTCAACTCCCTTTTAAAAACTTTTAATCCCAAGAAAACTAACCCATGTCGCACGAATCTATTTTAAGAATCCTTCTTTGTCACTTGATTTGATTGAGGGACAATCCATGTACTGCTTGTATTTGGCGTTATAGTCCATGTACCATAAATACCGAAGCTTTCGCAAATACTTGGATTATCTTGTTTTTCCGTCGTTTAATCGCAGAGTCTACTGTACGTTTAAGTCTCCCAATGTTCTCTCAACCGTTAGCCACTAGATAAAAAAAAGAAATGCACCTTAAGTTACTCAAGGCTGTCAGTTAGTGACACAATTGCATTTTTGTCCTGTTTTCAGCAAATCCAATTATCATTTTATAATTTTCAGGTTTCCGTAAGCCAGGGCCTTGATAATGTAGCAGCTGATCTCTCATCAGAATCTCAGGAAAGTAATCCTGACAGTGGCAAAGGGGAATCGGTATCAGAAAACGATAACCCTATTCATGAGTATTCTAAATTGTCTGTACCTAGCTTGACACATGATACAAGTTCAGATAATATTCTCAGACAGAAATGTGAGAAACGTTTTGAAGATTCTCATATTTTAGTTCAAACTAATTCATCTGGGGTGTCCAGTCAGAACGACAAACGATTATCAGATGACAGTTGTGGTGAATATTCTAAAGCGGCTGTACAAGGACAATCCAATGATATAGAAATGACAGAAATATCGTTAAATAAGCAGGAAATGCCCCAAAAGTCAGGCGAAAAGACAATTAGATTACCCTTTGTTCATTATAATGGAAATATTTCTGCTCCCCAGAGTGATGAAGATGACAGCGTTCCTCACATTGAAGTTTATACCTCTTATCGGGAGCAAGATAGTACCGTTAATGTCTATTGAAGGAAAACGTATAGACAACATTTCGTAGACCGGTACACAATTACCCCTACCTCTGATAATGTTCTTTTTCAGCCACTTAAAGTCATCTAATTCGTAAAGCCTAGCTCACAACCCGCAGTACGTGCTACCACGGATAGTGTACGGGGAAATTTGAGTAAACCCATGAGTAAGACTTAGATCGCAGACTGGCCGTAGTGACCATTAGTCCTGCACATAATACAGTTTCACCCAGTTTCTTGTGGCTGGTCTGCGAGCTACCAAACACTACAAGTATAATGGTCTTACTCACTTAGCCACCGTGACTCACTGACTTCAGTTTAAGAAAATCAAAATTTTCGCATTAGCTTATGTACACACCAATCCCCTATTTAGCATTACACATGCCACAGCTTCTATGTGAAACTTGCTAAGATTGTTCAATTAATTTTATGAACGTTCACACTTGATCATTTAAAATTGACTGCTGGGACGACATAAGTATGTTTCATTGTGTATATAAATTTCAAAATATTTTAAAATCTTGTCGTATATTTCTAATCGTTTTAATCGTTTTATATTTTACTAATCTTTTTATTTTTTTCTGTAAAAAAAAGAAGGTTTTGTACATGATTGTGTTGATTATTCCATGTTACAGATTGGATATATTTATTAGAGTAATATACAAGGAATCCGTGATTAATTTCTTCAGAACTTATTTATATAGCGCCGTTTGGCCCATTTCCGACATTACACCTTGGCCCAAAGCCATTTTGTGCAGCCCATTTTTCTGATATAGAAAATACCTTCAAAACATGTTCTACTGAAATTAGTCACCGATTTCTAATATTTTCCTCTGCTGGTCGCGTTCGTTGGGTTAATATTAAATGTAACTTAAAATGACCCGTCTCGATCTGGTCGGGTTACTTATATAATTACTCCGGGTACGACATCATCTAAACTCAGCGGTGGATCCACCCTGTCGCGAATATCTTTTGAACGCTGAACAGACATTTGATCACATATTACTTCGAATCACCACAAAACCTTCAACCCAGGAGTCCGCCGCATTTACATGTTGTGGATGTATAATTAAAACATGGAGCTACGAAGGCGCAAAGTTCGACGTCTGAGAGTATAGGATGGCGTCCCCCAGAAAATTTTAAATATTAGACAGCCGCAAACGCGTTTTTCTGCAACTTGCATTCCAGATTTGGGATGAAAGGACAGAAATGATATTGATCAAAAAACAATCCTGTTTAAGATTCCTGGGCCAGACACCAGAAAATTTATGAAACTAGAAGGCCGCAAACGCGTATTCCTGCTATTCCGGTCTGTGAATACAGCAACCTGAAAATGGCCCAATAAAGACCATGATAACTCCAATCAACAAATGGTGTGAATATGTAGTATATCAAGGTTGTAGACCCTCTAGAGGCCACAATTTCTTTCCGATTTTGATGCAACCTTACATTTATCCTTATATCACAAAGGTCTTGGTTCCTTTCGATATTTGCGCATATCGGATAGTAACTTCCTGAATTATGGCCCTTGATCGTATGAAAAATTGCGTTTTAAGCTTGCGGTCCCTCTAGAGTTAACAATTTTTATCCAATATATCACCGTTACACCCTAATGACGGTCGAGTTCGAATTTCGTGAAAATCGGACAAAAACTGCCAGACAAAATGGCCGCTCGTCGTACGCTAATAGTGTAAAAATGTGGTATATCAAGGTTGTGGACTCTCTCGAGGTAACAATTTTCACCCGATTTTGATGAAACTTGAAATGCATGTTTATAACCCAACTATCTTGATTCCTTTCGATATTCGCGCATATAGGGTCGTAACTACACTGAAAAAAAACTTGTGTTGAAACAACACAAACTTGTGTTATTTTCAACACAAGTTAGGTGTCTCTATTTAACAACACAATCTTGTGTTAAATGTTGAAACAACACAAAACTTGTGTTAAATGTTGAAACAACACAAAACTTGTGTTAAATGTTGAAACAACACAAAACTTGTGTTAAATGTTGAAACACCACACAACTTGCGTGAAAATCTACACATTATTTGTGTTGAAATTTCTGAAACTTGTTTGTGTTGAAATTTCTGAAACTTGTGTTGAAATTTCTGAAACTTGTGTTGAAATTTCTGAAACTTGTGTTGAAATTTCTGAAACTCGTGTTGTTTCGTACAAACTTGTGTATAACAAAAACTTGTGTTGTATTTTACCAATTTATATCCAGTATAACAACCTTTCGAATGCAACCCCTTCCATTCGTTCTGTTTAAACTGTAATTATTGATAAATGACATAATAATTTTGTTTGTTAAATTATTATTTATTCAATAAATGATATGAAAAAATAAATTAATGCCTAATTAATACCAATACAGACATCTTGTGTTAAATGTTGAAACAACACAAAACTTGTGTTAAATGTTGAAACAACACAAAACTTGTGTTAAATGTTGAAACACCACACAACTTGCGTGAAAATCTACACATTATTTGTGTTGAAATTTCTGAAACTTGTTTGTGTTGAAATTTCTGAAACTTGTGTTGAAATTTCTGAAACTTGTGTTGAAATTTCTGAAACTTGTGTTGAAATTTCTGAAACTCGTGTTGTTTCGTACAAACTTGTGTATAACAAAAACTTGTGTTGTATTTTACCAATTTATATCCAGTATAACAACCTTTCGAATGCAACCCCTTCCATTCGTTCTGTTTAAACTGTAATTATTGATAAATGACATAATAATTTTGTTTGTTAAATTATTATTTATTCAATAAATGATATGAAAAAATAAATTAATGCCTAATTAATACCAATACAGACATCTCGAAGGTTAATAAACAAAGTTAATTCCAATACTAATAAAATTGTGTTATACAATGAAAAAATACCCACCCCCCATTCCCAATTATTAAATAAAAAGTAGCTATTTAAATTGAAAAATAAAGCACCGAGACATTTGGAATATTAATCAAAAAAGTTAATTTCAATACTAATAAAATTGTGTTCAATAATAACAATATCCCCCCACCCCTCAAAAAAAGCTATTTAATTTTTTTTTACAATTAACCTTAAAAAGAACTGAGAATATAATATATATGTTCACAATATCCCTACCCCATGGTCCCAAAACATACATTTTAAATATATCTAAATTTAATATCAACCAAACCAAGCACTAAAGACATTAATAATGCACTAAATTGAAATACTTTTAAGAAAAAATAGTCCCTTTAACAGATTAGGAATTCAAAATTTTCTACAATATATAAATGGGAACTAATAGATAAAGCACAGGCAAATAATTATAGATAGATAAAATAAATATAGCATAAAAATCAAACAAAATGGAGAAAATTAAAAATTTGTAAAACAAAAATTGATTAATTAATAAAACCATTTTATATAAAAGAGGCATTAACATTCGAAATGTTCACTAAATGTTTAAAAATAAAGGTTGATTTCATCCTACAATAATACATTTTTATAATTATCGAATGTTACTATTAATTATTGATGATCCCTCTATATTATTTCAAATTTTCAGGCCAAATCTTTAGTGTTTAGGATTACACTGCATTCTATATAATGAAACAATATTAGAGATTGTTTGGTATTTGACATTAAAAACAAAAATGTGATTAAAAAGGCAATGGTGACATATAACTTTTGGGTTTCCACAATAAGATCTGTAAAAGAATTTGATGACTTTATATTCAGAATTTAGAGTTGTTTTCTTTCTTTGGTATTAATATTCACTAAATAGATATAATTCTCCAAGGATGTTCAAGTGATTATTATAAATACACGTATCGACAAATGGGGTTTTGATGTGGATTTAACTTGGTACACCAGTCATGGGTATAGAGTTGAAAAGAGCATAATTTAACAATATATTATATTATTTTGAGACTCATATGTATGACTACATGCGAATGCAAGGGGGGGGGGGTATTTTAGTCAGGTAGCATTATTGCTTACTCATGTACACCAAAAACACGTCATCTCGCCTAAACAGATGTTTTACGCCAAAACGCTTCAACTTGATTGATTGTCATGTTTTTGGTGTAGATTTATATCTTTTCTTGGGCGCCGAATCGAACTACGGCTTTTAAAATATTCATAAATCGACGTAAATTGATTTTTTCAACGATAGTTGGTATACAACGATGAGCACATGAGTGAGTAGACTGTGGGAAAGTTACGACAACTCATTTCCAGGCGCCATTTTGGGTCCCAATTATGACGCCATAAAAGCTATGACGTCATGGCTTCATACAGGTTTACATATCAAAATTTGTTTTTTTCTTGCAGTATTAGGCGTTGAGGGATAATATAACGTTTTACCCTAAAAAAAAATGCAAAAGAAACCAATGCAGTTTGGTTCAGTGATAAATATATCAAACAAAATCATACCCAAAATCGGGGAATTTTCTGAGAGCGATATCTCGTAATCAGTGTGTTTTACTATTTACTCGTTGGATTATTCATGATTTCTTTTTAAATTCCTCAAACACAGAGTGGTTATGCAAGCGAAATGTGCCGAAAAATCGAATTTGACAAACGTCAAATTAAAAAATAGAAGTATTTGTTATATGGTGCCGGGCGTTTCTTTCATAATGGCCGCCAAATTTGGTAATATTATTATTATTATTATTATTACAGCATATTTATAGCGCGCCCTTTCATAAAACATGTTCAGGGGCACTTTACAAAGTGACAATGTAATCATAAATAAACAACAAGATTATGGACATGTTAACAATTGTATACAGAGTCAGTTAAAAGCCTCATTAAATAAATGTGATTTAAGTTGTTTTTTAAAAGAATATAGAGATGTACAACATCTTAAACTAAATGGTAGATTATCCCATAAAACAGGTGCTTGATAACTAAAAGAGACTAGTTGAATAGTTTTGGGCTTTAAAAATAGTTTATCTGATGTACGTAATATTCGACCATTATATCGTGGTTATGTACGCGAAATGTGTGGAAATCGAATTTGACAAACATCAATTAAAGAAATGTATTTTCCATGGTGCCGGGCATTTCTTTTAAAAGGGCTACCGAATTTGGTAATACATGTATAAGGCAATTTAACAAAAAAAACATAAATTTGGTAGACTAAAAGGGCATCTCTTAAGATACGTAAGATATTACTTTTGCAATGTCCTTTATATGGTTTTCGATGTCTCTGAATTTGAAGATAAATTTTGAAAATACAAAATAGCAGCAACACCAATTGGCGGATATTAAATTAATCGTCATTTTTCCTGTTGGATATTAGATAGTGTCTCTTAAGCATGATGTACACTGTAGTTCGATGTACCCTGTAGTTCAGATACAGTCTCCAAACCGTGTTTACACTGACTGTAGTTTGGGTGTAGTTCGTCAAATGAAGATGAATTTTACGATACAAAAAAATGAATATATTGTAAACGCGCTTTAAATATCTGGATGCGATAGACTTCGTGATAAAAAATTCAAGGTACATTATATCATTGGCAATAATAAGATCCAATTTTAGTTTTTAGTTACACACTGTTAACCACCAATAGATGTTTTAATGACAATAAATCATAAAATGTATTCAGCTCGACGTAAGACATAAATAGATACAGTTGGTTTAACTTGAATAGAAGTTTTAATTATCTATGCTGCATATATGCATATATCACCTTGCAGCTGAATCACATTACATATCTTTTTAGTTGATGTTCATATCGTCTTACGTATTTGTGAACATCAAGGTTAGTGCGACCCATTTGTGACAATTTCTAGTTCCCAAATATTAGCGATTTAGCTCCTTTAAAAGCGAATGCAAGTTAAATATGTTTAATCAGAGGCGGATTCAATGGGGGGCGCGAAGGGCGCCCCTCCCCCTAATTTTCAACAGTGCCCTTTTTTACGGCTGAAAGTGCCTTTTCTCAGACTCAAATATGTCAGTTCCCAACCCGTTGTAGGGATCCCAAATGACTCGAACCATCGACTCAAACACACCAGTCTGGGAAATAGCTCTTGGAATGGCTACAGATGCAAGGAAATGACGGATAATTTTCTTGGGAACCCCCCCCCCCCTCAGCGGCAAGCCCCGTCTCCGCGGTCAATGCCTTCATTTTGCAGCCCCCCCCCTTTTCAAAATTCCTAGATCCGCCCCTGGTTTAATAGTACTTTTATCTAGTGTATCTTTTATTTTGATTTTTCTTATAGAATAAGGCTATATAACAATAATGTGCGCTTCTTGTTGTATAATACTAATAATAGTATGTTCAGCTATACTTTTCGTTTAAAAAATGTATGTTTTATGTCCTATAAACACTTATTCGCTGAAATCTATGACATCCAACAATATAATAGGTCATATAAATAGATAATAAGTTTGCATGACGTCATATGAAATTCCTGGCTTCACAGTTGTCGCAACTTTATCTATACACGGCGTTGCGTCGACCAACCATGCAATGTGAAGTAGATGTCAATATGGTTATGTGCATAGGCGTACGAGCTGGGGGGGGGGGGGACCAAATGCTGGGAAAATTTGGGCACACAATTGTACTTTGTAAAAGTTGTATAAAAAAATATTGTGTTCTTGAATGTGTCCAATTTAACAGCGAATTTATTATTATTATGTAACATACTAAGAACCTAACTACATTTTTGGGGCACCAACCACCACCGCCCCCCAGTCAAAAATTTCCCCGTACGCCTATGGTTATGTGTAAGAATATTCAGTTCAATATATTCACGGTGTATGATTTTATTCATACTTCAATTTTAGTGAGTTACTTCTGCAACGTTTTTAGAAAAAATTGCTATTAATTTGGCCAGTACTGTAATAGCAAGTGTATAAATATTTTCTGTTCAGTCTGTACACAGTAACATATCTGAGAACCATATTATCATTTCTGCCCAAGGCTCCCTGTGATTTATAGTTAGCAGTGATACAAGGCAATTACCAATTTTCCATGCTCTTGGCCTGAAGAAATAAAATAATAAAAGTCAAGTTTTTATTATTATGCAAGTGGAAAAATACAATTCTTCATGGTATGATTTGAATAAATACAACTGATTTGAAGTTGGAATTATTATTTGTCTAAGATGACTGGGCATTTACAAATTGAAATAGCTACTCTTCATCAAGAAAATACATGAATATTTTTCCCAATCCACCTGGATTTTATTGTAGGTCTTTGTACGTGAAATAGCTTTATTTAACGTCCGCTTCCACCGAAGTGATATTGCAGAAAATTAACAAATTCGGATTCCCTTTTAAAGGAATTAGACTACACTATCGCTGGATTGTATTATATTCAAAATGGCGCCCAGAACACAAAACAAACATTGCAATTCAGGGCGGACTGGTGTCGAGGTTGTATCCTAAGAATGATTTTTTGAATATTTAATCAAACAGAACACAATTATGCACATGCAGTTATGATATAATATTAAATTAGCTTACCTCAAATACCTCGAAATATACTGTTTGGTCAGTTTGTCCGCCCGCCATATTTCTATTAGTCACACATCCTTCGGCCAATTAAAATGGACGTATATTTTGTTTTAACCGAAACGAAAAATTTGCGTTATAAATACATTGTATTAAAAAATACCCAAATCACAAACCTGATGTTCTTATTTTCTGAACAAAGTTTTTTCACAACAATATCACTTTTTTTCGATACTAATGCTTAATAATACAGTTAACATTTGCAGTACCACAGGATTTAATACCGCAAAATTACTTCAATAAATATTTCTTTCTTTGTTTTAAGAGTAATTTATTTTAATTGGTCATTTACAGGTAAGAATAAATTTCCAATTTCGATTAATGAACCAATTAAATTAAATAAAAAGATTAACTCGACTATTTCCACGCCCATTCAAACATTTTTTTAAAACGTAGATATAACACAATTGTTATTGTCTTTGATGTGTCAAGTTTATTGGGGCGATATCAATCAGACACTTCCAAATGCAGACATTGTAATAACCTGTCTCTGTATATTGTCTGAGACAAGATGTGAAAATAAACAAAGAGTAGAATCAGAATAATCTTTTATTATATCTAATTAAATAAATAGTTTATATTTAGATAATAATTGACTAAAACTTTGATCTCTTATATCAGTATACTGTTATAAAATACGTTGTTTTAAAAGAGATATTAAATGCATCGCACGATACATACATTGCGATTTCTACTTAATGTTTGTAATAATTAATATAATATCCTTTTAGATAATTAGAAATATTAAAAAATAAATCAAGTGAATTACTCGACATTCAAATTCAGGAAGAGTGGTTTTACATATAGGCTAGGCCAGATCCCTAATCCAGTTCCCCAATCCCATTAAGATTTTCTCAATAAATAAAAAACATAATGTGATAAAGGAACATAATAAATGTTATCTTTAATGTCGACGTAATTAATTATATGGGAAAAAAAACCACATAAGATTTTATAAATGTACACAAGTTTGTGTTAAGACATTGAAAAGAACACAAACTTGTGTCATTGCAATGCAATACAACACAAACATGTGTTAAATATTTTTAACACAAGTTCTTGTGTTGAGATCCAACACAAGGGTTTTTTCAGTGTACCTGAATTATGGAACCTGATTGTACGAAAAATCCCGTTACTAGCTTGTCCCTCAAGAGGTCACAATTATTATCCAATTTAAAAAAATTGTTGGTTGAGTTCGAATTTCATGAAAATCGGACCAAAACTGCCAGACAAAATGCCCCCCCCCCCACCGCCGGTACGCAAATAGTGTAAACATCTGGTATATCAAGGTTGTGGACCCTGTAGAGGTTACAATTTTGATCCGATTTTGATGAAACTTGAAATGTATGTTTATAACCCAAAGAACTTGGTTGCTTTCGATATCTGATCGTACCTTCCTGAATTATGGCCCTTGATTTTACGAAAATCGCTTTTTGTTTAGCTTGTTCTCTATCCATCTCTTGTGTGCGTATCCTGCCTGGCAGCTGCTGGTCTTCAAATTTGGTGTGAAGCATTAGGTCTGTGAGAGAGTCCAGTCAATAGCGATAAGATTCGTGAAGGCATAATAAGGCATAATAAGTTTTCCGTTCGGATAAGTTGCTATCTACGATGGCTATATTTTTCTCAAGACATATAGCTTCTGCGTGGGCGCATTTTCACGATTTGCAAGACTATCTTTTATTCAAATAATAACACATTCTTCACTTCCAATAATAACATACTTAATGCAGGCAATCTTCGAACATGTCTATCGATAGAGTAGTAATGAATAGGCCACTGAAAACGACCCTTTCATTGAAACCAACATTACAGCTGATTTAAATACTCCTTTCTATCTTACAAAGGGCGCATTCTGATACAAGTTGAAAAGAAGAAGAAATGAACTAATCGTACCCAATATAATAATATCGGGATCGGTTTGGTTCGGGACCAGGTTTGACCCGGTATCTTAGGTCTACTTATTTTACTTGTATATAGTTACAAAATAAGAGATCTAAACTAAGACATTTTTGCAAGTAGGGGGCTTATACAATACAGTAGGCCTACTATAAATAGGCCTCGTAATAATAGGTCACGGGGAAAAAGATATAATACATAGTAAACATAACATTACATTATGGGTAATACTACGGTGGCTGATTTAGGACACGCAAAAAAAAAAAATAATATCTCGAGCGCTCGACTTAATATCTCGATCGCTCGAGATAATATTTTTTGTTTTTTGCGGGGATTGAATGTAGAAGCCCGGAAGATCGCGCCACTTGCGCCAGGGTAAATTAGGCAATGATCAGTTCCTACATATGAAATAAATAACCTTGGGTCAGACCCGCGCTTCTAGATAAGAGAAAATGTCAGTCTCTCCTAGCAAAACTATGTAACCTCGATATATACAATTATTGATTCATATAATAACTTTCGATATATTCCCCACTTGGAAGGTTGTAAATATAACGGGAAATATTTAGTGGTGGTGATTGTATTATCTCGAGCGCTCGACTTAGTATCTCGAGCGCTCGAATTAATTATCTCGAGCGCTCGACTTAGTATCTCAAGCGCTCGACTTAGTATATCAGGCGCTCGACTTAGTATCTCGAGCGCTCGAGATATTATTTTTTTTTGCGTGTCCTAAATCAGCCACCGTATAATACTAATAATAACCTAAACAGTTGTGGTTATTAATCAAAGCGTTACACGAAGACAATGAAATAGTTGGGTTTAAGTGGAATCTCACCCTCACAGAACCGAGGGCTTGGACCTTGAAGCACAGGTCACGTAGTTTAATTAATCGATTGAAACATGGCGGGGGTGCAGTAGTGATAAAGAAAGTGAGTATTATATTTATATACGTGTGTATATTTTTCAGGTCTCTAGTTATTTATACATACAGTAACAATACATTTTTATAAATATGGAGAGATATTGCTGTCGAAATTGTCAGAGACCAGCGCCGAATTAACCATGGTGGAGGGGATATGGGCATGTGGGTACCCCCGACCTAACACAGGTGACAAGAACGTAGGCAGTATTATTCCACACATAAATAACGGGGAGACCTTGATACAGAGTGTCATATCCGCGAAGGCCGTAACGTTACGACATAGTATTAGTAACCGATCGAAGTCGATTTTACGGAGATATCGTAAGTAATGTAGTCTATACAAAAACTACATGGGTGGGGGGATTTTGCCCGGACAGCGCCACTACGGCCTACTCTTTTTTCGTATTCCAGCTGTTAATGGTTCTCGATTTTCGAACTATCCGAACAAGTCGACACCAGCCCCCCCCCCCCCGTCCTGTCCCACTGACGTTAATACATAATTAATATAGCAAAAGTTCAGCAAATATTTGGTCGCTATATGAACTTTGTACTACATATTCACGATGCAATCAAAAATGCACTATCTAGTATCTGTCGGAGGACTGTTTGTTTGCCGTAGTCTCGCTAAACACGTGTAGCCTACTACCTTTCAATGTACACATATCGCGACACATATGAGACGTATGGCTAATCGATTTGCAAATCCCATTCAATCACATTTAAGGCAAAAATAGCCTACTTGGTTTCATATAACCGTTGTATTTACCACGACTATTTATCAAATCGATTATCCAAATCATGGATCGTATATAATTAATTCAGTACAGTTCTATGTGGAAATCTTCCAGCTTGCTCGCTTGTCAACGTCTGATTGGCAATGCTCCCCTCCCCCCTATATTCCTCACAGTTTTTCGTTTGATTATACCTAATCCCACTGGGATTTGTCGGTCCATTGCTTGAGGAATATGATGTCCCCCATAAACTAGATATGAAGCCCCATTCCACAACCCTCCTTGTTTGGAGTCATTTGAAATAAGAGATGTTGCTACCATTGATTCAACTACAATTAAGCATAAAATCCTACCTCTTTTTAAATCTTTAACACATAAAGGCGGGGCCTCGTGTAAATAGCCCCCCCCCCCCCCCCACACACACACACACTCCCCTCCCGAAATAAAATGGCCGACTATAGTTCTAAAAACACCTAGCCTATACTGTTTGTAATAAGACAGAAGTCAGGGATCATCATGTGAAGTATTGATTAGGTGACGTGACACCTTGCACCCAGTCTCATATTAGCCCAGTGCTGGATTAACCATATGGCAAATAAGGCACGTGCCTTTATTAGGGCCAGCCAAAAATCCAGGCCACAAAATAATAAAGTAAAACTTTTTTTGATAATTATCAGGTGGTGACAAAAATGCTTGCCTTTATTTTTATGTAAATAAATTGCATCCTTCTTCATCTACGCGTTTGTCGTAATCTAGCTAGGCAGTGAATGGGAATATGTAGGCTACTTATAGTAAATACAGTACTCTCAATGTTCTGAATTTGTTTGTAATAAATTTTCTGTTGCTAAATTTAACTTTTATTAAAATTCCTTTTGTCAATGGGCCCAACATATCTGTATTTTCAGGCCACCTATCAAAATGTGTCTTAGGGCCAGCAGAGTCTTAATCCGGCACTGTATTAGCCTATTGGTTATGTTCTGACATCTATCTGCCATATTTTTTGTAGTGACTTACCCATGGGCCACTGTCATGGGGTCCCTGTCTTGTCACTATGTTCATTGTTCACAGTTTGCTAGTGAACGATTTTTTGCGCTGGAAAATACGTTTGCGGCCGTCCAATTTTCAAAATTTTCCTGGGGAGGAGCAGTGACGAATCATGGCGAGGACAATAGAGGCAAATGTCTTGGCCGGGCTCCGAAGGGGCCCGGTGATTTGGTGACAAACAAAAAATTATATTTGTTAGAAAAAAATCGTGAAACGTGGGCTTTTTTTTGTTGAGTTTTGAAATTATTAGGTAGTTGATATCAGAAATGCTTCCATAACCCGAAACCCGAAATATTATTTCTGGTTGACAGGTAGCGGTCTTGTTAATTGTCCAATATTTCCATCAACTAGGCCCCCGTTTCTCACTCAACCAGCTCGCTTGACAAGAATCGCAAACCGAGATCATCGGGCCCGGAATGGCAGTGGGCCCCCCTTCCCACTGGTCCCCTCTCTGCGATAGTTTTTTTCTTTTTCTTAGAACTAATTAAGTATATGACTTCCCGCCCCGGATATACTCCACAGACCACCATTTCAGGTCGAAATTTTAAAAAGTTTCTCGGGGGGAAGACCCCTTAAAGCCTAAGATGAGAGACGCCCCCACCCCCCTTAGGGTATCATCTCCTCCCTGGGGCCCGGCAGGTAAACTGCCCCAGGGTCCGGCGACCTCATGATCCGTCACCAGGGGGCCCCCCCCCCACCTAAAAAGTTTACTGCCCCTTCGCAGCCAGCAGGCTGGCTACGGGCCTGACCTACCTACATCATGTACAAAACGAGATAGGAAATCGAAACTGTTTTCTCGTAAAAACGCCTGATTGCACTTAGATGTCAACACCGAAACTGAAAGTAGTCTCCATACTTTTTATGAAATAATTTATAGAGGATTTAATGAGTACAGCGCCCTGCAGTGGTAAGTTGTTTTCTATCATCACTCGGCGAAACAAGTTTGTAGTTGAAGTTGCAAAACAAGTCAATTAATAAACGCTACAATTAAGTATATAATCAGTGGTAAGTAATATTGATTCAATAAGGATGAATTATTTTCATACTCGCAGTCGTAATGACTTCAGGAAATGACCACACAAGGGTTCTGTTTCAATGATTTATTCAGTCTATGACTATGATAAGAAGACTGAAAGTATACAATTAACTTCATACATGTATATGTACAATCAATATAAACTATAAAATCTATTTATTCATGTCCATTAAAATTATATATTACATATTATACATCAGTTAAAACAATAAACGTACTTGCGAAATTTATAGGGAAACTTCCTCCTATGAACCTGTATGAAATATATGTCACATGTTACACAAACTTGTACTCTCAATTACAGTAAAACTAGTTCTTAAATGATATAAAACACTTACCCACACTGATCAATCAGCAGTGAATATTCGCTAGGCCGCAAATATCACCGAGAGGGATGACATTGGTACAGGTAAAACCACTGCAGGCAAAAATGCAATAATTCAATAATAAAGTACAGGCAGCTATCAGAACACACAAGAATAACGATTGGCATTGGTAGGATTAGAATCGGATTCTGTCAGTCCACTTTGTTTGGAAAAATTGATGAATTAAGAACTATAACCTACCCGGGCCTTTGTGCTGTGGGTTCATGGCCCATCCTCATTCTATTTGAGGCTCTTATCACTGTCAGGATATCCAAGCCCCGACAGATAATCAGGGCTTCGTACATACATTTGGTATGTCATTTGGTATGTCATAGAGATCATGTATCCATCAAAAACTTTCGAGCCCAGGGGGACAGACCCACGCCCCCCCCCCCCGATCACCACTCGTCGAATGCTTGTGGGAGAGCCCTGCTGCAGGACCTAGGTAAATGTATATTAAAAGCGGAGTCTTTTAAATAGAGTTAATATTATTGACTATCCTATGTACATGTAGGATGCAATTACTAAAAAAATAGATTAACTTCTTTAACTTTTATTACAAAATATTTATTAAAAACTACTGTACCACTGACAAGGGGGAACCAAGCCGGAAAATCCTGATGAACTTTCTTGGCCAACCAATATGATGTGAAATAAACAAAGATTTTTTGGTATAATTCTTGAGCAAAGCCCCCCCCCCCCCTCTCCTCCCTTGTTGCAATGCACACATAAGTATAGTAATAAAAATTTCCATTCCTATACCTTCATCAGGATTTCACATGGCAGCCATTGCCAAAACAATTATAGTAAACAATTACAATTAAAGCAGCAGTTATCTTAAATACTGAGCATTTAATCAATTTATCTATTCTTTATTTTATGTATTTTAAGCAATGAATGGATCTAAGATACAGTTGTCAAGCTTGACACCATGTCATCTGTTGTGTTATTAGTATTGGCGTTACTAGGAGGTGTTTTACCAAATATTAGACGTAAGTGTAAACATAATGGGTTGTGTAAAGGTGAAATCTAGCAGTTAATATTTGTTTATATTTTATTCATTATCTATGATAGTAAATACACAACCTGAAATGGCCTACAACTGATTCCCACTTTAATTTACAAATTAAGACGGGGAGTTGGATGGCTGAATGGTTAGCACGTGCGCGCTGTATCATAAAGTCTGTCATTGAGTATGGTCGCCTGTCTAACCTTGTGGGTTTTCTCCGGGTCTTCTGGTTTCCTCCCACTGCTAACGACCACTAAGCGCAAGCGAATTACGGAAATAAAATTAAACCATATGTTAGTCCCGAAATGACCTAGTTTGTGTTGAGTGGACGTTAAGCCCTGTTTGTCTCTCTCTCTCTCTCTCTCTCTCTCTCTCTCACACACACACACACACACACAAATTAAGACAGACACTGGCTGTGTCATTATCAGAGTGACTCATTGCACATTTACTCTTTGTATAATACTCGGTTCGCAACCCAGGAGTTCCCAGGTTCGATCGCGGTGTTGGCTGAGAAGGTTCCTCAGGATTTTTCTCCATGGTTTCCCCTTGTGACTTGTTCAGGATGGTGGCCCTGGCAAAGAACAGTGTGATTTCTCCTTGTGACTTGTCCAGGATGGAGGCCCAGACAAAGAATAGTGTGGTTTCTCCTTGTGACATTAAAGTCTATTTCATTTCATTTCGGTTTTTTTTTTGTGTCAGTAAATGTCAAGCTGATAATTATGCCTAAGATTACATTTCAACTGCATTATGTCTTGCTAGTATCTCCAGTCAAATCAGTGGTGTGTTATCATTCGATCTCAATGATTCTCTATCAAGCAGGGATAGATTCGGAAAAAACGGCCACAGTAGAGATTAAGGTACACTCAAGATCTACTGATTACCAGATGCCTGTGGGATTTTTGATGTATTTCTTTTCTGTTCTGCACTGCACCCTATAAGTTATCTTAACATAGAAATAAGCTTTATGCATGAAGTGGGTTCATCTGGAAATAAATACCGGTAACTGATTAGCTAACATTTTGAGGGACTTCACAACAAATATCACTATCTTCACAAATGTCAACACACTCCTGACACTTGAATTAATACACTTTTGTGGAAAAATATTTTCAAACCTATAAAACTTGTCATAATTGTCAGAAAGTCTTCAGGGTATATTATGATGTATTGCATATTAACTTGACATTGTGAAAGAATATCCATGCTAGAAATGACTTAAAAAATTTGCTTTTTTTCTTCATGTTTTTACAGATGTTTGTGTTGTTAAATAGCTTAAATAAAATTGCGATTGTTCTACTTATTTTGGGGGATGGGGTGGCCGAATAAGTTTAACGCACGCATGTTTGATCATAAGGTATGTCATTGAGTCAAGTGGCATGGTTTTGATTTCCTGCTTGTACGTGACAAGGAATAGGGTCACCAGCCAACCTCATGGGTTTTCTCCGGGTCCTCTGATTTCCTGCCACAGCTAAAGACAGTATGCACAAGTGTATTATTGAAATAAAATTGAACATATGTCAGTCCAGAAATGACCTAGTTTGTGTTGAGTTGACATTAAACACCATCCTTCTCTCTCTCCCGTCTTATTTTTACAGCTGTATGTGTTGTTAATAGAAGTACAAAGACCTTTGATTGTGGATTATATATCAGTAATTGTACGCTGTCCTCCGATACAAATGGCAGTATAACTTTAGACGGTCAGAATATCAAGTAAGTACCCAAGTTAATCTGTATCATCTATTTTTATTTAACATATTATTCCAAAGTAAATGAAATGAAAATGAAATGGGGTTTAGCATCCAGCTGGGCTAATTAAAACGGACATACGCCATACAGTGTGCTATGACGTATTTTGTCCAGACAGCGGCGCCATGGACTACTCTCAACCAAATTCAAAAGGTGGTTTTTTTTTCGTGGATGCCAGTATGTACACAAGACGGCTATATGTTGTCCCTTCCAGACCCTCTGTTCTGAACAGGACCTCCAGGTTAGTGATCCAACATCTTACTCATTGAGCCACGTGGCTCCCTCCAAAGTAAACAACCTGTTGGTATTAGCTGATTTCAGTGTGACAGCACATCAGGGTTATACCTCAATGTTCATAGATACTTTGCTATGTTGAAAAGGTTATGAACAAAACTTGACATGTAGTTTGTTTTTACTTGAATTGAAAGTCCCTATTTCAAACATGGGTTGGTTGGTGTGCTTTAGATCGTAAGGTCTGTCATTGAATCAAGGGGTGTTGTCTTGATTCCAAGCTTATACGATGGGTTTTATTCAGCCACCCTCAATTATTGAAATAGAATTGGACTATGTTAGTCTAAAATGTCCTAGTTTTTGTCGGGTGGACTTTGTCTCTCAATAACTTCAGAAAATTTTGGTTGTAAATCAGGGAGATTTCTTGCTGAAAGTTGTCAGAATTTTTCATTAGACCAGTTATTTTCTATTATATACATTGTATATATTTATTGTCAAGAATGGAATGATTTGGGGTTTTAATCAATACTGTTGGAAGTTGGGCCATTTTAAGAGAAGGCTTAAGAATGTGATAAAGAACAATTTCTTTGATACCTAGCAGTATTTTTATATGCCCACTTTTTTTAATGGAAATTTTTCAAATTTGGTTGTAAGCATTGCAGGGGTCATGTAAGAATAAACCGTATCGATTTTCAGCTTTCCATACCTTTCAGTTTGGGAGTAATCCCCCCTTTGCCGAAAACTTTGTGAAAGCTATATAAGCTACAGTTTTTGACAGACTTTTGATTTCAGAGTTACCCCCCCCCCCCCACACCCCGCTTTGTTGAATACCTCCGTCCTTGTGAATACCTTAGAGGCTACAGTTTTAACAGGGTTTTTTTATACGCCCCTGTTTGTTTTTAGCGTGTTCTCTATCCATCTCTTGCAAAATGTGGGCGTATCCTGCCTGGCAGCCGCTGGTTTTCAAATTTGGTGTGAAGCATTGAGGTCATGAGATGACGGACCCTATCGACCCTATCGATATTCAGCGGTCTGCAAACTTCCATTTTAGAGACAACCCACCCCTTTGTCAACTTTCCAGTCCTGAGTTATGCCCTCTTTTCCAAAAAACCTTAATAACTATATAAAGTCTATAGTTTTAATGGATCTTTTCATATTTGGCTTGAAGCATTGGGGTCATCGATCCAAATCGATATTCATAATCCACAGCCTTTCGTTCCTGAGTTATGTCCCCTTTGCTAAAAACCATGTGAACGCAATAGAGACTATTGGTTTTAACAGATTATTTTTCAAATTTGGTTGGATGCAACGGGGTAATAAGATCTAAGTTTTTCTTTTGGATGAGCTGCAGTTGAGAAAAAGTTGCTGTGTGGGTATATTCCACGCTTTGCATGACTATTTTTATTAAAGCTTGATAATGAAATACAGAGCAGACGTCATAATTGGATTCTTTAAAACTTTGTTACATTTTTTTTTAAAAAACATTTGTTGACATTGTGGATGTATAGATAAGGGGGCTTAATTGATAAGGGGACTTAATTGATAAGGGGGCTTAATTGACTAGCCCCTGTCTTTTTTAAATCTGAAACTGTGTTCTGCCGTAGCTTAAAGGACCTAAGTCCGTAACTCAAAATCCTCCAAAATCTTCGACATCGAAAACACGAATTATTGGTCAATTTAAATCAACATTGATGATGTAAACTTACCGGGAAAAGATGAGCTTCTGATATCCGATATTTAAGATAAAATAATTTTTTTAACATTGGTACACGAATCGTGTACCATAATGCGCTTCAGTCCCAGTTGTGTGGGAGAGACTCGAGGGACGAGGCTAGACACATTGCACCAAATCAAATGGAGTTATGTAGACTAGAATAACTAGACGCTAGAAATTTGCACTCGATTGAGATTGCTGACTTATTTCGCCGAACATAACTGATTTGAAATTGGAGTAAAAACGGAAACCATTAAATGTAAATCAGTTTATGTACATTCATATTACAGTATTATATGCGTTGCGACCCACTTTTGTGAATTTCTAGGTCCCAAATGTTAGCAATTTAGCTCCTTTAATTTTAAGAAATTTTAAAAGTGTTAATTATTTATTGATTATTGATTGTTATATTTCAACAGAATTTGTAACATCAATTCACAAATACAAAATGGTTACCTGAACATGATATGTCCTTTTGATCTGGAAAACAATATATTGAATCACACTATTAATTTTACTTCGGGTAACTGCTGGCCTACAGAAAGTTTTCAAGTTCGGGCTTTCAAATCTGGTACGTATTAATTGAGATAGTAAACAAAGTCAAACCCAATTTTATGTGAAGAAAATAGAAAAATCATTTTTATTTCGACTATGGTACGAATTATTAAATTTCAATTGTTTCTAGAATTATCCATATTTTGATTTAATTATGACTTGATTTTTGAATACCAGTAGTACACCATATTTAAATATGCAAATGTTGCCAAGGTGATCCATTGGTCTTATAAACATTGAGAGTAGACTATAATATATTATGATAAGCAACGTATTGTGATTGTTGTTTGCGTTTCATGTTATAGTTAAACCAAACCCTATTGTTGGTGTTAAGTTGTCTTCCGAATCAAGGAAGATAATTCGTATACAGGGGTCCATGATAGACAACTTAATACCGTCTATGTTGAGCAGAGAAGTTTATATAGTCGTAGAACAGCTCATAACAGATGAAGATTTGGTAATTATATAATCAAATTCGGTAGTTTGTGCAATTTAAAAAAATTAAGATATTAAATTATACTAGTCCTATGCAGCTATATATTTTTATGAATCAACGATCAAGATTGATCTGACAGATCGCACCACTTCAGAATCTCAGCCAAAAAAACAGGAACATCATTCACCAGGCCTCTGTGAACCAACCCTGCTGAAGCTCTATGATAATTATTCAAAGAAATGCAAACATTCTGCTTTATTTTGATTGAAGAAAAGTTACTGCATTGTCATTTCCAATAGTGTCATAATTGATAACTACATGACGTATGTCGTGGGATTCCTTGTGATTATCATGTTACTCATGATTGCAATAGGCCAATAATTTTTATTTATTGTTAAGCAGTTTCGGTGATTTTAACATACCATACTTGAACGTATGTTTAAACAAGGTATATGTCCAACACAAAATTAAATTTAATCTACCTTAAAATCACCTTGATAATATATTATCTTTTCTTGTTAGAAAACCCCTGAACCTGTAAGGAACAAGACTAAAAGAACACAGACTTCTCAACTAGATATTTCAGTTCGCAAACTCCATGCTTACATCAACTATAGCGTAACAATAATATGGCGTGTCAAGGGTGGTATGTTTTGGAGTGACCCAGTTGTTCATAAAATCAGAACTAAACCATATCGTAAGTGAATGATCCAATTATCGCTTACAGAAATGTTTATGCCCAGATTTACAATGGAGTTGGAGATGGAAATGAAATCGGGTTTAAAGTCTAACCATACTCACCAACCTGGCTAATGATGATGGATAATTTTGCCTTGACAACAGAGCTACCAATGTGTTTATACCAATGTGTAAACAGTTGTTTTTTCGTCCAATCCATAACTTTCTGTATCGAATAGTCACATTTATCAGGTCACTCAATGAAAAATATAGCTTCATAACCCCTATATTACAGAAAAACTCATTTCAAACAGCATTTGATTTGTATTCTTCAATAAACATGTTTTTATACGCCCACATTTTCATGTGGACGTATATTGTCTGTCCGTCCGTCACTTATTGAATTATGGTCCTTGATTGTACGAAAAATCGCTTTTTCTTTAGCTTGTTCTCTATCCATCTCTTGCAAAATGTGGGTTTATCTTGTCTGACAGACGCTGATTTGTGGAGGACAGTGAAAACTGTGATGTATCCTTGAAAAAATATTTTGTAAATTACAGTATGCCTTCAAGAAAGATTTTTACTTACTTTTAGGGCCAACTGCTGCCCCAGAACTCTTAAAGGGGGTATATTCTTACAATTTACAGGACAATGGAATAGTATTTTATTGGCAGGTAATAATTTTTTTTAGATTATATTCTAAAATATGATAGTTCTTTACTGGCAGGTAATAATATCTTCTGCTACTTGTATCTGCATGAATGTACTGATAAACTTTAACAAAGACTATTATCAGAGGATTGTCTAGGGTGTCACAATGTTTTTCTACTAGATATCATTTTGTTACTATTGATTGTTCCTCATAATGATTTATTTGATTAGAAGTGATATACCGGTATATTTTAATGTAGGTTTTACTTCATGAGAATGTTGAATATTGAGTTTTTATTCACAACGACTTAAACATATTGTCATCCACTGTGTGCATCAGTAATTTCTTGTGAACACCATACAGGACATGGTTCTTGCAGGGATTGTTCTTTGGGCTCATCAAATTACCTGGCACAATTATATTACCCTGATAACCTTCATATTCCTGAAATTTAAACACAGAAATGACTTTGCTACTGTTGGACATAAAAGTGTGTCTTGACAGACAGTCTTTGTTTTTTTTAAATGGCAACTTGGTCTAATAGACTATATATATATAGAGTATATATAGAATTGATTGCACTGATCAATAGTATGTATATGTTATGGCAACTATGAATTTTAAGTTGTGACCAGTTTTGAAAGATTGAAAAAGTTTGATTATTTAAAAATGAACACACATATTCAGTCGACCAGATTAAGGAACATCTAGTATGTGCTTCATTTATCTAGGCCAGGGTTGAGTCCACTACAACAAACTAAGCAGATTCCATTAAGGGGTGTATAGCGGAGGTCTTGCATGACTTTTTTCTCTTACAGAAAATACCAAAACTAAGAGAAAATGGGCCTGGTTTAGAATACATCATCTACAGAATTCGCACAGATAACAATCAACTAATTAAAGTTATATTAGAAAATATCTCATTTAAAAAACTGAGTAGATTAAATATTTCCTTGGAAGAAACAAACAAAGACAATGAAACCACTTCTTTACTGATTTACCAGACCACATTTGGAAGTTCTAAGGTATCAGGAATTCTTAGAAACTTTCTGGAAGGTGACATAGTTATGATCCTTGCCAACAACACAGTTGGGTTATCAAATTTCTACTCAGCACAAAGGATTCTTTCAACTGCGAAAGGCAAGTAGTTCTTTTGAAATTTAGTATTACAGAAGAGAAACAACAATCCCTTGCAAACTTCGATATTCTGGAAGTTGGATCTCTAAAATAAATATCAGTCCAGAAATGATTCAATTGAAAATTTGTGAACATCCTTCACTGCCAACCATAATCTGCGCTAAAATCTTTTGAGTAACATATTATCAATTGGTGAGATCAACAGATCATTCTCATAAAAGTTATAATAAACAAAACATAAATTATTAATGTATGAAAGTTTACAGACTAATCCCATTTTGATTTGTTCTAAATTATAACACTGTGAATAGTAGGTGTGTGAATTAGGATTGTGGATGTTTCGTTATATACGGATAAAACATATATATATGATGGGGCTATAGCAATCATTTGTCTTGTCAGAATTGAACAATACTACTACAGGATAACCTTAAATAATTGTATGTTGAAATGACCAATAATACAAATAATTACAAATTTATATGATTATTACTTGACACATAGTTTAAACTAATTAAACCCTTTTGTTTCGTCAAAGCTGACATAATTAATCATGTGTATTGGCTTCATTGGTGTCTATATTAGCGGCATCTTTAACAATTTCACACACATCTTGCTTTAATCGGAAGCCTATTATTGTAGATGTATTGTTGGCTTACTTTTGATCAAAATGATATGCTTATATGGCTTAAAGTCCATATGATTTTTATATTTTCATTTTATGTGCTCTTTAAAGGCATAATACCACTCTTGTTGTAACTGAATAATATGTCCCAATCTTTATTCTGGTCAACAAATTGCACTACTTTACAATATTCCAATTAATTGATGATACAAAATTCATCTTAACACACCTAATTTAAAAATATTGGAAAAATTCAAATAAATGATTTGAAAAGCCTGACGTAAAGCTTTTTAAATGTGACTTGGATTTAAAATATTTTTGAGCCCTCTGGACAAGTAAGATAATTTACACAACAGGTAAGACACTAACACATCTAGTACTTAGAATAAGGCTATTTTTTTATTTTCTGGAGCTGTCAAGCCAGCAAGAGTGTTATTGTCCCTTTAAGTTAGATCAAGCTCCATGATTGAAAAACTAATTCCAGGTCGATCTTATCTGAAAGATAAGTGGTAGACAGAAATGGGGTTTCACATTCACTTGACACAAACTAGGTCATTTCAGGACTAACATACGGTTGAAGATTTTTTACAATAATTTGCTTGGGTAGGGAAGTCTTTAGCAGTGGGTGGAAATTTGAGAAAACCTATAAGGTTGGACAGGCGACCTTATTACTTGTCACCTACCAATTTGATTAAAACACAGATCCTATTTCATTTCTTTTTTAAAGTTCAAAATTTCATTTTACTTGTCTTTACTACACTAGAATCTGGAAGAGTTGTTATATTACCGGCGTTTTGGTTGAAGAGAGGGATAAGCTAATGAAACAGTCTGTTACGGCGACTTCTTGGCGTGCCATACACAGAACTGCGGGTAAACGACTAGAAATGCCAACGCTGATCGATTAATCAATGTCTTGCGTCATAGTAGGGTCAAAAGCCGCTTTCACGATCCATGACACGACCTTCGAGTACAACTTGTCAACTTCATGTAGTGTAAGCCATCGAAAGTATAAAAAACGAAACGAAATATAGATCTGTATTTTAACGAGATTAGTCACGTACAAGCTGGGAATCGACATCATGCCACTTGACTCAGTGACAAACCTTATGATCTAAAGCACATGTCTTAGACTATAAGGCCTCCACCCCACCCCCATCACCATAGATAAGACATCATGGTTATGAAATCAAGAAATTATATAATAACTACACTTATAAAGAAGTTATGTCACAGTATTAACACTTGTACTTCTTGTGAATTCCATATTCCTGAAGCAATGGCCCGAGAAATCCCTCCTGGCCATTGCTGGATTGGCTTCTGGTACATGAGCTTTTGAGGGAGTGTGTCTATTCTTCCAGTTCAATCAAATCTATCCCAAGTACTGCAACAGGACAGCCCTTCGTTTAATCTGGGTCTTCCCTAAAACTTTGGACAGTGATTTAAGGTATTAAAAACGGTGAAAGTATGTTCGTGTCCAAATATTCGATTTGATAGCCTCGTTTGTCACACAATTAGTTTTTCTGCAATATTCTGCTATGCACTGGTTAATTGGGCATAATAAAATCGTGAGTCATGACGTAACTTTATGTAAACATATTTGGTCCAATTTAGAGCTCTGTTTTAAGCGTAATGCTTTTGTAACGCAGTTAGCTATTGGTTGTTAATCGGACCATAGACCAGTCATAATTTGGAACAGAAATTGCTTTCTTTAAAGCAGTGTTTAGTGGGATTAGGTATAATCAAACGAAACACTGCGAGGAGTATGTGTAAATCCATACAGTCTATATGTCTATTTTAATTACTTTGTTACATTTTATTATTTAATTCAGTATTAAGTCAACCACTGGCACTTACAGTTGAACTTTTAAATGGTACTCATAGCAATTTAACCTGGAAATTACCACACTTATCCATAGACCATCTTCATTTCTACTGGTGTTATGGCATTTGGTGGAAAATAGAAGGTTGGGTAGAGTGTAAGGTTAGTATTAACTAGAAGGTTGGGTAGATTGGAAGATTAGTATGAACTAGAAGGTTGGGTAAAGTGGTAAGATTGGTGTTAACAAGATGATTATGTAGAGTGTAAGGTTAGTATTAACTAGAAGGTTGGGTAGAGTGTAAGGTTAGTAACTAGAAGGCTGGGTAGAGTGTAAGGTTAGTATTAACTAGAAGGTTGGGTATATTGGAAGATTAGTATGAACTAGAAGGTTGGGTAGAGTGGTAAGGTTGGCGTTAACAAGATGGTTATGTAGAGTATTAACTAGAAGGTTGGGTAGAGTGTAAGGTTAGTATTAACTAGAAGGTTAGGTAGAGTATAAGGTTAGTATTAACTAGAAGGTTGGGTGGAGTGTAAGGTTAATATTAACGAGATGGTTATGTAGAGTGTAAGGTTAGTATTAACTAGAAGGTTGAGTAGAGTGTTAGGTTAGTATTAATAAAAGATTTGATAGATTGTAATTTGGTAAGTATTTCTAAAAAAAAAATCTGGACAGAAAATAGGGTTGGTATTTAGAAGATGGAGAGATTGGTAGTATTAATTAGGATTGATTGATGTAATAAACAAAGTACAAATTAAAAGAGTTGAAAGAATTGGTATGTATTTTCTGACAGTAACATGGGTAGAATTAGGAGGATGGGTAGAATGTAAAGTTAGTATTAGTAAAATTAGTTAGGCTTGATAGATTGTATACTAAGTATTAATTAAAAGGAAATGTTAGACTGCAATTTTTAATTTAAAAATGATATAATAATGGTAAGGCATAGGTAAAATGTCAGATTAGATTAAATATTAAATGAAAGTTAATATCCTGATGATTTTTTTTACCTTTGTAAACTGTTTTTATTATTATAATGGTTTATAAGGTCTATTGGTACATGTTTATTCTTGATAATGACTTTTCTTTTCCAGGAACGAATCTCAAGTAAGACGGTCACCATAAAATCAGGCAAATCACAAACGTCATTGTTTTCATCAATATCATCATCATCATCATCATCATACAACAGTCATATAATAGATATTACACAGGAAGAAAGTATCACATGTGAAGGTTGTTTTCTACATTTTGGAATGTCCGCAGAAAGCCAGAATATATCCAGTCCCATTTTATGGAATACATCATTAAGTGTTCTTCATCCCTCGGAAGGTATGTTTGTGGGTTTTCTTTACATCAAATTAATTGACTTACTATGGTTTAAGTGATGAAATATGGATTAAGATATAAAACTAGCAGGACTTAATGCCTTATTTATTTTATTCATTACCGCTGGAGGAAATGGTGTAAGTCGTGTTAAAAACTAGAGATGCATTTGGTACCCTTCTCTTTATTTACAGATGCCCATTTTGGATGGCCCATGTACATGTACATCTATCAATAATGAATCAAACTATATAAAGAGGTTTTTTATGCTTATAATACTACCATTCTAGTGATATCTTCTAAAATTCCAAAGCAATTGCTTCATTTTCTCATTTGGATGAATATTTTTATACGCATTTCATGTGGGCGTATATTGTCGTCGCCCCTGTCCATCCGGACGTCGTCCGTGTACAATTTGTTTGTTGATACTGTACAGGTCACAATTCTTATCCAATTTTGACGAAACTTGAATTTAGGTTTATCTCCAACAGATATTGGCATTTATAAGATCTAAACTTCATGGATTATGGCCCCTGATTGTACGAAAAATCACGCTTTTAGCTTGTGGACACTCTAGAGGTCACAATTTTCATCTGATTTTGATTAAGCTTGAACTTGGTTCCTTTCGATATTTGCGCATATCGGATCGAAACTTCCTGAATTATGGTCCTTGATTGTACCATAATGATGGTTGAGTTAGAATTTCGGGAAAATCGGACCAAAACTGCGAGACAAAATGGCCACCTCCCGTTCGCAAATTGTGTAGATATATGATATATCAAGGTTGTGGATCCTCTAGAGGCCACAATTTTGATCTGATTTTGATGAAACTTCAAATACATGTTTATAACCCAACGATCTTGGTTCCTGTTGATATTCACGCATATCGGATTGTAACTTCCTGAAATATGACTTTTGATTGTACGAAAAATCAGGTTTTTAGCTTGTGGTTCCTCTAGAGGACACAATTTTTATCTGATTTAAAAAAAACGTTTGAATACATCGCCATTACACCCTAATGATGGTTGGGTTCGAATTTCGTGAAAATCGGACCAACACTGCTAGCCAAAATGGCCGACCCGTTCACGCAAATAGTGTAAAAGTATGTAATACCAAGGTTGTTCACTCCCTGGAAGTCACAATTTTTATCCGCTTTTGATGAAATCTTAAAATATATCTTTATGTCCCAAATTACTCAGTCCATTTCGATATTCGCACATTGCAGACTATAACTTCCTGGATTATGGCCTCTGATTGTACGAAAAAATGTTTTTTTTTAGCTTGTTCTCTATCCATCTCTTACAAAATGTGGGCATATCTTGCCTGAAAACCGCTGGTATAATTCTCTGCTGTATTTCTCTTTTTGTGACATCACAACTCTTGAACTTGAGATGCATCGATGATACCCTGGTAACAGATGCTATTTCCCACTTGTGAGGTAACACAAGAGGTAACTGAATACATCATTAAACATACACCTATACATTATTGCAGGTCTTTCTTTAGGCCTGAAATGTTATCTAAATTATTAATTAGACATTAATTAGCCTATCCAGACCATAATCAACCCTCGATGACATCGCTAGCTTGCGATAATTACTGGATTGGAATCCAGTCTGCGGCTCAACGCTCATTGATGATTAAATCAAAATATGGATAATCGAGACTATGTTTTTTTATCCTACCGACTTTAGTAATGATGATCGAGGTTAGGCATAAAATTCAATCGCTAAATTATCGGTTCAGAGTGGATCAATTTGACTGAAATTTTCAGCAAATTCCCTTTACATTACCTAGGTTTTAACTATTATAGTGAGAACTGCCAGCTCTTTATCTAATCTCCCATAAAGTATCTTTAATTAGGTCTGCATTTTAATTTGTGCTGCAGAATGAATAAATTGTCATAAAATATGCTAATTAAGAGGTCAAACTGGTCACTCTCATTATGATAGTCCATCATTGTTTTGGTCTTTCACTACATGAAAATCTATCTTAACTTCTTTATTCTCCAAAACTATATATACATAGTTATTGAGATAATGCACATTTATATACAAAGATTCAAACTTAAATGACACGTGCGAACAATTAAGTAATATCAATAATTAATAAATAATATTGACAACAACAATAGTGGTGTATATTAAGTATATAACAAAAGGTTTTCATGGAGGATTAATTTTTGATGTAACGATTTTAATGAGACGACATAACTTCTGTAATACAACAGTATTTTTACAATTAAAAAGACTTTGAAATTTGAATATATTTGGGCGATTTTTGCACCAATCTGGCAATAATCTTTTTCTTTCAGAAGAAAAATATTTACAATTTAAAATATAGTGAAATTCGTCACCGATGTCGGCTGAGTCACAGACATGACATAGTCTTTCGTTTCGTGGTGTTTTATTCCACCTCCCCGACTCAATCGGTAATCGGTGACTCCCAAGTCTGAATCTAGACAAAATTTGTATGTTAATGTTTGTTAAATTTTTAAAATATGGTTCTAATTTGAATTCGGTTTTAAATATTTTGTAACAAAGACATTTTGTTGAAAGTTGTATACCTGCTAAACATTTTTGTGTTATGTGTTATGTGTTCTCTTTGGAGAATTGAAATTCGGTTTAATATCCTAATTTTCTGCACCAACTGGGCTAATGAAGACAGGCAAACGCCATTCAGTGTGCAATGAAGGAAATTTTACTCGGATAGCATGTAAATGTGTTCATGGGCCGGTTTTTCATCCCATCTGAACGACTATACATTGTCCGTTGTCTGGTCCTACACTGGGTTCTACACCACTAACAAAGGGAAACCACACCAGAAAATCATTGTGAACTTTCTCGGCCAACACCAGGATTCGACACAGGACCTTCCTTTGGAGAAATAACGACGAATATGAATGTTTCAGATTATACAGGACAAACAAAGAGTGGAATATTAGGTACTCTAGAAACATCTCTTGTTGTTACTGGTTGTGTTGTGGCAGTTATCATCATCGTTATAATTGTTACCAGGTTGGTTTATTTTTTATTTTAACTCCAACACTGTAGTCAGCTGCATCTTTAGGACCTGTCAAGCGTTTCTTGTGAACACATTATATACTACAGTTCATGTCCGATTTGTTCAAACTTGTAGACAGTGTTCAATTGGTCATAAGGAAAAACCCTATTAAAATTAAAAATTGTTCATTGGCGTATCTGAGTTATCTACTTGTTTGTGTGGATTGTGTGTCTAAAGTCTATTAATATCAAATTCAGGCAGAAATAACCTGCCTGAAACAGCTTCTCTATCAGTACATGTACTACTGACAAGGCTACTAACAGGGTGTGACATTTTTCTCTTAAATTTTCTCTGTTATTAAGTCATTTCGACCAACAAATGTACTCTAGGGGCATTGTACTTTCTAACAAGACTGTTTCCACCACAAAAATATTATGTTGTGATGAAATAATTCCATTGTTTTGGTGAAAAGACATATATTTTTTCTCTTTGTTCATAATTCTCTCTGCCACCTTTTGTTAATAAACACTGTATTGGCTAAAAAAAATGACACTTTAAATCAAATAATTTTGTATTTGTAAATTTTCCTATCATTTCAGAGGTAAAATATACATTACAAAGTCTTATGACATAATGACACCCAAAGATCTACAAGTATGTCTAAATTATATTAGTCATTTCAAACTCAGTCTAATTTTGAAAAATATTTAACCTTAGACATATTCTTTTTGTATCTATTCTATACACCCATGTTTATATGTGGTTGTTTATTGCTGTTGCCCCTGTCGGGTTATACCTCCAAAGTTATTGCCCTTTAGCAAATTAGAATCTTGTAAGAGAAACAGCTGTTACACAATTTATTTGAAATTGATATGGAAATTAGCAAGACAAAGAAGGGTTAGTTACATGTACCTAAAAAGAATCACCATGCAACAACATTTATGGACTGACAAGAAGACTGTGAGCGTATTGTCACTTTAAAATATCAATAAATTGTTGACCTGAAAACCAGAAAGTTATTTTTTTTTTACATTTATTATTATTTGATTTTTCAGAATCCCCTATGCTCAAACATTGATGACTCAGTAGAAAGTAGAACTTTTCAAGATTCCGAGGAAAGTTATCCCGACAGTGGCCAAGGCGATTCAGTATCGGAAAACGACTCTCCTATTCCTGGATATTCAAAATTTTCTTTACAAAACTCGACACATGATAAAATTCCCGATAATATTACCAAACAGAAATGTGATAAAAATTGTGAAGGTCCTGGTTCTTCAGTTCAAACTGAATCATCTGGGATGTCCAGTCAGAACGACAAACGATTATTAGATGACAGTTGTGGTGAATATTCTAAAGCGGCTGTACAAGGACAATCCAGTGATATAGAAATGACAGAAATATCGTTAAATGAGCAGGAAATGCCCCAAAAGTCAGGCGAAAAGACAATTAGATTACCCTTTGTTCATTATAATGGAAATATTTCTGCTCCCCAGAGTGATGACGATGACAGCGTTCCTCACATTGAAGTTAATACCTCTTATGAGGATCAATATAAGACCATTAGTATCTATTGAATGAAAATATATATTTAGTGTATCTTTTTTGTCCATTATAATGGAAATACTGCTGCTAGTATTGCAATGTCAGTTTTTCTTCACATTAAAATTAATATAACAGTTTGGAGTGATTACGTCACATTATAACTAAACACACATCGAATCAATCCAACCAGTTTTCGGATATCTTGATCTGGAACTTTTCTTCAAAATTTTCAGTAATGTAAAAGTATCAATCCTGTTAAGCCTGGTATTGAGGCCTGGCTCGGTACCAAGTTTGGCCTGTTACCATATTTTTTATACGCCCACTTTTTCATGTGGACGTATATTGTCGTTGTCTCTGTCCGTCCATTCACACTTTGTTTGTGGGCACTCTAAGGTCACTATTCTTATCTGATTTTGACGGAACTGGGAATATAGGTTTATATCCGTAACTTCATGCATTATGACCCCTGGTTGTACGAAAAATCACGTTGTTAGCTTGTGGACCCTCTGGAGGTCACAATTTTGATACGAATTTGATAAAATTTTGACGTATGTTTATAATCCAAAGATCTTTGTTCCTTTTGATATTAACGTCGGAGCATAACATCCTGAATTATGGCCTCTTATTGTACAAAAATCTCCTTTTTAGCTTGTTCTCTGTCCAACGCTTTCAAAATATGGGCGTATCTTGCATAGCAAATGCTTGTTTCAATTTAAAATTTACACAACCAATATTTTTAAATTTTAGCTCAGGTTGCCGATTGCTATTTCTTCCAATTGATATAAACATACACTTTTGGCTAATAATTTGCCAATAATTTATTCTGGTTTCTATTGTCTATTATCAGTGGTGCAGGACAGAGGGCCTGGCAAGGTACATCATATAGTCGTTCGGATGGGTTGGAAAGCTGATGGCCTCTACTACATGAAGATCTGACCGGTTGTAGTGGGAGGTCTGACAGAGGTCAAACGATGGCTTTTGACAATATGACGTCAGACATTTGATTACCCACAGTTCCATGTACTTCACGCCAAAAGCAAGCCGTAAAAGACCGTTTCATTGGCTAATCCCTCATATCATCCAGAAAGTGGATTATATAACAACTCTTCCAGATCCTAGTGTAGTAAAGACAAGTACACGTAAAACATGTAAATTTTAAATTAAAAAAAACGAAACGAAATAGGATCTGTGTTCTAATCAGATTGCACAATGGCATGCACACACAATATCCCTTGGCAGCTGGAATTCGACATGTAAGTAGGCTGTAGCGCTGCTGTCCGTGCAAAATGTCCCTCATAGCACACGTATGCCCGTCTTCATTAGCTCAGTCGGAGCAGAATAGCGTAGGACATTAAACCCCATAATTTCAATAGCGTAGTTATAAAGCTGATTAAGAAACAAAGTGGTTTTTAGATGGTTTCTGTGTACAAAATTCAGCGGTTGCCAGGCAAGATACGTCCACATTTTGCAAGAGATTGATAGAGAACAAGCTAACAAAAAAGAAGCGATTTTTCGCACAATCAGGCGCCATAATCCTGGAAGTTATGGTCTGAAATGTGCGAATATCTAAATGGACTGACATAATATTTGGGATATAAAGATATATTTTAAGTTTCATCCGCAACCTTAGTATTACATACTTTTATACTATTTGCATACAAGGAGCATGCAGTTTGTCCGGTAGTTTCAAACTCAACCATCATTAGGGTGTATCGGTGATATATTTAAATGCTCATTAAAATCGGATAAAAAATTGTGACCTCTTGAGGGTCCACAAGCTAAAACGTGATTTTTCGTACAATCAGGGACCATAATCCAGGAAGTTACGATCCGATATGCGCAAATATCAAAAGGTACCAAGATCTTTGGATTATAATCATACATGTCAAGTTTCATCAAAATCAGATAAAAATTGTGACTTCTAGAGTGCCACAAGCTTGGTATTACATACTTTTACACTATTTTCGTACAAGGAGTGGCCATTTTCTCCGGCAGTTTGAGTCAGATTTTTACGAAATTAAACTCAACCTTCATTGATGTGTAAAGGTGATATTTTTAAACATTTTTTTTTCAAAAATTGAATACAAATTGTGACTTCTAGTAGGTCCACGACCACAAGCTATAAATAGGATTTTTCACAGGAAGTTAAATTTGGATATGCACGGTTATCAAAAGGAACCAAAATCTTTGTGATATAAATATAAATTTAAATTTTCATCAAAATCGGATCAAAATTGTGACCTCTAGACGGTCCACAACCTTGATATACCATATATTTACATTATTTGCGTACGAGGGGCGGCCATTTTGTCTGGCAGTTTGGTCTGATTTTCACGAAATTCGAACTCAACCTTCATTAGGGCGTAACGCTGATAAATTCAAACGTTTTTTTTTAAATCAGATAAAAATTGTGACCTCTAGAGGGACCACAGGCTAAAAACACATTTTTTCGTACAATCAAGAGCCATAATTCAGGAAGTTACGATATGATATGCGCAAATATCGACAGGAACCAAGATCTTTGGGTTATAAACATGTATTTCAAGTTGCATCAAGATCGGATAAAAATTGTGGCCTCTAGAGTGTCCACAACCTTGATATACCATATATTTACTCTATATTCGAACGGGTTTTTTTATCGGATAATAATTGTGACCGCTAGAGGGACCACAAGCTAAAAACGTGATTTTTCGTACAATCAGGGGCCATAATCCAGGAAGTTATGATTCGATATGCGCAAATATCGAAAGGAACCGAGATCTGTTAGTGATAAAGCTATATTACAAGTTTCGTCAAAATCGGATAAGAATTGTGACCTGTAGAGGGTCCACAAACAAATTGTGAACGGACGGGCGGACAGTGGAGACGATAATATACATTCACATGAAAATGTGTCAATGTGGGCGTATAAAAATGGTAGACAGTGAACAATACTTGTTTGCAATTTGATCTTTTTCTTGCCGGTACCGTTAAAAATTAAAGACAGGTTTATCATTACTGTTTATGAATTTGTATATATTATTTGATTGGCGTAAGTCTGTCATTTTCAGCTGATATGCCAAGGTCTACACAGGACCTTGGTTTATTTTCCCATCCAAACGACTAGACACTGTTCGATGTGTCAGGGCCTCTGTCCTGCACCGCTGTCCTGAAAACTTTCTGAACCAACACCGGGATTGGACCTTGGACCTCCTGGTTACATAGAACATATCATGCCATACAATGATGTGCCATTAACGCCCGATAACAGAAGAATGTTTTTTGTATTATGTCACCCAAAACCATTGGTCTTGCCCTTTTTTTTATAATTTTGTAATTTTATTATCACCAACTTTGATATAATATTTAAACATGTTTAATGACAAATTGTATAGTTCATTCTTTTTGAGAGAGAGAGAGAGAGAGAGAGAGAGAGAGAGGTCACGGGATCGGATGGGCCAAAAGCCTGAGGTCCCATGTAAGTAAATAACCTGTGAATGTGGCATTTCGAAATAAGAGTAAGCTGTAATGCCGCTGTCCGGGCAAGATTGCCGCGTAAAACACTACACAGCATGCCCGTCTTAAATATCCCAGGCAGTTTTAAGAAAAAAATAATGATTTTATTTGAATCCCGAATAACAAAACACATTCTGTTTCGAAACAAGATTTAACTTCACGCTGTCGCTAGTTCCATCACCAGATAAACTGCCTGTCCACCCACCTATATACATTGTGACAACGATGGGATTCCATACATAACCAGGCTTTAAACACTTTACCAGTGGTTCTCAACCACTGTGCCGCGAGATCTGCACGACACACTAAGAAAATGCGAAAACCACGTGATCCTAATTGAGTATTCGCTGGAGTTCATGGCTGTGTTGTTTTGTTTTTTTTATTTAGTTCGAGTCATTCTGTGAGTCTGACTAGTTTGTGTCGACGATTGTATGCCGTCTGACTTATCATTTTATTTTGCAAAATTCAATTTTTTTTCACATATATTTAGCCAGGGGTGCCGCTATTTTTTCATGTGTCTCAAAGTGTGCCTTTGCCAAAAAAGGTTGAGAACCGCTGACTAAAGGGCAAGGTAAAGTGACACCATAGTAATAACACATTTCGCTGTTGTATAAATGTAAACAATGTTTCGTATGTAGCTTTCGTGTCCGAATATCTGATATGTCCTTGACCTTATGCTAATATCAATGAGAAAAGTGTTAATTTTAAGTACATATTTTTATTTTTTTAATTTAAACAACTGCGGAATACGATTAATTCATATCAAGATACAAATGAGGTGTCATTTACGGGATTTGATAATATTTAAAAAATAAGTCATGTATGAACTCATTGATGCGAGCAACACTCCCTTTGGGCGGCAATTCGACACAGAAAAGTAAGTAAAAATGCAGTAAATACTTTTTGACTTATACTATCACAATTATCCTTACATCAGGTGGTAAATCGTAATATTATAGACTATTGCGCTTCATTTTCAAGAACTGTCACAGAACTGTAAACAGAACTGTCAAAATCTAAGCTAACATGGCTGCCGTTGTGAAGTGTTGGTAAATGTTAGCAAAAGGCTTTTTTCTAAATTTTGGAAAGATTATTATTCATTTATGTTAGAATAATAATCATTTTGAGGGTCTGATATAGGATTTGTTACCTAGATATAATTTTTGTGGGACAAATTCATTTCTATGGAGTACCATTTGAAACACATCATATTTTCCAATCAATCATTCGGCTGGACCTTTCCACATTCAATAGTGGAGTATTAGTGTACAATCTAAGATTAAACAATGTGTTGAGTGTGAATAAATATTGAATAAAATTTATAACAAATTTTTTTTTACTGTAAAACTTAGTAAAAATGTTCAATGTTTAATTGTCAGTGTATCTTCAAGGGGTAAATTAAGAAGTAATACAAATGATAACAATATGTATTCATTATAAAAAATTGCTGAAAACCAAAAGCAGTTTCAAGGAAATTGTGATGCAGTATTTACAATTTTCCATACAGACCCTAAATATTTAATCCAAATGATGTTTATGATGGTACTCGATACAATAAAGTCTGAAAGTAGTCCCTTGAAAAAAATGGAGAATATTTGAAAAAATAGTTTAATTATATGGACGTGGTGTGCTAAAACAAAGATAGTTTTCAAAATTTGAAGTCTTGATGGGTGTAGTGTATATATTCAGGTATCTCTGAGAGACTTTGTGATTTCCCATGTTGAGTTGTTTATCCTGTAGCTGCGCAGCGCTGAATGGTATATTTGCTTCATATTTTCCAAAGTTACAAATTCCAAAGTCATTATTTTTGATTTTCATCCATTTTTTATTGTTCAGTATCATCTCAAGCACGTTTAGACACCAAAATAAAGGCACTAAAGATGTGAATGATTTTTTTGAGGACCCCCCCCCCCCCATTTCAGGTGTTGTGACAATTTTTGTCACTTTACCTTGCCCTTAAACATATATTATGCTAGTTTCGATCACCGAGAAAGCCCCTGTCTTCAACGTACGGATCTGGGACCGTTGTCAATATTTGACGAAAAGCCCAGAGTGGAGCAATTTGACTGAAATTTTCAGTATATTTCCTTTACATTATCTAATTTATAACTATTGTAGTGAGAACTACCAGATCTTTATCTGATCTTCCACAATGCCCCTTTAAAGTATATAAAAGTACTATGACTATAGCTAACGCTAATGCTCCGTTTGGGTATTATAACATAGTTGAAAGATTTCCCTTTCAAAATCTCCAATAGAATGGCCAATGCAGATTTTAAAAAGTAGTCAATTCTAAAGGCCATTCAATATAATTGTTGTGACTTCTCTGAAAGACACCACGCTGAAAGACATCACATTTTATTCTCTCACCGTTTAAGGTATGTATTGATGTATATATAGTTTAGATTTTATCAAATAATTTAGCGTATTATCTCTATCTGAAGCTGTGCATTATCTCCAAAAATTTAATTCATTTCTGCTCACTAATTTCAATTTAAAAGATTTTGAAATGTATGATCCATTACCTTTCTTTTGTGCCCTATTTATATCACAGCCCTATACAATGCAACTAAAAATATCAATTGACCTGGAACATTGTTGAATTTTATGCATAAAAAATAATCTTGAATATTGAATTCTATAGCCAAATTGACCACAGCAGCATCAAAAGATTATGCTCTCCAGATTTGTGCCCTGATTTGTGTAATTTAAAATCAATCCAGATCCTTTGGCAATGAAATAAAAAAATTAAAATGGCCGATCTGATACATAGACCATAGTCATGTCAACTGAATCATCGATTACTTTATTTGGATATATCCGTCCCATACCTATTTTTATCTATATTATTAGCTATCCGTGAATGTGTCATAATATTATCATATTTTCCTTTCTCCGCGTAACTTGTTCATCCAGACCCAGAAGACCAAATAATGTCACGTCACACATAACATCCTGACTTGTTTCATCTTTCAGTCAATTTATAATATACATTTTAATTTAACTGACATATCCAGCAATTTTAATTCCCCAAAAATAATGAAACAGCTAACGATGATTATCGAGAAATGAAATGTTTTAAATTTAAAGAAATTTCGATTCCCGAAAAATGGATGAAACAAATAGTGATCGAAACAGGATAAATGTCACACAAAGCAGAGAGACACCAGCAGCATACGGGAAAGGAAACAAAAGCCGAGAAATGAGAAAGGTGTTGCAATCCGGCAAGTGGAGGTGGGGGTGGGTGGTGAGAAACCAACAAGCTAGGTAATTTCGAGACTAACCAGTACAATTCTATTTCAACAATTTGCTTGCAAGTAGGTGTCTTTAGCAGTGGTAGGAAACCGGATGGGATTGGACAGGCGACCCTACACCTTATCACGTACAAGTGGAATCGAAACCACACAACTTGACTCACTGACAGACCTTATTATCTAAAGTGCGTGCGTTAGACAGCTAGACCACACATCCCTTCCATTTTTAAAAGTAAAAGTGTCTTAGTGATTGGTTTAAACACTGCTTTTATTCTAGAGTATTGGGCTCTAATACAGTTATGAAACTACGACTGCACCAAACGTACCGATTTTCCTCTTATCAAATCGAAACTGTGTAGGAGGGTGATCATAAAAGATATACTTCCGTTTTCATTGAAAATAAAAGATACAAATTTCTTTTTTCTCTTATCCATTTAGACAATGTTGACTAATAGCGGTTGTATAATATTGGTTAAATATTTTGTTATTATCGTCCTTAATAACGCCTATAATGTTAATGGGTCAATAACGAAAATAGGTAGGCAATTTTATTTTTCTCTCATCTTATTTTCCGAAAATTAATTTTATCACATTCCGAAATAATACAGGAACTTTCTCGTCTATCACCGGGAACGAACCCGAGACCTCCTTGACGAGTCGTAGACTTACATATTTTCAGTGTTCAGCAAACGCCGGGGATTTTCTCTCGTCAGACCAGTGGGTCTATTAGGTCTATATTTTGATTACAATATTATCCAAAATTAAAATACAGATGTGACGTCACCCTTTGATGTTGGCGTACCATTATTTCAAATAATCGTACGGGCAACTTGCCAATAGTACTTTATTCATACCAGTGAGATATTGGACTAGTGTGACGTAAAAGCTCGTGCGGAGTGTCAGTATTTTAAGATGTTTAATGGTCTCGAGCTTACGACATTGCGTAATATATTGTAAAAACATTCGGGCCTACGGCCCTCATGTTACAATATATTACTTAATGTCTCGCTCTCGACCATTAAACAATACATACATGGATTTATATGCCTAAATATACTATTCAAAAAAAGTAGGGGATATTTGATTTTTAAGTGTTATTAAAGTCACCTAATGAAACTGACGAAGAAACAAATGACAAAATGAAATGAAGTTCACATTCATCGATTTATTCCAAATGATCGTTAGACTAAGTAAGGCACAGACTGACCATTATAAGGGTAAAATGATACCCGGGGTCAAACAGCAAAGTTACCACAGCATCACAACCAAGTCAGTAACGGGTAAATCCTCCTCTGTTTGCCAAACAAGCATTGATCCGACGTGGCATACTCCTAATGAGACGTCTAAGGTCATTTTGGTCCAGATTGTCCCATTCCTGTTGCAACGCAGCAGCAAGTTCTTGGACATTGGCAGGACGTTGTTGACGTTGACGTAACCTCTGTCCAAGCATGTCCCAGACATGCTCGATGGGGGAGAGGTCGAGACTCAGTGCTGGCCAAGGTAATGTGGTGATGTTCTGTTGTTGGAGGTAACCTGTAACGATCCTGGCCCTGTGACATCTTGCGTTGTCATCCTGGAAGATGAAACGGCGGCCATGACGTCGTGCGAACGGCACAACATGGACTGCCAAGATGTTGTCCCGGTAGTACTGGCCTGTAACACGCCCTGCAACAACATGTAAAGCCGTTCTTCCAGCAACAGTGATGCCTCCCCACACCATAACAGAACCACCCCCAAATCGATCATGTCTGATGACGTTAACGTCTTGGAAGCGCTCGTTTCGACGACGCCACACCCTCCTACGTCTGTCCAAAAAATCAACAGTGAACCTTGACTCATCTGAAAACATCACATTGCTCCAGCGTCGATTATCCCAGTGTTGACGATCCCTACACCAACGACGTCTTGCCTGAATGTGATGATCTCTCAAACAAGGGATCACGCGAGGACGTCGGGCGCGAAGGTGACCCCTATGCAGTCGATTCCGAATCGTCTGGCCACTCACTCTCACACCAGTGTCTGTTTGAAGACGAGCGCTGATCTGATTTGCTGTGATGACACGATTTCTCAAGGCCAAGGTACGGATAAATCGATCCTGGGCTTGAGTTGTCGCCCTTGGTCGACCTGAGCGTGGTCTGTCCTGTACAGATTGTGTATCACGGTATCTGGACCATAGCCTGCTTATGACAGACTGAGAAACATTCATCGTCCGCGCCACAACCGCCTGTGTTGTGCCGATCTGTAGCATGCCAAGGGCACGTAACCTTTCATTTTGGGTAAGCCGACGCATATCAAAATTTGTTTTCTGGTCACTAAAACAATTAAACTGATGTTTCCACCCTGGAATTCAATGCCATAATGACTGTAACATTCAAAGTCAGAGTCGTGCAAATCTTGTGTTGGACCCCCATGATGATCCCAAGCATCACCTGCATTCCATGCGGTAGCTATTGGTGCGTTTGGGCGTCACATGTAACTGGAAATGTTTCTTCTGTTAGGTTCTATAGTGACTTTTTTAGTATTATGCCCCCAAAATCAAATATCCCCTACTTTTTTTGAATAGTATAGTATAGAACAAAATACAAAATAAATGTATTTATAGGCCTGAACCATTACTTCAGCAACGGAACGAAAAGGACGGCAAAGTTGAAAGTTGTGGCTAAATTGAACAAGTATAGTGGTAGTATTTTAAGGAATTGGATGAATGAAGAAACATAAATACAAACATAAATGAATACTTTAAAGGGACTATCCCTATTTGAGTAGAGTCTCAAAAATAAAAGTCTAAGCATGTATGAAAATTAAGCTAAAAAATGTAGAGGAATGGTGTATTCGCCTTGTCTCATAACTGCTTATCCGGACACGTACCCTTTTAAGATTTCGGGTCAATTTTTTCGTTAGGTGACCTGATAATCGATTCCCGTTCCTTTAGAGGTCTATACAATAAATGACCCATGTGCTGTACTTGATAACGAAAGGTAAATTTCACCTACCCATTATTTTCATGAAATAAAAGTCTGGTTTTATCCAGACACCGCATAATATAGCTTGGGACACTGTTCTCCATTTCCAGATGAAGATTGGCGGGTTTAAGTTGTTTGAAAACGTATCACATATGTTGAGTTAGTTGCTTGACCCTAAGGTAGAGGACTTTACGGGATTTTAACACAAAATTAAGCAGTTGTATTCTCCAAAATATTATAGGGATTGGCCTTTTAAAGTAAAATATGTCTGAATTAAACAAGACAAGCGATAAAAAATAAATGACGAATATGACCATTATTATTTTCACACAATAAAAGAAACACTTAATGAATTAAGTAAAAAGAAGACAACTCTGTAAATGGCATTTAAAATAGACGCCTTCGTTTCCTTGTGAATTTTCCGGTAGTTCTAAATTTTGCAGCAGAATAAAAAAAAAATACACAGTAAATAAAAGAATCTCGGGATCACGAAGCATTATCCCCATATTTTTTGGCGTTCGCCGTCTTGGGAGTGTCACAAAATTGGACCTTTGGTTCATTTTGGGGCGGATTGACAGTCATGTACTTATAGTTCACATTAACAAAACACAGTATAATTTAAATATCTTTATATAACTACAATATATCAATACAATTATAATATGTATATATATATATATATATATTTATGTAATTATTCTCTAATAATATCACCGTCTCCACCGTTTCAAAATACCACTAATCACATTTATATGTTGATGAGATGACGATGAGTTGGTGGTACACGCGCACACATCCACTATTATCAACATTACAAAAATCAAACAATACTTACAAGTAAATGTACTAATTATTGCTCATAATCACACAGCTTACCATTATAACGACACACAGTCAAAACCAACGAGACACACAGTCTAACACCCATTTAGTTGAAATATATTTACGAACGATTCATGAATGATATGACCAATGAATATGTGTGATTCTCCCAAAATCCATTATTAGAGTGACAATATAAATTCATATCCCCCACGACGTATACTACAGTTTCACTCACAACCAATCAAATCACGACAACAAAACAGGCAGTCCACATGCATTCAATGCAATCATACCTGCAACCAGACATGTGAATTACTCAACCTTGGCAAATATTAACTATCATACATCTTACAAATAACAATAAAATCAAATGTTTATAATCAAACTTTATTACCACAATCCGAAAACATGTTCATCCAGTTGTCATAAACTGTAATAAACAACAATAACATATATACTATATTTATTAATGTACAAATACTTGTGACCTTGAAACATTCAGCAATACCAGCGTGAATATATATGTATTATTCAGTACATCCACGACAAACCACATTGTAACCTATCTTTACCTAATAAAGATATTGTCATACGTGACAGGGAGAATCACAAAGGATTTAGCTACTTCCGTTTTCATTGAAAACTTAAGATACAATTTTCTTTAGTCTTGACTAATAGCGGTTGTATAATATCGACATTGGCCTAATACTACGCATGTAATGTTCCTGAAGCAAGTTTCTATTGAAGATAAATACTACTCAGGGCCCGTGAGAAGGGTGGGGGAGCTGGCGCTGGAACACTTGTCCAGGGACAGGGGACCTAAATGGTCCCGGAGGTATGTGACAAGTAATGCTTTTTTGAAAAAATTGTTTGTTTAAATTTTTAAAATAAAAATACATTGTTAATTGGGGGGTTGGATGGCTGAATGGTTAGCACGTGTGCGCTGTACCATAAAGTCTGCCATTGATTCAACTGGCGTGGTTTCGATTCCCCGGTTCTACATGACAAGGAGTAGGGTCGCCTGTCCAACCTCGTGGGTTTTCTCCGGGCCCTCCGGTTTCCTCCCACTCTAAAGACCCCACGCGCAAGCGAATTATGGAAATAAAATTGAACCATATGTTAGATGAAATGACCTAGTTTGTGTCGAGTGGACACAAACTGAACTTGTGTAATTAACAAAATGATTGGTTACTTTAAATCAAATGATGCAATTAGAATAATTCCACTCACGTGTAATTCTGGTGGTAAATGAGTGACATATGTTTTCGATAAATAGCTCTTTTTTATGTGTCAACTGTCAATTACAGACTAAGTTGATTTAAGTATTTTAAGAACATATCAAATGTTATGCGAATATGTTATTTCTCGAGCCAAAATTCTACTAAAAGTATTACATTCGTCCCTTTCTTTAAGACTTTTTGCTCGGTATTGGGTAAAAGATCCCTTGAATCCTTTACAATAACCATACCAACATCTGTAGAATTATATAACTATTCATAAATGTAGCAGAAATCTAGAAAATCAACATATATCACCTCCCCCACTTGCAAGATTTATGCTAAATGAACAGGTAGGAGACTCTTAAAACGTCTATGTGCTAAACCCTATAATTATTCATGCAACAGGCAAATATCAATGATACTATACTATATAACAAAACTGAAAACACAAACACACATAATCAAAAATCAAAAATCAAAAGTTGCATGCAAAAGTTCTCCAAAAAGTTCATCTCTGTAAAATCCTATGAAAATTCTCTAAGCCTAAACACAGAAAACACAAATTGTCTTTTTTAAATCTTCAAGTGTCCTAATTTCAAAACACTATAACACATCACGTAATGTTTATAAAGTTCAGGTTTCACTTCAAATTCTGTCTCAGGAAATCTCAATTTAGTAAACTGATAAACCATTTCTTCTTCTTGGATTTGTATTGGTCTGTTTCAGCTACCATAGTATCAAGTTGAAACTTTCTTTTTTTCTTCTAAGTATGGTTTGTACAATTTTATCCGTCAATCAAACATGTCATTGCCATCAGACCAAGAACTAACTATTCCTAAACTATTAAAACTTTATTTTGATATTAGTCTAATATTATTATATATATATTATTCCGAAAACTTAAAGTAACTCACTCCTTATTAAAATTAAACTTTATTTAATTATTAAATAAACTTTGATGTGTCTCTTTAATTATAAATCTTCAAACTAACTTTGACCTCTTGACCTAACTCGATCAGTAATTTTATAATTGCGTTTTCTGTTTTAGAATTTCCGTTTGTGTTTTAGAATTCCTACACTGTTATTTTATATTTCACCGTCAGTAATGTGACCTTTTTGACCTAATCATATAAATCTACCATTTTGTATGTGAATTAAAACAAATACACCAACACATGAAACAAGCCCATGGTTACTTATTCCACATTAGTATCACCTAACACGTTATTTAGAATAGAACTGTCAATCAAATATGGCCAGTATATGAATGACATTCCATTTCATCCTACAGTTCCTATTCCATTATGTATATAAACATTATTTAGAATCATGTTCAAAGCAAGTGACGTGCACTTCACTCCCTCGGAACACCAGTCTATATTCTATAAACAAAACAATTAGAACATACCTAACTTTAAATAACACATACAGTTAACTACATCCTATCTTATATTATATTAATGCAATCCGTGACTTTTACACACGTCAAATTTAACACAGTATTAGAACCTATTGTTTATAATAATCTGACCGAATGTCAAATTACACATTCTAATCCTTGCGTACATGTCGACAGCTTAAAGCAATTAGCAGTATATATTAAACGTTAATATTACGTTTCTAAAGCAAAAATTTAATTACATAAAATTATATACGGACAAAATTTACCGTATTCCTCCACTTTCCTAAAAAATGTCGCAGTCTTAACTTTATCCTCCTATAAAACTCGTATTACATTCGTCCCTTTCTTTAAGACTTTTTGCTCGGTATTGGGTAAAAGATCCCTTGAATCCTTTACAATAACCATACCAACATCTGTAGAATTATATTACAGTATTACAGACGTTAAACCCCATTTCTCTCGCTCAGTCCACCTTTTTTATAGAAAAATTGGTAAATTAAGGACTATAAGCGAAAGCGAAACTTTTACTTTTGTCTTCGTTTCGTTAGGCGCTAAAAATCTTGATGTTTTTCAATATTTGTGCGAAGTGCAGACGCTTTTCCGACCAATGATGACGTGGTTTTTGCTTGCACAAAATTTCCTGTCAAAATCGCATACATCTGACCATTCTTACATCAGTAAAACTACAACCAAGTAAATTAATTTGGTATGTCATATGTTGTTTTGTTAAATCTCAGTATCTGCGTTGTGGCAAAGTGACCTCCAGTTAATTACCTCAGATATACGCCAAAATGACGCTAAGAGAGCATGTATATCTTTCAAAAAATTTCTAGTCAAAAGGGGGAGAGAACTTCTCACCCCTCCGATCCCCACCCAGTCCCCTCTCCTCGCTGAATTGCTTGACCAAGAGGCCCTGATACTACTATAAGACCATGGTCCCTGATTTATGTCCTTGTTTTAGAAAGAAATACTATATATATTTTTATATCAAACTGCATGTACCACGATATTTCAGGTATGGTATCCTGAACGAAATGAGATGCCAACAATTTTGCTGTTTATTTTACTTGCTTATCTCATGGAGTATACCGACTGGTATATGCCGGTCATGTATCGGTGGTGAGTAGTCCTAACTCTGCTGGAAATGAACAATGACAATAACTGAAATGAAATGGGGTTAACCCTCAGGGCTGGATTATAGTAAGCACGTTCTTTGGGCATCATGGGAAGGGGGACACCACATAATTTCTGCTTTGTTAGATGTCCAACTCAAAATATTTAATTTAAAAAAATTAAGAACTTTTAATTAGTTTTTCCTTGTTTTTGTCTTTTCCTACTATTACCTTCTTTATCCTAATATGGGGATCACGTGGCTAAGTGGGTAAGACGCTGGCTCGCTAGCCTGGAGGTCGGGTGTTCGATCCCTGCATTGGCCGAGAAAGTTCATCCCGAATTTCCGGCGTGGCTCCCCCTTGTCAGTGATGCAGGACGGAGGGCCTGACAAGGACAGCTATCTAGTCCTTCGGATGAGATGAAATACCGAGGTCCCGTGTACATTAGAATGCACGTAAAAGATCCCTTGGCAGTTGGAATTTGATATAAGAGTAGGCGATAGTGCCGCTGCCCGGGCAAAATTTCCCTCATGGCACACTGTATGGCGTATGCCGTCTTCATTAGCCCAGCATAGGAGCAGAACAGTAGGACGTTAAACCCCATTTCATTTCATTTCATTTGTCTTAATATATAATGACGTGTATAAAACCTCAGAAAAACTTGACGGGTTTATGGTTTATTATTGTTTAGGGTCTCTATGGGTCTTAATCCGGCCCTGCTCCTACCTTTCTGCACCAACCTGGATAATGCAAGCGGACATGCGCAACACAGTAGACCTATGCTATGAGGCAAACTTTGCCCAAATTGCGACGTATCCATCTACCTTTCCAACAGCCAAGGGTTCTTTTACGTGTATACGTAGGGTTGGGAAAATAATGTCGAATTTAAGTGACCGGCGTTTTCAGAGGCGAAATACATTGTACTTTGAGAATCCGGTCGGGGCTGGAACAAAAAGCCGCTTTTTCGGTCAGGGACCGGGCCATTTCCAAAATGGCGGACAAAATGGCCGTCAAAATACAATTTTTTGAATTTATTCTATGATGTTGTCGTGTTATATGTCCATTTATAGGTTTTCTGGGATGCTGAATCCAAAAATGTGTTTTTTTGTTTGATCTGACATAATTCCGCCATCTTGATTTTCAAAATGCATTTTTTCAATGTTGTTCGGCTTTCTCTGGAATATTATCTCGTAGTATGTCGATCTATAGGCTTTGGGGGTCGATGAATCCGAAATTGTGATTTTCTGTTCGATCCGACAAAGTTCCGCCATCTTGATTTTCAAAATGGTTGACAAAATGGCCTCGGCACTGAACTGCCTATGTTGTGATTGGCGTTTGTCCGGATTAGTATCATGTAATATGTCGAGGTATAGGTTTTGGGGGTCGATGAATCTGAAAATTTGGTTTTCTAGTCGGTCCGATCGAATTTTAGCCATATAGAATTTCAAAATGGCGGACAAAATGGCCGCCAAAATGAATCTGTTAATGTCATTTCGCTTTTTTCGAAATAGTTACGTGTAATATGTCGATGAATTTGGGTGGCTCTGAATTGGTGTAAACCGAGAACATTCAAAGAAAATCACATCTCAAGGCAGTACGAAAGAATAATAATATAACACTCAGTTGATTTATTATCACATGTGTATTTACATTGCATCAGGATACTGATCAAACATCGATACATTAATTTCAATCAATGGCAAAGGCATTCTTCAGGAGCGTATCTATGTCACGACATACACAGTTTTCTGGCTTCATTACATTCTTGATTGACTGAATTAGTTCGTTCTTACAGAATGTTTCGTATTTAAATCTCCCATTGTCCATTTTTATTCTGCGTTTCTGTCTGATATCATTAGCAACTGTAGCACGAATGTAGGCGATCTCGGAGAGGAGTTCTTTGTCTGTTAGCTGTTTGAGGATGTTCATATTCTCCGGCGTTACAGGTACACCGTGTTTCTTACAAGTACTTAGGATTCTATATGGCTAAAATTCGATCGGATCGACCAAAAAACCAAATTTTCAGATTCATTGACCCCCAAAACCTATACCTCGACATATTACATGATACTAATCCGGACAAACGCCAATCACAACATAGGCAGTTTAGTGCGGCGGCCATATTGTCAGCCATTTTGAAAATCAAGATGGCGGAACTTTGTCGGATCGAACAGAAAATCACAATTTCGGATTCATCGACCCTCAAAGCCTATAGATCGACATACTACGAGATAATATTCTAGAGAAAGCCAAACAACATTGAAAAAATGCATTTTAGCGTCCATTTTGTCCGCCATTTTGAAAATCAAGATGGCGGAATTATGTCAGAACAAACAGAAAACCACATTTTAGGATTCAGCATCCCAGAAAATCTATAAATCGACATATTACATTAAAATATTAACGAATAACTCCAAAAAACTTGGAAAAATTGTATTTTGGCGGCCATTTTGTCCACCATTTTGGAAATGGCCCGGTCCCCGACCGAAAAAAAACGTTTTCCTTTTCAGCCTCGACCGAATTATCGAAGAACAATGTTTTTCGCCCCAGAAAACACCGGTCAAATTCTTACTGAATCAAAATGTGTCTGATTGTCACAACCCTAGTATACGGGAACTAGGTTACTCTCTCGGCCAACCCCGCGATCGAACCCGGAAGAACCCTGGTTAGTAAGCCATTGCCTTACTCACTGAGCCACTATGACCCTCAAGATCCATAACATAGCTTATTCTAGTAGCATTTTAAAGGTGAAGTCCCGGATTTCACAAGGGTTTCATTGAAGCAAATTAAATTGAAAAAAGACACACACAATGTAATTCCTCATCGAGGGTATCTTATTATGTCAAAGAATTTTTGATGTACATGTGTATAATAATTATATTGCTTACACCACCACATAATGAGTAATCTGATAAACGCGACAATCACTATAATATGCAAGCTACCTTAAAGATGTGGTAGTCCAGACACTGTCAGTTTGCTTAAATAATTTGTACTTCTTTGAAAATTATTCAAATAGTTGCAGGCGACTAGAATACCATCCCTTTTAATTAAATATATCTTTCAACATTTAAAGCTAATAATACACAATTATTGAAATTCCAGCGACAACTTATTGTGAAGTAGGACAGACATGCTGGCTGTACCCACCGCCAAATGTCACATTAAAGAGTTCTAAGTTTAGTTTAAAAGTAATAAACACAACTACTCCAGTAAACATTATACACCAGAATGGCGGCTTTACGTTCACGCCAACGGAAACAATGAGAGCAGAGAGAAGAATTGTTGCTGATTTTATTAATTCTGTGAACAAAACTATATGCAGTTCTACTTTAATAGTATTGGGTAAGTAAAATATGAAACTAGTTGTAGCTATGAATTATATACTTATATACTTACGAAGGTGCAGGGTTGGTTGGAGGGGGGGGGGGTCGTGCTATAGAATGACCGCACTGAGTCTTTGAGTCAAGTGGCGTGGTTTTGATTCCCGCTAGTATACGCGGTAAAGAGTGGGGTCGCTGTCTAACCTCGTGGGTTTCCCCCCGAGTCCTTTTTCCTCCCACAGCTAAAGACCACTATTGAATTAAAATTGAAGTTAACGGGGGGGGGGGGGGGACCCAGCGCGAGTCGATTAGTAGCATATCTGAGCCACGGTATGTGTTCAAGGTAGGATGAACAATTTGATTATGAAGTATGTTTAAATATCAAGTTAATCTGGACACTTTTGTCAATAAATCCAAAAACTCTTAAAAGTCCTGATTTTGTAAATCCCATTGGTTATCTCCCAAAAAACTTAGACAGTCATATCTTAGACATGTATATATCATAATATGTGGGTGTGACAGTAGTGACTGTGTCATGAAAAGTATAAATATGTTTATATTATCAACAATATTTATCTTGTATTATTATATATATCTGTTGGACTGTTCTTTTATTTTGCAATATGCTGTGCACCGAACCATAAATATTGTTGTTTTAAGGTGTCTTAAGTTTTGGGAGGATACCATCCAAAGGCCCTAATCCGACTTCAAATAAGAACCTAAAAAAAACGGTAAGGTATACCAATATTATCGCATCTGGGAACGAATCAGATATAATTTTACAGGTGGATATTAAAATTACTGTAATGTAGTGTTAAATCGGGTACTAAAATATGATTAATTTCTGTATATTTGACAGCCAAACCAGTGCCAGTTACACGAGTATCATGTAATGTACAAAGAAAGCAACAAAATAATGATATATCATGCGAAATACTTGACAACATTACCAAAAATGTCACAAAGGTAGAAATATTTCCCAGGTATATATACATGGAGTTTCATATAATGTGTTTCACTTTATTCTATGGTTTTGCTATAAATAGCAATACTGAATATAATTTTTAATTAGAGAAGACTTAATCCAATCAAATTAATATAGATTGCAATTTATTGTATGCCTAATCTAGCCGAACTTTTGTCATAACGATTCTGTCAATGGTGTTCGATATCAACAAGTCAAGTCAAACACACCATCAGACGCAGTAAATTCTCGGAGAAGTGAAGCCACTTATATATATACCTGAACAGTCAACGAGACTGCTCATTAAGGTCATTTGATCTGATGATCGTCTTCAAAGAAAATGTGTCAGACATCAATGTATAGTACAACAGAAAATAAAAATATTGCAAAACGCAAGAACTTTGACGATAATATCCCACGTTGACGAGTCTTTGATAACAATCAATTTTATTATCATTGAACTTAAACTATGGCACCTAATACAACTGGTATGTAACTTTCGTGAGTCTGTTGAACATATCTCGGCCACAATCACCCACCCGAATTATGCCTCCTAGCTCATGGTTATAAGCATCGTGTTGGAAATCTATTTCGGAAACAATCCTCAAAAATATACTCACCCATTTAAAGTTGATTGGAAAATATGCATCGGGGTTTGATAGATTTGATATGAAAATGGTTTTTTTTTATTTCTCTTTCTTAAAGGAATACAGGAGAAACGAAAGAATGTGTTATAAAAATAACAGACCTCGTGTTCCGGTGTTCGTTCGACTATAAGAATCGCTTCTTACAACATAATATCAGTATTACTGTCTCTAATGCTAAAGTGAATAATACCCAACCAGCAGTTAATCATATTCACATATATATTTTTAATATTGGTAAGTCATATACTGTAAGCCTATAATATAGGCTTGTTATAAAAATTCTCTTGAAGAAAATGAGCTAAGAGAGTCTCGCTTTTTTTTGGGGGGGGGGGGGCGGGGGAGTTGTAGGTATTTTTTTTTGTTTTTTTGTTTTTGAAGGAATAAAAGCGAAAATTGTACTGATCAGATCTTTGTGCACAGCTTTGATATTTTTTGAATATCATTTCATTTCAGTATTGATGTGTATTTTGATATGTATTTTCAGTTGAACCCAAGTATTTACACAATGTTACTATCAAAAACGATGGCTGTTTTTCTATGAACATATCAGCACAACCTGATGATACTTATATTCCTTTAAATAACACACCGCTCTTGTTTTACCTAGTTATTACAGCTAAAGATATTATTATACTCGATGTAAGTTTCGTTTTGTTATTTAATTCCCCTTTCTTCTTTTATTTTGGTGATTTTGAAATCACGCATTTCTGTCTACATATGTTTTTGAAGTATATATATTATCATATTATCTTAAATTGTTGTACATGTAATAGGATTGCAAGAAGACGCTCCTCAAATTCTAACATGAATCAAAGGGGTAGAAAGCGGAACCCTAAGGAACACTAATTTTTCATAACTTCGTCACTTTTTATATCATTTGAATAGGTTTTAAAAAAACTATTCAAATGATATTTTTTTATTTTTTGCATTTTGTAGAAAACAGTGGTACGCAATGAGACATTAGTTTACAACATGAAAAACAAATTCTTTGCTAATAATAATTACAATATATCGATAAAGTGGAAGCCGGTGAATGGAACGAAATGGAGTAAGGTGACCAGCCGTTTGCAACAAACAGATGTATGTGGTAAGAATGCATTTTATTTTTAAAAAAAAAACATATGACGAATTCTTATTTTGTTTTTAATTTTGTAAACCTTGACTCAATCGTGTGTTTTATACATTTACATAGCAATCGTTATTCATTGTGTCTTCTTTGTCGAATTGATACTTTATTCACAGAGTCGCTTTGTCTAAACGAGTCTAAACAGGAAAATAAATATAGCTTTACAACAGATGATTAATGTTTATCTTTTAATGTGGTTGTTTTCCTTGTTACAATGAATTCACACTTGACAATATATAACGGGAGTAAATGAATATTAAACGGTTTTAGTTATATTACAATATTTTATTCAAGTTTTAAGAGGGACTCGGTCTTTAATTATCGGTTTTATCTGATGATGTTTTAAGTGAGGGATTATCAGCAAAAATGATTTCAATCTCTGATAAGTTGATTATGTTCTGCATCAACGAAATAAGTACTTTTCCTCTATGCCGGTTCCAGGGGGTCACGGTGGCTACGTGGGTAAGACGCTGGCTCGCTAGCCTGGAGGTCGGGTGTTCGATCCCTGCATTGGCCGAGAAAGTCCATCCAGATTTTCCGGTGTGGTTCTCCCTTGTCAATGATGCAGGACGGAGGGCCTGGCAGGTAGTCGTTCGGAATGACGAAAAAACCCGAGGTCCCGTGTACACATTGGCGTGCACGTAAGATCCCTTGACAGTTGGAATTCGATATAAGAGTAGACCTAGTGCCGCTGTCGGGGCAAAATTTCCCTCACTGCACACTGTATGGCCTAAGCCCGTCTTCATTAGCCCAGTTCGGAGCAGAACAGTAGGACGTTAAACCCCATTTCATTTCATTTCCATGCTGGTTCGAGAAAGACTCAGCCTGTTAACTTTGAATTTAGTTGAGAATTAATAACTAGCTAAATTTTTGCCTTTCTTGCCCCAGATTTACAATCTCAATAAATATGTGCAACACATAGACACCACCCAATATGATACCTGTTACCTTATTTATAGAATAGATATTCTAATCAAATGTCAAAAGCCTTTTTAATCTTATAAATGGCCTTGTCCATGAATCATTGAATTGAATCATTTCCTCGTGATATCATGAATATAGCCTACTAAAGAAATTGTTAAAATAAGCGAATAAACTTTATCATATTTTAATGACAATATTTTACGAATAATTCAAAGTAAGGCTATTAAAAAGAAATTTAACTATTTGTCAAATACGGATGAACTTTTAATCGTCTTTAAACTTCTTGGCGGATAAAACGACTATACTATTCAATAACGGTTCATTAAATTCGAAATTAGTGTAAATATAGCAACATATCATTGTCTCTTTTTTTCTTTATAGTTCCTTCGCTGGCACCAGTGGCATTCAAGGGTGGTTACTCTGTCACCCAGAAAAATAAAATTGCTGTTTACTGGAAGGTAATTTAAAGTCACTGATGTCATTTGTCAAAATATGTCAACATTCGGCAGACGATATAAACGGAAAGTATAATCTTCTCTGATATCTTTTGATAGACCTCTTTTTAATCCAATTGAATACCATTAACATTTTCTTAATTAAATTTTAAATAATCAGTATAAGCCGTGACAAATTATCAAAAGACAATCAGCTACTTTATTCAATGAAGAACATCTCACAATAATTTACAACATATATCTCATGCACTTGAATGCTTTTTTGTTACAATCTCCGAGTATCGATTGTAGTTTACAGATTAATGATCCACCTAATAACCCGATCTGACAAATCTAGACAACAACCCAATGAGTATAAGTACCGGTATAACAGTGTTGATCAGGATCAATGTACAGGATTTCTCACAGTATTCTGTCCAATTTTACCAATATTCGGCTGAAATGTTGCCTCTCGGCGCTTCTACTCTTGGCAGAATTGCACAGGATCTTGATGGTCCAAAACTAACAGGATGAGTAATTCTTGAATCGGTAAAAATCCGACGTGTTAATAATCCACAACAGTAATCCTAAACTTAGATTACAACAGAGAAATCAAGTTTCTCAAAACAGCACAATGTTAAACAGAGATAATTTTCTCTCAGAACAACACAAAATGGCCATAAATAAGGAATACAGACCACGTGAGCCAGACAGAATCTTACTAAGAAGTTTCTGCCCTAGGACTCGTCTGGTTCTCCTTATATAGGTTTAAGAAATACTGGAACTTTCCAACTTTTTCTGGAACCCCCCAGAAACTTCCAGTTATTTCTAAACACTGTTTCCAGAAGTTTATATGGTTACTAGAAGTTTCCAAAAGACGATTCTAAAAGATTCGATAGACTAAAATGGTTATTAACGATAGATTTTGATAAATTATCATCACCTTGTCACATTTTTGGTTTAACCTTTCAGAAAATACCGAAACTTTATGAAAATGGACCAGACTTGGAATATGAAATTTCCAGAATACAAGACAAAGAACCTGTCGAAAAGAAAATCGTCAATGGTTCCAAGGTGTCCGTACTTCTGAATGGCTCACAGCAAGAAAATGAGGTTCTTATTGTGGCCAGAAATAAAAAAGGGTCATCACACGAAAAATCTTCTATTAAGATACCCAACCAACACAGTGGTAAATAAATAAAATACCGTATTATTTACAAGACTTTGATCTATTGTATATTTAGAGCAGCAATCTATTATTTATTTATTTTTTTTGAATCTCCAGAACTTAATTTGTTCTTTTCATGTCTTCATTTCTCACATTAGTGAGTACGATTGCCAACATTTGAGCGATAGTCCCGTTTAGACTTGGAAGCGATAAGCATGCCGTGCTTGGCACGTTACCAGGCAGCGATAAATTTCAAGAAGTTGACTCGTTTACATTACTCTAAAATAACCAGTCTTGGAACCGTGCCGGGCACGCCAAATTTGGAACTCTTCATAGAAAAGTTAATTTTAAACCCTATGCAAATTACCCGGATGAAAACAATTATGGCGGTTGATTTAGTTTGGACAGCCATTTTGAGAGAACTGATGGCAGAATTGTCAAAGTTCACGGGAAAAGGGGTCAAGGTTCATTTGGCGCATGCGCGGAGAACCGTTCTCAGACCGGATAGCATTTGCACTACGAAAATGTAACCGTGCCTTACCAGGCACCGTGCCGAGACCACCTCACTTCAGTGGACCAATGGCACGGTACCAATCTCGGCACGGTTAATTTTTTTGTAGTGTAAACGCTAGCCAGTCTGAGGGGGATCACGTGGCTAAGTGGGTAAGACGCTGGCTCGCTAGCCTGGAGGTCGGGTGTTCGATCCCTGCATTGGCCGAGAAAGTTCATCCCGATTTTCCGGCGTGGTTTCCCCTTGTCAGTGATACAGGACGGAGGGCCTGATAAGAACAGCTGTCTAGTCGTTCGGATGGGACGAAAAACCGAGGTCCCGTGTACACATTGGCGTGCACGTAAAAGATCCCTTGGCAGTTAGAATTCGATATAAGAGTAGGCCGTAGCGCCGCTGCCCGGGCAAAATTTCCCTCATAGCGCACTGTATGGCGTATGCCCGTCTTCATTAGCCCAGGTTAGGAGCAGAACAGTAGGACGTTAAACCCCATTTCATTTCCTTTCATCCAGTCTGAGAAAGGTTCTCAGTACGGATTATTGTGCCTGCGCCAAATGAACCTTGATCTTTTCTCCTGCCCAAACTAAATCAACCGCCATAAATGTTTTCACCCGGGTACTTTGCAGGGTAATATACACGGGTCAATTTCTTGAAATTTATCGCAGCCTGGTATGCCGTGACGAGAACGACGCGTAACGCTTATCGCGGCCAAGTGTAAATCGGGCTTATGTTAAGAGTTGACAAAACCTCTGCACACAACAGTGTTCACATGTATATAAACCCTCCAAGTATCTACAAAACACTAAATACCTGGATTATGGGGAACTCAGGTGAAGGAAAATGAATCTGACGAAGCAAAAATAACATATATTTCAGTGAAAAGTCGACCATCGTCTCTTAAATTTGAACCATTAAATGCAACACATCACCGATTAAGTTGGACATACTCATCATTATCATCCCATGACGAATTTCATTTTTTCTGGTGTTACGGAATTTATCGACAGTCACACAATTGGGTAGAATGCAAACAGGTTAGATATAACGTTTTTATATTGTATATTACCCAGATATAGATTTGTCACTAAATAAATTTTGTACAGAGTTTACAGTTTGTTAACTAAACAATTTAAACAGTTTGTTAACAAAACAATTAGTTAACTAAACAATTTTTACAGTTTGTTAACTAAACAATTTTTTCAGTTTGTTAACTAAACAATTTTTACAGTTTGTTAACTAAACAATTTTTACCAAACAATTTTTACATTTTAAGGGTTTTCACTCTAAAGATTTTTCACTTTATTGTAACGTCAAAGATTTGTCACGAAACTATCTTATGTACCTAATAAATTTTGTTCTTAATGATGAGTTAAGTTTAAACGAATATAAAACTACATTTTGATTCTAAATTAATGGGATTTTCGTATGGTTTCTGATGGCTATCTCAGTGGAAGTCGGTTGGCAAGCGATAAACGAAATATTAAAATAAAATATATGTGTCGTGAAGTATTTGTTTGATCATTGTCATACTGACTAAATTTTTAAAAGAATATCCTTTTGTATGCCCCAGGAAGGCTACTCATTAACTACTTTATTCTTTGTTTTTAACGCATTTAAATAAAATAGAATCAAAATGTGTGACTATTTTACGAAATCGTTGAAAAAAACATTCTGGGAAATAATGACGTTATCGATTGTTAGATCCGATAAACATTAATTTTTTAAACTCAATTCATATTTATTTAGATTATTGATTTTTAGGAAATATATAACCAAACCGTTAGAAACAGTTCTAGCACGCTGTCATCGTCTTTTTATGATATCTTAAAACCAGCAGAACCAGAGGAATCTTGTAATAATTGTTCCTGGAATTATGGGTTATCTATAATATATGAGGACATTGCTAGTCCTATAGTGTGGGATAAAACAGGTAATGCTATGTAAAAATAATACATTTTTGTAGCTGTAATAAGATATAAGAAAATAGTATTTTCAGTTTTCTTCAATTTTATAAATATTTTCATGTGGACGTATGTAGTCGTCGCCCCTGTCCGTCCAAATGTTCGTCTGCCTGTTCACATTTTGTTTTTGGACACTCTAGAGGTCACAATTTTATCCGATGTTGATGAAACTTAAAATGCCTGTTTACATCCCAACAATCTCGGTCCCTTTCGATATTCGCGCATATCGGACTCTTTAACTTCCTGGATTATGATCCCTCATTGTATGAAAAATCACGTTTTTTACCTCGTGGACACCCTCTAGAGATAACAATTTCTTATCCGATTTTAGAAACCGTTCAAATATATCACAGTTACACCAACATCGGACCGAAACTATCCGACAAAATCACCGCCCCTGTATGCATATTGTGTAAAAGTGTGTAACACAAAGGTTGTGGATCATGGAGAGATCACAATTTTTATCCGATTTTGATAGAACTTAAAAGATATGTTTGTATCCCAAAGATCTGGGTTCTTTGTGATATTCGCGCATATCGGACCATAACTCCCTGGATTATTGCCTTTAATTGTACAACTTCTACTAGATGTCATAATAAATCTTCATCCATTTTAAAACCGCTCAAATATATTATATATACCGTTCCACCATAAAGACGGTGGAGTTTCGAATTTCGTGAAAATGTGACTGGAACTACCCGACAAATTAGACGCTCCCCATTATTAATTACTTCCGCATTGTCTTGGAGGGTATGTTTACTTTGTTCATTGCAAATAATGCCCGAAACCATGGAATACACGACTCGTGTAGTGATTATGAAATATTCATTGTGCCTTAAATATTGGATGTAAGGATCTCATATTTTCACTGCAAGATAACAACATCAATAATTAATTTAAATGGACAAATCCAATTCGTGTTTCAAATATTATGGAAAATATTAAGTGGGAGGTTTAGCTTCTTTAATGCTGTGTACTTTATATTTTTTAGAAGAAGAAATCAGGATACCATCAGGAAATCTTACCATTACTACCATAGTATATTTATCAATATTTATTGTTATCGCCATATTATTTATAGGCTATTGTTCTGTATATAGGTGTAAAAGGTTTGTTTTATGTGCTTTTAAAACCAATATATATATATATATCAGCAATAATTCCAACCTAATTTCGAAAACAACTTCCGTATGTTAGGTAAACCGTGTAGGTAGAGCAAAGTATTACTCCAATGGCTAATTTATTTTAGCTACCAACCCTTCCCTTTAAAATGAAAAAACTAAACATTTTTTTTTGTATTTTGTTATTCTAACTCCGTCTATGTCCAAATTACTTTGATAATATATTCAATAAATTCATATTTTACTTGGAAAGCCGATAACAAATTGTTGTGAGTATGATATCACAATGTTCCTCTCTTTGTCCTTACTTTTCGATAACCTATACACATGACATGCGTGTAATGAAATCACATAATACACCTATTATTATTATTATTACAATCCGAAACACGTGCAGTTAAAATTAATGCCGACACATCTTTTTTTAAACAGATCAAAGAAGAAATGTTGTGGTACATATGATATCATTGCCCCGCCACTTTCAGAGATTTATGAAACGGTAATTATCATTTTTAATTATAAAGATCATGCTTCATTAATTAATCTGATTAAAATAAGATTACAGTCTGGTTTCATTCCCTTTTTTTCAGTTCACATTCTCTACAAAGCGTGATGGTTCTATGCATATCAATCAGCCATGCTATAACCCAAACGCTGACATTCACCACATATAGCAATGCAGACAATTTAATTAGTCAGTAAGATCAAGTTATCTTGACACTGCCTAAGAACAAATCGCAATTGATTTTAATCAGTTTATTGCATTACGATGTCGAAGTGCTGCCTCTGACTTGGAAATAATTTGCAATATGGATTCAGCATGGTGTTCCAATCCACTTTCCATTTTGTTTCGTTAAATATTTCGTATTTTAAATTCAACAAGACTTGATGTTAACATTGTGTTGGGTTATTCCCTCTGAGCAGCCAACGAAAACACGGCTGTTTAACTGTCGACGACAGCCATCTGAACAGAAGCCGTTTTGTTTTGGATGGCTGATCTTATGTAGTGCAGAAAGTCACAACCATAAAGACGAAATGAAATAAAGATATGATACTAATTACATGTAGATGGAAAATATGTAGCACCTGGGTCTTTTGTCAGACGTAAACATGGTATTCACGGAACCAGCTATGTTTAGGTTTTATAACTCTTTTTGTGTGTAAATCCGTCACGCATTTTTTGAGTTCAAGAAATCTGACTTCTATAGAATGTGTGAACCAAATAATTAATTAAAAATATAATATAATGCTATCATTAATTTAAACAGCACAAATTCTGCCAATCTTACTACAAATAGTTATAAATCTGAGAAAGTTAAACACCCCACTTAGGAAGAAACATGCACAATATAATGTAATTATAAATAACAAAGTGTGTACTACTTTATTATTATTCAGAAAGAAATGTCCACGTTTACAACAGACAACAACCAAATTGTCCCGTGTTTACATCAGTCGGAACCTAATGGTAACATAGCTACTAACAGCTGCGATCCATGCAATGCAAATGTTGACGATTTCCAAGACCAAGATCGACCTGTTATAGTTATTGATGTTGACAGAGATACCACAAACCAGACTTATTACCAATCTGTTTCACAGAGAATTACGAGTCTCGTATAATACCTCTGTCACAGATGACTGCCTTAACACGTGCTGTCACAGCACGCGGTGTGAATCATTGGCTGAATGACGCGTGCATTGTTTACATAAGACATAACTGCTTCGGAGAGAATGCTGCATTTTAGTCATTTTAATACCCATTTACACTAAATAGGAAATAATTTTTACCTACAAATACGTGAAACGCCTTTATTTATTTTCCAATATATACAAAAAATGTTTTAGAATTTAATTTGTCGCAGGAAAAAAGTTAATATGTCTAGCTCATTAAGCCGCATCAATGTCATCCTTATCAGTGATTGTCGCGGCCAAGCAAATATTCACTGCGGATCAGTGTGACTTATTACAGCCCAGCTAGTAATTTAGTGTATTAGGAAACCTCTGCTGCTTATGTTTTGATTTTCTAAAATGACTCTTGCTATTTTGTGTATTGCCAGAAAATTGTCTCTTATTCACGAATATAAACAAATAAAAGTTATTTAATCTTCACTAGAAAGGTAAACATAAGATATCTGAAACTCGAGTAAATTATTGATACATACATGTATTTTGTTTCCAAAACTTATCGTAACTCATGAAACTCGAATGCCCGTATCTCAGTCAATTTTCAAGCTACAGATCACAAATTATGCACAGTTTCTAGTTTTTACATGTACAACAACATGTTTTTTCCACTTTTTTTCGAGGGGGGCCGATTTCCCAAATTTCTGAAAATTGACCCACTTGACATGGAATGACCCTTATCTCTATACTATTCTTTTTATCTATACAACTTTATATTTATTTTTCTCAATACTTCTTAACTTATCTAATTCTGTATTACTTTATATTTATTTATCTCTATACTACTTTTTCCGTGTATACATTGGCGTGCGCGTAAAAGATCCCTTGGCAGTTAAAATTCGATATAAGAGTCGGCCATAGTGCCGTTGCCCGTGCAAAATTTCCATTATGGCAAACTGTATGGCGTATGTCCGTCTTCATTTTTTTTTTAATTTCTATACTACTTTATTTATAAAATCTCTATGTTACTTTATTTATTCACTCTCTACTTTTTAAAAAAAATTGTATGCTACTTTTATCCACACCATCTACTTTATTTATTTATCTCTATACTACTTTATTTTTTGTTCATCTCTATGCTACATTTTATTTTATTTATTTTATCTCTATAGTACTTTATTTAGTTAGCTGTTGAGTTTTTTCGTGTCTGATTGCTTAATTTTTGTTCCAAACGTACCAGAATAAAGGTTAAACAAGAGTTTAAGACCAAACCTAATCAAAAATTATTCTATTCAAAAAATGGTTCAAATCCAGCAATTCCTACTTTAGTTAAGACCATTTAAATTTTTCATTGGTATCTACAGATTTCAATTTTGATTTATGTATTTTAGACACATAAGGTGATTTTACATGTTTCGTACAGGTCAGTCCAGCCTTGTTTTAGTGAGGTGTGTTTAATGGAAGACATTCTAAATAGCTACGTCTACACTAGCAGCATTCACCGTCTACACTAGCCTTTTAAATCCCGGTTTTTTCCTAAAAGCCGGCTTTTTCAATTTCTCAATCGTAAAAGCCGGCTTTTTAAAATTCGGCAATTATTGAGGGATTTTTCAAAATCAAAAAGCCGGCTTTTTCAAAAAACCGGCAATTTTATGTGTGTAGACGGTAAATCCGGGATTTATCAAGTACCCGGATGTCATTCGTCCCGAGCTTCCGTACATTCATAACATTGGCATTGCTTCCGGTTCTAAGAAATTGCGGTAAATCTCAAATCCATCTATAGCCTAGCCTATTTAATTTCAACATGCCTAACCTAAAATGGGTTAACGAGGAGTGCTTATTGCTAATTGAGATTTGGGGGCGGGGGAACATTCAAGCTTTGTTTGATGGAACTGTCAAAGACAATAAAATTTACAGGGTTATATGCGCTGAATTAGCCGAAGCTGGCTTCTCTAGTAATCATTATTATTATATTATTATCTCTGCAAAATTGACTGAAGCCGATGGCGTAATAAATAAACCGGAAGTTCCACAAATAACGAAGGTCGGTGTTCATCGTCTTTTTCCGTTCAGTCAGTGTAGACGCTACACTTGAAAAAGCCGGGTTTTGAAAAAACCGGGTTTTTAAAAAGCCGGCTTTTTCAAGCCTAGTGTAGACGAAGCTTACATTAAAATAGAATACATTTTTGATAATAGAATACATTTTTGATATATGAGAACGATCTGTCTTGTACCTTTAATGTTCATAATGTATTTTGAGTTAAAATATTTGTGTTTGATCTCCCACCCCCACCCCTCAGGAAATAAAATTCTCAGCCTATTAAGCAACAAGTTTTTCTTCATGGATTCTAAGCTCACTGTAAAAGCATTACTTCATTACAAACATGAATATTGCATGCAATTATTATTGTCATTGTTGAATTATTGTATGTATAAATCATAATGGATATTTTATTGTTATTCTTGAATTATTACATATAAATATACTCAGCCAAATTAAAAACTTGACACTCGGGATTTTTGGGACTAGATTTTTAATATTTGGTTTAAGGCAACTATTTTAGTGTTATGTTGTGCACAGACGACCTTGACATCAACAGAAAGCAAGAATACGTCTCGCCGAAAGTCCTTGACATTGATAACTTTCGTGATGTCACAGTACCCCCCAAAATGAAATTCACAGACTTGGAGAACAATGGGAATAAAGTGTTTAGTAACGGCTGTGGCCTCCTCTAGCGTCTCGTACTGCCACACAACGTCTTCTCATGGATCTCAGAACATTAGTAAACACTATCCGAGGAAGACGTCGCCACTGCTCAGCCAGAGCATGTTGAAGGTTCTGCAACGTCAGTGGTGGATTCACTTGCTGTCGTTCACCTCGTCTGCGGTACACTCGGACAATGCCATCGGCAAATATCTCAAAGTGAATTGAGATTCGTCACTAAAGACAACCGAATTCCACTGTCTTTGAGTAAATCTTATGTGTCTTGTGGCCCACACAAGTCGGTTACGGCGATGAAGAGATGTCAATATTAGTCCATTATAGGGCCTCCGAGCTCGAAGACCAGCAGCCTGCAAGCGATTTCGAACAGTTTGTACAGTTACCCTTTCACCAAACATCTCTCTACTTGTGGAGGTTGCAGTGACAAATCTGTTTCTAAGATAACGTAATCGTATTGCCTGATCTTCCCGAAGTGACGTCACACGTGGCGCTTCCGTCCTTGGGCCGTCGGCAATAGTTCCAGTTTGAAGCACTCTCATTCTAAGATTAATTATTGTCTGGCGTGAACAATTTAAGGCTCTTGCAACAGTGACCACAGACTGACCAGCATAGAGCCTACCTATAGCACGTAGACGTTCTACATTTGAAAGGCGCGGCATTTTCTAACAAAGATGAAAATAACAATTTTAATTTGTTTTTCCAGTTCAAGTTACGTGTGCGTGTTCAGTTTAAGCAAACTTGCATTGATTGACCTCACGAGTTTGTGTTTGCACGTGTTTTTCAGGTTTTTCATCTTTATATGCTCAAAAGTCACGTGATCCACGTGACTTGACAATTTTATGAAATTAAAGGCTTCTTACTACTTACTATCGTTAGAAACACTTTAAAATTTATTTGACTTACCAGAAAAAAAAAAATTGTTGAAATTCATCAGTGTCAAGTTTTTAATTTGGCTGAGTATATATAGATTTATTATCGGGCGATTATTGCTTCATTGTTTAATTATTGCATGTAAATATCATATAGATTTATTTGTTATTGTTGAATTATAGCATGTAAATATCATATAGAATTATAGTTGTTATTATTGAATTATTGTATATGTATAGATTTATATAGTTGTTATTGTTCAGTTAGTGCATGTAAATTCATATGAATTTATTATTGTTACTTTTGAATTACAATATAAATATCAACTATCGTATCAGAATTTAGTCAGATTAAGCTTGCCCAACCACTAAATCCAAATAACACGCCAGATCAATTGCGATCTTAAATCAAAGAAAGTGCGCTCTTTATTAACGCATGGCCGACATTTAACAAAATAGCTATAACAGATCTCAAAACTCTCAGGAAATTATGAATAATTCATAGATAGTTAAACAGCCCACGAAAAACCGTGTTTAATCGGAAGTTGATTTCTTTCAAATCTGAATGTTCACTTAAATTAATGAATCATTAGATTGTAATGAACAAATATTACTGCTGAAAAAGATAATCATGGACCAACGTATGTAAACATAAAGCCTTTCAAAACAAACATGAAACAAAATGCGGGAAAGTACTGGGGCTTTACCAACGATTTCCGAGTCTTTTTTTGTTAAACCACGGGCACCTGTAACATGGAAAATCTATTTCAACAATAACATAAATAAAAGCCGTGACTAATTAAAGAATAATGTCGGAAGTCTATTACGTCCATGTTCGCGTGAGCGAGATTATTAAATGACTGGTCTGAAACCGATTTTCTTATTCATGGGAAATAACTCGTCTGAAACATATTTTATGTGGAGGCAGACCACCATTAATTTCCCCATTGACTTCAATGTTAAAGGACAATAATGGTGCCAGTCATTATCACACATGTGATAAAGCTGGTTAAACATATTCCAAATATAATTTTAACACAGAAATCATGCTACGATAGTTGAGTAATACAGGTTTCCTGAATCGGAAGTGACGAACGCCAAAGGAAAACACGAGTCATCCCTCTATATAACTGATTGATGTGACGAGTGATAACAGATACACGGCCGAATTTCTGCTCACTAATAATTCCTTCGAAGACCAAAAGTTGTTATATGGGACTGTAAGAGGACACCTGACAATTCAATAAAGTAATTGAATGTCATTAGATAAGAGAACACGAGGAAAATAGAAATAGTCCGTACATTCCCTTGTTCATATTCATTCTATACCTTATAAAAACATGGTAATGCACGCACTTTTTCTGTTTTTCTTTCGTGTTCTCTTATCTAGTGGCAGTCAATTTTTTTTATGAATTGTCAGATATCCTCTCACAGTCTCACACAACTTTTGGTCTTGAAAGGAATTATTAGTGAGCAGAAATTCGCCCATGTATCTGTTATCGCTCGTCACTTCAGTCAGTTATATAGAGGGGTGACTCGTGTTTTCCTTTGGCGTTCGTTATTTCCGATTCAGGAAACCTGTATTACTCAGCTATCGTAGCAATGGTCTCTGTGTTAAAATTATATTTGGAACGTGTTTAATTAGTTCTACCACATATGTGATAATGACTGACACCAATATTGTCCTTTAATTCTGGCCTCTTTGCCCACCTCCAACTTTCCCCCAAATTTTCGTTGGGCTAATGCTTTTCGCTACAGACAAGAGGAACAAATGGTCATGTCGTTGCACTAAAATTTGTATGAGGTTGACCACCAAAATTTTGAGATAAATAAACTTGAAGAAGCATACTAAAAACATGTAACTAGTTGTCGTACATATCACCGTAGCCAACCTGATAACCCCGTTATCCTTCCGCCTGTAATATGAATGTATATAATAAACTGATTCACATTCAATCGTTTTCGTTAATTTCAAAACAGTTAAAATGTATGTTCGGCAAAATACGCCGGAATTCTCAATCAAATGTCAATTAGCATCTGATTATTCCAGTCTACGCCGATAGTTTTATGGCGCATGCTCTCCAGATAAGAATATGGCGTCACCGTTGGACATGCCTTGTTGAATATGTCTAGCCTCTACTTCGAGTCCCTTGTTACAAATAACGCTGAAACGGATTATGATACACGAATCGTGTACCAACGTTAAAATGTTTATTTTGTCTTAAATACTGGAAGCCCATCTTTTCCTGGTAAGATCACACATCATTGTTGATTTAAATTGACAAATAATTCGTGTTTTCGGCGTCGAAGACCTTAGATGATACTATGTTAGAGACTTGGCTACTTTAAATCCTATTGAATACAAGCCGACCCTGGTGTTTTGATCTTGTCTCCTTTATATGTTAAAGTTACAATTAAAAATCTCCACACCGGAAATAATAACACAATAAGGCTACCTCCCAATTACCTCCCCTGTTTTCTTATTCCCCATCCCCACCATGGACTAGCTATCTTCAAACGTTTGAATTTGAAGTTGAAAATGATATTTTTGCCAATTTCTCAACTGGAAATAGTGATTTATAGGATTAATAGGATTTCTCTTTAACAAGGTAGGACTGTTTAGAGAGAGAGAGAGAGAGAGAAATATGAAATGAAATGAAATGGGGTTTAACGTCCTACTGTTCTGCTCCTATACTGGGCTAATGAAGACGGGCATACGCCATACAGTGTGATATGAGGGAAATTTTGCCCGGGCAGCGGCACTATCGCCTACTCTCATATCGAATTCCAACTGCCAGGGGATCTTTTACGTGCATTCCAATATATACACGGGACCTCGGTTTTTCGTCTCATCCGAAGGACTAGACAGCTGTTCTTGGGAAACCACGTCGGAAAATCCTCGGCCAATGCAGGGATCGAACACCCGACCTCCAGGCTAGCGAGACAGCGTCTTAACCAACTAGCCACGTGGCTCCAGAGAGAGAGAGAGAGAGAGAGAGAGAGAGAGAGAGAAATGGGGTTTAACGTCCACTCGACACAAACTAGGTCATTTCGGGACTAACATATGGTTTAATTTTATTTACATAATTCGCTTGCGCGTAGGGGTCTTTAGCAGTGGGAGGAAACCGGAGGACCCGGAGAAAACCCACGAGGCTGGACAGGCGACCCTACTCCTTGTCACGTACAACCGGGGATTCGAAACCACGCCAGTCGACTCAATGACAGACTTTTATGATACAGCGCGCGCACGCTAACCATTCAGCCATCCAACCCCCCCGACTGTTTAGATACCATCTATTTTAGGGCTTTATTTTAATACATTTTATCATAGAAATCTATGATTTTATTAAACAGTCTTTGAAGTAAGCCTAAATTGAATTTCGCAATTGTACACAGTACCGGGGGGGGGGGGGAGTATAAAAATATGGAAAATTAGAGCAACTAATTAATTTCTGCGTGGAAATACGTATGATATGCTAATGAGCCAACCCCCCTTTAAAGAGCAACAACACGTGACCGATTCCCGAAGGAATCATACGGGTACCGGTATGCTTATTAGCCAATCCAGCGTTCCGAAGTTGACATCACGTGACTGTTATCGCTCTCTTAGCACAACGAAAAAGCGCGAACTGATTTGTCTACGATATCACCTTAGGTGAAAGTGGACGTAAAACTCCAGAAACGAACGAACGAACGCGAACTGACAGCTAGATTCCAGACTATTGGCTTCAGGTAAGGACCTGTAACTTTTTTAGGTTGTTTGCGGATAAATAACTGAGAAAATTAATTATTTAATTGGAAGTGGTTTTGCTTCCGGATAGTACCTGTTGGAATCTTCGTCTTTTAAGTCAAATAATTATCATGAAAATAACGAAGCTAGCTAAATCCTACGTACGTTTGAGTTCCGTAAAAACATCGGAAGATGAAATTGAAAGTGCAAGCGAAGACCAACACTGGCTGACACGTTTCTTGACAGACTAGTGTCTGCTAGTGCTAGCATTAACCAGAAATTAGCAAACAGGAATAAATATAGTTCAAAAGAATGCCAGTCAAGCCGCCCACACGAAAAATCTGGTTAAGTCGTCCACACCCGTTGGTGGAGTCGTCCACACGACTTAGTATACTTTCTGGATATAGTAATACGTTGGTGGAGTCGTCCACACGACTAAGAAATGAAATGAAATGGAGTTTAACGTCCTACTGTTCTGCTCCTAACCTGGGCTAATGAAGACGGGCATACACCATACAGTGTGCTATGAGGGAAATTTTGCCCGGACAGCGGCACTACGGCCTACTCTTAGTCTTATATCGAATTCCAACTGCCAAGGGATCTTTTACGTGCACGCCAATGTGTACACGGGACCTCAGTTTTTCGTCCCATCCGAATGACTAGACAGCTTTCCTTGTCAGCCCCTCCGTCCTGCATCACTGACAAGGGAGAACCATGCCGGAAAATCTGGATGAACTTTCTCGTCCAATGCAGGGATCGAACACCCGACCTCCAGGCTAGCGAGCTAGCGTCTTACCCACTTAGCTCGTGATCCCCCACACGACTAAGCATAATTTCTGGATATAGTAATACGTTGGTCACCCTTTCTCCCGGCAAATAACAACAAAGTAAATCACTTTATTCAATAAATAACATATTCATAAACAAATTTAACAAATTCAATAAATAATCATTAATATAACAAATTCAATAAATAACAAATTCATAAACAAGTTCATTAATATAACAATTTCATTAATATAACAAGCCCCATGCACAAATGAATTCCTATACCGCTACCAAACGACCCACGCCCATTAAAAGCCCCGATACACTTTTTCCCCCTGTTGATACAATTCCCGTAAATGTATTTTAAATTTCTTCCTTTGTCGCCTCTTTAATTTATTCTCTAAAACCAGTCGTTGTTGTAGTTCTGCCGTTTTAGATTCACTGTGTAACAGTTTGATTAGAAGTTAAAATTGAAGGTTATTTCTCGCTGCCTAGTGGTTTATTCTCCGATCCCTCGACGCCGTTGTTGGTTCTAATTGGTTGTAAAAATACACACCAATTTTCGACGTCCCAGGAATGCACATTTCATTCGTCTGTTTCTTACGCTACAAGACCAGTAGGTTGTTTCTCCCCTTTCCATCTTACAATTATTATGACAGTGAGTTGCATTTAGCTAATCTTCAATGGGCGGCGTGTTTAAACTTCAGACAAATCGTGGCTATAATCATAACACCAAATAATAATCAATACTTTATTACAAAAACATTGATAATACTAATCAAACAAACAAAAATGCTAAAATCATAATGCCAATTAACAAACATTACAATAAACTTTATTACAAAAACATCGTTAATACTAATCAAAAATGTTACAATCATAACGTCAATTAAAAGCGAATATACTTTATATAAAAAACATCGTTAATACTAATCAATCAATCAAAAATGCTAAAACCATAACGCCAATTAACAAACAATACAAAATACAAGTATACTTCATTGCAAAAACATCGGTGAACAACAAACTAACAAAACAAACAATAACATCGGCGTTTTGAGTACGAGTAAATTGTGTACGAGTCTTATTCTTAGTTGTGGACGACATCACCAATAGTTGAGTAAAAGTAAATTGTGTACGAGTCTTATTCTTAGTTGTGGACGACTCCACCAATGGGTGTGGACGACTTTGCTTGTGGACGACTTCACCTCTTAGCACAATGGGTGATCTGCTCTAAACACGTGATCAATTCTGTCCACTGGTCGCCGTCGATACTGATTTATAGTAGAAAACACGGAGAACGCTCTAACGCCAAAAATTATCATCCAATTGTTTTAAAATTGATATATGTTGTTTATATTAGTGAGATGAAGAAGCCTATTTAATTTCAATAATTTCCGTTTATTACGTCTCGAGTTATGGCCCTTGTTTCACTTTGTTGAACCTTTGTCATGTGTACGCTCTATGCTAATGCCAAAAGTTAACATACAATCTTTATGAAATTTATATATGCAATATTTAAGTTAGTGCACAGGATTCTGACCTTCTATCCGTATATATATGCATACACCGTGTCCAACCAGACAATATATACCGGTAGTGCTCCTACGACTAGTCGGATAGCCGTAAACGGTTAGAACTGGACGGTTAAACGGTTTGAATTCAACGGTACGGTTATTCGGAGATGTCCCCCATTACATAGAGTTGTGTCTGATTATATTCCTCTTTATAACAAAACTTGCCCGTTGTAATTTTGTATTTGATGTTTGAAAATTTTAGAATGTAACAGTCGTCCAACGATGTCGACTGCTAAACAATGATACTATTAATAGCACTCGTCGTAGTCACACGGCAAAGTCAACGGACCTTGTTCGTCTTTTGCTATTGTTAATCCAATCTAAATACTTCTCGGCATTTCTAACTATATTCTACCTTGTTTATTATTTACTTCAAAACGTAACCACCATTCAAAATATAATCATAAAGGCTAGAAAATGACATTATACTAGATTCGTTACGGCATTGAACACGTTTCATATCTCGTAATTTCTCGAATGAATTCTACTTTGGTTTTCAGTTAAATTAACCAATCATAAAAATTCTACTTGCATGCGAGGAATTATTTCTTTATTGTCCAATCAATAGACACCTTCTAATTTACTTTATTCTATTCTAAGTAACATTGTGTTATCGTAATATTATCGCCGTCTGTCACGTACGAAGGGAAATTGAGTATTGTTTTGTATATTATCGTTATATTGAATTAAAAAAATGTTTCAAATGAACCAAGTTAACCAGGTAAATAAATAGCTACGGTCTTAGATAGTTTAAATTTTCATTAAAGAATTGTTCATGTCTGAAAAAATTCCTGAAATTTTTGCGCGTGTAATGCCTTTTATAAGGCGAGTATAGCGTGCGCACGAGTAATGACTCGTAGCTCCTGACAAGCTCTGTTTTATGTTTAAAATTGATACCATACGGTTAACGGTTACTAACCGGTTAATAGCTACGGATATTCGAATAACAAAAAGTCCTAACCGTAGGAGCACTATATACCGGTAATAAAAAAAGAACAGGTATGCAATGCCTGTTGAACTTGAAGACTCGATTTTACCTACTCTCGCTTCGGCTCGTTTTTTTTTCAACAATTCGTAATGTCAGGCAATCAAACCTCTGTCGATTCACTCAGATATGTTTTTTCTTCAATCTAGTCGTTTTGATTTGCATAAATACTCCCACAAACCGATATCATAGCCACTTGTTTACAATATTTACATTACTTTCGTTCATTTCCATTTTGTCACTGCCGTCATGCGCTGACGTCACACAAAAACCTAACCAACCTCTGAAATCTTGTATACTTCTGCTCAAAATGATGAATATTCACCCAAACCTAGCTGGCAGATAATGTATATGCAAACCCTCTTCTTCGATTCTAATCCCAAAAGTCAACAAAATCGCCATGCAAAAGGGGGAAAATATCTTTGGCACTTGTTTCAATGGTCTAGTCACTGCGGATTGATTTTGTGTGACGTCAGCGAAATTTACAGGCGTCATTTAAATTAGTAAGGAGAAGAATCCTATTGAATTTCCGTTTATTACTTCTAAAGTTATTGCCCTTGTTTAACTTTGTTCAACCTTGTTAATGCTCAATTGATGAAAGTTATCATCCGATATGTATGAAATTTATATGCATCATTTAAAGCCTGTCAAATTTCAACAATTTCTGTAGATTACTTCCAGAGTTGAGACCCTTGTTTCAATTTGCAGAACCTTGTGAACTCTCAAAAGACAAAAATTATAATCTGATGTGTATGGAACTGTCTTGTAAAGGCCCCCAAATTACCGACAAAGGAATAAATATACGACGACCCTTGTCAACCGCTCGGAAGATTTAGCTGCTGTGGGCGTATGTTTCGTTGCATAGCAACCTATCTTTGAACTATGGTAGCACAAATGGCTAGCACACAATGCATCCTTAAATAATGTCATTTTCGTTGATTGAACCAGAGTTGGATTAAATTTTCAACTTGATTTTCAGGTACATGTAATCCAATAGAAAGATTGTTTCATTTGAGCATGAAATGAAAGTGTATTGCAGGAATGTTGATGTCTTGACATCACAGTTGAGAAATGATGCAAAGCATCTGAAAAAAGAGTTTGAGGATGAAGAAAGAGAATTTTGAATTACTGCATTCAAAATCTCAGCCAAGGAAAAAATTAGAAGTTAAGTCTGAAAATGACAGCATGAAAATGGAACGTTCAATGTTTTCATTCGATGAGTCTGATCTTAACGAAGATATGCAATTGTCTTTAAGTCAGGCATCCACATTACTAGATGCTAGTAGTGAAGAATTGGCATCAGTAAATATTACTGAGCCTGAAAAGAAAAAAGCAAGAAAATCTTCATTAGATGAAGAAGATATTTCTAACATTACTAAATTAAATAATGTTTGTATTTTCAGTGTTAGGATGGAAGTGGAGGAAAGTATATTAGATTCAGAAAGTGAATCAGTAGTAAATGCAGGGTCCACTAATACTGGTGTGACCCAGCTAGAAAGGAAAGATGTAATTGGAAATACTTCTGGTGAGGACTTATTACAAGTTCTTATCAGCAAGGTAGAGTACAACGCAGAAATGATTCAAGGCTTGCATGCAAATCTTGAATCAAATGAAGGTAGGGATGCCATGCTTGAAATTTCTGTAGCAGGCCTCGAAGTAGAGACAAAAGCCATAAAGGATCAAAATGTTGTTCTTAAGGCTGAAAATGAAAGACTTGAGGCAAGAACACAGCTCCCAACGCCACCTGTAGGCAATGTTGGTAGCTATTTTCAAGAAATAACGCCGAAATTTAAGATGCCTGCAAGCACACATTTTGCAGGTAGACAAGTCAGTCAGTTGAGAGATGTTGTGCAGTTGCCGATTCCAAAAAAAGGCAACAATTTCTGTAGATTACTTCTAGAGTTGAGACCCTTGTTTCAATTTGTAGAACCTTGTGAACCCTCAAATGACAAAAATTATAATCTGATCTGTATGGAACTGTCTTGTAAAGGCCCCCAATTACCTACAAAGGAAAAAATATGCGACAACCCTTGTCAACCGCTCGGAAGATTTAGCTGCTGTTGGCGTGTTTTGTTGCCTGGCAACCTATCGTTGAACTTTTTTATACGCCCACATAGATATGTGGACGTATATTGCCGTCCGTCCGTCCACCGTCCACAATTTCTTGTGAACGCTCTAACGCCAAAAGTTATCATCCAATTGTTTTAAAATTGATATATGTTGTTTACATTAGTGAGATGAAGAAGCCTATTTAATTTCAATAATTTCTGTTTATTGTGTCTAGAGTTATAGCCCTTGTTTCACGTTATTGAACCTTGTGAACGCTCTAACGCCAAAAGTTACCATCCAATCTTTCTGAAATTTATATGCATTATTTAGATTAGTGAAACAAAAAAGTCTATTGAATTTCAGCAATTTCCGTTTATTAAGTCTAGAGTTATGGCCCTTGTTCCACTTTATTGATCCTTGTGAACGCTCTAACGTCAAAAGTTATCATCTGATCTTTCTGAAATTTATTTCCATTATTTAGATTACTGAAACGAAGAAGCCTATTAAATTTCAGCAATTTCCGTTTATTACATCTAGAGTTATGGCCCTTGTTTCACTTTATTGATCCTTGTGAACTCTCTAACGTCAAACGAAGAAGCCTATTGAATTTCAGCAATTTCCGTTTTTTACGTCTAGAGTTATGGCCCCTGTTTCACTTTATTGATCCTTGTGAATGCTCTAACGCAAAAAGTTATCACCCGATCTTTGTGAAATTCATATGCATGATTTAAATTAGTGAAATGAAAAAGCCTATTGCCCTTGTTTCACTTTATAAAACCTTGTTAATGCTCGATTGATGATACAGTTCCTCCCAAATTTTTTGGACCGAAATCGCCGCGACGCGGTGAAAAAAACCTCTCGGAATTCTCTTAGATTTCACGGTGAAATTTTGCTTGATTCCGCAGCGATTTTTCTCTAAGATTCGCTAGGAATTCACTGTGTTTCTCTAGGAATTCGCCGTGTTTCTCTAGGAATTCACTGTGTTTCGATAAGAATACATTGTGTTTCGATAAGAATACATTGTGTTTTGCCGTGCTTCCCGCAAGGAATTTGAGAGCCTACCTTAAGCTAGGGTCAAACTAATATTGTCTACAATAAATTAAAGGAGTTGTAATATAGTAATGCTCCCGGGAAACGTGTACATGTATAATGTACAGGCAGGTTTGAATAACAAATGAGTTAGGTAATCTCGGGAAGACATTTACCGGCATTCTGTATCGGTTAGGATTTTTTCCCCAACGCACTTTATACATACATAACGCCGGCCAAAATGTATGCAAACTATGAACAACTTACAATTTTTTAAACATATCAATTCATCTTCGTTTATAACTTAGATGTAATCCGTCAATTTGGGGCTGCTATCAAATCCAAACTTTAAATTATATACGATGAGCTTTTACACATTACTTCATTACTCGCAGCTTCGGTTAATCTATATCAATCATCCATACAGCACGTACAGTAAATCACTCCGCGGGTCGCTTAACGGTATGTTACGTGGTCAGAAACGCGCCAAAAGATTGGAACTACATGTATATTCTTACGCTGTTTTACTCGGCGAATAATATCCGCTGTTCCGCTGTGACAATATACATCTACTTTATGTCACCCAATTCATTTCGGTGGGAGCAGATATTGAATAAAGCCATTTCACACACACATACGTGTACATTACATGCGCCTCATATATTTATACAATATCCACGAGTGTGTTAATTCTCGTCTTCACCCCGTTATAATTTACTTATTTTGAGTACACTTTCTGAATGATTCCATTCTTTTGTACGTCCAACTTGTCGATTTCCTACTGCATATACATGTACCCTGCAGTCCATGCGAAATGATATTTTTTTCACTGGACATTTGGTCAGGTATTATTCCAACTATTGCTGGACCGAATGAGATTTTACTGGTCCAAAAAAGTTCATACCAAAAATATGCATAAAATAAGTAATAGTGGCCTAAAACTCGAAAAACAACAAACAGTATTTTCATTCTATTGTTACTTAATATTATCTATGATACACGTAAATCATTATTATTTTCTATCAACAATAGCTTGGACTTTTTTTATCGCGCCAATATTTACAATCGTTTTACTGTTCTATAAATAGACCGCGTAAAGAAAATATAATCCCTTAGATGACAATCGAGTCTACCAGAAGCCAATGTTATTAATACAATAAAAGGACTTTCGTTTTAGTCTGGATTAACCTAGCCTACTACTTACTAGACTAGCTCGATATGTACAAAAACAATATAGTTCACCGATGTTTTTGTAATAAAGAACAATAGTATTGTTTGTTGATTAGCGTTATGATTTTAGACAAAATGGTAAGTTCACCAATGTTTTTGTAATTAAGTAGACCCGTATTGTTTGTTAATTGACTTTATCCCATGATTTAAAAAATTGGCGATGGTTAATATTGGCTCAAAAATAATTCCTTAAATTGCGCCGGAGCCCCTTTTAGATTAATAGAATTCGCATAAAAACAACAAAGAGTGGCTACGTGCGATTTTATTCTTTGATACACGGGACATTTCTGTTATTCAAACAAATCTGCACGAGAATGATAACATCCAAGTTGACAGTTACCATTGGTTTGGGGTTCATGAAGAATAGGCTTTTCTATCGAGCCTACAGTTATTCTTTTCTAAAATAAAATGAGTGCCTTGGATTTTTGTGTGGATTTGATAGCGGTTATACTTTACTAATATTCTCTGACATCGGAGACTTGTGTCCGCGTTCATTTCATTTTTGCGGTAAGTACGAGCTTCTTATGTCTGATTTGAAAGCACTTTCGACTCCCGTTGCAAGTTCTATTTGTCACTTTTGTGACTTTCGCAGGGTACCTCTCCCACCCATATTATTTTAATACGTCATAATACATTATTATCATATACCGGTGACAGTCAAGATTTGCTAAATACTTTTCGCCAAGTAACACAGCGTAAGAATATATTAATAGTCCCTGTGTCGAACCCAACATCTCATGTTTTCGCGCGTTTCAGACCACGTGACGTACGGTTAACCGCATTGCGGAGTGATTTACATGTATGGCACTGTGATTTATGAATGGTTGATTTAGATTAACTGAAGCTGCGAGTAATGAAGTTATGTGTAAAATCTCATCGAATATAATTTAAAGTTTGGATTTGATAGCAGCCAATAAGATGAAATGATACGTTTAAAAAATTGTAAGTTATTCATTGTTTGCATACACGTACATTGTGGCACCACGTGTGTTAGAAATACGACCGTAGCTGCCTTGCCAACGGTTAACATATCTTGTATTCAACTTAAATAAATTACATTTTTCGTCATCATGCTTACATCGGGATGATATCGGCACTCAAGCGATTCACAGCGAAACACCCTAATTCACCGTGAAACACCCTATTTCGCGGTGATTTGGCTAGCTGCCGTTTCGCTAGCGATTCTCCAAGATTCCACCGTGAAATAGAGTGTTTTTCCGCTGTGTTCGGTGATTATAGTCCCAAACTCTAGCACTGTAGTGTAGTTATCATCCGATATGTATGAAATTTATATGCATCTTTTAAATTTGTGAAACAGGTCTATTGAATTTCAGCAATTTCCGTCAATAATTTCTAGAGTTATGACGATTGTGAACATTTGAATGACAAAAGTGAACATGTGATCTGTATGAAATTTATATGCATTATTTAAATTAGTAAAACGAAAAAGCCTGTCAAATATCAGCAATTTCTGTAGATTACTTCCAGAGTTGAGACCCTTGTTTCAGTTTGTAGAACCTTGTAAACCCACAAACGACAAAATTTATAATCTGATCTGTATGGAACTGTCTTGTAAAGGCCCCCAGTTACCTACAAAGAAGTAAATATGCAACAACCCTTGACGACCGCTCGGACGATTTAGCTGCTGTGGGCGTATGTTTTGTTGCCTGGCAACCTATCTTTGTTGATTGACTTGATTTTCAGGTACATGTAATCCAATAGAAAATGTAGATAAATGTAAGCTTGTAATGAGTCATTTAGATTCATTTGAATCGATGAATAAGGAAAGAAGCGAAAAACTTTGAGCTCGTATCTAGAGCTACAAGATATAGTTTGAGCAAGAGAGATCTTTCAACTGTTGAGAAAGATTGTTTCATTTGAGCATGAAATGAAAGTGTATTGCAGAAATGTTGATGTCTTGACATCACAGTTGAAAAATGATGCAAAGCATCTGGAAAAAGAGTCTGATATAATGAAGAAAGAGAATTTGGAATTACTGCATTCAAAATCTCAACCAGGGAAAAAATTAGAAGTTAAGTCTGAAAATGACAGCATGAAAATGGAACGTTCGATGTTTTTATTCGATGAGTCTGATCTTAACGAAGATACGCAATTGTCTTTAAGTCAGGCATCCACATTATTAGATGCTAGTAGTGAAGAATTGGCACCAGTAAATATTACTGAGTCTGAAAAGAAAAAAGCAAGAAAATCTTTATTAGATGAAGAAGATATTTCTAAGATTACTAAATGTAAATATAATTAAATAATGTTTATATTTTCAGTGTTAGGATGGAAGTGGAGGAAAGTATATTAGATTCAGAAAGTGAATCAGTAGTAAATGCAGGGTCCACTATAACTGGTGTGACCGAGCTAGAAAGGAAAGATGTAATTGGAAATACTTCTGGTGAGGACTTATTGCAAGTTCTTATCAGCAAGATAGAGTACAACGCAGAAATGATTCAAGGCTTGCATGCAAGTCTTGAATCAAATGAAGGTAGGGATGCCATGCTTGAAAATTATATAGCTGGCCTCGAAGTAGAGATAAAAGCCTTAAAGGATCAAAATGTTGTTCTTAAGACTCTAGATAATAAATGCAAGCTTTGTGGGAAAGTTGGTCATTTGGAAGCGTGCTGCAATGCTCGCTTTCTAAAATGCTTCATTTGTGGCAAGCATGGCCATTTCAAAGAAAGATGTACATGTAATAAAGGGGAAAACCAAACTGAAACTTCCACTGCAATTGATGAAGAAACATCAAGAGTTCTTCTGATGAATAGAAAGATGTAGAAGTATGTAGTTAAGTCCCTGAAGGGACAATATTAACCACATAGAAATGAAAACGAAAAAAATGTAGTTAAGCCCCTGAAGGGGCATTATTAACCACATAGAAATGAAAATGAAAAAAAATGCCTATTCCCTAACAACTTTAAATTTATCCAAATGGTCTTCATACATATACATATTGTTGGTTACAACTTGAATATAGCCAATCTACAATGTATAATCATAATCAGAAAGTTCTGTTTAGTTATATTATAATTTTTATACGCCCACATTTTCATGTGGACTTATATTGTCGTCATCCCTGTCCATCCGCCTGTCCGCAATTGTTTGTGAACACTTTAGAGGTCACAATTTTTATACGCCCACATTGAAATGTGGACGTATATTGCCGTCGCGTCCGTCTGTCGGTCCGCCCGTCCGTCCATCGTCCACAATTTCTTGTGAACGCTCTAACGCCAAAAGTTATCATCCAATTGTTTTAAAATTGATATATGTTGTTTACATTAGTGAGATGAAGAAGCCTATTTAATTTCAATAATTTCCGTTTATTATGTCTAGAGTTATGGCCCTTGTTTCACTTTGTTTAACCTTGTGAACACTCTAATGACACAAGTTAAACATACTGCAGGTCTTTCTTTAGGCCTGGAATGTTGTCTAAATTATTAATTGGACATTAATTAACCTATCCAGGCCATATCAACTCTAGATGGCAGCACTGGCCTGCGATCTTTAATGGATTGTAAGCCGATTTACTGCATAACTTTCCTTCTCCATTAAACGATTAAATGGATAATCGAGACTATGCTGTTTATCGTACTGACTTTAGTAATGATGACCGAGGCTTATGGGAATTTCAGTCGCTTAGTTCTCGGTTCATCGTGGATCAATTTGAATGAAATTTTCACCAAATTGCCTTTACATTATCTAGTTTTTAACTATTATAGTGAGAACTGCCAACTCGTTACCGAATCTCCCATAATGTATCTTTAACATACGATCTTTGTGAAATTTATATGCAATATTTAAGTTAGTGAAACGAAGAAGCCTATTGAATTTCAACAATTTCTGTTTATTACGTCTAGAGTTATGGCCCTTGTTTCACTTTATTGAACCTTGTGAATGCTCTAACTCCAAAAGTTATCATCCGATCTTTCCGAAATTTATATGCATTATTTAGATTAGTGAAACGAAGAAGCCTGTTGAATTTCAGCAATTTCCGTTTATTATGTCAGCAATTTCCGTTCATTACGTCTAGAGTTAAGACCCTTGTTTCACTTTATTGAACCTTGTGAACGCTCCAACGCCAAAAGTTATCACCCAATCTTTGTGAAATTTATATGCATTATTTAGATTAGTGAAACGAAGAAGCCTGTTGAATTTCAGCAATTTCCGTTTATTATGTCTAGAGTTATGGCCCCTTGTTTCACTTTATTGATCCTTGTGAATGCTCTAACGTCAAAAGTTATCACCCGATCTTTGTGAAATTCATATGCATGATTTAAATTAGTGAAACGAAAAAGCCTATTGAAATCAGCAATTTACAATAATTACTTCTCGAGTTATTGCCCTTGTTTCACTTTGTTAAACCTTGTTAATGCTCGATTGATGAAAGTTATCATCCCATATGTATGAAATTTATATGCATCATTTAAATTTGTGAAACAGGTCTATTGAATTTCAGCAATTTCCGTCAATAATTTCTAGAGTTATGGCGATTGTGAACGTTTGAACGCTCTAACGTCAAAAGTTATCACCCGATCTTTGTGAAATTCATATGCATGATTTAAATTAGTGAAACGTAAAAGCCTATTGAATTTCAGCAATTTACAATAATTACTTCTAGAGTTATTGCCCTTGTTTCACTTTGTTAAACCTTGTTAATGCTCGATTGATGAAAGTAATCATCCCATATGTATGAAATTTATATGCATCATTAAAATTTGTGAAACGGGTCTATTGAATTTCAGCAATTTCCGTCAATAATTTCTAGAGTTATGGCGATTGTGAACGATTGAATGACAAAAGTGATCATGTGATCTGTATGAAATTTATATGCTTTATTTAAGTTAGTAAAACGAAAAAGCCTGTCAAATTTCAACAATTTTTGTAGATTACTTCCAGAGTTGAGACCCTTGTTTCAGTTTTTAGAACCTTGTAAACCCTCAAACGACAAAATTTATAATCTGATCTGGATGGAACTGTCTTGTAAAGGCCCCCAATTACCTACAAAGGATTAAATATGCGACAACCCTTGTCAACCGCTCGGACGATTTAGCTGCTGTGGGCGTATGCTTTGTTGCCTGGCAACCTATCTTTATTTGATTTCAATGAAACTTGAAATATAGGTGTATCACCCTAAGATCTCGGTTCCTTTTGATATTGGCATGTATCGGACTATAACTTCATGGATTATGACCCTTGCTTGTACGAAAAATCACGTTTTTAGCTTGTGAACACTGTAGAGGTCACAATTTTTATCCAATTTGGTTTAAACTTGAAATATATGTTTATAACCCAAAGATCACAGTTCCTTTCAATATTCGTGCATATTGGACCATATCTTTCTGAATTATGGCCCCTGATTGTGGACCATATAGAGATCATAAGGATGACAGAGTTCGAATTTCGTGAAAATCGGACCAAAACTGACAAAATGACCGCCCATCATTCTCAAATAGCATAAAAAATATGGTATATCAATGTTGTGGACCCAAAAAAGGTCACAATTTTTATCCGATTTTGTCGAAACTTAAAATGTAAGTTTATAACCCAAAGATCTCAGTTCCTTTCCATATTCGCGCATATCGGACCGTATCTTCCTGAAGTATGGCCCCTGATTGTACGAAAAATCGCGTGTTTAGCTTGTGGACCCTATAAAGGTCATAATTTTTATTTGATTTAAAAAAAAACGTTTGAATAGATCACCATTACACCCTCATATCTTTCAGCTCATATCTAGAGCTACAAGATATAGTTTGAGCAAGAGAGATCTTTTAACTGTTGAGAAAGATTGTTTCATTTTAGCATGAAATAAAGTGTATTGCAGGAATGTTGATGTCTTGACATCACAGTTGAGAAATGATGCAAAGAATCTGAAAAAAGAGTTTGATAGGATGAAGAAAGAGAATTTGGAATTACTGCATTCAAAATCTCAGCCAGGGAAAAAATTAGAAGTTAAGTCTGAAAATGACAGCATGAAAATGGAACTTTCGATGTTTTCATTCGATGAGTCTGATCTTAACGAAGATACGCCATTGTCTTTAAGTCAGGCATCCACATTATTAGATGCTAGTAGTGAAGAATTGGCACCAGTAAATATTACTGAGCCTGAAAAGAAAAAAGCAAGAAAATCTTCATTAGATGAAGAAGATATTTCTAACATTACTAAATTAAATAATGTTTGTATTTTCAGTGTTAGGATGGAAGTGGAGGAAAGTATATTAGATTCAGAAAGTGAATCAGTAGTAAATGCAGGGTCCACTAATACTGGTGTGACCCAGCTAGAAAGAAAAGATGTAATTGGAAATACTTCTGGTGAGGACTTATTACAAGTTCTTATCAGCAAGGTAGAGTACAACGCAGAAATGATTCAAGGCTTGCATGCAAGTCTTGAATCAAATGAAGGTAGGGATGCCATGCTTGAAAAATATATAGCTGGCCTCGAAGTAGAGATAAAAGCCTTAAAGGATCAAAATGTTGTTCTTAAGGCTGAAAATGAAAACTTGAGGCAAGAACACAGCTCCCAACGCCACCTGTAGGCAATGTTGGTAGCTATTTTCAAGAAATAACGCAAAAATTTAAGATGCCTGCAAGCAAGCATTTTGCAGGTAGACCAAGTCAGTCAGTCGAGAGATGTTGTGCAGTTGCCAGCAAGAAGGCATGGATATTCCACAGCGCAATAGTGTACAAAATGTTATACACTTAGGTGGCAATGACATTTCAAGATGCAAGAATTAATTTGTTAAATTAGAAAGCGACAGCTATTGAATTTGCAATTGACTGGAATGGGACAAACCAAAAAGTATGTATTAAGTGTGGTAGCAAAGCACATAGATATTGCGAGCGTGCCGAGACTCTAGATAATGAATGCAAGCTTTGTGGGAAAGTTGTCATTTGGAAGCGTGCTGCAATGCTCGCTTTCTGAAATGCTTCATTTGTGGCAAGCATGGCCATTTCAAAGAAAGATGTACATGTAATAAGTGGGAAAAACAAACTGAAACTTCCACTGCAATTGATGAAGAAACATCAAGAGTTCTTCTGATGAATAGAAAGATGTAGAAGTATGTAGTTAAGTCCCCGAAGGGACAATATTAACCACATAGAAATGAAAACGAAAAAAATGTAGTTAAGCCCCTAAAGGGGCAATATTAACCACATAAAAATGAAAATAAAAAAAATGCCTATTCCCTAACAATTTTAAATTTATCCAAATGGTCTTTATTTCTAAAATACGTTACCAAATTCTATACATATTGTTGGTTACAACTTGAATATAGCCAATCTACAATGTATAATCATAATCAGAAAGTTCTGTTTAGTTATATTATAATTTTTATACGCCCACATTTTCTTGTGGACGTATATTGTCGTCGCCCCTGTCCGTCCGTCTGTCCACAATTGTTTGTGAACACTCTTAGAGATCACAATTTTCATCCGATTTCAATGAAACTTGAAATATAGGTGTATCACCCTAAGATCTCGGTTCCTTTTGATATTGGCATGTATCGGACTATAACTTCATGGATTATGGCCCTTGCTTGTACGAAAAATCACTTTTTTAGCTTGTGAACACTGTAGAGGTCACAATTTTTATCCGATTTGGTTTAAACTTGAAATATATGTTTATAACCTAAAGATCTCAGTTCCTTTCGATATTCGTGCATATTGGACCTTGTGGACCTTATAGAGGTCATAATTTTTATCCGATTTAAAAAAAAACGTTTCATTATATCACCGTTACATCCTAAGGATCACTGGGCGAATTTCGTGAAAATCGGACCAAAACTGACTGACAAAATGGTCGCCCATCATTCTCAAATAGCATAAAAATATGGTATATCAATGTTGTGGATCCAAAAAAGGTCACAATTTTTATCCGATTTTGTTGAAACTTAAAATGTAAGTTTATAACCCAAAGATCTCGGCTCCTTTTGATATTCGCACATATCGGACCGTATCTTCCTGAATTATGGCCCCTGATTGTACGAAAAATCACGTTTTTAGCTTGTGGACCCTACAGCGGTCATAATTCTTATCCAATTTAAAAAAAACTTTCTTTTGATTTTGATAAAACTTGAATTGTAAGTTTATAACCCAAAGACCTTGATTTCTTTCGATATTCACACATATCGGATAGTTACTTACTGAATTATGACCCCTGATTGTACGAAAAATCGCGTTTTTAGCTTGAGGTTCCTCTAGAATTCACAATTTTTATCTGATTTAAAAAATGTGTGAATAATCGCGGATACCTGAACTTAACTTCCTGGATTATGGCCCTGATTGTTTGAACAATGGCATTTTTATCTTGCAGATTCTCTAGAGGTCACAATTTTTTTTTTCTGATTCTAAAAACTGTTTAAATATTTCGCCATTCCACCATAATGAAGGTTGAATTCGAATTTCGGGAAAATCGAAATGAAACTGCACAACAAAATGGCCGCTCTTTGTACGCAAATTGTGTAAAACAATGCAATACGAAGGTTGTCGACCCTCTAGAGGTCACAATTTTTATCCGATTCTGATGAAACTTAAAATATATCTTTATATTCCAAAGATCTCAGTCCCTTTTGATATTTGCGCATTTCAGACCATAACTTTCTGGATTATTGCCCCTGATTGTACAAAAAATCCTGTTTGGTTTTAGCTTGTTCTCTATTCTGTTTCTTTGAAATATTAGGTATATTGTTGATGAAATATTATATTGTTAGGTTGATTGACACTGGAGGTTACACAAAGGGGTCAATTACCATTTTTATACGCCCACATTTTCATGTGGACGTATATTGTCGTCGCCCCTGTCCGCCCGTCCACAATTGTTTGTGAACACTCTACAGGTCACAATTTTTATCCAATTTCAATGAAACTTGAAATATAGGTTTATCGCCCTAAGATCTCAGTTCTTCATATATTGGCATGTATCGGACTAACTTCATGGATTATGGCCCCTGATTATACAAAAAGTCACGTTTTTAGCTTGTGATCTGATTTGGTTTAAACTTGATCTCGATTCCTTCCGATATTCGCGCATATTGGACCATAACTTCCTGAATTCTGGCTCCTGATTGTACGAAAAATCACGTTTTTATCTTGTGGACCATATAGAGGTCACAATTTTTATCCAATTTAAAAAACGTTTGAATATACCACCATTACACCCTAAGAATGGTTGTGTTCGAATTTCGTAAAAATCAGACCGAAACTGACAGACAAAATGGCCGCCCCTCGTTCACAATTAGTGTCAAATATCTTAGTTCCTTTCCATTTTCGTACATATCGAATTATGGCCCCGTGATTGTACGAAAAATCACATTTTTAGCTTGTGGTCCCTCTAGAGGTCAAAATTATCCGATTTTAAAAAAAACGTTCGTATATATCACCGTTACACCGTAATTTTGGCTGAGTATGAATTTCATAAAGATCGGACCAAAACTGCGGGACAAAATGGGCGCTCCTCGTATGCAAATAGTGTAAACATCTAGTATATCAAAGTTGTGGACCCTCTAGAGGCCACAATTTTGATCCAATTTTGATGAAACTTGAAATGCAAGTTTAATACCCAAAGATCTTGGTTCCTTTCCAATATTTGCGCATATCTGATTGTAACTTCCTGAATTATGGTCTCTGATTGTAGGAAAAAACTTATGTCCACCCCTTCTCCACTATGAGAATCCAGTGTCAATTCAAAAATATCTTAAATAAGCTTATGATTTAATGTAGCCCAGTTTTCTTAATATTACAATAATATAGTAATTTATTCTGTGCTATTTAATTGTATCTTCTAAATAGAGCTTTCTGATTTCAATTTCATAATAAGGGAACAGGCAAAAGCAATGAAAGAAACTAGCAATCTTAGCAATACTGAATGATGATGTGGTACGGGCGTAGGAGTAGGGAGCCTACAATTTTTTTTTTTTTTTTTTTTTTTTAAATTTTGAATTAAATGACCATACACCATTCACATTTTTGAAACCTCAGCTACAACACTGTTAATAGCTTTGAGTTAAGGTCATGGTAATATTTTTGTTTTGAAAACTAATTTTTTTGGCAATAAAACTACAATTTCACAGTTTGCATTAGATCCATGCACCCTTTACATTTTGGAATCTCTGCTACAAATAATGCATATGGTTATGGCTGTTTTAATATTTCTCTTTAATAGGACAAAGAAACCCACAAAATTAATCTTTTTCTTTCAGATATATTGTTTTCTACACCAGAAAAAAAGAAACTAAACTTAAAAGAACTTTTTTATACGCCCACATAGATATGTGGACGTATATTGCCGTCTCCCCCGTCCGTCCGTCCACCGTCCACAATTTCTTGTGAACGCTCTAACACCAAAAGTTATCATCCAATTGTTTTAAAATTGATATATGTTGTTTACATTAGTGAGATGAAGAAGCCTATTTAATTTCAATAATTTCCGTTAATAACGTCTAGAGTTATGGCCCTTGTTTCACGTTGTTGAACCTTGTGAACGCTCTAATGCCAAAAGTTAACATCCGATCTTTGTGAAATTTATATGCAATATTTAAATTAGGGAAACGAAGACGGCTATTGAATTTAAGCAATTTCCGTTTATTACGTCTAGAGTTATGGCCCTTGTTTCACTTTATTTAACCTTGTGAACGCTCTAACCCCAAAAGTTATCATCCTATCTTTCTGAAATTTATATGCATTATTTGAATTAGTGAAACGAAGAAGCCTATTGAATTTCAGCAATTTCTGTGTATTACGTCTAGAGTTGTGGCACTTATTGGACCTTGTGAACGCTCTAACGCCAAAAGTTATCATCTGATCATTCTGAAATTTATATGCATTATTTAAATAAGTGAAACGAAGACGCTTTTTGAATTTCAACAATTCCTGTTATTTTGTCTAGAGTTATGGCCCTTGTTTCACTTTATTGAACTTTGTGAATGCTCTAACATCAAAAGTTATTTGCCAATCTGTATGAAATTTACATGCGTCATTTAAATTAGTAAAGAGAAGAATCCTATTGAATTTCAGCAATTTCCGTTTATTACTTCTAGAGTTATTGCCCTTGTTTCACTTTGTTCAACCTTGTTAATGCTCGATTGATGAAAGTTTTCATCCGATATTTATGAAATTTATATGCATCATTTAAATTTGTGAAACGAAAAAGCCTGTCAAATTTCAACAATTTCTGTAGATTACTTCCAGAGTTGAGACCCTTGTTTCAATTTGTAGAACCTTGTGAACCCTCAAACGGCAAAAATTATAATCTGATCGGTATGGAATAGGCCCCCAATAACCTACAAAGGAATAAATATGCAACAACCCTTGTCGACCACTCGGACGATTTAGCTGCTGTGGGCGTACGTTTTGTTGCCTGGCAACCTATCTTTTTTTTCAGGTAAAGCTTACCAGCACAAGAGATTACAACCAGAACATAATTTTTACTTTAGATAGGACCAACATGTCTTCGAGATCAGACACATGCTACTTATTGACATCAGTAGGAACCCTACTTTTTAGAACCTAGTTTGTAGATATATCTAAAATCTATAAACAAACTAATCAAATCTATCTTTATTTTCTTTTGTAGATGAAAGGTTATTTAACCCACACAGCGGTCCTCTAATCAAAACTTTCTTTCAGTTCTCTAAAGATATCATTATTCCTCTGCATAATTGTTTAGACTGTTTTAACTTGGTTCATCAATACTCTGGATACCAAGTGCTAGGTTTTCACTTTCAGATACCACTGAGACTACATTTCTTATCAATGGCCAGATGATTTATTATTTTCAGATTTTTATACGCCAACATTGAAATGTGGTCGTATATTGTTGTCGCCCCCGTCCGTCTGTTGGTCCGGCTAAAGTTAATATCAGATTGACTTTAAATTTATACACAGTGTTTAAGGTCATGAGACAAAGAACCTATTGATTTTCATCGTTTTCCGATAATTACTGTCAAAGTTATGGCCCTTGATCACTTGGAAAAATCTTGTGGACGCTCTAGAGGCTAAAGTTAATATCCGATTGACTTCAAATTTATACACAGTGTTTAAGGTCATGAGACGAAGAAGCCTATTGATTTTCAGCTATTTCTGATAATTGCTGCCAGAGTTATGGCCCTTGATCACTTTGAAAGGTCATGAGACGAAGAAGCCTATTGATATTCAGCGATTTCCGATAATTACTGCCAGAGTTATGGCCCATGATCACTTTGAAAAATCTTGTGGACGATCTAGAGGCTTACGTTAATATCCGATTAACTTTAAATTGATACAGTGTCTAAGGTCTTGAGATGAACAAGTATATTGATTTTCAATGAATCTTTATGACTTAATCCATGATGTTAAAAGTTTCGTATACTAAACATTAGCATGGGGCAGAACAAATTCTAATGGTTTTCTGATAATTACTTAATGAGTTGTTACTCTTAATCAGATTTTAATGTATTATAAATGTTTCATTACCGAAAAAAGTAAAAATATGCTGCCAGAGTTATGGCCCTTGATCACTTCGAAAGGTCATGAGACGAAGAAGCCTATTGATATTCAGCGATTTCCGATAATTACTGCCAGAGTTATGGCCCATGATCACTTTGAAAAATCTTGTGGACGATCTAGAGACTAACGTTAATATCCGATTAACTTTAAATTGATACAGTGTCTAAGGTCTTGAGACGAACAAGTATATTGATTTTCAATGAATCTTTATGACTTAATCCATGATGTTAAAAGTTTCGTATACTAAACGTTAGCATGGGGCAGAACTTTATAAAAACCAAACAAATTCTAATGGTTTTCTGATAATTACTTAATGAGTTGTTACTCTTAATCAGATTTTAATGTATTATAAATGTTTCATTACCGAAAAAAGTAAAAATATGCGACAACTCTTGTTGACTGCCCGGACGATATAGCTGCTGTGGGCGTATGTTTCGTTGCCTGGCAACCTATCTTTATAACTTATTGTTCTTAATTTCCAATTCTGAGACATCTTTAAAATTTTCTACCTGGCAAGAGAAGACCTTTCGGCTCCAGTACACTACCCAGAGCAGAAAGGTCAGTAGCACAAAAGAAGATGGCTTATCTAAAAGTTATTCTACCATCACCTTTGTCAAACAGGCCTTTCTGTTAATACTTCAAAAATCAACAAACGACACAAGATCATCAAAATAATCCAATGTCAACTATTTAAGAAGGTATTTCATACAGTAAATAGTTGATTTTATGTACATAAATTTAAATTTGACTCGCAGTGGAGTAAACAATACATGGAAACTATTCCTTTTCCTAGATTATTTCAGTGAAATCAGTCCCCCCCCCCCCCCCCCCCCCGAGAGCTCAGGGACTCTACAAGACAATAAATGCTTATGGCTGGCCCTCAGATATCAGGGCTTGCCACGAAACGCGGGCAACTGCTCGCGCTCGCGCTGTGCTCGCGTAAATCTACATTTTAAGAAAACCCTGTAAAAATAATCAAAATATTGACAAGTTTATTGCCGAAACTAACCCAACAATGTCAATAACGTCATAAATTCGTCTGTCAAACTGAGATTCACCCAGCTGCACGCGGCATTTCCTCCTGAAATTTGATTGGCTAATAAAGTTACTCGCAACTTGTGTTACTAAAAATACACTTTAGACCTGAACGTCATGACTGGTTTTCCTACGAACACCAGTAACAAACACGTGATAATCGAGTCTAAAGTAAAGAATGTTTACATCCGGCATTTGGCATTCACGCTAAATGAACACGTTTCAAACTAATAATTATCGGTATTTCCTATTTTATCAGAACTTCGGTTTTTATTCCATTGTGCAGTCGTATAATTTTCAATCTAAGCGTAATAATGGCCAAAGGCAACCTGATTGCCCTATCAACATTTATTTCGTGGGGTGAAGAAATCCATACGGAAATTGGTTTTAATAAAGAAGAGTACGTATGACTGTCAAAAACAGAAAGCGATGGGCACACATGTTTACTGCAAACTTTGTGCCAGGAATAGCAATTTTCTTATGATTTTAAATTGAAACAATGTTACAAAATGTGTGCTCACGCAAACAACATTTTGCGTGAGCAATTTTTATTGCTCGCCCAAACCTAAATTTGCGTGAGCAGTCATCTGCTCGCCATCAATTTATTCGTGGCCAGCCCTGGATATTATTTGATATATTTGCATTGATGTTTTATCAGATTTTGTTTGTGTAAGATGTAGTCCTCCTAAACTTGTGTGTGCAACAACCCCACCCACCCCACAAACCAAACAACCACATGAATTTGCCATTTACCTTTATTTCAACCAATCAAATTTTTAACATTTAACTGATGTATATTTTCCTGTTTCTTTCAGAAAGTTCTGGTAACCCAATATTTTAACACACCTACATAATAATTAATCATTAATGTGTCCATTTTCTTTATTACTTATTACATGTATATTTAAAACATTTCATGTTTATTTAAATAAATTCAAAAATTTAATTAAAGATATTCTCATTTATTATTTTTACTGCAAATCCCCATTGACAATGTCTCTCTTCATCCAAATCGAAGCATGCAAACTCACCTTATAAATTACAAATCTAAATAGGCCATGTGGACTTGAAAAAAATTTTGCACAATTGAAACAAAATATTGTGACAAGGGAGAATGCACCATTTCAATTTTCAACACTGTGTAACTCTATTCAGATAGTTAAGGGGGGGGGGGCATGGTAAACACATGCTGGATCAAAAGATCTGTCATTGAGTCTGTAATTTCCTGTTTGTAGGTGATAAAAAGTACAGTTACCCGTCTAACTTGTGGATTTTATCTGTGTCCTCCAGTTAACCACCCACTGCAGAAAACCCTCGATAAGCAAATTATTGAAATAGAACCCAAAGCTACTTTGTATCTTCTGGACATTGAACCTTATATCCCGGGGAGCCACAGTGGCTGGTGGGTAATATCCTGACTCGCGAGCCTGGAGGTTGCATGTTCGGACCCTGCATTGGCTGAGAAAGTTCATTGGAATTTTCTAAGTTGGTTTCCGCTTGTCAGTCCCAGTATACATTGGCATGCACATTAAAGATACCTTGGCAGTTGGAATTCGATACAAGACTTGGCCATAGGGCCTAACTAGTTAAAGATATCTTCAGATATTTAAGACAAAATACATATTTTAACGATTTGTGTGCCAGAATGTGTTTGGGTGCCAGTTCTAATAAGGGACTCAATGAACAAGGCTAAACATAACCCAAAAGTCAATGCAATACAAATTATAGATACTTGATCAAGAAAAAGAAGATCATGCAGAATGCTAGATTGGAAACAGTCCTAAACATTTGACGTCATATGGTGGAAATGGTTAGACTTGGTCCAGGGTTAGCCCTATTAACATCTCTACACTTTGACGAAATCTGCGGATCATAACCCAAATCCACATATAACGGCATATGTTCTGAAATGTACAGGACGGTCTCCAAACTAGCGTTCTCCGAAAGCGATTCATTACGAACTCTTAGTATATATCGTCGAACATAACTTATTTGAAATTAGAGTAATAATAGAAACGATTGATTATATGCATTGCAACCCATTAGTGTCAATTTGTCGATGTAATATCAAGATTTTGCAACCTCTACAGTCACAATTTTTGTCCTTTCGATATTTGCAAGTAGTAAGTTACTGGATCATGGCCCCAATTCTCTGAAATATCTTATATCACAATTTTGATCCGATTTTGATGAAACTTGCAATACATGTTTATAACCCAAAGATCTTGGTTCCTTTCGATATTCGCGCTTATCAGATGGTAACTTCTTGAATTATGACCCTTGACATAGGCGTACGTGGCCGAACTTGTTTGGGGGGGGGGGGGGGAGCATATTTTCCCGTCCACGAGCGCCTGATGGTGGGGGTCTGGGGGGCCTCCCCCCGAAAATTTTGAAAACCAGGCGGCCGTAGACGCGATTTCCAGGCATTTCGAATACTTTCTAGTAATTTGGAGTGGATAGTAAATTATGTCAGTTGCAGCATAAAAACTGGTAAAAAGTCATCTTTAAAATACAAGCTCTATTTTACTACGAAAACAAGAACAAGTCGAACGATTTACTTTTGCCACATTTTTCATTTTAGGAGACTTCACATTTTTTATCCAGATCTCAGAAGTGCAATGCACTACTATCTATAGTTCACATAAACATGTATATATATGTTGTACTGGTTGGGGCAGTGGGGGGTATCAGTGGTATCTATCAATATCTATATCTCCTCCTCTGGCATCGACAGGTAGCATATGAAGTGTATGTATGGCTAGGGAAAGCATAAACAGAGGGTTTATACTGCTTTTCAGCTGCTCACTTCTATCACTATGGGCTCGTCCGGTGCATGGAGTTGGATGCCAGTATACAGGAACACAGTACTCAAGTACTGAGAAAGGCCATGTGTACGTGCTAGTTCTATTCAGATGGCGTAGGTGTTCATCATTGACTGGACTGCTTTCTTTCCGCTTCCATATTATTAAAAATATTCAAAACCCGACAGATGGCGCGACGCTTCCCAACAAACTGAGCATTCATTCCCGACAAGACCATAGCCTTCCCCGACAAGGCCATACCCCTACCCCCACTCCATTTTCAAAAACTCCTCGGCTAATGACCGATCTCACAATTCTGAGCTCTTTTCAGATTCCTATTTTTTTTCATGATATTTGTGCATTTCAGACCATAACTGTCTGTATTATTGCCCCTGATTGTACAAAAAATCCTGTTTGTTTTAAGCTTGTTCTCTATCCATCTCTTGCAAAATGTGGGTGTATCTTGCCTGGCAGCCGCTGGTTATAACATCTGTTTCTTTAAAATATTAGGTATATTGTTGATGAAATATTGTATTGTTAGGTTGATTCACACTGGAGGTTACACAAAGGGATCAAAGATCTTGGTTCTTTTCGATATTCGCACGTATCAGATGGTAACTGCCTGAATTATGACCCTTGATTGTACAAAAAATCACGTTTTTAGCTTGTGGTCCCTGTAGAGGTAACAATTTTTATCTGATTTAAAAAAAGTGTGAATATATCACCATTACACACTAAGATCTCGGTTCCTTTTGATAATCGTGCATATCCGAACTTAACTTCCTGGATTATGGCCCCTGATTGTTCGAAAAATTGCATTTCTAGTTTGCAGACTCTATAGGTCACAATTTTTTTTCCGATCTTAAAAACCGTTTCAATATATCACCATTCCACCATAATGAAGGTTGGAATCGAATTTCGGGAAAATCAAAAGGAAACTGCCCAACAAAATGGCCGCTCTTTGTACGCAAATTGTGTAAAAGTATGTACTACGAAGATTATGGACCCTCTAGAGGTCACAATTTTTTTATCCGATTGAGGTGAAACTTAAAACATATCATTATATCCCAATGATTTCAGTCCCTTTTGATATTTGCGCATTTCAGACCACAACTTTCTGGATTAGGCCTATTGCCCCAGATGGTACAAAAATTCCTGTTTGTTTTTAGCTTGTTCCCTATCCATCTCTTGCAAAATGCGGGCGTATACTGTCTGGCAGCCACCTGTTATACTTGAATGTACAGTCTGTACATTATAATAATGTATATTTTTGACTTTTGAAATTTATGGGAACAATCTGGCTTATTGTACCTTTAACTGTTTTAAATTGCATACGGCTTTGAGGTAAATACCTTACCCAAGGTGAAAATTAAGACTATAAACTGCTGTTTACGTAAATTGTTTCATAGTATTTAGTAATTGAACTGGGCTATACTTTTCACAATTCTATGGAATACAATTACTGAGCAACGTTTCGACTAGGCATCTTTAGTCATTATCAAGCAATGATAAAATATAAAATATGAGACAATATATAGATGTTAAAACAACACTTGGTTAAGGCTGGCCAACCAGACACCCTTCTAATTACCCTGAAGAAACCTAACTTAAAGTAGCTAAGTCTCTACCTTAATATCATCAAAAATCTTCCATTGAAAAAACAAATTATTTGACAATTCAAATCAACATTGGTCTTGTGATCGTACAGGGAAAAGATGGGCTTCTGATATCCAATATTCTAGACAAAATAAACATTTTACGAATCGTGTACCATAATGCGTTTCAGCGCCATTTGGAACAAGGGACTCAAAGAACAGGGCTAGACATATTCCACAAGTCACGTCAAATGGTGACGCTATATTCTTAACTGGAGAGCATGCACAATAAATACCATCGGTGTAGACTGGAAAAACCAGACGCTAAAGATTGCCATTCACATAAGACTTCTGGCGTATTTCGCCGAACATAACTGATTAGAAATTACAGTAAAAACAGAAACGATTAAATGTAAATCAGTTTATATACATTCATATTAATTTATTATATGCGTTGCGACCCATTTTTGTCAATTTTTAGGTTCCAAATATTAGCGAGTTAGCTCCTTTAATTTAACTGATAAATTGATAAGTAGGCCCTTCGGTGCTATACCGGCATCTCTGCCCTGCATCAAGAAAGTAAGATTGTTACATATTTACCCTGTCTTTTCTACTGCCACAACCCCATACTGATGTCTGATAAATGTAATTGACCTGCTGCTGTCAAGTATGTTACTTCTTGTTCAGTTATGCTAAGGAAAGTCAATAGCTTGAACACAAAAATTCTTTAATACCTCCTTTAATATAATCCAAAGTGATCTTGGGAATCCTTTAACTTGTAACTCAGAATAAGATTTTTTTATGTACCACTACACAGGTTATCTCCCTTCAATTGTAATCCAGAGAGAAAAATAGGTTTAACTCCACTCGACACAAACTAGGTCATTTCAGGACTAACATATGGTTCAATTATAATTCAAGAATTCGCTTGCGCATAGAGGTCTTTAGCAGTGGGAGGGACGAGATTGGAAAAATTGTAATCCAGAACAGCGACAATATTGTCATCAAGATAAAATATAATGCAGTCATATAATGTCATATAGGTATATAAATATTTGTATTGGATGATGTATACATACTCTTTAGCAGATATTATCAAATGCATCAAATATTCAAAATATCCCTAAGACACAAGTAGTGCAGATTTTCTTGAATATCACCAAAAGTTGTGTATGAGTCATATATAATAATATCAAGATTTATATAATGCATGATTACTAAACACATAGTTCCCAATTAGCTTTCAAGTATATATTTTTTTACCAGGAAATAGGCTCTAAGTGCTACCCATCTGGTTCGTTTTGGGGATGATCTTCGACAAAAAGCTAAGGCTCTGTCAATTCAAGTTAAGTTTTGTAGCCGTAAGGTTAGGGACCAACTACTTTAATATTGTGGCTCTGTGATTAATGTGCTGGCTTACTAACCAGGAGGTCGGGGGGGGGGGTTTAATCACAGTGTTTACCAAGAAAGTTCCTCTGTATATTTCAGCACGTTTTCTCCTTGTCAGTAGTGTAGAACGGAGAGCCTAATGAAAAGGGAAAAACAGTCCTGTGGCTGACAAGCGAATAACAAACGAGACCAAAGTGTACACAGTAGGGATGCTATTTTGGTGGTATATGCCGGACATTTCCTACGTATATTGTAAAACGTGGGTATAACTATTACTAATCTTGATTGTTGTTGATAATAGGAATGAATCATTAAGTGATAAGGTGATCAATCCTTGTTATATGTACACCTAGTTTAATCTGCTTTGATTATATTAACTTACTTAATCTACATGCTTTCCTTTATATATTAATCATGAAAACAATCTGTGGTTAATCCTTTGTCGAACATTTTAATCCCCTTGATGTCGGTTGACGAGACTTTGAAACTAGTCAAAGATGATTTTTTGTCGATATAGTACGTCAATTGTAGCCTACTGATACCCCTAAATTATTTCCTGTAAACATGCATTTGTTCATGGTTTGATTCAAGGTATTGACAGAGAAAAACCTTCAGGAATTTTCAAGAATGGTTCCCAGTTGTCAGTGTAGCAACTACAGGGCTGACAATACCTTTATAGATAGGATTTGCAAAGACTAGACGAAAACGTAGCAGTTCATACTCAATTCTACATTTTGCTTCTGAAAGAAAATTAACCATATGTTAGTCTCAAAATGACCAAAGCATTGTGTTAAGAGACAAGAAACCTCATTCTGTTTCATTTCAAAACTTATGCTGAAAAGAAAGCGGTTTTAATTCTAGGTCAAAGAAACATTGACTTGAAAAGGGAAACATTCACAAGAAATAAAATTAAGTGTAGAGAAAGTAAAAAAGCCAAAGAAATATGAGGACATTTATTTTCGGAAAAAACAGACCAGGATCCTAGGTTTTCTTTCCATCAAACTGTAAATAAAATGAAGTCAAGAAAAGATGAAAGAAAGTGTTGTTGCTTGCCCGTTAATGAGCATTGTACCATATGTTTCATTGATAATTCAGGCAGAAAATTGGCTATAATTAAATTGAAACAAAGACATGATGTATGCAGTAGGCCACAAGATTCTAACAATGATTAAATAGCTTCTATTTGTAGAGTTGTCTAATGAAGCTGTAAACCTTGGGTCTTCACTACAACCTGGTCTTATCTTGTAATTAGTATTAAATTCTCCAAGTAAATTACAGATTTTGATGAATCAGGAATGGATTGTGAAATCAAATGACATTAAAGAAGTCATGTAGATGTAAAAAGTTAATAAAAATAGTTGAAATCTTAAGTAAGGACAGAAGAGTTTTTACCCCCCCACATTTAATGTGGGCATATATTGTCATCACCTGGTGCCAGCTTTGTGTCAGTCAATCCACCTTTCCTCTGCAAGCACAGGGACCACAGCTTTTGTGAGATTTTTTTCAAATTTGAAAAGATTGTTGATTTCAATCTGATTAAAACACAGATCCTATTTCGTTTGGTTTTTTATAGTTCAAAATTTCGTTTCACTACACTAGGATCTGGAAAAGTTGTTATATAACCCACATTCTGGATGTTGGGATTAGCAAATGAAACGGTCAGTTACAGCGAGTTTTTGGCGTGAGGTGTATGGAACTGTGGGTAACCGACTAGAAACATCAACGCTGATTGGTTAATCAAATGTTTGACGTCATAGCGTCAAATCAGTCAGATCTCCATGTAGTAGCCTACAGGCCATCGAAAGTATAAAAAAATGAAACAAAATTATAGATCTGTATTTTAATCAGATTGTTTTGATTTGGGCCGATTGAAATTCGCAATCACAAGTCACATAGTTATCCCAGGTTTATATTTATATTTATAAAAGTGCTACACAACAGATTAGGGATATTGCTCATATGTGGTATAGGAAAAAACCCATTTCCGTTAACAATGGAATTCACTGAAAAATTGGTGGGATTGTTCATAGAGGCACAAGGTTGAAGCCTAGCTAATTCAGAATCCCCTCCACACCCCCACCCACACACACTTTCATTTACTGCAAATTTATCTTTTCCTCCACATTTTTATGCTGTATTACCTATACCCTCATTAACAAAAATTTGTAGTAGTTCAGAGGTTTTTTTATTTTTATTTTTTCAAACTTACTGAGTAGTAGGGGAAATTATTTCTAAAGTATTAATTTGGTGTCAAGCTTTATAAATGACTTGGACGACTAAGCTGCTAATGGGAATATGTTTCCTAGATTACTTTGTTAGGGTTGTTTTACCAATATTGTTGTTTTTTTGATTTTTTCCTTTAAGCTATTTCTCTGATCTTGAACATGTCTAAACCAAGATCAGTATATATAAAATACTATTTGATCATCGCAAAATTACAAAACAAGCATAATTATTTTTTTCTATATTTGTAGTATGCTGAGGGTGATGCTTAGAGTTGTGGTTCACACCCTTAAGAGTTCCTACTTTGGTTTGATTAGAGCCTACAGGTCAGGAATGACATATTTAATCATATTAAAAATATATATCAATTATTATTTGTAACATGTTATTTGATTTTAATTGGGAAGGTAGGATTCAGGGGTGAGAAATTCTGTAGAAGGTATTTTTATTCCTTTATCTGGTCTTAAAGGTATGTTATGACCCTTCAAGAGACTGTTTTATCATCTTAAAATGTCTTACCGTATTTGGAATTTTTATACGCCCTAATTGAAATGTAGTCGTATATTGTCATCGTCCCCGTTCGTCCACAATTGCTTGTGGACACGCTAGGGGAGAAAGAGAAATGGGGTTTAACATCCACTTGACACAACTCGGTCATTTCAGGATTAATATATGGTTCAATAATATTTTTTTATAATTCGCTTGCGCATAGGGGTTTTTAGCAGCAGTGGGAGAAAACCGGAGGACCTGGAGAAAACCCACGAGGTTGGGCAGACGCTGTAAAGTTAATATTTGTACACAGTGTTTAAAACCATGAGAAGAAGAAGCCGATATCCGATAATTACTGCCAGAGTTATAGCCCTTTTTCTCTTTGATTATCCTTGTTCACACTCTACACCAAAGTTATCATAGTGTTTATTGTCCTGAGACAAAGAACCTTATTGATTTTTTTTTTAACAATTTCTTATAATTAGGCCCTTGATGACTTTGAAAAATGTTGTGAATGTTTGAGACCAAAATTATTATTCGATTGACTTAAAATGAGATGAAAAAATCTGGAACAGCCAAATTCATGATGTTCAATGTTTTATATACTAAACGTTAGCATGTGGCAGAACTGGTATCCAAACAAATTATAATGATTTCTCATAATTAGGTAAATGGGCTGTTACTCTTAATCAGATTTTAGTGTGTTGTAAATGTTTTCATTACCTACCAAAGAAAAAAAAATGTGACATGCCTTGTTGACTGCTCAGACAACTTGGCAGCTCTAGGCGTAAGTTTCATTGCCTGGCAACCTATCTTTTTTTTACAATTAAAGGAAAATTCCCTGATTTCACTGGGTATCCGTTGATGCAAGTTGATCTGAGATTGCTAATCAATGCCAAAATATAAAGAATTAGCCAGTCTGAAAGCTTCAGCTCACAATATTAAACCATAGTATACAGGTCACAATTCTATGGAATACAATTACTGCTTATTACTGAGCGACGTTTCGACTAGGCTTCTGTAGTCATTATCAAGCTATGATAAAAAAATGAAAATATGACGGGACAATATATACATGTACACAACAATACTTAGTTAATGCTGACAAAACAGTTTAATATTAAACCAATATGAAAATACTGAATCTGGTTTGTACTAACATAGTGAGTTGTATTATAAATTGCCTTAGATTCTAACCATGCAAAATGTATCATTAAAATGATGATAAACACTTTTATTAAAAGTTGAGAAAAATATCAGATTGTTCTTATATATCTCAAAAATTTTAAATATGTACTATTTAATTTTGTATATAAAGACAGTGTGTGTTAATATGCAATTAAAAGTATATCCAAGTATTCTATAAAAAAAAAACTTCCATGAAAATTGGGCTGACTTGTACGAAAAGATATTATTATCATTACATATGTCTAAAAAGAACTAGAAGGTGTGGTGTGAAATCAATAGGAACTAATGTAAATTTTAAGAGGTCATAACATAAGTCAGAATTTGTCAATTTGTGTCATATTTTTTTAAATAGAAATATTTTTGATTGTGTATGGGATTAAACTCTTTAATTATAATTGATTCTGTCATGGTGGGGCTCTAAGTTGTTGAATCAAATACCATTTCAATAAAAACCTTATAAATAATGGACTTCTAAGGAGAACAGAGACATTGAAATGCTCTGACCTTCTACTTCCTAAATTTATTTTCATAGATTCAATAATGTGTTTTGGATAAAAACATGGAAGAAGACAATGTTTTGATGCCATGTCATATACATTTCAGATAAACAGTGGAATAAACTGTAATGAAACAGACAAGGTCTCCTGTCATGATGTCATAATAATGAAATTGTTGAACAAAGTGTCATCTGATACTTTAATGGGCTTACAATGTTTTTATTTGGTTGGATGACCACTGCCCAGTGTCCACTTCCTCTTGGACATTTGAACACAACACTTTATATAACAGACCTAGGATCCTCCACAAGTCAGAATGCACTTCACTGCTGACAATAATAGGTAAGTTTTCTCTTTAATATTTGCTTTAAAAGGAATTCAACATATTGTTGTGATTTTGCCCTGTACTTTCCAGATTAGATATTAAGTAAGTTTTTTGGATTTTCTTTTTGCACAATTACATTTAGTATTTAAAAATGTCAAAATTATATGCCAAAAAACAACATAATAATATAGCATTTCTTTACATAGCCAAGGGGGCTCAGTGAGTAAGACATTGGCTTGCTAACCTGGAGGTTGGTTGGCTAACCTGGCTATTGGCCGGGAAAGTTCAACAGGATTTTCCGGTGTGGATTCCCCCATGTCAGTAGTGCAGGACAGATGGCCTGGCAAGGGACAATGTTAAGTTGTTCAGATGGGATGAAAAACCTAGGTCCCATGTCATTGGCGTGCAAATAAAAGATTCCTTGGCAGTTGGAATTCTATATTAAAGCAGGCCATAGAGCCACTGTCCATCCAAATTACCCTTATAGCACACTGTATGGCGTATACCTGCCTTCATTAGCCTATTTAATTTCTACTCATTGGCATGTAGATGGTATTGGGCTTAAGGTACCGGTACTCAGAAATATGAGAAAAGAAAACATTTTAAATGTCAAACAATTGAAAAAAATATTTTATTCAAATTAAGTAGGCAGCTTACACAACAAAGTTAACAGCAATTATTTTAAAAAGCTTTATTAATTTCACTCTCTGAATGGATGTCTCTCTGACATGGATGCTTGTGGCTATCACCTCCTCTCTTTTTCTTTTACATACTCTTTCTATAACATCTAGTTGGTTTTGTGCCCTAGTTAGTTTTTTCTTTAGCATACTCCACCCAGAACATCCGATACCCCATTGTACTAGGCTTTGTGTTTGAACAAAAAACTAGGACATTGAACTCATTTGATAGCAATTCATTAAAAAAAATTAATGTGTTTCAAGGTCTTAAATAGCATTTTCTTAACATTTAAGACAAAAGGTTCTTACCGGTATTTATAATTTCAAACATGCATGCTTTCCAAGCAATTCTGATGTAATTTGTTTCAATATGTTAATTTGTCAACTGTAATTGTTTGTGGATTAAAAGCTTCTTATGTAGCCTACAATTTATTTTGGAGATAATCCTATTGTTGTCAATATGTACGTAAAGATTGTAATCTATGGATGATTTAATGTTACATACATCTGAGTAAAGGGAAGAAGGAAATGACCCATGGTTCAATACCTTCTGCTGACAGATGTTTAATCAGCCGTGAACTTCACACCATGCTTTCTTCATCTTTCCTTTCTTAATCAGTAGAGTCCAGTGATAATTAAGATAACAGAATGAAATGGAGTTTAACATCCTACTTCTCTGCACCAGCTGGATTAATGAAGATGGGCATACACTGTGCAGTGTGGTATGAGGGCAATTTAGTTCTTATAGCAACATTAATTCCTACTCTTCATCGAATCCAGACCTTCAGGGGTTTCTTTTACATTAAGATATCAGTTTTACCATGGACCTTATAATTCATTATAAGGTCCATGGTTTTACCCATCCTTAAAATTAGTAAATCCCTGTCTTATGTTTGATTTTCTCATCGGATAACTAGCTTTTATTAAAATTTGAGTCTTAAATATGAAATTAATTTTATTTAAAAGTTTTCATAATGATATATCAGAATGACATTAATCAATATTTGTCTACTTACTTACCCTATTTCCTAAAGGGACCTCTTTTGACCTAATTCTTGCCGGTTGGTTTCAAAGTGGATTTGGAACACTGGGTCTAACATGTCTTGTAGTGACAAGGAGTAGGGTTGCTGCCTAATCTCGTGGTCTCCTGCCTAATCTCGTGGTCTCCTCCCACATAATTAAGACCCCTACACATAATAAATTATTGTGCAATATGTTAGTCCCCAAATTTCCCAGTTTGTGTTGAGCGGGTGTTAAACCCCTTTTCTCTCTCTTTAAATTGTTCAAGCTAACGAATAGAATGATGAATAGTATGCATTAGCCACCCAAATTATTTCTTTGTACTCAATTTTTATTGGAAATCAGAGATATTTTACATTTTGCAGAAAGATTGGTCAACTTTTTGGCGGTTGTCAAAATGAAAGATGTTTATATATCGTGGGAAAATAGTTTGTTATTTTGAGTAAAAAGGAGGAATACATAAAGAATAGGAATCAATGTTGCAGTGTATTTTAGAGGTTACAGTGGTGTTTTGTACCCAAGTAAAGTTTAGATATGACATGTTTGTGCGGCCACACGCGATCTGTTATTATAGCTTGCGATATGTTAGTTCAGCAGTGAAGAAACCTGCTGTTAGATGGCAGAAGTAAAGATATTCCCTGCTGGAGGTACAACTCCTCTCCAATTCTATTTGCTTTTGTTTTCTTTTGTGTCTTATTATATTTTCACTCCTTATGGTGGAAATTTGATCAAAGTCACTTTTTTAAGGATAATAATGTATGATCTGGTGTAACTTTTAGTATAATTGTGCATACTTACAATTCCCCAGTGATATCAATTTACCTCATAATGTGGGATGACTGCATCCTATAATTTAACAGGTTGCAAATGTTCAGCATTTTAAATGACAATTTAGGGATTAGATTGACGCCTCAATATAAATTTATTTAGCTGCTTTGCATGATAACAAATAAAATATCATTGATTAGAAATTTTAACATTTAGTCAGGGATAAGGAATTATAAGAATATCCAGAAGCCATTTTGATTAATTTGATTATATCATTTAAAGCCTCAACATGCCAGAATCAATCTTATATATAAGCTATTTACAAGTGGTTATACAAAGGGTTATATAAACCTATTTTGACAATTCCTTTGATCTTTAGAAGTTAATCTCTTGGTATGATAATTCCAAATATGTGTATACATGGGGTCTTTATTCCCCATAACCCAGTTATTTTTATATGCCCACATTTTCATGTGGACGTATATTGTCGTCGCCCCTGTCCGTCCGTCCGTCCACAATGGTTTGTGAACAGTCTACAGGTCACAATTTTTATCCGATTTCAACGAAACATGAAATATAGGTTTATCACCCTAAGATCTCGGTTCCTGTCGATATTGGCATGTATCGGACTGTATCAGACAGAAATGTCAAATGCCGATATCGATGAAGTGACGGTCATTTGGGGTGATATTCCTTTTTAAAAGTTATATTTATATTTAGTTTGAACACTGCTGCCAACTAGACTATATTTGCATTCTATTGTTTTTTTTAAAAAAAAAAAATCTTAGGGAATATTTGTTCACGTTATTTTACCATTATTTTACAGAGAAAAGTCGTAATTTTAGTGGAACTGACTTTTCAATATTATTAATAGTAATATAATTGCCACTTTGTACAATTGTATTTCATATCATTGGAAAGAACACCACATTCTGTACATTTTTGTAACAGAGTATTTCTTTGTATAAAAAATATTTTTTTAGTTATTTGCAATTTTGTAGAGGGTATTACGATTAACAATAATCCACTAATTGGCTTAGGGAGATGGGCCCTGCTGATTTAATGAGCTTAGGGGTAGGTAGCTAATCTTTTAATTGGCTCTAGGGTTAAATGGTTAAGGTTCATTTTTTATATGTTAATGTTGCCTGTTCTTTAGAGGCCAAAGGGTATGGTGGCTTCATAAAATATTTATATAATTAAATATTAATTTCAGCAGCTTGGCGAGTTCTAGGCAACCTGTATTTTTTTCAAATTAGATCTACAATACCAGTGTATCATTGACAAGGTATTCTCAAAAAGTGACATGATATATTTATTACTAGATTCTATTACAAGACTTCTTAATGAACAAATTTTCTGAGAGCTAGATACTATGGTGAAAGTATTCACATCTTAACAACTCAGTCCTCATTAGATATCGGGAGGCAATAATCACCTATGGTGTTTGGTAGGAATTTTAGCCGAGTGATAATTAACTTGATCTGTTCACTTTCAACACATCATTAGGCACAAGTTAACCAGCCACAAAAACTTGTTAATTCTTTGACCAAAAGATGCCAATTGAAGTTGACATCTTTGAGTCAATCTGCGGGTGGATGTTTCAGCTAATTAACGCAGCCTAACTACCCATTTGAAGGTGAAGTTAGCAAGAACATTATTATTACACACACCAGACAAGATGAACTTCCATTATTGACACAGCTACCTATTCTCTTTCTTTTCTTAATTTGAAGTCGTCAGCAGCACAGGATTCCATTTTGTACAGAAATAATAAGCAAATGATTGTGACATTGTATCATTAGATGGTAATTGCCAATTAGTAGCCTAGTTCTTTTTGGTCTGTTTATAATGAGAAATTTTAATTATAATTCTATCAAAAGGTCTCATTAGTTCATGTTGAGAGAGAGAGAGAGAGAGAGATGGGGTTTAACATCCACTCGACACAAACTAGGTCATTTCGGGACTAACATATAGTTTAATTTTATTTTAATAATTCACTTGCGCATAGGGGTCTTTAGCAGTGGGAGGAAACTGGAGTACCCGAAGAAAACCAACGAGGTTGGACAGGCAACCCTAATCCTTGTCACGTACAACCGGGGATTCGAAACCACGCCAGTTGACTCAATGACAGTCCTTATGATACAGCAAGCACATGCTAACCATTCGGCCATCCAACCCCCCTTCATGTTGAGAGCAAAGCCATGATTTTGCAAGGAAAGTCTTTTATTCCAGAAACTTATCCTCTCACATCCAAATTTAGGGGCTGATGAATCCAAATCCCCTTGAATCCGCCCTTTGGAAAATGCAACTGCTTTCAACAAATGGAACAATCAGTATTACTCATCGTGTACTACCCATGTTTTTATGCTCCCACATCTAATGTTGACATTGACATATATATGTTAGTCACCTGCATCCATCTGTCTGTCCAACTTATCTTTTCAATTCTTTGGTTGAAAGGAAGAACTATATCGAAATTTGAAAGTTTTTGATAGCCGATGGCAGAGTTTCCACCTCTGTAATGTTATGAAAACTTTTGAACACGCTACAGGGCAAATGTCTTGATGGAATGTTTTAGAACTCATTGGGATTGTTTATTAGGGTATAAGGTAGAACATTAACCCTTTTTTTCTGATTTATATTCCTGGTTATATTTCGACTTTTAAAAGCTTGTGGAGACGATACAGGACAACGGTTTCAATGAAATATTTTAAGATTTGAGTGGTATTGTTCAGGTGGACCTCAATTTTCTGTTCCATCCAAACAACTAGACAGCCCAAATGCACTTAACAATCTTACTTAAAAGTCAGAAAAGTTACTTGTCATCAAATTCAGACTTTTTTTGATGAGGTCACATAGTTGATATTCTTGTAATCAAATTAGGTAGAAATGGTATCAAGTATCAAAGTTAAATCGTTGTTGAATGACTGTTGAGAGAGAGAGAGGCAGAGAACAAAAACTAGGTTCAATTTTATTTCAATAAATTGCTCAAGCATAGGGGTCTTTTGAGGAAACTAGAAGACCCAGATAAAACCAACGATGTTGGACACACAACGCTACTCCTTGTCACATACAAGCAGGGAATCAGAACCACGCCACTTGACTAAAATGACAAACCGTATGATCTAACATGCACAATCAGACCATTTGGCCACCCAAACCCCCTAATGACTGTTGATGACTAAACAATTAACACTAGATAGTCATTATTTGGCTGGATTTCACCAAAACGTCTTGGTTCATGACAGGATTTAAACACAGGACATTCTAGTCGTGAGTCCTGCACCCTAATTGCTCTAGTGTACAACAGACCCTCATTAGAAAGGTGAGTTGACAATTAGCATCTGTAAGAAATTTACTTTTACATTCTGTAAGAGATTCCTATAATAATTAATCATTTTTATACACAACAAAACTGGAGACCTACAGACTTGATAAATATATGTATCCAATTTTCATTACTAAACATTTTCCGTCACATTTTAATTAGAAAAGTCTGGGATCTAACCATATTCTGAGACTTATTAATTGTGTTGATGTAGATGAGGTTATTTTCTATGTATGTAATTGTTAGATTACCAGGACTACCTTGAATGTCTAATGATGACATTCTATCTGTGTTCTCCTTCAAGTGTACAGAATCAATCAGGCTAATTTCAGACCACACAAGCCTAGTGGCGACCATGGAGGATGAATTTCTTTCGGGATTAAGAATACTTTTCTCTTTTTCTAACTAACTGAAAAGGATGGGGAATAAATGAATGAGTTGAAAAAAGCCATTATACATATCAAGTCTTGTCTGATTTTGATGGCAATTTGGCCCGTTTCAGCTGGTAATAAATGTAGTCTAATGAAGCTGTGTGTTTTAATGAGGTGTAGCGTGTGTGTTATGTGTTACTGATACAGGAGAGAAGAGGGAGAAAGAAAGCTTGACTAATGAGAATCATTATAAACCAACCTTAGAAGACTGCAGGGAGTACTAAGGCTTGTTTCATCCAAGTCTGGTCATACTAACAACTTCTAAACATCTGGAGTTGTTCCGGAGACAATATTTCATTCAGGCAGTCGCCAAACTGGGTTTTTTTTTTTTCTAACAGTGGAATTTATGTGGAGTCAGCGTTTTTTGCCCTGTTATCTTTGTATTTTACGGTAAGACAATATTCTAATTGTACATTAAGATTTTTTTAAAAAAATACTGTTTATAGAAAATAGAGGAATGTTGACATGATCTTTATTCTATAGCATGACTTTCGTTATAAATGAAATGAAATGAAATGGAGTTTAACGTCCTACTGTTCTGCTCCTGACTGGGCTAATGAAGACGGGCATATGCCATACAGTGTGCTATGAGGGAAATTTTGCCCGGGCAGCGGCACTATAGCTGACTCTTATATCAAATTCCAATTGCAAGGGATCTTTTACATGGATGCCAATTTGTACACAGGACCTCGATTTTTCATTCCATCCAGTCGACTTGACAGCTGTCCTTGTCAGGCCCTCTGTCCTGCACCACTGACAAGGGGAAACCACTTCGGAAAGTCCTGATGAACTTTCTCGGCCTATGCGGGGATCGAACACACGACCTCCAAGCTAGCAAGTCAGCGACTTATATTAGCCACCGTGGCGCCTACTTTAGTTAGAACTCTGCCTTTCCAGTAGTGACTGGTGTAGTGCATAAAGCTGAATGATTTTAGAACATATTTTTATATCAACTTACTATATTTTTGTACACTAGTCATCACACTATATATTTATGTTCTACATTATATATAGCCCTTTTTGTACTCCCACATTATTACATATATTTTCTTATCAGTGTATCATCACATACATGATCTCTATCCCATCGAGAGAGAGAGAGAGAGAGAGAGAGAGATGGGGTTAACGTCCACTCAACACAAACTAGGTAATTTCGGGACTAACATGGTTCAATTTTATTTCAATAATTCACTTGCGTATAGGGTTCTTTAGCTGTGGGAGGAAAGCGGAGGACCCGGAGAAAACCAGGGAATTGAAACCACACCAGTTAACTCAATGACAGATCTTACGATACAGTACGCATGTTGTACCATTCGGCCATCCACCCCCCCCCCCCCCCTCCCCTATCCTATTAAGAATTGTAGGGTGAGAGAGAAAAGCTTAATGACCCCTTTCCAAAAATCACATAGTTTTATTTTATTAAATTGATGGAAGTTATCAAAAATAACATGGTTTTATTGTATTATATTGATGAACCCTATCAAAAATCACAGGGTTTTATTGTATTAGACCCCTCAAAATAATATCTGTGTTTACAGTTACTTGGCCAAAAGATAGGGTTGGTCAGTTGGATTATCCATCTTTTTCATGAAGTAGGGGAGGGGGTAAAAAAGAATAGAGCTATCTAAATTACTAACCCTATGTAATCTGGTGACTTGACTCTGAATGGAATGACTAAGTCTATTTTTTTCATTTCATATTGAATGAATGAATAAATTTTAAAAATATATACATTAAGTTTTAATGTTGAAATAATATTAATTGATATGCTAAAGAGTGTGATAAAAGAACAGGAAATAGAAATTGCTGGAGCAGACATCATGAATATAATGTGTCATTGAATCAAAACAATTACTGGTGTATAAATATAGGGGTTTTTTTATCTTTGAAGTATAAACAATTGTTCTTTAAAGCTGCTGCATGATGTATATATCTGATAATGAACTGATTATTGCAGAAATTGAGGTTTCAATGAACGTACATATATATATGCTATTTACTGTTTACATATGTCACACATGGTAGGCCAAGTGAATAATTCATACCCAAATTTGAGCCATCTTCTAAAGGTAAATTAATCTTTTCATCTCAATTGGTACAATTATGACAATATCCTATGACTGTTAAACCATTAAAACTTTTGTGTTCAAACAATCTTTCAAATACATCAACTGCATTTTTCTGATATTATTGAAATGCTATTAAATGGGAGAATGGGGAAAAACAACTGTAGTTTTTGGTTGATGCAGGTTCGACTTCAAGTCTACAAATTCCAGACTGCACCAGTGCCTGGATTAACTATGTCTGTATATTTGCAAAAGTCATAAGAGTGACCATCACAATTGTCAAAACCAACAAACATTTTTCATTCAAAATATTTTCTTTAATGAGCATTTCTACCTAGGTTGATTTGGTGTACTTTAATTAAAATGATCTACATACTTATTACATTCATTCATATATACATTTGTATCATGGGCAATTAAAAACATGAAATATTGTCTTAAATGGCAACTGTAAAACTGGAATGTGAAAATGTTGGAGAGAATTTTCTAATTGGTATGAATATAACTGTAGGGGAGGTGTCAATTTCAGAATCTTATCATCCACTCCTATCTATTGGCTGTATATAGCACTAGGCTCGGGGCAGACCCTGTCGAAAACTTGCCTTTTGAAATACCAGTAGTGTTCAGATTAGCTTGATTGTTTCTGCTTAATTAACCTATAAGACATCTACACCTGCCTTTTAATAAAATTGTATTGTATCAGTGTTTGTCTTTCAAGAGATGTCAGATCAAGAAGATGGATTTTAATGAGTTGAAAAGGGTGTTTGGGCAGGATGTAAAAACTTTGAAAGTTAATAGGATAGGATGTTCATTTTCAAAAGTTTTTCTATGATATCAGATGTACTATGATAATATTTGTAAAGGTTTATTGAGGCTTCATCATTTAAAACAATAGGAACATATGTGTAGAATGTAGTATGTTGGTGTAAGCAAATAGTTTTACATCATTAAAATAATATTTGATTTTGTTGTAGAACATTGTAATTAATGTCCAGTTTTACCATGGAGTTAAAACATGTTTATTTTAAAGACAACTTTGAAAACTTTCATTCTTAATTCCTTCGCAACTAATAATATAGCATTTGTTCCCATTAAATTAAAAGCTATGGAGAAATAAACAATGGGTTACATTCAAGAATAATGCTAGTAGCCTACCATAGCTTAAACTGTTAAAATAACTTAATTAATAGGAATATTAAAAAAAAATAACTTAATTAATAGGAATATTCAAAAATAAGTATGATCAACATCTTATTATAAATTAATGAAGACAAATTTGATGAAGTTAAAATAACTCATGCAACTAATCAGAGTAGGATCATTGACACAGCAGAATATTATCAATTTTGGTTAAAATTTACATTTTAGTTTAAATTCATTATATATGAAGTCTAAAGCCATGGTTGTAACCATAAACAAGAGTACTACTATAGTTACTACAGAGTAGGGTGGGTGACCGAATGGTCTAATGAGTGCACTTTAGATTATAAGGTCTGTCATTGAGTTATAAGTGTGGTTTCAATTCCCAGCTTGTACGTGACATAGAGTAGGGTCGAATGGTCAATCTTGTGGTTGTCCTTACACTGCTAAAGAACACTAGGCTACACACAAGCGAATTATTGAAATAAAGTTGAACCATATATTAGTCTTAAAATGACCTAGTTTATGTTGAGTGGACACTAAACCCCATTTCCCGCTCTCTCTCCCTTTAAACTGTTTATTATGTTGTAGCTAATAATTGAAAGAGAGAGAAACAGTGATAACATCACTGAATTTGATTATAGAAGGCTGTAGGGTAAACTTAAATTATATTCCAAAAATCAAAATTGCATTACAGTCTGAGCCAGTTTTCTATCCTTTTGATAGTGTTAAAACTGTTTAGTTAAGTTTTAAAACATAGGTACCCTTCCAGTAATGGCTGATGTGCAAAACTTCTGAAAGTTTGATATTTTGATTGCTGCTGGGAATTACAGAGATGAAAGAATATTTTTGGTCCAAACGTTGTCAGTCTACGATCTCCTGACAGATTTCCCAGCACGCTTAATTAGAAGGGCAAATATTGAATTAAAAATCTGCGTAATCAAGGAGAAGTTGTTATTATTGCATTTGTGTATGTAATAAACATAATTATCTTTTTAAAAAACAGACATAAGGTGGAATTGAAACACAAGTAAGTGCCAATTAACAATGTTGAGTATAGAATATACACAATGTAAACTAAAACTGTCTCCATAGCGTGTCCACAAACTAAAGAAATTATATGTATATTTTGTGATAGTTGGATTACATAGGTCAATTTGCCAAATGAAGAATAATAAATATGTCTGTTAAATCTAATTTTTGTCCTAAATGAGTTAATTTGTCGGAAACAGAAGGGCACAGGAGAATATAGTTGATTTGTACTATTTTGATGTGTATTATTGATCACCTACAGTGGACCACAAATACTTAGTTACTTTCATTTAAACTTGGATGATCTGGAGTGGGAAGGAGAGGAAAGACACTGTGTTCATCAATGAAGAAGTATTATTATACAAAGAACAAACATCTGACCAACAGATTACAAGTCATAAACAAGTCATGACATACATGTTATGTTCGAGGAAGACAGACAAACAATGAATGTGGTCTTCTCTAATACTCCTAAGTAATATGCAGCTTAACTTATTAACTTGGAGTCCCCTTAACCTGAAGTATAATGTTATAATGCTTAATATATCCAGCCAGTTGGGTTTAGTACATTGACATAAAGAATATTGTCATAGTTGAAGATAAGAATTATCAGAAACCATTACATTTTAATGGTTCTGAGTATTAGGATTTTGACTCAATGCTTTACCTAAATCTCAGAAAAGTCTGAGAATAATTTCAGAATAATTATGTATACCATCATGAATCTTTGATACATCCTCCTAGGGCCATGTGCAGAAAAATGAGTAGTATGGGGGGGGGGGCATTCCAACGTGACTGACCATCAAGCCTTGAGGGGGGTATGGGTTCTCCCCCAAGAAAAGTTTGAAGTCAACATCCTAGCATCTGAGGCCATTTTTGTAGGAAAGTTACTCTTTTAAATGTATAATCTCTCTCCTGGGTATCTCTTGTATTTGCTCCACATGAGCAAAAGGGGGTGGGGGATCTGAGTTTTAAGGTAGACATAAGCCTGGTTAATAAGTTGGAAGTTATAAAGGTATGGCATTAGTATGGCCAGATATTTGCTAGGATGAATATATTTGTATATCAAATTTGACCATATACAAATCCCACCGGTTACAAATAAATATGAGAGAGAGAATTTCAACAATTAAAGATACATTATGGGAGATTAGATAAGGAGCTGGTAGTTCTCACTACAATAGTTAAAAACTACATAATGTAAAGAGAAATTGCTGAAAATTTCAGTCAAATTGATCCACTCTGAAACGAGATTTTAGCGATTGAGTTTTTGGCCTAGCCTCGATCATCATTACTAAAGTTGGTATGATAAAAAAACATAGTCTCGATTATTCATTTCATGATTAAGTCATGAATGAAAATTGAGCAGCAAATGGGATCCTAATCCAGTAAACATCGCAGGCTAGCATTGACATCGAGAGTTGATTATGGTCTGGATAAGTTAATGTCTAATTAATTATAATTTAGATAACATTTCAGGCCTTGCATAATGTATGTTTAATTACAAACCAGAGGACTCAGAAAAAAAACATGAGGTCTGTCAGGCTACCTTACTCCATGTCATGTTCAAGCTTGGAATTGTAACTACTGTACTCGACTCAATGCCATACCTTCTGATCTAAAGCGCACAGTTAACAGGTTGTATACAGAGACTGGCCAATAAAGCTTTACCTATAGCATTCAACAGACTTGCAGAGATCTAAAGAGAGCCAAAACTAAAGCCGTTCTGGTAGGAAGAGGCGGTTACACAATAAAAACTTTCTATCTCTATTTGCATATTATTGTGACGTTGTTGTCATGACATTGTATTGAAGTTTATTTGCAACCCACACAGAAGTTTTCCATCAATCTTAGTAAAATCGAAATTAATAATGGAAAGTCGGTTGCTGCATTTATGCATTTTTCAAGTACACACAAAAATAAAATCCAGTAAATGAAGAAAAATATGTCTTTGTGTCCAATTGTTTTTAATGATTCTACCTTACGACATTGGTTGTGCATTTATCTTAATATTATGTTACCCATAATGAAATATCAAAATTTTCTTAAGTTAATTATAAAAGAAATAAGAGGATTTTTGCTTGTTATTTTCCAATTGTGAATTTTTTTTACAACATAAGAAAACTTTTTTTTTTAAATATGTCGGGCTCATATACATGGTTATATGGCTTATTTTTATGTCGTAACCACATTACCTAAATGATATATACATGTACGCATTCCCTCATTAGTTTACTTGTTGGCTATCCAATTAAGGATTTGAATATCAGCAACTTGCAGCCTAATTGCGTTCATTACACAAGAACCCAATAACAGGGAGATTTTGTAAATAAGGCTTATTTGAAGTCATAAAAAGGCTACTTTCCACTTATTGGATTTGTTTTCAAGGGTTCTTATTATAAATTGAACCAAATTATGCTTCATGTTGCAATTCTTCTTATAAATTAGCTTGGTTTTCCCCCAATTACTTGGAATAGATTCTAACAAGACCTGTCTTCTCTATAATTATCTATAGTCCATCTGATTAGTCTTTTACAAAATAATCACCAGGCATATTCAACCCATTTGTACTTATTCTTTCTTATACATTATGAATATTAATCTTGTATATGTTTATTTCTGTCCTATTTGGTCATACTGAAATATTATTTAATCATGATTTCTGAGATGCAAAGTATATTAACAGGACAGGAAGCCAGTGCATATTCAAAAATATTTATATGGATTCCAGTCTTCCATTTGACATTCCATCTTAAAGCTATTGTATTTCTCCCAAAATCGCCCTTGGTCAGGTAATGGATCAAGCAAGAACTGTTAAGCAAAGAATCAAATCTTTAACTGCAAATGAATAAAACAAAAGGAAAATCTAGTTCTGAAACAGCCTTGGAAAAGATGTAGGTGTGGGTGGCCTAGTGTTCATACGGTCTGTCATTTATTTAAATGTCATGCTTATATAGTAGAGTCTCCTAGCTAATCTCACTGGATTTTTCTGGGTTTCACTCACTTATTAAGACTCCTGGAGAATTATTAAAATAAAAGATCTAAATTTTAGTTTTGAAATAACTTAGTTTGACGGTGGATAGTTTATTTAAAGGTATTCAAAATGACCATAATGAACTTCTCCGTTGAATTAATTTTGTATTGCCTAAGGTGAAAAACTAAAATATTTTAATGTACTTTTTAGAAAGTTTTTATTATTGGTGAGAAAGGATTTTGTTTAGAAGAATAAAATCATTCTAGATTCCAATTAAAGTAATAAATGATCAAGCCATTTTGTCACTTCTGCTAAATGGAAGAGATTTCCCAAAGGATATAATCAGTGAAAATTAAGAGAATCAATCAAACCTATATTTTTTTCTTATTCTAAATCCGCCACTAGCTTTGACCTGAATACAGCACTTAATTGTATTTATAAAGTATTTCTTTATGTCTTAGGGTGCACATCCAGGTTATGAAATTAACATCTGGTTGCTTATTGAAGCTCCTGTCATCATTAGGACTTTAAACCCAATATCAGTTGATTTCTTATTGAAGCTACCAAATATACTTCCTTGGAAGGCAAGGAAAAGCCCCTGGTAGTTGGCATTTGAAAAAGTTGGCAGAAACACTGCCGTCTAGCCAGCATGGCAAAGCAAATGCCAGAGAGAGAGAGATGGGGTTTAACATCCAATCAACACAAACTGGGACTGTTTCAATAATTTGCTTGCATGTCTTTAGTAGTGAGTAGGACATTAAGCCCTATTTGATTTCATTATCTTTGGAAGTGGGAAGAAACCGAAGTACCCAAAGAAAACCTGTGAGATTGGGCAGACAACACTACTCCTTGTCATATACAGGCTTGGGATCAAAAACCATGCCATTTGACTCAATGACAGACCTTGTGATCTAAAGCACACACATTACACCACTCAATCAATCAAAACCCCCCTTTTCAGGATGCACTTGATGATCTAATTAACATATCTTCAAATGTGGGATTAATGAAAATTGAAATATTCGCAAAGAAAATATATAAAGAAAATATATTTAAAAAAATGACAAAAATGTATAAAGAAAATATTTATATATAAAGAAAATAGTTATATATAAAGAAAATATATAAAGAAAATATATTTAAAAAAATGACAAAAATGTATAAAGAAAATATTTATATATAAAGAAAATAGTTATATATAAAGAAAATATATATATACAAAGAAAATACATAAAAAAAAATATTTATAAAGAAAATGAGACAACTTGACCGAATTATCACCATTTATTGACCATTACATATAACTAGACATCTCTTTGTTCTCATGAAACTCCCTACAGAGGTTTTCTCTTTTGAACCAGGTCATCTTAATTTTACTTTTGATTATGCAGCCATAATAGGACCCTAAAACTTTGTAATGTGGGATATGTCATCCAAAGAGGGAATGTGTACTGGATACAGGAGCCAATTTTATGATTATTGTGATAACTCTCAAGTATAAGACTTGACAATCATTGGAGTGTCTGTAAAGAAAGTGACACTCAAATTTTGACAATTTGACAAATTTATCATGTCTTATTAGTGCTTGGTTGTATAATGTACAATATGTCAGTGTAAACATTATTGTCACAATGGCTGTATAAGCTTGTCGTTTTTAAACAATGGCCAAAGGCTAGTTCCACTATAGCTCTTGATCAACAGATAAACATATATATCTTTTATGAAATATTTTTCTGCCTTAATGATTTGCTACACTTCAAATATTATGATTGACATTGATTGGCAGGTAATAAGGAGGGTCAGAGGTTGATATTTATGGCAAAAGATCAAAAAGGTTTAAACCTGCAGGCATGCTGTTTAGGAGGCTGGGGTTTACCAAGTTGTTTTAAGATGTCCCAAGGGGAAGAACTCCTTGTGGATTGAAATAGGCTGGAGGGGTGATAGACCCCAGTGTTTTATGACCAGACTGTTTAAAATTTTATTGCAGTGAAGGTTGTCTGCCCCATTTAAGGATCAGTCAAGTGACAGATTTCCTACCTTTTAATGTTATTTAGAAGTGACCAATAGAATTTCAGTGACATTGAGATGCAGAAAACCTATGAAAGATGATTTATATTATTAGGATAAAGTAGTTCATTATCATGCCTGAAGGCCTGGAGTAAGTAGGCTATTTTACAATTGTCCTCATAGTGTAAAAGGATCAATGGTTACAGACTTGACACCAGTCACCAAACAAAACTATTAGGACATTCATCATTCATTTCTATTCAATTTATCATATAGTGGGCTGTACAGGTGGAACTATAGACAGTCAATATTTGGTTGTAGCAAGAAAGTTTTTGTGATAATAACTTAGAGGGGATTACACCATTGAGATTTCACAGGAACAGTAAATTATTAATTAAATCATTATGGAAGTTAAAATTGAAGGTAGGTAATTACTTTATTTTTTAAAAGTCAAGTAGCTGTCAATAAAAAATGAGTTGGTTCGGTCTTGCATGTGTACAATACACAAGGGGATGTGGTTACTATTCAGTGTACATAAATTAGAATTTAAAATGAAAAACTAATTTCCTTTTACATGACATGAATTATTTGTTTACGTTTTCAATTTATAAGGGCTTTCGTCTGCGAATAGTGGGGTTGGATGGCCAAATGGTTAGCACGTGCATGCTGTATCATAAGGTCTGTCCTAGAGTCAACTGGTGTGGTTTTGATTTCCCGGCTTGTACCTGACAAAGAGTAGGGTTGCCTGTCCAAACCTCGTGGGTTTTCTCCGGGGGTCCTCCAGTTTCCTCCCACTGCTAAAGACCCCTACGTGCAAGCGCATTATGGAAATAAAATTAAACCATGTATTAGTCCCGAAATGATCTAGTATGTGTCGAGTGGATGTTAAGCTCTCTCTCTCTCTCTCTCTCTCTCTCTCTGGAATAACTGAATTTTTTTTAATTTCTTTTTTTTTTATTTTCAATTGCATATATAATTAAAATATTTTTGTTTTTTAATTCAACTAAAAGTAACTGGTAGTAATAACACTTTCATATTCTTTCTTTTTCCTATTAAACTGAGAAATTAAAACAAACAGCTACATTACATAAATAAAAAAAATGGCTTAATCTAACCATGGAATATGATTTGCTTAATGCACTAATTATTAACAGTTGAACTTTGATTAAGACTAGAACAAGATTTTGCTTTAAGCTTCATTCTGAAGTACCCAGAATAAATAAATTTTCCAAAAGAAAGTGAGTCACTAGTTGTATTCTGTTTAGTATTGGTAGTAGTAGTGTTTATATTTATTACTATTGATTACCAATGAATCCGTCTGCCTTTATTTTGAGCAGAATTAATGAAGAGCTTACACATTTTTCTCCTCCCCCTATTAAAGAGCACAATACCCACTTGAAATGAAGCAGACGATACCGTCAACACTCAAGATGGCTTTCTAATGAAGTGATTGAAAGCTAAAAGAGCATGTAAGATAACAATCAGAGTACGCGTGGCTGAATATGTTAGCCAAACTTCTTAGAATGTGTCATTTCTTTTCAACGTCTGTCCCATTCTTTGAATTGATTCAGTAGCCATGCGAATAGATTTGCCATTAAACTCATTAACTTTGAACATTAATAGATTAAGAGATGAATATCCACCGAGGTAATTCCTTGCATTAATTGCCAGTATTGACAGTTTTATTTCATGTCTTCTCAAAACCTTTTACATGTTCACGCTCTGATTGAGAAATTAGCTGCCTTTGTCAAACAAAATCTTTTCCATTCTTGATTGGTCTTACTCGAATTTCATAAGAACTAGGCTTGTGTTAGAATTGTTTTAATCGTGGATTAAGCAGTTTATGACATGGTTCTCAAAACATGTTGGAATATAATTGTGACCTGAAGAGTTCCTTTTACATTTGACAAAAAATTATTCATAAACAGAAACAGCATTTGGTGACCATCTGGAAAGCACAATAAGGTACATTTGAAACTGTATTATAAAAATGATATCAATATTATGTTGCTTTCATTTGTCTAATGACAAAAATGTCAAAATTGATCAGGTCAGGTAGACTCAGATGATTTTTAAAATTAAGAACTAATTATTTGATGTGACGAAAAACTAAAATGGGTTAAATTTTCCTTAGATTTCAGATTAAAAGGTGTGTTATTTCATCTGTTCTGGTATAGCTCAGATTCTATATTGTGTATCTATGGAACTGTATTTATTGATACACCCACATTCTAGAATGCCTCATATTTTGTGTATGATCAGCTGGTGATCTGCTTACATTCTTTTGATTTCTGTCTTGAATAGGTGGTGATCACTGATCAAGAATAACCACTGAAATTGTTCTGTGCCTATCTAGGAAATCTCTGAAAAGATGGAGGTTTTAGTGAGCTTGCTTAAGTTTCCTATCATTAAAATTGTGAAAGTGGAATCTCTAAATGAAATAGAAGTTCAAAAATGGTTTAATTCCATTCAGTGCTTAAAAGATATGAGGGATGGAAAATTTTGCTACATTGCACATCTGCTGTATTTGAGTAAAATCTTTTGATATGGGTCTCTTTTTAAGCTGATTGAATCCAAGCCAGGAGATTATCGACCTTTGATATATTTTTTAATATTAATTAAATGTTAAATAATCAAATTATGTACATCTTAGGAATGATTAAACTTTGAAAAAATTAGATATTGTCTAGAAAATGCAATTGAAGATCAACCGCCTTAACTCTCGACCCAGCTGTAATCTGTGATCTAGAGTTTATAGAATGCCTTTACTGGGACAAAAACAGATGTGCTATTCAGTAACATTATTAAATATATAATATATAATATACAATTCAATGCAAGTTGGAATTCTTTATTGAGAAACTGTCAGTAATAATCATTTTGTTATGAAGAAAACTTACATTTTTAATTAAATGATGAGATCAGAGAACAACTAATCATAAAAAGCAAAAAAATTATCACGATATTTCATTAGAACTTACTGATGTTAAAGATTTTTTCTCTCTCAGTTATTCTAAAAGTAAGGGGATTTCTATAGGAAATGAAAGCTCTCTTTGTTAAACTGTTGTTTGAATTAGACTGATTGTCTTCTCTTACTTGGGTTTGTACTAAATATGGCAAGAGGTATAAAGATGGTAGAGATAATACAACTCTTTTCTCGTTTTAAAGTCAGGAAATTGAAATTTTTCCACTTGCCTTGCATCGAAGTTATTGGGATATGAAGCATAGATGCTTAGTTTGTTTCTCCATTTTGCCGGAAATAACATTTCCTCACTAGTTTGCATTCACTTCTGACACCATTCAGCAAGAAATAATTGAATCTTCGGCTATCATTTTTTCATCACTCGTACATCAAAGAAGTCAATTTTGTTCCGATTGTTACATATCATAAATCACATTGGGGTAGGTTAGCTTTTTTACCCGCTTTTATTAGAAAAATCCATTCTGCCATTAAAATGGTCAAATAGACAGTTGATTTACATCAATAGAATCTGATGAAGTGGGCAAGAAAAAGATGATGGATTTAATATACATATTGTTAAAGCACTTAAAGTCCGAGAACATTTCCTTTTTTCTCCTCCATCGATCTTTCATTTTTGTCATTGAAAATATTTTCGCAGACAAAAGATTTGGTTAAGATTATAAGTATAATATGTAATTTAAACTTATTGTTTTCAAATCATTTCAATTCAAATGAATGAATGAAGATCGGTGACCATTCCGGATAAATTTAAATCAAATTGTCTAGAATTTAAGGCATTGAATGCATTTGAATAACCCTTATTCTATAGCTGAAGTCAAATATCAGGTTTAGACATAGATTGAAAATAGATATGCTAGAAATAATTACTGATTCTCAAATATTATGTTTGTAAAAAATTAACATAGAAATTCAATTTCACTAATGGAATGGCGTTTAAAGTTTCACCAACATAATAATATTGAGATCATTTTGAAACTAATAATATAAGGTTATTTTCATTTTTGTTGTTACGTTTTGCATAGAAAGCCATACTTCGGTCTACTCTTCCTTGAATTCTGCCTGGTAAATGTGCACACCAATGTGCACACAGGTACACACTGCACAGTTTGACAAGTGAGATCCTTGTTTGAAAAATCATGAAGGTTCTTCTCAGCCCATGCCAAGGTTTGAACTCGAGACATTTTAATCAAGACCAGTGCGCTACTTCTTGACTATAGCAACGTATCGGTAATCCAAAGTAAGTTCTGTGCATTATGCCCATGTTCTTTTAATTTGATGCCTTAGAACAACCTGAATACTTCTACTTTTCACCACAAGATTTAGGATGAGAAATAAAGTTTAAAAGACTGCCAAGGTATGGATTGAGATTCAGAGTAAAAAAATCAACTTGTAATGTATGTGTAATGCAACATGCTCTTGGATGAGACATTCTCATGTGCCTATCCAATGTTTTGCACAGGGGGGCCATTATCAGAAAGAATTCATGGAATTCAAATAATATAAGCTTCAGCTTATTTTCAAATCCATTATATGGTCCGGTATTGTATACTCATGTGGTACTTGAAATACATGTAAAATATAATTTAAACCTGAAAGTATACAATTAATGGGCATTGAATGAATGCTGGGTGAAATGGGCAAAAGAATGTTGGACAATGTCCTCTCACACTATTAAAAACTCTGCCTAGGATCTGTTTTATATTTGGTTCATATTCTCTTTAAAACATATCAATATAAGAAAAGTATTTGACTTGGGTATCATTCATAAAGTAAGTAGGGTACATCACAATTAATATCGATGGTCATTTCTTAGTGGTCATTCTATGGTGGTATAATTGGTCAAGGTGCCTGTATAACACTGTCTGCAGGCTATATTAAATTGACCTTTATAAAGTATCATAGTTTTATTGGATTCTCTATCTATCTCATCTTTATTATTCACACATTGTTTTATAGACAATAGTCTTTTCTACTTTAGATGAGTTTGATAGATGTCCCATCATGGGGTCCCTCCACCTTATGACATGGAGCTATATTAACCTAAGGCAAAGATTTAAACTCTTAATCTTTTATAATCCCTGTACCACACCAATAAAACTTACTTAGCTTATATCTGATTTCACTAACAATAAAACTTATTATTGATATAGCCATAAACCTTAAATAAATTAAGACCCTATACCTTTGAAAGTGCAATAATATTATATTTATAATCCATTTATTACAATATCAAATATACTATCAATCCCGTAAATTGCAAAATATTGAATAAAATTCATTACTTTATTCCTTTGTATAATAGTAATGAAAATAACCCTTGTATAATAGTAATGAAAATAACCCATTTGGGCATACTTAAGAGTGCAATAATATTGAGCATTATTAATTCTGTTTATCACATTGATATACATATATATAGCAAACTATACATATTTTTATAAATATTATTTTAAGGAATGAGAAACACACAGATATATGAATGCAGTGGACTAAAGTTTTGCTTTAATATAAATCAAAGGACGTATAAATTTATTGAAAGCGATTACTGCATACACTGACTGTACCTCAGCAGAGTTTCTGAGTTAAAAATAAAGAGATTTCACATGAGTTTTTTTTTGGAGGCTTTTAATTTATAAACAGTCAATTACCATGTTGTGATATCTGTCCATTTATATGCCAATTACTGGCGGTAAATCTATCTACAAAAATAAACAGCTGGAAATAAAGATGTCTGTCGGGGTGAAATAAAAACAGTGTCATTGTCTTGGAGCAATGGCGTTCATAAACAAATTAATATAGTCTTCAGTACGATTTGATATAGCTTCTTCTATACATACACTGAATAACATATAGCACTTGTGTTTATTTTCATAATTCCTCTATTTACCAGATGGTTTCAATAGCAATCTGGTTGATTTTTGATGAGCACTAACGATTCAGTGAGGATCAGAGATACAATTATAATATTAGCAGACTGACAGACGATGTACATGCAGCGCGGTTTTTCATGAGTGGTAATTGTACATATCTCATATGAGGGTTCTTAATCAAAATGTTTTTTTAATGAGATTTTTGATATTTGATTTGGTGAATCTTTGTGAAAATGAAAGTGTTTTGGTAGCGTTTCATGGATGAAGTTGAGGTATGTTATCTGTTTTGTGTTGGTAAATCCAGTATGATAATAGTGAATATGAACAGACATCTTGGTACGAAGTTAGCAATATTAGAAAAGAAGTTTTCAATATTTGGAAGAAGTCTTCGATATTAAGAAGAAGTTTTCAATCTTTGAAAGAAGTTTGCAAATTTAGTAATAAGAAGAATTCTGCAATATCTCATGCGATAGTTTTTTATACTCCCACATGGAAATGTGGACGTATATTGTCGTTGCCCCCGTCCGTCCACAATTTCTTGGGAACGCTCTAACGCTAAAAGTTATCATCCAATTCTTTGAAATTTATATATGCCATTTACATTAGGGAGATAAAGAAGCCTATTTAATTTCAATAATTTCCGTTAATTACTTCTAGATTTAAGACCTTGTTTCACTTTGTTGCACATTGTGAATGATCTCTAACATCAAAAGTTATCTGCCCATCTGTATGAAATTTGTATGCGTCATTTAGATTAGTAAAATGAAGAATTCTATTGAATTTCAGCAATTTCCATTAATTACATCTAGGGTTATGGTCCTTGTATTACTTTGTTGAACCTTGTGAACGCTCCAACGTCAAAAGTTATCATCCGATCTTTGTGAAATTTATATGCATTATTTAAATTAGTGAAATAAAGAAGCCTATTGAATTTCAGCAATTTCTGTAAATTACTTCTAGAGTTATGACCCTTGTTTCACTTTGTTACATCTTGTGAAAGCTCGACCATCAAATGTTATCTGCCGATCTGTATGAAATTTATGTGTCATTTAAATTAGTTAAAAGAAGAATCCTATTGAATTTCAGCAATTCCTGTTTATTACATCTAGAGTTATGACCCTTGTTTCACTTTGTTGAACCTTGTGAATGCCAAAAGTTATCATCCGATCTTTGTGAAATTTATATGCATTGTTTAAATTAGTAAAATGATGAAACCTATTGAATTTTATTAATTTCCATTTATTAAGTCTAGAATTTTGGCCCCTGTTTCACTTTGCTGAACCATGTGAACACCAAAAGTTATCATCAGATCTGTATGAACTTTATATGCATCATTCAGATTAGTGAAATGACAAAGGCTATTGAATATCAGCAATTTACAATAATTACTTCTAGAGTTATGGCCCTTGTTTCCCTTTGTTCAACCTTGATAATGCTCGATTGATGACAGTTATCATCCGAAATGTATGAAATTGATATGCATCATTTAAATTTGTGAATCGGAGGTCTATTGAATTTCAGCAATTTCCGTCAATTACTTCTAGAGTTATGGCCCCTGTTTTACTTTGTAAACATTCGATTGACAAAAGTTATCTGATATGTGTGAAATTTATATGCAGTTTTTAAATTAGTAAAACAAAAAAGCCTGTCAAATATCAACCTATCTTAAAGCCATATGAGTGCTTTTACTCACACTGAAATAAAACCAGCTTCACTGTTCTGACAGCCATGGTCAGAAGTTATTGTTAATTATGCAGGCTGATATCAAATTTGAAACCTGAAATTTCTACCCCCAAAAAAAGGGGTCTGGAAGATGGCAATTTAAACCGATCTGTTTAGACAGCCAAGATAAGCTGTTTTCTCAAAGTGTGCTGAGGTTTTTAAACTGGGTTATTTGCCCCACCTTTGTATCCAGATGTCAAGGTTAATGATTGCCTGTGTTTTAAAACTGGCTTATATTAAACGTCTGAACAATATTTTAGTATTGGAACAAGTTTATAGTATTAGAAAGATTTTTGCAGTGTTATGAGAAGTTTCTGGTTCTTGTTTTACATGAGCTTTTATTGTATCTCTCCAATTTCTTTGTTACTTGAAAATGTTGATTATATGCAATAGACTCTTTTCTTCTATGTTGAGTTTTTGTTCTCAGTTTTTGTCACAAAGGTCAAAGCTTATTAAAATTCTGTAATTAGCTACAGTAATTGCTCTTTTAGACATAACTTTTTGCATATTTTTTGCCATAGAGTGTGCGCATCTATTCATTACTTTCAGGGTTTTATTATTTTGTTCTCAATTAAAAATGAATTAGACTTTATTATATGCTAATAATGAACTGGTACTGTGGTGGATTTTTTTTTGCTTTTGTTACATAATTGTTCGCAAATGTATTTTCAATTTGAAAATGGCATTTGAAAATGTCAGTATCTGCTAGTTAGCGCCACAAGTTCATGGGTCTAGATTTAATTATTTTTGATTAGATCTCATTTTGACATCATTAGAAGATAATTAGTGAAGAGGTTACATGGTAATTAATAGTTGTAGTACTTAATGAATTAGTGATAAATAAACCTGATTCAATAGTCCATAAGATCAGAGCGTGTGTTTTAATTAGTGATCATATAGGTTAATAAGCATTAAGATTAAAAAGTAATTAACAGTAATATTTATGGAGCTCTAATTAAAAACCCAAATTATGTACAAGTTATTTATGAACATGATACTTATATAGGCTAATGGATCCAGTAGTTATTCGAACTGGTTTCTTGAAATCTCAAATAGAAATTGCTTGGCACTTTGGTATTAAAAATACCATATTTCTTGTATGTTGACATAGAAATTATGGTTGTACATACATGTAATGCAACCATCATTGTTAATGCTCTGAGAGTTATTCGCACCCCAGGTGAGCTTCCTGACAAGTACAATTTTTTATATGCCAACATTGAAATCTGGTTGTATATTGTTGTCACCCCTGTCCATCATCCATTCGTCTCTTGACACTCCAGACTAAAGTTACATGTATATTTTGATTTAACTTGAAATTATACATTATGTTCATGTGAGGAAAAATCCTGTTATGGTATCTAGTTTTTACCCCACTTTTCATTAATTTGAATACATTACATGTTTATTTACTGAACACGAATACTTTTGGTTCTTTTGACCATATTATGTATGTACCCTACCCTACCCGACATATGTTGAGCGCCGATTTCACCTCATCCTTGGTATCCCCAGTGTACTTATTCCGTTCTACTCCACTATAGCCTGGGTTAATCTAAAGGGTTTCCACGATTTCAAATTTTCTGCCCAGGCCTTGATTGTAGCTAAAGTCTATGAGCCAATCAAAAACTGTTTACAAACCAGTCGTTTCACATTCATTTTTATAAGGGTAGATAACCATATTCATGTCAATTTACTGAATAATTTATTTAAATAAAGCATATATTTCTAATTCATTTATATTTAATTGTATTATCAAAATCTGTAGTATGTTTCGCGGATTTCAAATATGTATAACATCTATATGTTTGACTGTTGTTATTATTATTACTATTCGGTCTTTGTCTGAAATATTTCATTCTGTTATGTTTATTATTATTGAACTCATATTTATTGTATTGGATGTTAAATCTTTAATAAACAACAACAACAACATTCTCAATAAGTTGTCTGTGATATCACCTCGGTGGAAGTGGACGTTAAATAAAACTCCTGTCCGGTCTTCATTAATAAATTATAAAACAATTGTAATTTCTTGTTAATAAATATGCATTTAGTATAATTTAGATTTCTCTCATTTAAGTTACCTTCTGGCTAATTCCTAACCTTAGGAAGCCTTTGCGTTTTGCTTACTTTACCCGATGAGAGTTACTTCCCTTTGACAACTTCCTTTGCAATTAACAATTTATGTGATTGGTCGATAAAAATAGCACAATCATCAAGGGTGCATAACTTGAAAACATGTCCCCCACATAGATTAACCCAGGGGTTAGTGGAGGAGAATGGAATGAGACCACTGGGGATACCACGGACGATTTCACCTCGTGGACAGATTACCCCCATGCATGCACGAATCTCAGTCTAATTTCCCCGAACTAATCTGTGTGCATGGAGTTAATGGATTACCGCAATGATAATCCACCTAATCCTACTCAGTACTCACCATGGATCACTGCGTTAGTTTTATTTGTTTTAATGAATTTTGTGACCGTCATAATCAACTGGATTCAAATTCTGGGTTCTATGACAGCGGCTCCTAGTCACACCTGACACAACTCATAGACAATATTTGTGAAAAGAATTGAATTATTTCTTGGATAATTATGATAACAAAATAGCTTTTACAATTAGAAGCCTGAGAATGAAGAGAATTAAGACTTACACACCGCTGTGAAATACATTTCATTTAATCAAATATTTAATACACATTACCAAAAATCAAATTTAGGGTAGATTTCAGGGTGATAAAAGGCATTTTGTTATTAAATTTCTTTCAATTTTAATGTTGTAAAATGGACTTTTTTTTTATCCATTTTATTAATATACCCTTACAGATATATATTTTTTTTATTAACAGAGAATTAATATCCTGAAAAATTTTAATATACGACACATCCTTCATGTTAATAATAAATTCTAATATTAAAACTTTGAATTTATAATGAAATTCCAAATTTTGTTATTAAATTTTGGGTATTTTTGTATAACACAGCATATTTATATGTTGTAGGTGACTTCAGTAGTGACGAAACAGAGAATATACAAATACTTGACCTGTCACAAGTGGATAATATTTTCGGTAATGTATATTTACTGTTTTTTATTGTTTGCATATTTATTCTAGAATGTCATAATTTAAAGATGTAGTGCAGTGTTAGAATTTGTGTTTGTCACCCCGCCTTTCGAAGAAAGCAGGTGACAATTAAAATGGGTTTGTCTGTTGGTCACACTCTGCTTCTAATTCAGTTAGAGTGTTCAAACTTGATGTAGGTGTTTGTTAGGTGAATGTCGTGAGAGGGGTTCGATGAAAAGCATTTTCCACTGAGGCTAAGCACAGATAAGCAATTTTATTGGTTGATGTTATGGGACAAGTGCGATTAATGAGACTTGGTGTATAGTTTCCAATAATCCGTACTTTGACAAAGTTAATCATAAACATTTTCTGCTTAGCTAAGTATATAGCTGAAGCGTTTAATTGCTTGATGGTTTACAAAAATATAATTGTTCAATCAACTATTGGCTTGTTTGATTTGAAAATAAGCATGTTCATATAAGATGGTGTGCAAGAAATACAATCATTTCTAGTAGAAAAAAATAAAACGCGTAAAATTAGGTGTCGATACTAAAAGAAAACCCCAAATATCCTGCTCTTTCACAATAGTCTTCTAAAAAAAAATGATTTAAATCTATTATTTCATACAGAAATACCGTCTTTGATAGCTTTCCTGTCATAATTACATGAGCGTGCTTAATGATCTTTAGCAGTTAAAGACAATACCAGTATTGATAAAAGTATTACTTTTGTTTCAAGAAAACAGCAAATTTCTAACCATTTTCATTATATCCTTGTTGGTGTATCTTTCTTTAGAAACATTACAATTAAGACAGGTTAATTGGTATACATAAATACATGCTGGTGTTCTTAAGAGCAAGATAATAAATTATCTTTTTGGTTTGATTTGAATCATGATTTTCTTTAACTAACCCCTGTCTCAATCTCAAAAATAGATTTTCCGACCTGCTGTTTTATTATTAGAAGCAGACATTAGGTCGGGAGTTAATTATGGCATCATTAAAAGTGGCTTGAAGAGCAATACATGTTTCCGTCTACTGAAATAATAAATGTCAACCCAGTTTGTCACAATTATCTTTACCTTATTAAAATAATATAATACACAGATGACTTTCATAGCATGATATTTATTTAAGCAGGAAAAAATACACCAAAGATAATTCATATTGTAAATTTATAATGGATATTTAGGTAAACACAAAGTAAAATTTTATGGATACACAATTACTGAGTTTAATAGAAAGCGACGTTTCGAAGAGGATACTCTCGTCTTTATCAAGCAAATGATACACGTATGTGAATAGTAGATAATATATACAGAATATGCAACAAAAATAACAATCAAATACAATTAAAACTTAACAGTTTTGATTAGGTGGGGGGCATTTACAACTAAACCTACACAACGGAAACTCTTACAGGGATTAAAAAGGGGGGAAACCCTATTATTTATAAAGATCAATGTATTAACACTTAAATGGGAAACCAATTAACCTGAGCTATAGATAGACATTAATTTAAAGAGAAGTGAATGTATGGGAGTATGAGTGAAAAAGAGTGATCGCTGATGCAGGGGAAAAGAAAAAATAAAACATATATTAATTCAATAAACGGAAAATCCTTTGGATGAGACGAAAAACCGAGGTTACGTGTATATATTGGAATGCATGTAAAAGATCCCCTGGCAGTTGGAATTCGATATAAGAGTAGGCGATAGTGCCGCTGCCCTGGCAAAATTTCCCTTATAGCACACTGCATGGCGTATGCCCGTCTTCATTAGCCCAGTATAGGAGCAGAACAGTAGGACCTTAAACCCCATTTCATTTCATTTCATTTGTATATATTTTCCTACTATTCACATACCTGTATCATTTGCTTGATAAAGACGAGAGTATCCTCGTCGAAACGTCGCTTAGTATTAACTCAGTAATTGTGTATCCATAAAATTGTACCTTGTGTTAATATGTTCAATTACTAAATGTCAATCAAAGAAGAGATTTAGGTTATTATGTGTCAGTTGCATGAAGATACTGTGATCTAAGTTCTAGATGTATTTTGTTTAAAGAACCTGGATGATTCAGGGTAATGATGATTCTTGTAAACATTTCTCCTAGTCCTTTGCAATTATCTGAAGTTCAGTTATGCGTTTTTTTAAAAAAACACAAACCTTCAGTTTCTATGTGAGGTTGATAATAGGTTCCCAACACCAAATTCAGCACCCTTTAAAAGCCAGGATAGCCATATCTGTATTTTAGCAGAAGTTACAGTGGTAAGTGATCTTCACAATTGTCAAGTCATTCATACAAGACAATGAAATTCCTTAAATGAGTCATGTAACCCTGTTAAGCAAGTCTAACAATAATTTCCGAACTGTTTAATATTTTGATTTGACATTTTCAGACAAGGTAAATGGGCTATAGCTCTTGGGCATTTGATTTACACACCTAAAACTCACCTAATCCCACCATGTAATTTGGGACTGCCCTTTTAACTTTATTTAAATATTGTATGTCTGTACCAGTAATCCTCATACAGTGAAACTTAATTAGTGCTTCAAATTTTGTTTGGGCGAGAAATAATTAAATCTTGGATTAAAAATAATCTTTTAATTTTTATGATTTCTTAGTCGGGTACAAAATTTGTTTTTTGATAGTAAAATTTGAGTCATGTGTTGGAGCACACCAGGATCGGAACATATGCGTCTGCTAATACTTGATTTTGTATGAATACAGTATGGAAGTTATTTAGAGATCATGTGTCGTCAGGTGGTATTTGGCTTGAACATGAGAGGATCAAAGATTACAACCTTAAATCATCAATTGATTCCAGGCTTATTTTGTTACAACTTAATCAAAAAATCTAATGGCTATCACATTTTCACTTCTGCATCTCAGCTGGTTCACGTCTTATTGGGATTACCTCCCTTGGGCTTCATTCTCTCCATTGATCAAAGAAATCTATTTTGAATGGTTGTAATATCAGAGAAAATGACACATATTCTGGTTTTAATTTACTTCAATTTAACAATATAGAGATCTGCATCTAGAGGCAACGCATATGGTACGAATAGACTGCTTGCTGTCGTTGTTGTACATACTAGACTGGAGGAAAACTAATGTCATCAGATCCAGATGATGTATAATCTGCATGTTAATTTAAAGGCACAACAAGCCTACTATATCATGATGCTACATTTATGTCATTGTTTTAATCACATTGATTTGTAAAATATTGTTTATCTTTTCTCCTGGCATATCATTTTAGATATGATTTATAACTGTTACCCCAGTACCGTAATAATGATCAGGACAGTTGTTAAATTATAGTTTATTTACATCATTTACATAAAGTCTTAAACATTGAGTGGCTATCGAATACAAACAGGGTTATAAATTGCCACCAGGTTGCACTTTGAAATCATTCCTGTGTGATTGTTGTTTGACTATTGAAATGGTCCTGACAATTTATGTGACCACGAAAGTAAAATGAAATGAAATGAAATGAAATGGGGTTTAACGTCCTACTGTTTTGCTCCGAAATGGGCTAATGAAGACGGGCATATGCCAAACAGTGTGCTATGAGAGAAATTTTGCCCGAACAGTGGCACTAGGGCCTACTCTTATATCGAATTCCAACTGTCAAGGGATCTTTTACGTACACGCCAATGTGTACACAGGACCTTGGTTTTTCGTTCCATCCGAATGACTAGACAGCTGTCCTTGTCAGGCCCTCCATCCTGTATCACTGACAAGAGGGAACCACGACGGAAAATCTGGATGAACTTTCTCGACCAATGCAGGGATCGAACACACGACCTTCAGGCTAGCGAGCCAGCGTCTTACCCACTTAGCCACCGTGACCCCCGACCACCAAAGTGAAACAGCTGATCTAACTCGGTTTTAAGATTTACCAAACTTTATTGGTGAAAATAAGTGAATATAATCTTAGCTTAGTTACATTTTTTTCTTCTATGAGTAGTGGCGGGTGTTGAGTATGATGCAGTTTTTCTTGAACACCTGGTACCATTTCTAAGTTATATGAGAAGCTCATATGGTTATAACAATATTTGTTGAACTTTGATGATACCAGAAAAAAATGCCAGGTTGAGAATTGCGCACTTGAAGGTGATTACTGGCAATCCATGTCAATAACTAAATAACTTACTATAGTTCAAACACTAATCTCTCAATGTGTTTTCTTTCTCAAGCACCATGTGTCAGGTAGGGATAGCTTAACTTATCTCCCTTTGCTCTGTGAAACTAGCATCTGGGACCAACCCGTTTCATTCACACATGTTGGCAAGTAGAATTCACCAAACGATGGAATGACAGACGCACATGTAAATATGATGGGAGGATAGGTAGAATGTTAATCATTTCAAGAGTATATTATTGTCAGGTGATCAGACATTTTTAACCTGTTAGACAGTCGGGGAAAAAACACATCATTACTGATCCCTGTTTTGTAAAAAAGAACATTAAAAACACTTGCCACAGTCAAGTGTTGCTTCTTTGGTTTCCGTGTCAAAGAAATATAGACACCAACTCTTCATTATATATTGATATATGTAGGTTAGACAAAAAAGTAGTAGCCTACATAAATCAGGCATACACATCAAAGGTTATATCAGAGGAATTATTTATTTTACTAAAATTGGTAAGAATTGTTTTCAGTATCTGTTTTTCTTCAGTTTTGGTTTTTGTAATCAAGAGAGTTTCTTAAAAATGATTTTTTTGCCGTTTACTTGAATTAAAGATTAAGAAACATTTTTAATTTCAGTGTTATAAAAAGAAATGGTTGTTAATTATCTTGAAAACCAGTTCAAACGTTCTTTTAAATTTTAATTAATTTTGAAACTTTGATTTGATGGAATTACTGTAGTTCTGTTTTAGTTGGTTTTAGAATACTCTTTAATAACACGATTTTATTCGATATTTTTAGTAGTACCACTAATTACATTGAAATGAAATAAAAAAGGAACAACAACCAACATGATTTTTAATTCTAATTAACACACACAAAATATTAATTAGCATCCTATATTTAGGACTTAATTATTGAAAAATAATTAAAAGAATTTAACATTTGTGTTATTATGCAAAGTCTAGCTCTACTTGTGTCGGTTTACGTCGCCCTGAAAAAATATATCAAGTCGTTTTTTAAAATGATCGGAAATAATATTGTCTGCCATTTAAAGTGATTTCTAAAATTAAGTCACAGGTCCCTCTTAGACGAGTGGAGAAGTACTTCAGCTAATTAGATAGTTGGTGTTTTTGAATAGCTCTAACTTAGAAACTAGAAAAGTGGAAAACTCAAGTATATCATTAATTATCCTGTCAAAAGCATACGGCTCAAATGAGACTGAATAAGACCTTATCCTCTCCATATTATATGAACACTAAAGCCAATCAAGAACTTTACAGAATAATATAAGACTTTATGCTAGGTTAAACATTGAGTGAGGCTTAATTAGAAATGGGATTTATTTGTAAGTACAATGCTGATATGGATTATAATTTCCCTCCCAATCGACTGAGACAAAATTACAACACGAAATAAAGAGGCGTGTGTTTTGATCATTGCTTGGATAATTGCCTTTTCAGCTCTCAATCAAAAATCTTATTAGTGGGCCAGTTGCTTGCTTTCTACTGTAATAAGCCTCTGGTGATAATTGGCTAGTTGAATTGGTTTCCCCCAACTTATTTCTCTCAGGGTAAAGTTTAATGGAAAAGTTAACCTTACTTGAGCTGTGTGCATTAAGTGGAGTTGAAATGTGGACAGGTTTGAATCATGTTTCATCATTGTAATCAACAGTCTGTACATGTCATGTAATATATATCAGATAAAAGCCATTTCAGATTCCTCATTATTGGCCCACTCTACCTTGCCGGTTAATGGACCGAACCTAGCTCATTTTTTCACACACTATGCGATTAATTGCATGTAGGGTGAGGATTGTGTGGTGGTCCATATGTTAAGATTACCACGATTACTGATTGATTAATGATTTATACTACTTTCATTTCTGTGACTCCATAAAATATGAGGCTGACAGTTGCACTGATTAGTGTAGTTAGGTATTAATAACAAGAATCAGTTGTTTCATGTGTGGAGATTGTTTCCAGCACACTACTTCATTAAGTATTACACACTTTCAGTTTGCTTATATATACTTATACACACTGTATAGTACTCTTTCTTTCTCTTGCTCTGTAGTTTAAGACACTATATAGTTATAAAGAAAGTTATCTAGTTTTATTATTTTAATCAAAGTTGGACACTGTACGTGTGTGAGTTGTATAAATAACTTCCTGAAATTATCTGGTTCATCTCTGCCACTATAGTTTCTAGCCCAATATCACCAATTATAATCGTAACTTTTAACAACAAGTGTTTCTGTGTATAGAACTGGCCATGCAGTCGGACGGGGAGGCAATCTTGGTGAACTTGAAGAAGGAACCGGTGGATGCTGAGGATGAGGATCAAGAAACAACAGATCCACTGACAGAAGCCATGAGAGATTCCAACATTAGCACCTGCGAGGACCCTGACATGTCGGAATCCATTAATAACGGTAGGATACTATAACCTTAAATCATTCTATATAATGTGGTGTATGGGTGAACCTTTTCACTGGTTCTCTTTTCTAGGCTTTCAAGTTTATTAACAAACAACTTTACTGTGGTGGTGAGCTTATAATTTTGAAATTTATTTAAATCTTGGTCATTTTATCTTCTTTGAGTTTTACTCCATTTGTTAAATAGATTAACAAATAGCAGTTCAGTTTTAAATGTGGTAGAATTAAAATAGTTGATAAAAAAATCTGGAGTATAATCTCCACTCTGTACAACTATTTCTTAATTAGGTTCCTAATCATCAAACACAAAGTATAAAATACATGTACTTATAACCCTTTATACTAACATTTGTATTTGTTTTATTTATTTGTTTTTAGTGGTGATTGGTTCAATGATTTTTAGAATTTATCTTAACTGGTATTATTGAATATATGCCAATTACGTTAATCATTTAATTTTTGTAATTCCAAAAGTATTTATTGATTCTCACTATAACTGTAACCTATATTATGTTTGGTAAAAGGTTTAATTTTTCATGTTCATGCAATCATGGTATCTTAAAACTGTCACACATTATGTTTTTTGTCCTGAATATGTTCATGTATTTTATCACAACTCTTGTGGGCATATAATTATAATGAATAATTCGATGGATGTACATTTTGGCATATCAGTCTTATTTCACATAGAGCAAATAGTACCTAATTTATAAAAGCCCCTGTGGAATGTGTACAGTGAGACCTCATCCCCTCCCACCCCAATTCATTATATTTAACAAACACAAGTGTAGCCTAATTGTGACTGATTTTTATTTACCATGTTCAAAAAGTTTACAAACATTGCGATAAAAAAATTCTAAATGTTTAATTGAGAAAAAAGGAATTCTTAGTTTTTCTGATGAATTCCTAAATCTAGTTACATGCCAAACAACAAATTTAACACCTTTATCTGGACATTTTATCTGTGTATCCTAAACAGATGTAAGTCTATATCTTAATGTTGACAGTTCAGATTTGATTTAAAATCTTATTTCATCCAGCAGATCTTATCACAATGATTCAGTCTTCCTGGGTGGGAACATCTTAATGCCCTCTTCATGAGCATGTATATTATACACTGTGGTATTCATTTGTAGGATTTACCCGGATTTGACAGATTTCCGCAGACTAATGTCCTCTTGAGATGATACTCTAACTACTTTAAGTGGTGGAAGGTTTTAAACTGGGTTGTAAAATTGCTTGTGTTAGCTCTTTTGAATTGAAATATTGTGAAGAGCATTTAGGATTTATATATGTAAATCATTTATAAACAATTTATACTACATATACATATGGAGCTTATAGCCCATTATATATATATATAAGTAATGTTGTACGTTAATAAAACTGATCATCTATAATTTAATCCATATAGAAACATTACACTATAAATACTACTTGTATTTACGTATATAATGACTGCAGTCTAATGTATAATTAAATGTAATGGGGTTTTAAGAATCCACTCTAAAGATGAAGAGTCATGGCAATGTGGGTGGTCACATAATTTTGTCAGGACAGACATGTCCTTTTGACCTCAATTTCATCCTTTAAGTCCATGGAAGTTTTTGTTTTTTATTGAACACAATTAACCTGACTAATAGATCATTCAATATTGGCACTATGTTTGAAACCTCTCGAAAATTTCTGGGTAGGTAGTACTACAAGAACATCATTGATATATGTCTCATTTCTTTCTTTTTTTATGGAGTGTCGAGAGTTGAGGTACATTATGTAGGTAGATAATCTGAGGTGATTTAAGTATTATAGGTTGTTATTTATTATGGAACGGGAGCCGCGGTGGCTTACTGTGTGAGGCTCTGGCTCGCTAACTATGAGGTGCCCAGTTTGCTCCCGGTTTTGGCTGAGAAAGTTCCTTAGATGTGCTTTTCCCTTGTCAGTGGTGCAGTATGAAGGGCCTGACAAGGACAGTGTCTAGTTGTTTGAATGGGACGAAAAACCGAGGTCCTGAGTACACATTGGTATGCACGTAAAAGAACCCTTGGCAGTTGTAATTCGAAATAAATGTAGGCAGTAGCGCTGCTGTTCGGGCAAAATTTACCTCGTAGCACACTGTATAGCCATTTTAACCCATTCAGTACAGAAAGGTAGGATGTTAAACTCCATTTCATTTCTTTACTAACAGGAGTAACAGGGTAACAATAATTTGTAAGACAGATGTGGCACATACATTAATAGAAGGCCATTATTTTTTTAAAATAAATGTATTTAGAAATCAAGTGCTCCCTCCCATCCTCTCTGATTCAGCAACTGAACCTATACACATAGATTTGTGAAACCTTGCAAATGGAGGAAGCTTACCTTGTTTATGAATCATAATATAAATTTGGTATTTATTTATGACATAAATATTTGATCAGGAAATGAATGGTAAAATAAACCAGTTTATGCCAAGCATGGAGACCCACTTAGATGTCAAACCCCAGAGACAGTTAATGAAACCAAGTGACCTTTTAAATTTCAAAATCACTGGATACAAATTGCCTGATAATAATTTTAAATTAGTCATCACCATGTGGCAGGAAAGTTGAACTGAGGTGGTATTATAGTGAAAAAAAGGCCAGAAAATTATACTACCAGTAACCTCTGTCACTGCCTGTCACTCTCCAATCTCTATTTCCATCCTAAATTGGGCAATTTATTCACAAAATAACTTCAGTTTATACATGCCTGAAGGGTCATTTTTACACTTGCACATTTTTTTAGTTTTCCACAGACTCTGACATAGTTCATGGTTTTGTTTTAATATCAAATAGAAAGGTTTTGATGGTGGTTGATCAAGTATTAAGTCATGATGGCTTCTAGGGTTATTTAGTTGAAGTTAATTATATAGTAAATAAGACTATCAATGCCCAGCAGATACTTTAATTAAAATCATGCTTGAATTGTCAATAGTATAATATTAATTTGTACAAATCATTAATGCTTTTGAACTTAATTAGAAATGAGACCATTTTGAATATAAAAAGCTAATGGAATATAACAACCACCAGAATAAAGAATCCAAATGATATTTTTGTTTTCCATGCCATGAAGGCACAATAACCTAATTAACAACTGATAGTTAATGTTATTCAGTTATTGCAACAGCTGACAAACTCAAGATGTAGATGAGAAGGCCTGTCATCTATGCAAATCATGGGTTTGATACAATGCTTGTATATGACAATGCAGTGGTTTGTCTAACCTTCTGAATCATCTGTTGATCCAGGTTATTGGAATAAGAATATACTATATATGAGTCCTGAAATGATTTAGATTGTGTTCAGTGGACATCAAACCTCATTTCTCTCAATCTCTGATGAACTCAATCTCTTATTTTTACTCTACAAAATTATGTGGGTGCTATTGGAACAGAGTGGTATGTGTAGAAACAAACATTTGAAATTGATACATTAGTTTGAAAAGACTGTAAGAGACTGTATTTATTAGTGCACTAGGATATATGTACTTTAAATGTACATATTTTTTAAAGATTATCAGTATTTTAAATGAGAGAGAAAATACTATTAGGTATTAAATAGCAGTGTTTCAAATCAATATGTTAAATTATTGATTGAGGGGTTTGGTGGTTGAGTTATCTGATGTGTGCACTTTATATCATAAGGTTTGTGATTGGGTCAAGTGGCATGGTTTTGATTCTAAGATTAGCCTGATTGGTGCTGAAAAGTAGAACATTAAACCCCATTTCTCTCTCTCAATTATTGATTAGGAAAGCAAAGTTTGTGGATAATTTTGATAGTCATGAATATATAGGGGTAGGGGCAGGGAGAGATAGATAATGGTAATCTGAGATCTCTCTCTTTGTCCCATCAACCTGACCACAACCACATGGGGATGAATTAAAATGTACATGTACATATTTTTTGAAGAAATACCATGTGTATGAAAACAGTAAATTAATCAACTTTCAAACATATCGTATTGATTAGGAAAACAAAGCTTGGGGACAGTTAGTCATGATCATATAATAAAAAAAGAGAATAGAAATAAAGGTTTTTGATTGACATTTGATATAGCCTTTCAAAGTGTATTTAAGATGAGCTGCGATCGGCAGGAATAACATTACCTAATAATTGACAGCTTAACTTAACTCAACAGCCATTCCGCATGTTTCACACTGTCGAGATGTGACTTTTGTTGTTTTTATTCTCGTAGAACTCATGGCTTTTAAACAATTTTAGTCTTTCAACATGGCTGAAGTGGGCAAAAATCGAAAAGCAGACATTGAATTTTATTCCTCTTTGCTACGTAATTTCCTTGAAAATCACCAACTCCATAAATCACACATTACTTTCTCTTCAAATATTTTCTCGACTAACACCATCTTTTGTCACGATTCTGTCAAGTGCAAATGGTAAATGAATTTGTTTCATCGACATTTAGAACCAAATGAAGATGACACACCGTTACTTGACTTCTTCGCAAACAACTTGAAAACATCACCAACTGTTTTTTTCTCACATCGTTGTCATAAGCATGCAGACATAATCAAACAGATAGCACTATATATCATTGTGAAAATGGTATGGAGAAGACAAAGTGTCAATATCATTTTCTATGGTTTTCTTTAAGTCGTTTACCTTTAAAGTCGACAATTTTCAGTTGTGTAAATAAAAAGTAGAGAAGTACATGTATAAACTTGTGTTCAGTACATTCAAAAGGACAAGAACACTGTCTCTAGCTTCACAGACAGCAGAGACAGTTGTATCTTGTAATGTGAAGTCTTAAGTGGTACATGTCATTGAATACTGTGTTAAACAAGCAGATCATTTTAAAAGTGCAGTCAAAGAAGGTTGTAGCAGTTTCAATAACAATGTATTCTTACAGTCTTTGAAAATTGAAAAAAATGGCAATGAGAACTTTTAAGGAAAAATTTCTGCTGTCAGTATGATTTAACACTCTGTATCAATTTTTTAAAATCACACTGTTTTTGTATACCTTTAAACAGCTCAAGCATAATTTTAATGGTCAAAGAGGCTCCACTACTTAGCCCCTATGGTAATCGCAAATGGGCTACTAGCTGACTCTGTTAATGAATGTTTCTCTGAAGTCTAGTCTTGAACATGGCTATTTGGAATGAAAACATCTTTTTCAAAGGAAGTAACTCAACATGACGACATTACATCACTTTCGATAAGTTTCACTTGCAGGAGTTAGAATGTAAAATAATGTACAAATCTTTCAATTTTAAAAAGATAGCTTTTCAACCTTTGAATAAAATAGGATATATATACAATGACAAAGGTGTTGTATGATTTGTAATGTAATTTTTGACAGCTTCCCGTCTTCATTAGTCCAGTCAGAGCAGAACAGTAGGACATTAAACCCCATTTCATTTCATTTCAATAACTCCTTGAACACAGAAAAATGTCACATGATTAATCGATCTCCTAAATTGTATAGTATAACTAAGAAAAACATATCTTGTAATTCTATTGACCAATGATTTTCTAATATTAATTATGATCTTTGTACTTGCATTGTAAATAAATTTTTTTGAATCAATGCGCTTAAGCATGCCATACCAATGTATTGGTGTAGTTCTCTTGGTCAACTGAGAAATCTGGAGACCAATGTTCCCATTATACTATTAGCTGAGAGAGTGTGGACAGAGTATACTTATTCTTATTGGATCACTTGATATCACTTCTCATTTATCTAAGGAGTTCATGTCTAACAATTTTTGCTGTTGATGATATTCCTACAAGGTGGCTGATTTAGGACACACAAAAAAAAAAAAAAATCTCAAGTGCTCAACTTAGCACTCAAGATATATTTTTTCTTTTGCATGAAAAATGGGGAGCCCACATTTGGTATTTTAAAAATTTGTTCTGATTATACTGATGAGGAAGCTTTTAATGTTGTCTCAACTCATTAGAGGGAAATAATAATTCACTAAGATTACCATGAAATGATATGCTTTCATCTGTTAAATAGCTTATTCTCTGATTATAACCTGTATTTGGTAGCAACTTATTCTCCGGTCTTCATAGTCACACAACAACTTCCTTTTAAGTTTTTAGCTCTCCATAAATATAGTGTTATTTGATATTATCAGTGTGTCTTTCTGGTCTGAAAAACAAGTTTAAAGCCTAATTGTAAGTATTGGAGGAGAAGTAATATCTTTCTGACATAAAATGTATATATATCATAACATTAATTGGTCTCACGCAGGAGTTTCCATGCGTGCCTGTCAAATGGCATGAGCTGTATTTAATGTAAAGCCTCTTGCGAGTGCTAGATCCTTTTATATAACTAACAAAACCAGACAAGCGATCAGCTAATATCCATTATTTGTTTGAAATTGTCCTCTCTTTTCCATCTGTTTTCTGTATTCATGCCATATTCCCCTGTGTATATTGTCACTAGAGAGTGCTATTACTCTCAAATGAGATTCCACTTCTTATATTTGTTGCAAATTAGGCAAGCTGTACCTTTTCACTATTGACAGTTCCGACCATTAGCCGGAGTAAAAAGATCACCATTTCACTTGAAACTGCTTCTTTTGCCATCCAAATGATGCGTTAGACACTGAAACAGATTGCCTTGCAGTGTTTAACACTGTTATTTGCCAGGGCCTGTCTTAAACTTGCAAATTAATGTGGCAATGTTTGTCAATTACTATATTTTAGTGAAAAAGAATTCCCCAACTAGCTCATTTTTCTTGATCATAGACATAAGATAGGACCATACATCTTCATTTTGTAATTTGTTTTGACAGGGGTAATAGATTTTGAAAACAAACTAATTACTATTGTAAGTGATGCTTGGAAGACAATCAATTTTGTGGATGGTTACAATGCTAGAATCTGTTAGTCTGCTTATATTCAGCCACCAGTAGGAGGCCAAGTGATGTTTTTATGAAAGTTCAGTATCAGAAGATAACATCTCTGCATCTAAAAAAGAGAAGAAAGTAAAAAAAATAAAATAAGCGTGCAGATGAAGGAGGGTTAAATTTATAAAAACAAAATCCATAAAAAATCTCTTCATTTTTTCCCTACGCAAAACATTTATGGAGTTGAGTCATGTTTTTGAAATATATACTTTAAACTTTTTATAAAACAATACTTCTAGTTTTATCATGAAGCCTAATATGTTATTTCCTATACAAACAGTTTATGCTCAAATCTAAATTTGACGCTGTTGAAAGCAAATTTAATATCTCTTTAATAGAATGTTGGGAAAGTAGTGGGTTTCTAAAAAATTTATTTATATGAAGAAATTTACTTTAATAAAGAGACCACATAGAAACTTATTTTAATGTGGACCACATAGAAACAAGTTTTTAAAAAGATGCCATTAAGCAAATTAATGGGTTTAGGGTTAAACTTTTATGGTTATTTTGAAGTGTAGGATATAATTTGGCTATCTTAGCTATCTATGCTTTAATCTTCAAATTCCAGCTCCCAAGACATTTAGGATATTCTGTTATATCCTGTTTAATATATAGTTATTATTTCTTAAGAAAGATGAGTGTCCATAATGCATGTGCTTTTGATCGTAAGGTCTGTCATGGATGCAAATGTTATGTTATAAGAAGTAGGCTTGCCTGCCTAATCTCCTGGGGTTTCTCTATGTTCCACAAAAGTCGATCATCATCAATATTTTTATTGGTTACCATCTAATGTAAGGTTATATTACTTCTCAAACATCACAAAACTTATAAATAGAAAATGGCTTTAAAGATCTTTGTGAAATGTCCCTTCAGACATTGTTCGAAGACAAGACAAATAGAAACTAGAAAATGTCATTGGACAAACTGGAGACTAAAAATGTCGGACAAATAGAAACCCAAATTGTCCTAGATCAAATGACATCAAATCATTGGCTGTCTAGGTGGATTGATATTTAAACCCTGATTACACTATAAAAATGGAATGATACTCAATGGAAAAGCTCCACAAAATATTCAATAGTGTTAATAAGTCAAACTGTACTCAGTACTGCCCACTGAAGAGAACTCCTCTCAGTCTGGAATCTAGTACAGTTCAATTAAATTTAGGTAAGGTAGTGTCAGTACAAATTAATATTTCAGGGAAGAGTTACACACAGCCTGTTCTCGCTCTGATAGTGTAAATGGGTACAAATTCTTAAATTTTGTCAGGGCCGTAAGACCTAGTACAGTACGCTTTATCAAGGTCAGGTGTAAATTGGTTTTGAGGGTAGAGCATATTCGTAGATGTTATTGTCTCTTATGTACATTATTTACAGTGTAACATATTGCTAACAGATTCTCAACATGCAGTTAATACTGATATTGCATTTGCTGCCATTTTTTGTCTCTTCACATTAAATTTCCTCTCTTAGCCATTATGTTTGAGTGACATTTTAGCTCTCTCTGATCTATACATATTTGATTTCCATTCAAGCTTCTGCCAAAAAGCTTATATTAAGTCAGCGATTACTAAGAAGCTCAGCTACACCAGGCGATTCTATAATTGAGGATTTTGCACGTAATCTCTTTCATGTGAACAGTATGCTTTTCTAGTGACGTTGTAGCCAAGTAATAATGAAACTAATAGTTGAAGCACGACTCAAAAAGCTAATAGCCATCCTACTAATTGGGTCCTTAGAGGTATTGCAAATTGGTAGAAAATTACCTTGGATAATTACTTCACTTTTGATCATTTTCAGCCAATTTTCTAAGATTTTACTGCGATCGTTGACAAGTAATTTTCTACTGGCCATTATCTGCTTATCTGCTCATTATCTCAAGGTGTTCAGATGGTAGTAGAAAGTTTTACATGGTTTAAGGTCATATTACGCCATTGGTAGATTTTTATTCTAATGTTACATATTAGATTTTATGTGCCAAATTATCTGACACATTCAAACCTTTAAGATAAGAAATAAATGGCCGTTGCTAACCATAGACTTACAATAATTTTATTCATTACTCCTGTTTTATAGAATAATTTTATTTAATACTTGAATTTTGTGCAATAATTTTATTTAATACATGTATTTTTTTTTGTAATTTTATTTAATGCTTATATTTTTTGTGGTGTGTGAATTTTTTTTCTTCACTTCTGTGATATGGGATTTAAAAACATAGCTTCATCACATAGTGATTAAATCATTCTGAAAGTAAAAACTTTTGCTGTCAGTGCTGTAATGCCCATCTATCTTTAAATATTTTACTATGCAGAAATAACAATGCCAGCAAATGCCAATGTTTAAGATCTGTGAGCATTGTTCACTAGTGATAGCTGTTCTGAGAATGCTGTTTAAGTTAACCAAGAAATGAAATGTATTCATAGTTGCAAATTTATATGGCAAAATTCTTTTTATTGTCCTTTAAGATAACTCTACTTATACACCATTCGGTGCCACCTGATTTCATTGACCAGAATTTTACACCCTCTATGAACTACACATTTGTGGCAAGTATGTTTAGTTTGTGCGTCTGCTAGTCGAACATCAAATCAATCTAACGATGTACATACTGTGTGACATGGTAATTTCAAAGCTATTAGGTAATCTCGATAGGAAAATTGTTTTATCTCTAATATTTTCAAAGAAATCAGAACTTTTTCTCCTTAATAAAAATGGATAAAATCTTCTAGTGAGATATGTCATTCCATTATAAGGGATTATTATAAAAGCGAGAATTGCCAGGTGCTTCATAAAATTGTGCTCCAGGATGTTACTATATTGATAATTTCTAAATTGAAAGAAAAATTTCCATTAAACATCATGAATATTTCAACTTTCATTAAATGATAAGATTTTTGCTCACTTGTATTTTAAAAACTTAAAAGGTGTTTTTTCATTAATTTACAAGATTACATAATTTGAATAATGTATGATGTACATCACTCCGTTTAACAAAATGAAATGCAACAATTAAATCTCAAAGTGTGACGAATTTATTCCCTCATGGTACAGATATAGTTAAAAGGGGGCAAAGCTCTAATAACGATAATAGGCAAGGAATTTCTCATTAATACAAAGTATTTAATTGGCCAGTTATATGTTTAGCCATATCGTTTGGATGTTATTTTATGCTAGGTCATTAGTGTATTGTATTGGGGAAACTTTAACCATCCATTATGATTTGTGAGAGACAAAGGGTTTTGAGGGTCATTAATTTCTCTCTCAATAATGAGGCTTAAGTTTACATTGGTTATAACCAATCATACACAAGGCCATGATGGATTTGTGATGGTTTCTGGTTTCAAATAGAAATGGTGCTTGAAACAAAAAAAAAAACCAAAAAAAACCCAACAAATATCAGAAACCCATCAATTCTTGCTAAGTAACCTGCCCACTCTGGGTATCTGATAGCAAATACATTTGATTTTTCCAATTGACTTTTTGTAGGAAAGCAAAGGAATTGAATTAGGCAGATGTTCACGGTTATTATTGAAATTGGCAGCAGGCGTTAAATGAATTAAAACTACACAAAGTAAACTAGGTCCTAATTGTGTATAGATATTAAAACTTGAGATAATAAAGAGAGAAAACTCACCGTTTTCACTGTAAATTCTAAACATCAATTATATCAGAATGTCAAGAAATAGCCTATTTTAAACCATGTCCGAAAGTTAAAGCTCAAAATATGGAGCCGATTGGAAATGAATGTCAAGAAATAGCCTATTTTAAACCATGTCCGAAAGTTAAAGCTCAAAATATGGAGCCGATTGGAAATGAATTCTGAAACAGATCATAGGGACTAGGGAGTAAGCGCTTGGAGTGCTGATTCCTATTTTTTTATTGAGTGACCTGATGCATTCGACTGAATGCATTCGACCTTCCATACAGAATTAATCAGTTTTATTCATTGAACTATATCAGGGATTTCCCTGTTGAAGGGACATGATTTATATTATTGTAGCAAATTAAAAAATTGTGTTACTTCAGTAGTATCGTGGAAATACACTGTAAAAGTACATGAAAATTACGTATTAAAAGTATAAGAATCATGCATACTTAACTGATGATAATCTGTTTGTCATACCGGAAAGTGGGCACAGAGTGGCTTAATGGTCTAACGTGTGCACTGTAGATCAGTTGGTCTAACACTGAGTCCAATAGCACGGTTTCAATTCCCAGCTTGCATGTGACAAGTAAAAGGCATGCCTGTCCAACCTCATGTTTTTTCTTTGGGTCCTATGGTTCTTCCCACTGTTAAAGACCCCTTCACGTAAAACGAATTAAGGAAGTAAAATTGAACCACTTGTTAGTCCTGAAATTACAGTTTGTGTCGAGTGGACGTTAAACCAGATTTCCCTCTGTCTCTTCGAAAAAATCATGGCATGGGCCAATCAGTGGTGGCACCTTTTGGGCCTGACAAAGAAACTGTGCCTAGTTATTCAGATGGGGCAAAATTGTCAACCCGCCTACATATAGGTATGCACGTAAAGAACCCTTGCTTGTTGGATTTTGTTGAAGAGGATTCAGACACACTTTGGACACTTTGAAATGGAAAATATCAAATGATAGTCTCTAAATAACTGAATTACTATATCTGTAAATTGTTTAAATCCAATCTATTTCATTACATTTTTGAGAAACATGGCTCTGCATACTTTTTCTAACCATCGGGAAATTAGAAAGCATGTGAAACGTTAATTATTGCTTTAGCTTGGCCAAGTTTTTTTCACAGAACAACACATGACACAAATATTTTATACTACACAGAGTTTTAGGCCTTTATAAATCTAATTAAAATGTAAAAGGAAACAGAATACAGAATAAAAACAATAAAATAAATTGGACTGGGAAGTTTTGCTTGTCTTAATTGGTAATTAAATTCAAGGATCATTTTAACTGAAAGGTTTTGCTGTATCTCTTTTTATAACCAGGTTCTATATTTTTGATGCGATGCTGCTATTGTAATGATAAGAGAATTAGAAATCATCTTGATCTTTCAAATTTTCCGCCTCATCACACTTATCATACTATCAAGATTGTGTGAAATCAATAAAGGAGCCTCCGTAAAACGAATATGTTGACAATATGGCCTAATTGGGAGATGGAGTTGAACAGATTACAGACACCAATTTCATGGATAATTGGTGTCATCAGCGCAATTGACATCTCCTTATTCAAAAACAATAAATCACGGCTTTGTATTAATCCAAAGTGCCAATCGTAGCAGAAAAGCAAATGTAACATATTGGAACAGACCTAGGATATAGCCTAAATTCAACACGACCACACTTCATAAAGCGAAAACTCATTTTATTCTTGGCTTCGGTAAATAGGATTTGACAGTAGCCTCAATTACCCAAATGAAAAAGAGTAATATAATCTTACTTGATGTTATTTCTTATGATTGCATGAATAATTTATTTGTCAGTGTAAAGCTGAGTTTATGGGGCTAGCTTCGGCACCCATGGTTCTCCTGAGACTTAGACTCTACTACACAATTCCTTTTAGTCTCGTGTTCAAATAAGTTATTAAATGAAAACATTGGCTCTTGAAATGACTCAACAGGACTACTGTAATTACTTAGCTTACAGTTTAATGAAAAAGGAGAAAAAAATGAAGAAGCAACTGCGTTTGGTGGAGATGAATTCATCATTTAAAATGAAAACTCTTTCGTCCCATAGCTATGGCTTTTTGGAAGTTTTATTGTAAAGAGCTACGTTATATGTTATTAGTAATATTATATCATAATTCCCAGGCGGTCTATTAAAAACATCCATCACATACCAAATTTTTATTTACGACAATCCAGAGCAAAGTTCACGAAGTTTGCATTAATTTGTGTAATAGTGTATGACTGTATTTTCTGTTTAATGGGATTGTTTTGAATTAATAGAAATAAAAATAACCCTAGTTTTAGGAAATTTTTAACCTCGTTGACAAGAATATGACAAGATATCAGCTTAATGCACTAATGGACCGGCCAATATTTCATCAAGCAGTGGTCTACAATGGCCCTAAAACAAACATTGTTGTCACGCATATGTCGTTTTTTTCTTCAAAGTCAAAATAAGAAGAAAGTCCCTAGAGGTCTTTCGTTAAATTCCACCATGACAGTTGTCAATTGAATTTGAAAATTTGCGAAACATTATGGAAAGGTTATTTTTTTTATAAAATAATGAATGTCACTGGTATTATTTGGTGTATGTTAAAAGTTAAATGTGTGTTGTGGCATATCAATGTAACATAATATTATTTTAAGAGAACTTAATGTGTCTAATGTTAAATGTAGCCATTATCAACATTTACATCTTCCAGTGTACAGGGAATTAAAGTAGAAGCCATCTTTAATGTTAGAAACGATATTACGAGTTGCTTAAGAATTCTGTGTTGTGCCAACCTAAAGCATAAATTATAACACTAAGATGAAGATAATAATGATAATTTCCTTATTTTATTTCTTGCACAGGGTTATGGTTATGGCAATGTTTATTTAAGCATACACCTAAACAAGAGTTGTATACAAAGCGAAATACAGTGGCATCTATACTATTCAAAAAAAGTAGGGGATATTTGATTTTTAAGTGTTATTAAAGTCACCTAATGAAACTGACGAAGAAACAAATGACAAAATGAAATGAAGTTCACATTCATCGATTTATTCCAAATGATCGTTAGACTAAGTAAGGCACAGACTGACCATTATAAGGGTAAAATGATACCCGGGGTCAAACAGCAAAGTTACCACAGCATCACAACCAAGTCAGTAACGGGTAAATCCTCCTCTGTTTGCCAAACAAGCATTGATCCGACGTGGCATACTCCTAATGAGACGTCTAAGGTCATTTTGGTCCAGATTGTCCCTTTCCTGTTTTTACGCAGCAGCAAGTTCTTGGACATTGGCAGGACGTTGTTGACGTTGACGTAACCTCTGTCCAAGCATGTCCCAGACATGCTCGATGGGGGAGAGGTCGGGACTCAGTGCTGGCCAAGGTAATGTGGTGATGTTCTGTTATTGGAGGTAACCTGTAACGATCCTGGCCCTGGGACATCTTGCATTGTCATCCTGGAAGATGAAACGGCGGCCATGACGTCGTGCGAACGGCACAACATGGACTGCCAAGATGTTGTCCCGGTAGTACTGGCCTGTAACACGCCCTGCAACAACATGTAAAGCCGTTCTTCCAGCAACAGTGATGCCTCCCCACACCATAACAGAACCACCCCCAAATCGATCATGTCTGATGACGTTAACGTCTTGGAAGCGCTCGTTTCGACGACGCCACACCCTCCTACGTCTGTCCAAAAAATCAACAGTGAACCTTGACTCATCTGAAAACATCACATTGCTCCAGCGTCGATTATCCCAGTGTTGACGATCCCTACACCAACGACGTCTTGCCTGAATGTGATGATCTCTCAAACAAGGGATCACGCGAGGACGTCGGGCGCGAAGGTGACCCCTATGCAGTCGATTCCGAATCGTCTGGCCACTCACTCTCACACCAGTGTCTGTTTGAAGACGAGCGCTGATCTGATTTGCTGTGATGACACGATTTCTCAAGGCCAAGGTACGGATAAATCGATCCTGGGCTTGAGTTGTCGCCCTTGGTCGACCTGAGCGTGGTCTGTCCTGTACAGATTGTGTATCACGGTATCTGGACCATAGCCTGCTTATGACAGACTGAGAAACATTCATCGTCTGCGCCACAACCGCCTGTGTTGTGCCGATCTGTAGCATGCCAAGGGCACGTAACCTTTCATTTTGGGTAAGCCGACGCATATCAAAATTTGTTTTCTGGTCACTAAAACAATTAAACTGATGTTTCCACCCTGGAATTCAATGCCACAATGACTGTAACATTCAAAGTCAGAGTCGTGCAAATCTTGGGTTGGACCCCTATGATGATCCCAAGCATCACCTGCATTCCATGCGGTAGCTATTGGTGCGTTTGGGCGTCACATGTAACTGGAAATGTTTCTTCTGTTAGGTTCTATAGTGACTTTTTTCGTAGTCATTTGCATATTTTAGTATTATGCCCCCAAAATCAAATATCCCCTACTTTTTTTGAATAGTATATCAAAGACTTAAACAAACCATCTCCACTATAAAAGCATGTATTTGAAAATATATTTAAAACTATATTTCTATTTACCTGATTGATATTGGGTGTTTTACCATTCTGCAGATCGGAAAATAATCTACCACGGTAATCATGATATATATTACCAGGAGTTAATACATTAATCAAATTTTTTAAAATGATTAATTTAATCAATGAATGCTGTATGATCAGAAAGAAAATGACAAGTTGAAATGTAATTTAATAGATGGGATTAGTTTTAGGAATGATGTTGATACACAACTCGGTTCTTTATAAGATTTTATTAAATCAGTTACATGGTTTGATTGGATTGATTACTCTATAACCTTCTTGAATTTCGGCCTGAATACTTTTAATTGAATTTTATCAAAAAAAACACACTTGTGCAACCTTAATCTAAAACTTGGCAGATTTCTTTTGGAATCAACGGAGAGAAAGATCCTTGCATGCTGTTTTCTTTCCATAATTTAAGTAGGTTGCTCTATTTAGTTACCAATTGCTTATAAATTCTGCTCAGACACATGGGATAACAGACATTAAATAGGAAAAGATTGGCAAGTACAGTAATGGACGGGTAGATTTTCTTTTTATAAGCTGCTGTAATGAAGTCATCAGCTATTTAATCCACAAAAATTTCATAGTGTATTATCACCGTCATGCCGTTAACAAGACAAGTTCACCAACAGTCAAATCGAAACACCATTTTCAACATTCACGTACGTTTGGCATGAGATGGACACAATTTCTGGTTAGCATGCAACATTGCTCCATTCTATTATCTTCTGAAAAAAACCAAACGGAACTGGCTATAACCATATAAGGAAATAGACATATAGATTTAATTTCCTCTAATTTTTTCCCTCTATCCATGTTCTGATTGCTTTGGCCCTTAGTTACAGCTAACGATTACTGTAATTTCATTACTGCTTTTGATTGATGGTTATAATTAAACAGCAAGACTAGCCCTCCGTGGATAATACCAAATCACTTTGAAATGAAAGGATATTAAAGCTCCAAAGCAGTATGGATTCTTGTGGCCAAATCACTTGTATTCACAAGCCATCATATTACCCATTGTCAACAAAATGTGCATGTAGAAGGTAATGGATCTCTAGGAAATAAATTAAAACTTGTCACTCTGTTAAGCCATGTATTTTCACATAAAGCACAAACCCAATTCACAAGTAAATTACTTTGATTTCATCTGTGGAGTGCGGAAGGGCTTTGCACATGTAATTACAAAGACTCACTATGAATAAGGTTTCATTTGGATGAAAGAAGTCGATGAAGAGAGAAGCTAGAGCAGGCTTGCTTTCTAACACAAGATGGTTATGGCAGATTAAAACAACCGTGGAGTTGGTGTTTATATACAGAGCTAGCAACAAGAATGGTGGCAACATAGTGGCTGCATGCCGTCTGTAAGAAACATTTCACGGTCTGGCAAGTGGATTACTTACAATTTCAAAAACAAGGGGGAAAAAATTGATTTCTTTCAGGTCTATGTGTGTCTGTGAAGTCTGTGTTTTCTCCAGGAATAGTGCTAAAAGTAAATATGTGGAACTCTTCATAAGATTACATTTCTTTTTAGAAGCCTTTTTCTATGGTTTCTTGTTGACAGCGGAAAATTAATTTGTCAGAGAAATTAGACATTTGCCTGTCATAGCTGAAGTAATAGAAAAAGTAATCAACTACATTCATATAAGGCCTCTTTTGTAAACTCTGGACATTTTTGAGAAGTTTTACTTTCTTATTAAAAAAAAAAAAACAAGATGAGATAGCCATATATAAATTTATGATCAGTGTGAATTATATAAAAAAGTGTAGATGGTTTATCAAACTGTAACATTTTTTTTTTCGAGTGTGACTACGTAGTAATACGTGGGGGTCTATATCTACAATTGTATTGATCTGTAGTAAATGACAGTTAATTGGCCAATGATATTTGTGAGTTTTACCAGTTACAACACACATAAATTTGTATTGTGTTAAAACCGTGGAACAGTCCATTCAAATCTATACATCTTCGATTAAGTTTACGGCAACTTGACAACTTGAATTGTCTTAGCTGTGGTCTTTGAATTGTACCAGTTGATTTCTTATTGTTGATTGATAAACTTCACAGGTGAGTTGAGATTATTTTAACTTATCTTAATTCATAATGTCTCTCTCTATAAGTAATGAGTAGGGGTGGGGCAATTATTCTTAGCAGTGGATTAGACCATTCTATGGCTCTTAGAACGTTGTCAAGGAGAGGGACAAAACTTGATTGCAGAAAGATAGAAATCTAGATTGTCTCTGGTTTAAATACATTTATAACACGCATGGGAAAAATGCCTGTTGGACTCGCCAACCAACTCTAGCTTCTTAGACATTTAGATAGAACAAAAAAAGCAAATGGCCATGCTGGTAAAATCATTTTTAATAGTGATTTAAAGAAAGGAATAGTATTTAACACCATGCCAACACTATACTTATGGCTAATTTGGTTTCTGAGGTAAAATTTTCCCGGTCAGCAGTCCCATTCAAATAACAAGCAACATTTTGATTGTTATGTGGGAACCAGGCATGAAAATCCGGAGAATCTATCTTCAAGACCAATGCCAGGATTCGAACCTAGGACATTCTAGTTGAGAGTCCAGTACCCTGACCACTTGACTACTGCAGATTCCCTGAATACCGCAGGCCCCCAAGCATTTAAAGATTTAAAGAAGAGATTGTGGAAACTCATCAGCTGTTGAAACAAGAAGCCCCCCACCAACACACCCTGCACCCCATTCCCACACAAACTCACGCACAAACTCAAAAAGACTTGCATTATAGTCATAGGAAAAAGGAATAGTCAAGATGACCAGTAACTTGCAATCTGATTAAAACACAGATCCTATTTCGTTTCTTTTTTTATAGTTCATATAGTTTCGTTTTACTTGTCTTTGCTACTCTAGGATTTGGAAGAGTTGTTATATAACCCGCGTTCTGGTTGATGTGAGGGATTAGCCAATGAAATGGACTGTTGGTTGCGGCGAGTTCTTAGCGTGATGGAACTGTGGGTATCCTAGTAGAAACATCAAAGCTGATTGATTAATGAAAAGTTTTGACGTCGCTCGTATGACCCGTGACACAACCCCCCCCACAAACACACACACATACACACACACACACACTACAACTTACTTATCAGATCTTCATACAGTGGAGGCCATCAAAAGTATAAAAAACAAAATAAAATGTAGAACGAAATATTTTAATCAGATTGAGTAATTTGTTGATAATATTTTTAGCCTCATTCTATTCAATTATACAGTTCTCTTGCACTGTCTAGTTTTAGTTTCATAATGATTCAGTTATAGTGGATGGGTTATTAATTGTTCTATGTTTGTGCACATTGTTATGAAAGATTTAGAACTATTCTTTATGAAAGAGAGATGATAAATGTAAGCAGGTATCATAATCTATTAATCTTTTCAAATTTCTGTCAGTCTTTATGCAATTTAACTTGTATTTCAATAAATCATCAGTTATTTTTTGGTCAATATCTTTTTGAGTGCAGTGAATATTGCTCTTCCCAGTGCCTCATACTGATGATAGCCAGCCACAGGGTTATTGAAATTTATTCCACAGAAATTATTTTTATATATTTAATGCTGCCTATAGTAACTGCTAGACAGACAGACAGGATCTTTCTTAATAATACTGCGGCTTAGTATACAGGCCAATTTAATCCAGTTTTAACAACCACGTAAAAAGTCCATTGATCTCCATACCATATATCTGTTGTGAAAGGATGGTTGAACAGTGGATTAACTTAAAAACTCTTAATGGAATCTAAAGGACAAAACATCTTTCAATAAATCCATTTAGATAATTTTTAATGAACAAGTATATCAATCCATTATTTTTCTGCTACAAAACAATCAACATAACATCTTGATCTGAATGTAATATGAACTGTAAGATTTAGATAAAGAAATGACTTCTCTCCTTTCTATAATGGTTTCAAACTAGATACTGAAAATGAATATATTGAAAAATGAAAATATCAAAAATTCCAGTCAAATCACATTATTCTGAGAAAAGTTATGAATGTTTGATGTTTTGACAAGAATGACGTAGTCTCGATTGTCATTGCTATGATAATAAACAATGTCTTGATTTTCCATTTTAACGTTAACTGAATAATAGTGCAGGGGTTGTAATCAACTTAATATCCCAGCCAGCCAGAAAAAAAATACCTACATTGTGCAGATTTAGCTCTTACATAATGCATCTGTAATGTTTCTTATTCTTTTATGAAATCTGTCAGTCAGGGAACTGGTCTTCTGACAAGAATGTGCCAGTTTCTCACTTGTCAGGGTTATGGCACAGTGTTGCCTAGTTATTTGGATAAGTCATTAAAACATGGTCCACCAATGTATACATTGACATGTGTCTTACAAAAACGAAAACATTGATAGTTTGAATTTTTCAAGCTGTTTCTCGCTTGTCAGAAGTAGTACCCAGTGTTGCCTAGTCATTTGGATAAGACATAAAAGAATGGCCCACCCCTAAACACACTGACATGCATGTTAAAAACATGTTTGATGGTTGGAATTTAGATGATGAACATGAAAGTTTCAAAATAACCAAAATATTGTGTTTTGGGGCACTAATTTTCATTTCATTTTAGGAATTCTGATAATCATAGGCATGTGAAGCAGACTATCTGAAAGACATACCATGTTTAATCTCGCACATATTTTAGTACACACATACAAAACTTTTCTACAATCCTGTGTACAACTCATCCAAAAGTTTAGACCTTGACATGATTAAAATTGCTTGAGTCATTCTGATCTTGTGCACATTCAGTACTTAAAGCAATACATAGTGATGGTCTTGTACATAAGGCAAGATGTGCATACTCTTTTACGTAACTAACAATTTTTTTATTTTCTTGTATCTTAACATGTGTAATGTAAAAGATCAGCTACATCTGTTAAAAAAGTAAATTACACACATTTTCAAGCATTCTAATTTTCTCGCTTTTTCCTACACTGTAATTGTTTGCTTAACTTTTTGTTTAGTTTACATTGGTACCAAAGTTTAATTATTGGCATTCATGTACGATCATGTTTGTAATCATGTGTTTTTTTTTGACAAGATTTGTGCTGGATCTGAATATTAATTATTTAATGACATGAAGTTTTTGATGGATATAATTGGATAAGGATATTAATGAAAGGAATTATGATGGATTATTCTTTGGGGTGGTTAAATAATCATGATACGTAATATAATTAATTGCACAGAATGAATATAAAGCACCTAATTTCCTCCAAAAGATTATTTTATTCTTTCGTGTGGTTGATTTCTTTTTACAAAACTAATCGTTATTAATGACAATTCCAACTTCACACTTGCAACAACAAATTAGATTTTTTATTTTACTATTAATGTAAATAATTTCGCTAGAGTCCCATAATAGATTTAGAAATGCAAAAATTGTGTTTGATGAAAAAGTTTTCTCTTGTGCCTCCTGATTGATAGCTGAGTAGTATTGACATGGCATAGTGCCTTCGCATGTATAGGGACTACGAGTTAATTACTGACATGAATTCAACATTTTGGGTGATGGATTTTATATTTTACTAATGTTCATATCTCCTAAAATCAATTTACCAAATTGAAATATCTGATAGTGTATGGATTAGTAATTTTCTTATTGCCCTTCGTAAAAGCTTTGACGAATAAGAATAATATTTGTCATTATCTTTTTCTCAAAACTGTTCAGACGCGATTCTGAATTTTGACTGAATCACAGAGAAAATTTGTTGACACAAAGTCTTGCTGCATTGTGCTGTAAAACAAGAAAAAATCTAATCTGGCAGGAAAATCTAATTAAGATAAACGAATGAATCTAATGAGCAAATATCATATAGCGTGATAACACCTCTTGAACATTTCATTAAAATCGTAATCATTGCTTTACCCTGGGGTCAAACTTTATAAAAAAAATATGGCTGAAAAGAAACTTAGTAACAGCCAATTTCCTGATGAATTCTTAAGCCTTTCTTTAAATATTTTTGCCAAAAATCCTTATCTTTAAGACAATGGCGGGGGAAAATCTGAAGAGTTAACAAATGGGGTACAAAAGACAGCAAGGAAAAATAAAAGTATAATATCCTTCTATGTCTGAGAATTGATCCATTCACAAACAATATGAGAATATGATCATGGTAGCATTAATAACATGTCAACAGGCAAGCTTTTGACTCGATTAATTCTTTCATTTACTTTGTCAATCTGTTCTCATATTGAATAATCGGCCTTAATGACAAACTTTTATTTTCATCATGTTGGGGGCATTTTAATTTCCTTCTAATTAGAGACAAATAACATGGTAAATATTGACAAAGTATTAAAAACAGTCTGCCGTCAATTGCCTACCAAATGACATTTTCATTATCTAGTGTTCATGTGCGTAGAGAAATAGATTGGATGTATATAGCCAACAGATTGTTCGCATTGCAATTAGCTTTTCTCAGAAGCTGGATATATTTTATCAGTCGTGATTGACATTTTATTTAGCATTAAATAGTGCTAATTATCTTCAACCTGAGCTGCCTAGTAATTCATGTCTGCTGAATTTACATTCTGTTTATAATGAGGCAAATAGCTGAAGCTTGTCAATTAAAAAATACACACCCATAATTGATTTTCATTAAAACGTTTAAAATTGATTAGGCTATTAGGAGAGTATTCTCTTTATATTTTTATAAGATGATATTAAAGAAAACCAACTTGGCATTCATTGATCTGGGGAGAAAAATTGCGTTACAATACAATATGGATAGGGTATGCATATAGGCTCTAAGTTGGGTCAATTTTGCCAGTCAATGGCCAGTTGAGAAATATACCTGTCAGTTAATTTGAATATCGGGATTTCTAATATCACTATCAATAAATTAAAATTAGGATACTTAAAATACAAAACAAACAATTTTTATTGTTTATTTCTTAATTCAAGAAATGAAAAGTCATATTCCTAGAACAGATTAGGATACTTAAAATACAAAACAAACAATTTTTATTGTTTATTTCTTAATTCAAGAAATGAAAAGTCATATTCCTAGAACAGATTTTAGGATTTGAATGGTTAAAATCATCAAGAGAAATGTCAGGAAAGGGCATGATACCACAAAGGTGTAACATCTTAGATATCTTTGTAGCAGACAATGGTTACAAGATTTGCAGAAGTTTATTTGGCTATGTGAAAACAATTATCATAATTATAAAGGTCGAATAAAAAACCAGTTCAGGTAAATGTATAGGAACACTGCCTTCTGAGAGAATCAGGTGTTTAAAATCTGAAGTTCTTCATGTCATGAAATAACCTGACATTTGTATTTGACACATTCTGAATGAAAATAGTAAAACCAGGAATGTGAGATATTATACAGAGTGTAATTTTAAGAAAAAAAAAATTTTGTTACCACCATTGGTATAAATAATATAATGAATTAAGATATTATTAACAAAAGTTCACGAGTTGCCAAAATAGGTGCCAGGATTCCTACATTTTTTCTTCTACAAGACAATGACTTGGTTGTTTATTTTCTCAAATAGACGATTCAAAACACAATCAGAGAATTCCACATGAAGAGAAGATATAAGCACCATTGACACATAGCTAGAATTCCAAATGGTTTTTGCAGTAAAGCACTCAAGAAATGAATTATATTAGAAGCATTTTATCTGTCATCTTGGGGGCTTCGTATGTATTTTAACCTCTATTATATGCAAGTTAGAAATATTTCTGAAATTAAATATTATCAGTCGTAAGAAATCAAAAGTTTGAAATGATACCTAGCAGCTAAAGTGTTCTATTGTTTTTTAATGATGTCTGTTCTCAGGGCGATAATATCAACTCGTCCATTGTTCTTTGTTTTAAATAAAGGTGGCTGTTTATACAAGTTTTAACCACAATAATGATCTGAGGGCTGATAAAGGCTGCAATAGTAATTGGTAATTGATACATCAAACATGAAATAAAGCGTACAATATTTATCTACATATATTTTATTCTTGACTCGGATCTTGTGTCAATATTTTCTTTTACTTTTGTTATAAATATATAAATTGGCCTATATCTGTATACATGTATATGCCAGTTTGTGGCCCAAAGACAATTGAGTCATTCTTCAATGCTTTGATTAAAAAGATGTTTTTTATGGGGGAAACAATTTAATAATGATGATAGTGCATAGTGTGATTTAATTAAGTGAATAGAAGAAGTGGTAGTTAGTCCTATCTGTGATCAAAATGTTAGGTGTGCCCTTCATGTTACTGGGAGAGTGTGGAAGGTTGGTGGGGTGACCAAGTCGTCTAATGTGTGAACTTTATAACCCGTTCAGACGCTTAAGTTGAACTGGTTTAAAAGCCCTGGGGATCGTTAAACTAGTTTAACTTTGTCATCTGAATGCAAATGTGGGGCAAATAAACCAGTTTAAAAAACCCAGCTCGCGACCCGTCTTTGAGAAGGCTTTTTATTTTAAACTGGTTCATCTTGGCCGTCTGAATGGGTTGGCTTAAAAACCCTGTTTCCAGCTCGCTTTGAGCATGCGCAGTATGTAGTAAGTTACATTCCTAGGAAAATGGCGGTGTAATGAGTGCCAGTGTTATCGAAAGCATGCCAGAACCGAATAAAGAATATGAAACTACCCATGCATACTTAACTCTAACCTCTGACCAAAGAGGTCAGAATAGTTAAACTGGTTTGGTTTATAGTACGTGTGAACGCAACACGACCCTGTCTTAAAAACCCCAGCGATTTTGAACTGGTTTAAAATAAGCATCTGAACAGTATATTAGATAGTTGTTTCAGTCCTGTATATGATGAATAGGGTTTCCTGCTTAACTTTTTTTCTATGTTCTTTGTTTGGCTCTATTAAAAACTTCTACACATACAAGCAAATTATTGGAATAAAGATATACAATATGTTAGTCTCAAAATGGACGCGTTCGAGCTGAGTGGTCAATAAACTCCATTTGTATCTCTTTCACTTATGTTGAAGCTTACACATGACGCTATCCTTATGAAATATTTTCTCACAAGTTTTCATTTCTCTTTAGAATTACTTAAAACATAAATATGTAAAAAAAAATGCTTTTCTGCTTATCAAGGTTTTTGTTGACAACATCAAAATACTTCACTGATTATCTCAAATAAATCTCCTCCTTTATTAGTATAACAAGATGTAAAATTTTATTTGACTTAGAGTGTACTGAAAGGATTTGGGTACTTTTATTTCGGACATCCTTGTCTTATGTGACAGTCAGTAACTAACTGTAATAAATAGGACTTTTAAATCCTAATGTGTTTTATGTGGTTTACATTAAGTACTGGTACAGTGTTTCATTATCACAAGATGATAGAAGATCATGATTCACACATTTATGAAATGTTATAAACATCCTTTTAAATTCTATAAATATTATGGATTACAAATTTTAATCAGATTATTTCTGTAAAATAAAAACATTTTCAACCATTGCTCAATTATGCTTTGCCTAATCTTTGTGAAACACCTCATTCCAGTTTATAATGAGCAGTTTTTATTTGTACTTTTGTATTCTGAGTCAAATCAAGTTATTTGTGGAATTTTCTTTATGGGTTAATCAAGTGGCTCAATTTGTGTGTGTGTGTGTGTGTGTGAGAGAGAGAGAGAGAGAGAGAGAGAGAGAGAGAGAGTTTAACATCCACTGGACACAAACTAAGTCATTTTAGGACTAACATATGGTTCAAATTTTTAAAAATAATTTGCTTATGCTAGGGGTCTTTAGCAGTAGGAGGCGGAGAACCAACAATAATTGACAAGGTTGGGCAGAAGACCCTACTAATTATCACGTACAAGCAGGGAAGCAATACCATGCCACTTTCCACATACCTCAATGACAGACCTTATCATATAAAGCACACACGCTGAACAATTCAATGAAGCCAACCCCCTAGTTCAATATTGTGGATTAAGTGTAGAGCATTAATACAGTTGGAATTGCTATTTATTAATATTAAGATCTATATTTAATTTATAGATTTCAAATTTTTACAGTTTGTCATTTAAGTGGTAAGAACACATCAAGCCACAGACATATAAATTTTGTCAAGTATCATCTGCCCTGAAACCTCCAGTGGTCCAATAAAGAGGGATTATCAAATTTATTAAGAAAATAAGTGTTATTAGTTTTAGAACAATATCGTATTAAGAATAAACTTACCTTACATTCACCTTTTTATTGAAACTTGAAATTTCCACAAAAAGTATGGTAATAAAATGAGCATGCTCTAAGCTTGCTGTAGACAGCACTTTTAAAGCAGACCTGTTGAGACGGCAAAGATAAACCAGTTTACAAAAAAAGACTTTCAGAAGCAGAAGTTTATAAACTTACTTGTTTATTTACTCCATCTTTCTGTTCAGATTACAAAATTAAACTAGCTTAATGATCGCCGGCATTTTTAAACCAGCTTGACTTAAATGTCTGAATGCCATATTCGAACTAAGTCCTTTAAGTTGAGTGTTGTAAAAGGTATATATATATAATATTTAATGGGATATAAGAAGACGTTGTTGTTAATGGATACTATTAGAGACAGACCAGCTTCTTGTGTGAGATAATTTATTTGAGGCCATTGCCTAATTGGATAGTGTAATAGACAGGGTGCGATATAAGTGGATTGTGATAGTGTTTGCTGACTGAGTAGAAACACTCACTATTATTAAGTAATTTCTCCCAAGGGTTGCCTTTCCTCATATCTTGCTTTTGACAGAAACTAATGGAAAAACTTGGCCACAGCATCAATTTTCTTCCATTCAGGCCAATATCTATTAAACGTTTGAAGTCGGCCGGCTGAGAATTACACGGAAAGTGCCTCGAAGACACCTTCAGCGTGGTTGGTTATTGTCCTTTTTGTTACAGCTCATGCATGTCAAACCCGTCATTCATTGGAAAGTGATGGAAAATATAAAGCAGTTATGACTTTCATTCAGACAGTATTGATTGAGTCTTTATTACCAGAAACACAAAAATTCCATCATTCTGGCCTCTATTGGACAAATAGATTTAATTCATACACACATGCTCTGTAGGGTGTCATAAAATGATTTGATAGCGAGATTCTATTAAGCTACAATTACACTTTCATTTAATACATAGTCCATCTTATTCCACGCTTGTTTATTCAAATATGAAAACTGCACCAAGGGGTTTTTAGATGGGTTTCAGCCGTAATAACATGTGACAGCGATTGCACCTTATGATTAACTCGTGGCCTCCTAATGAAAAATTCTGATTAAATTCACTCAACTCAAACAGTTTGATTTCATGTGCGGCTTCGGGTGTATCTCCTACATTGCTGTGATTCTTCCAATGACACTGTTTGTTAATCTTTGCTGGGATTTAATCAGCGTTTTTCAATTCATTTTCCGAACGTGTCTGCTTTCAGACCTGATAATTTTAAAGGGGAATTGATATATATACCGTATATACTGTAAAAGGTAGGTGAATTTCAGACACCATTTTTGGTGTATTTTAATTTTATCAAGACACAATCAAAGAATAAATTAGGTATGTCACAGAGAAGACAAATAAATATCTCTGTTATTGATCGTGTCTGCCTTTTTTCCAAAAAATCTATTGTATACATTTTATAGAGAATTTTGCAAAATGAACAGCCAACTGTCTGTGAAAAGAAAAGTATATCGTTTGTAAAACCTTGTACTGTATTTGACTATTAACCAAGTGGTTGTAAATAGTAATGTGTAATGGATATGTGTAATGGCAATGTAAAGGACTAATTACAGTTTGTAGTAATGGACATGTAAAGAGTAATGGTCAGTTACAATTCAGTTACATTTAAATTACATATTATTGCTAATATCCATATTTTCAACCACAATGAACCTCAAATTTCAACATCAAAGAAGTCAATTATACACAAATCCAATACATTTAAATATAAAAGACAATGAGATAATCATATTGACTATACAGTAAATCTTGATCTCAAGGTAACATCCTTTTATCATTACACAATATAAAAAAAAATTCTTACATTTTGTTTTACATTCATGTGTAACAATTTCCAAGATAGGCCTGCTATGTCGATAGTTTAATTTTCGTCAAATGTTAATAAATTCTGCTTGCTTTTTCTACTAAAATCATTTATTGTCGTCTGTTTTATTAAAATAGTTAAAATGGTAACAGCATGGTATTATTAAATAAAACTTGTTCAAATCATATATGTTTATCATATATTTATTTATGTAACATAAACTTAATTTAAAAATACAAAGCTTGTTGCGATACCACCTTGGTGGAAACGGACGTTAAATAAACCTATTTCACACACACATAAAGCTTTGTTCAATTTGCGGAATCAGTTTTTAGGTTCTACATTCATGGTTGAATAAAAAAAGTACAATATTATTATACATGTCTACTGTAATTAAACAATGTTGGATACAGAGAGAAAAATGGGCTTTAACCCCAAATTAGGTCATTTTGGGACTTACATGGTACAATTTGATTTCAATAATTTGCATGAACATGTAGGGGTCTTTAGCAGTGGGTGGAAGCCTGAGGTCCTGCAGAAAACAAACAAGCTCTTGAAATAAATTAAAGCAGAAACTAACTAATCCGTTATTATTGGTTATTAGTATGATGATCATTGATTAATTAAATAGAGATTTTAATATAAATTAACAAGAGTAATTTAATCATATATGATATATATCTTATCATTTCCTGAGTTGGGGAAAGTCTGACTTGATAATGCAATTCCTCTTATTAGACTAATCTTAGGTAGTAATAAAATATAACTAATAGCGTGCTGTGGGAGGATTAGTTTTTAGTTATCAAAAGCAAGCTAATGGTACAGGTGTTACCAACTAGCAGATGATTTCGGATACTGATAGAACCTGACGTTGCCAGAAATCACACTGCAAATTATTATTTTTGATTTATTTAATCCATGTTGCGAGGCCGAATGCTAAGTGGTACACTGTGTACTCCATTCCATTAATTCGAAAAGATGAACGCACTTAAAGCCATAACTTGGTTAAGGGCTTACACCTAAATGCTGAGATTGTGTCAGGGCCAATTACTTAATGGCTGACACCAAAAATGAATTACTTCTGCTTTTAAATGCTTTGTGTGGATTTATTTAGTATTGACCAAAAGTCAGATCCACTTATTTCCATGCCAAACAATTTTCTTAAATAAATGAAAAATCAACTTGAATCACTTCAATAAGATCCTAAACTTATTTCTTGCATTAGCAGCCCAAGCAATTTAGGTACTTGATTTGACTGTTTTGATAAACTGATTGTAAGTGAAGTCATTGTTAGCAGGAAATTGAGAAATGGGTATACGTATTGGCTCGGCAGTAAGGAGAAAAAGAAGTTATGATCAAAGTGCTTCCTTTTTGTTTGGAAATTGCAAAATCCTGTAGGTCTATGAAAGCTAATTAAAAAAAGGAAAAGTGATATTAAAAAGCTTATGTTGTTGCTGAGTGAATCATTCAATTAAAAGCTGTTCTATGTCTGAACGCTCCGTTGTCTCGATGCGTGCTTGCTTTAATTAGCACATGAAATAGTAGTATAATTTCCTATGTAAAGATTTCTCATGTCGCCATATGAAAAGTTTGTGTTGGCGAAAGCAGTTAGGAAACTACAAGTAGCACGTACAGGCTTTTACTATTAGCCGCCATTATTCATGTGTTTCATTACAAAGAAAACCAGTTAGGTTCTATTGACACTTTTCATCATTAGAAGCTTTTAAACCCAAAATTTTCACCCTCGCCTTTGGAACCTTAACGAGCAAAGTGGCTTATTGATTCGGTCTTGGTAAAAAGTCATTTTCACTAATTGGACTCCATTAGTTTTTAAAGGTGTAATGAAATAGATGCAGTTACATTTCAACCATGCTAGAGGAGACACATAGTATGGATTTCAGATTTTGATTTAGAAAGTAGTTCTGGTTTAGTGTTCATTACCATCAGACATTCTACAATTTGTTTTATAAAGTGGATACATATAGCAGAAATATAGTTCTATAAGTATAATGCAACAACCAGTTAACAACAATAACACAGGTAATTGTCTTATTTCATATCAGCGATGGAGTTTCTAATTGTGCTTGGCACTAGCATAATACAGTTGAGTCTCAAAGGCAAAAGGCGCTGAAAAAAAGTGTAAGATTTTACTCTTTGGATTCTAATAATAGTACGTCGGGGTGCTCTGGTTTCCATTTAATGCAATGTCAAAAAATCACAACTCTAAAATATAAATAATGGGCATGTAAAAAAAAGAACCCCTGACTTTTTAAGAAAAATAAAATCGAAGAAAGGCATTGGAGCAAACTTCTTGAACATTTCATTGCACACATGACTTAACGATAGACATAAATAAATTACCATATGATTGTCTCAGAAGAGCCAAAGAATTGTGTTGAAGAGACATTCAACCCCATTTTCATTCTATTCACTATTAATATTAATAATTAATATGTTTGTAGATATGTATAATCATAAAATATTAAGGTATTTGATAAAAGCTACTAATGACAGCCATATTGGAATTAGTACTGCCAAAGGCTACAAAAAAGCATGTTCGAAACTAATCAAGTTGCGATATCCTTTTCATTTCTTTGTCCACATTGTCATTATTATTACATTATCATATTGAACTGCCGATTTAGCTTTTAATAATTGATTATAAGAAACGAAAATGAAATCAAATTCTGCAAAAAAGGATATCGAAAAATGATTGAAAATTATCTAAAACCACCTGCAACATAATAATGCTCCATTAAGAATATTTTTCATAACGTCACTCTTAGGGAAGAGTGTAATTGTTATCATTAACTAAGAGTTAATACAAGAAACGGTGTTTATGAGGTTTTTAATAATTAATGAACACACAAGATTTAGGGTGATTTTTCTCATACGAAAACCATATTAAGTGGTACCTGTTAATGTAAAAATGCTTCATATAGGTTTGGGTTGAAATAGTTTTGTGTGAGCTTTTTAGAAAGCAAAGTTCTGACTTCATTTATAATGCAAACACACTAATGTAAAGCCGTAGGGCAGTTTAAAAGTTATTCTAAGTAGCCAGTTGTAAAGTGCTTTTATGCTTTTAACTGTATCTTTGGCTGTTAGCATTTGATACTGTGAGTGAAGTGGTAATGATGTATCCATTAACAAGCTGCTGGCAATGCAAACACCATCAGAACACAACCTTAATTTGTTTGCTTGATTAGTTAATTGAGAGAGAATATGTCTGCCCTTCTGTTTAGAAGTCAATCATTTCTACTTTCTGTAGTTGATATGCAAGCATGACTCGCTGAATCTTGGAGGGAAGCTAATTAAAAGACGCTTGTGTATTGGGATCAAGGGATTGATTTAACCACAAACATCTTGTTTCGTTGATTAAAAGGATATACTGGCGATTGGATTCAATATTTGTGTATATTTAGATAGATACCAGTAGGTAAGTTGAAAATACATGACTGCTTACTTCAGTATTAGACATCTATTTTATTGTTTTGTTTACGTCTAATGTCACATTGATGTCCTCGAGGGAAATTAGAATTACTTGTTTAATACTACGCCACTTTAAATAATGATTTGATGTTATATAAAATGATGTTATATAAATTACAAGTTTCATCAATAAGTAAGCTTTTGTGAATTGGGTTTAGTTATCTGATTCCGCAAGTAAGATTGTAGTTCAGAATTTATGTGTTCTACTGCTGCACTTGTTATGGTATGAGTGAACAAGTAAAAAGTACGTACAGTTGTGTCCTTATTTGTTGCATCTTTGCTGCTTTGACCCTGTAGGGTTCAGCTCTATCATTCTAACAAACATTTATTTTGATCATCTAAGAATGATTCCCAGCCAATTTCAAACAAATCTACTCAGCCATTCTGAAGAAGAAGTTTGAAGATCACTTAAAATTGCCTCTGCTCACCACCTATATGCTGGAAAACAACTTCATTTGAACAAATCTCAATAAACAAAGGTGATAACATACCTTACAAACATCGTTGAATTCAATCATCTATTTTACCAGAAAAAACTGAAGATGACAGTCATATGTGCTAAAAATTAGGGGGTAGGTGGGCGATTGACTTAACGTCTGCACTTCAGATCATTAGATGTGATATCTATGGAAGTTATGGATTTGATCCCAGGCAATTCATAAGGTCGTCACCAAGCGTTATGGGTTTTTAAGATTTCATCCCAGGCAATTCATAAGGTCGTCACCAAGAGTTATGGGTTTTTACCAGAAAAAACTGAAGATGACAGTCATATGTGCTAAAAATTAGGGGGTAGGTAGGCGATTGACCTAACGTCTGCACTTCAGATCATTAGATGTGATATCTATGGAAGTTATGGATTTGATCCCAGGCAATTCATAAGGTCGTCACCAAGCGTTACGGGTTTTTAAGATTTCATCCCAGGCAATTCATAAGGTCGTCACCAAGAGTTATGGGTTTTTCAGCCCCCCCCCCCACCCTGGCATGCAAGCCAACTATTTAATATTATACTATATGTTAATCCTACAATGACCATGTTAGTGTTGTATTGACAAAGAAACTATGTATATTGGTTTACATTTGATGCGGTTTATTTGATGGTAACCAGATTTAGGTATAAAGTAAGTGATTGTGAGTTGTATGACTGGAATGAAATAAAACTATTTATTTATCAGGTACACAAGATAACTGTAATCTACTTGTACTGTATTTTATCAATGCACAGTCATTTACTGGCCCAATTTATTAGAATCTCATTCAGGTTAATTGCCAAAAACATGTGTGGTCCAGATGGGATGGTCACATTACCTCCCTTGGGCCTGTCCAAATTTAAGTAGCCTCGTGTATTCTTGACTAAACATTTTCTTAACTGTTGATAAAAAAACGTTTTAAGTTATTCTTAGCACATTTGAATGAAAATGGTCATTTCGCACAGTTTATTGATGGCTTCTGGCAGCTAATTAGCAGCAATAAGAATCCAGAAAATAAGTAATGAGATTCTATACCAACAGCAACAGAAATGAGTTGACTTGTATTAGTCATGTAAAATCTTTTAATATGATTTTTTTTTTCTGATTCATTAATATCAGTGGTTTTGAGGAATTATTTTACAGCAGTTTAGAATTGACATGGGAACAATGAATTGCAGATGTATTGAACAAAGAGATAAATGTAATGAAAATTGTTGTAAAGCCTGCAAATGGGATGGAATGAAAATTCTATCTGTCCATATTGCTCCACACATATCATATCTGGGCATTGTTTTATATATTACCAGATCTGGTAGTGTATTTATGTGGGGAACCATGACTTTGGGCTTTCCCTTCCTTCTTTGAGTTACCGGAAACACTCAGTGACAAAAATAATTAACCAGGAAACTGAATCTTTATTTTTTAAGGCCTCCCCCCTCTCCTGGCTGCGAACTGACAGCATTCTTTTGTAGGCTTACACCGTGTTTTCTCCAGTTATTTCACTCTGCATAAGATTTCTGTGTGAAAGTGAATAATTGAAATAAATGAAATGGAGTTTAAAGTCTTACTGTTCTGCTTCTGCAAGACTATACTAATGAAGACAGGCTTAGGCCATACAGTGTACTATGAGGAAAATTGTGCCTGGACAATGGCACTACAACCTCTCGTCGAATTCCAACTGACAAGCTTTTTTTACGTGCTACCAATGTGTAGGCCTACACTGGACCTCGGGAATATATGCTGTCCCTTGCCAGCCCTCTGTCCTGCACTTGTGGACAGTAATTCCCTTCTTACTGGAATCTTACTAATGTGGAGATCAAAAAATTGGATGCATTTTGGGTTAGAATTCTTCAGGATAACAGACAGAGTAACAGAACTACAGAAACCTATGGCAAACTATCACTGATCGTGTGGTGCACATTCACCACAAACTTTTCTATCAACTGTTTACAAGTTTTTGTTTAATAATCTGCCTACATGTTTCATAAAAAACAGATTATAAACACCATTCCATTAGTGCATCGCATACATAAACTTTTGACGGTCAAAGTCTGTAACATTGAGCTGGATTCTATCAAGGGAAGATATATCTGCTGCATTCATTGTCTCTTAATGCTACAAATGTTAAGTAGATGCATGCAGCTTTATGATCCTGTATTCTATTTCCTCTCAAGATTTACTACCCACCCAAAAAAACACTCATGCTTAACTAGTTAGTCCGGGTGGTATTCATCAAATATTGATAAAATAATAAGGAAAACTTAGTATGAAAATTAATAACTGACATGAGAAAGAATAAATAAAAGTATAATTATAGCCCTCTATTAAAACAAGATTGTGATATTGGAAATAAGCTCACAAATTACTCTGACAGATTCTAATTTCCTGGACTAAATTACATTGGTATGTTTTCATTGCAAATTGTATGAGCCGGAGTTGCTATAATTTGATATTGGCCACATGTTGCGTTAGATTTGTATATATATGTATGGTAGGAATATGGGAAAGGAGAAATTAATTAGAAACAGTAATTAATTAGTTTAGACTAAATGTTTACATAAGATGATACAGACAGATTTAAACCGTTTCCACAGAAAATTGCTACCTAATGGTATATTAAATTTTGTTTATAAATTACTAGGTTGGGATATTAACAAGGACCTCTAAATTTACCATCTTAAATATGATGATTAAACTCATATGCTCGTGTCAAATCAAATTATCCTTACTTTTGGAGTGGAGGCAGCAGTAGTCGAGAAGAGCCATAAGGATTTTTCAAGTCAGTTCTGACTTGTCATGGGAAAACGTCTACAGGGATGAAAAGAAAAGTGTGCCCTTAATATTTCTACTGTTTAGTGTACACATGGGCATGCATGTAAAAGAACCTTTGACAGGTGAAATTGGTCTGCGATATCACTATTGTGAAAGCAGACATTAGTCAACAGAAATACTACTATTACTGAAATTAGAAAAAAAAGAGTAGGATGAAATGCCACTGCCTGTAAACCCCCCCCCCACACACACACACACATATTGCACACAGTAACCATAGAAATGAATTTCATTATATTTGATCTCAAAATGACTGAGGTATTGTGTTGACGAGTCTTTAAACCACCATTTTTCATGATAAGCTATCTTATTTCTTCAAGCATTGTTTAAAGCAGACATATTTGGGTTAAATTTTGTGACAGAATGAAACCAGGATTTCTGGAGCCAAGAAGCCACTGTTAATTTCAACAGACAAAAATCTTTAAAAATCTACCAGTTGGGCAATAACTTCTTTAGGTTTCACTATATAAAAAAGTTTTCCGGGATATGCATTTAAGACCCTATATGGTTAGAAGCACAAAAAAAATACCTGGAGGACCCAGAGAAAACCCATGGGGTTGACCCTACTCCTTGTCAAAAACAAGCCAGGAATCGAAAACCATGCTACTTGACTCCGTGACAGACCTTGTGATTTAGGGCGCACAAGTTGGACTATCAGACCACCCAAACCCTCTAGTGACAATTAGTACTTTTGCACTAAAAATGTTGGATTGCTGCCCCTCCACCTAATCCCCCCTCAAACTTTGCACCTGTGGCCAGTCATGAACATGGACTGAAGTAGTTAGTTCATGGTGCTACTATAATCTGATATAAGATAGTTTTAAATCATGAACTACTAGTGCTGTGTATACTAATTATGATGTACTAGCCTATTACTTTCAATGTAAATATATACATACACAGTTTGTGCTACCAAATTACACATAATTTGATGATGTCATCCATTTATGTTATCAAGTGTAATATGTACACTGAGCAGATGTAGAATTTTTTTTTAGAGATATGTTTATAAACTACAGTTATAATCCATAGAGTTTTGTTGCATATACTTAATTAAAATAAAATCTACACTAATGAAGTTACTTCTAAACCTGACATTTGTGTTTTCTGAAATTAATTTTACTAATAAAATCCTCATCACTATGTGAAATAAAATATTATCTTATTTTCCAAGCAACACCAAAAGTTAAGGATGATTATTTGAATAAAAGAGATGGATTTAAAAAGATGTTATCAGATATATTTTCATATAATTAATTCAAAAGCCAAAGTAGCTTGAATGTAATGATTTTTACAAAGTCTTGAATCCAATTTAGACGATCCACATATGGAGTGCAAGAGAACACATTCGGGGGTGTCATACCTCACCATTGCATTTTGAATGGAATTTTTCCCCAACTTGCAGTACATCAAGTGTCAAATAGAATAATTTTTCAATAACAAGGGCAACTTCAGTATATTAAAGGACAATGTTGGTGTCAGTCATTATAAAATATGTGATAGAGCTCGTTAAATACATCCCAAATATAATTTTAACACAGAGATCATTGCTACGGGAGATGTGTAACAAGCACGTGAAGAAACGGGAAGTGACCTCAACATGACAAACACGAGTTGTCCTTCTATATAACTGACTGAAGTAACAAGCGTTAACGATGAGAGGATATCTGACAATTCAAAAAATTATCATTGAAATGAAATTCGACCGTTTGTCTGTTACCGCTCGTTACTTCAGTCTATTATATAGAAGGATAACTCGTGTTTGTCATGTTTGGCATCACTTCCCGTTTCTTCACGTGCTTGTTACACATCTCCCGTAGCAATGATCTCTGTGTTAAAATTATATTTGGAATGTATTTAACCAGTTCTATCACATATGTAATAATGACTGATTCCAATATTGTCCTTTAAATGATAAACTCTAATTTCAATGTCATCCATGTCAATGAGTTTATGTAATACTAAAAAAAGAGATCATTTGCACGGTAAATATTAATCAATATTTGTACCCATATTTATATTTGAAAATATAATGTAAATAGCTGGCAATGTGGTTAGTTCTAGCTTAACGTTTTACCTATATTGATGTTTGCTAAATCACATATTGAATTTTAATTAACTTCCAATCTTATCTCTTTATGTATGGTAAACAATTACTTCAAATATTAAATGATATATGAAATTTTATTTATTCGTTTTCCTTTTTGAAGTTTATCTGTTTCGGGTTGATTATATACAACAAATTTATTGTATATATATATAGACTCAGTCAAGTGATTCAAATGCAACAGCAGTCCTCTGTCTACATGAACATGCATAATTTATCTTTACTTTCTATTATTTTATGGCTGTTTTAATTGAAATGCAAATTTATGGTTCTTCTAGACATAAATACAATGACCATTTTCATTTTAATGCAGTATTATATATCTATAGGTTGTAGTTATTAACAAGAAAATGAATATTATCTAGATTATGCATGTTGTATCTGGCTGTTTCATGCTTATCAGTTCAAATTTTCTATGTTAATTTCATTATGTGGAAAGTCAATATATTTAAATTCTATTATCTCAGGCATTTAATTATAGAATTAACAATAGGCTATATCATATTCATGTTATATTTGTGGTTGAGTGAGTCTGCACAGTTCAAATCACATGTGTGGTTTTATTTGATTTCATTATTTCTGTTTGTATACAAGGTAATAAATTGACTGTATATACATGTTATTTTTAAAGTGTGAATAAACATTAAAACAAGCGGTAAATTGAACGCAGTAATATCACAACATGTGTGATTTTTGAAGTGTATTAAAATTTTATATGCAATGCATGACTTCACAGATAAACTCTTGCAGTATTCCCTCCTTACATTTTAATTTCAATTTTCATTTGTGTTATTGATGTCATTTTGAAAAGTGAGATGGCTGTGGACGGCATATGTAAATGGCTTGCTCTATTTATTCCAGGACCGATGCAGATTTCCCAGGAACCCACCGGTATGACTACCCAACAAGAATGTGCTGGTTGTCAGAAACCTATCACAGACAAACACCTTCTTAAGGCACTTGACCAATATTGGCATGAAGATTGCTTAAAATGTTCCTGTTGTGATTGTCGATTAGGTGAAGTCGGTTCCACTCTGTTCACAAAAGCTAATCTTCTGTTGTGTAGACGAGATTATCTACGGTAAGTTTCGTATTAACAAATTAAAGAGAAGAAAATGAAAAGAGATTTCTAATTAACATTTGGTTTTGAAAAGAAAGTTTGGAATATAATTAAAAACCCTGATATACATATGCAGGATGTTGGCAAAAAGAGGACCATGACATTTTTGGCGAGTATTAATACAGAAAATAAATTCAGGATTCTGCACTTTCAGTGTTCTTTTAAACTGAATTAGTATACAAACTGACTTTCACTTAATCTTTTTGATTAAGCATTAAGCATAATAGAAATAGCATGTTAGATCAAACCAATAATGTTGTTTTTACTGACATCAAAGCGGTTTAGCTCCTATTATAGTCTGAAAAAAAAAAGCACTGTTGGTTATAGTCTGAAAAAAAAAAGCATAGTTAGTTATAGTCTGAAGAAAAAAAACATAGTCTGTAAAAGTAAGAAAAAAGTGAATAATGATGTCAGAATGTCCCCTTGCCAGTGAATTCTTAGACATTTAGCAGTTATCTTGAAATTTCAGGATATCTTTCATGAGACAAATGTCTGGAAAGATATAAATTGAATTCATAAGTTTAGATTTTATTATATAGAAGACGGATTTGAGAATTGTCTTTCAATCTAATTTTACTTTAATGAAATAATCGAAAAAGAAAGGACCATTATTAACTTTTTGTTCAGTCTTTGAAACAAATTTATAATGTCTTTCCATCAAGATCAAAATAAATATTAGTGGAAGTTGAATAACGATAATTGTCCTGTTTTTTCTACCATTCTTCATCTGTGACATTTAAAATTTAAATTTATTTTTTGGGGTGTTTTCTAATTATATTAACACAAAACCATTCTATGAAAATTTACATGATATATGCAGGGTATTAGTAACAGGAGTAGAATTTAAATTGTCCCTTTATGATCCTTTAAAATAACTAATTGTGTTACACATGATACCATAGAAATATAAAATACCTTGTGTCTATTTTATCCTTTGAAAGCTGTTTCTTCCCAATATTTTGTCACATCCAATATTTAAAAAATAATAATATTGATATAAACATGTAATTCAGTGCCAATGACATTTGGCAATGACATTGCCGTATGATGAAACATTTTGAAATGACCATATACGTATATTGTCGTCGCCCCCTGTTCGTCTGTCCACAATTTGTTTGTGTACACTCTACAGGTCACAATTCTTATCCAATTTTGATGAAACTTAAAATATATGTTTTTATCCCAGAGGTCTTGGTTCCTTTCGATATTCGCGCATATTGGACCATAACTTTCTGGATTATTATGGCCCCTGATTGTCTGCAAAAAAATCATGTTTTTAGCTTGTGGACCTGCTAGAGGTCACAATTTTTGTCTGATTTTGATGAAACTTAAAATATATGTTTATATCCTGAACATCTTGGTTCCTGTTGATATTCATGCATATCGGACCGTAACTTCCTGGATTATGGCTCCCATTGTGTGAAATATCGCTTTTTCTTTTTTTTTAGTTTTGTTCTCTGTCCATCTCTTGCAAAATGTGGACGTATCTTGCATAGCAACCTCTGGTTATGAATTGAATTAAAGATGCATAAATAGCTGGCTGTTCTTGCTTCCATGTTCAAAAATAGATAATGAAAAATGAATATATTGAAAATTTCGATCAAATTACTTTATTCTGAGCGGAATTATAGTGTTTAAACTTTTTACAAGAGAGTCTCATTATATCACATACCTCTGCTACGATAATTACAAAAAGTCATGATTAACATTTTATGATTGAATTATTAAATGTCGATTGGGTTCTAATCTATTCAAAAGCATAAAGAGCTGGCTGTTCTTGCTTCCATGTTCAAAAATAGATAATGAAAAATGAATATATTGAAAATTTCGATCAAATTACTTTATTCTGCGGAGCTGACAAGGAGAGTGTGACTAGTAGTTTGAATGGGATTGAAAACTGTTGGAAATCAAAGAAAACTAGGTGGATATATGGGCAAAATGCTCCTGTCTTACATTGCACACATAATAATATAAATTTTAGCTACCATAAGCTATTTTATTTTAAAAATAAGTTGCAAGATTTAAATATCAGGAAGTCTTAAATTAAATAAAAACCATAGTTATGAGCTCAGGTTCTGATAACTACAAATTACCATGTCATAATTACAGTAAGCCCCTCTTCCCCCACCACAGGACCATGATGAATGATTATTATTGTTATTCACATGCTGTATATTGGAGAAGAAAATAACTGATTATATGAATTTTCTATATTTCTTCAGGTTATTTGGAACAACAGGATATTGTTCGGCTTGTTCTAAGATGATTCCAGCTTTTGAAATGGTAATGAGAGCTAAAAGTAATGTTTATCACTTGGAATGTTTTGCTTGTCAACAGTGTAATCATAGGTAAAAATAAAATATTTCTTCCATGATAATTATTATCTTTGAAGGAAGATGATATTGAACTTCCAGGTTTTTAAATCATATGTCATTTTTAACCAAGTCAGTGATTTTAAACATGAATATATGGCTTCAAAACAAGATCAAATGCGCAAATTTAAGTTAACCATTTATCATGTGGACTGCTCAAAATTACTGCTGCCTCTACCGCTCCAAACCCACACAAGTCACAGGAATATCTGTAAACTATTTAAGAAGCATCCAAAAGAAAGTATACACACTAAAAGTATGACTAAGTTTTGTTTAGATTAAAAACATTTGATAAAGCATTACTGAGTTTGTCTCTTGCGACCAAACTCAACATTTCTAAGCAAAATAAAAATGTGAAACAAATTGACATTCTACCCTAATACCGTAGACCATGGAAAAACGACTTTGGTTGATGCAGCACAAAATGCACAGTGTATACTTTCTTTTGGACGTTAGTATAGTTCCATGACGCAGACAGTTTTTGGCGATCTAGAGAGCAGTAGTTTTGAAAACGAGCAAGAAAACTGAATGCAAGGAACATCCCCTTTCTCTTATTTTATGAGGGAACTAAATGGTTAAATGAAGTTTTATTTGTACAAATGCAAATCAAATACATTTGTCAGATTTAATGCAGATTTTTGCTACATTCGTTAAATTCTGTTGCTTGATGGCATGGATATAAATTAGTCATAATTAAACTGATTTAAACACCCTGGCAGTTGTTAAACCAGCTCTACTTTGTTGTCTGAATGCAAAGGTGGAGCAAATAAACCAGTTTAAAACCCCCAGCTTTCTTATACCTTTTTTGGGCAAACAGAGTAAGTTATCTTCATGGCAAAATGACCACATTTGCCCATGTGAATTTAACTCTAAACTTTAACTGACGAGGTCAAAATAGTTTGTTTAAAGTACATGTGAACCCATCCCTACCAGGTAAATGAAAAATAACAATTCCAGTATAAATAAAATTGAATCAAATATTTGAGAAACAGACCAGTAAAATATTAAAACAAAGATTGTAAATTTCAGTAAAAGGTTAAAAATTAAATAATAAAGTAATATAACAAAGATATCTTGAAATAATTACTGGATGATATGGGGTATTTTAAAATATCTATTGAATTACAATTGCCCCCAGGGATTTTATTATTCTAGCTCGTAATTTGATTTTAAGCCCATTTCAATAACCAAGGTTTGTCTCTATTTTATCTATTCCAGATTTTGTGTTGGAGACAGATTCTTTTTGTGTGACAACAAAATATTGTGTGAATATGACTATGAAGAACGAATGGTGTTCGCGAATATGACCAATATTAATTATGGCTATAACGCATTGAACCAAATAAAGAGACAGACGCAGAGTTTGAGTGACGATGTGTCGAGTGGCTACGGAAGTCCGAGCCCCTGTTCACTTTAGAAAACAGTTATATTATGTTTTATTTCTTTGGGATTTCTTCATCCATTGATGTTGCAGCATCGTTTCCATTGTTACGTTTACATGTGTTTGGGAGTGACGGAGCGAGCGTGCTGGGATGAAACCAAGTGATTTATTGTAGAAAAGGCTTTAATTGGTTGGGATTGTGACACAAAGATTTAGTGAATGTAACTCAAGAGGACAGTTAGTGTCATCAGCTGTGTCTTACAGTTTTTGTGTGACAAGTTATTTCCCTTGAAAGAATTTTTTGTGCCATATAAAATGAACATTGTGATGGTTGTGTCATGAGGGGAATACTGTTTTTCTAGTCTAAAGAAACTAGTCTCATTTAAATGAATATGAATGGATGATTTATTTAACTTAGTTTACAGCCGAACACTGACTTAAAGAAAGACCATTGATTGTGATCAGTTACTACCATTTCACTCAAGGATGTCATGGAAGCTCATAGTTTTATTTCTGTAGTATAGAATTATTTTATTTAAAAATATAAATGCGTTGCAAATTGGTTGAATATTTTCTATATTCACATGTCAATAGAAAGATGTATTTTCAGTTGAAGAATCATCAGTGGCTTGAAAGATGAAGTAATTGAACTAATGGTTGATAACATATAGGATCAAAGAACGCTGTAATTCATCAACCATTCTATTTAGTGCTCGGCTGAAAACTGACTAAAATACCTTTCAAAAACAAATCCTTTAAAAAATCCAAATATTTGAGAGACAAAAGAAAAGTGAGAAATTCCAGGAAAATTTATAAATTTTGATCTTAGTCTTGAATGTAAATTACAAACTTGTGAACAGTTTTGTAACTATTTAAACTTAAAAGGTTTTCTTTTTTGAGGGTATCTTAGTGAAGTTTGGTTGATATTTCAGTGTGATTTAACTCTTATCTTGTTACCGGTAATTAAATTTCAAGTGTTGAATCACACTGTTATTAATATTTGTTGTATATTTTAAATCAAGTATCCAGTCTACAAGTTGTTGTTAATGATTTGTTTTAGTTTAATCACATATTAAGTTATATAAGTTCCAGGTTAATTCTATATTTATTTATATAAGTTCCAGTTTTATTTATCAATTTATGCTTATAAAAAGAAATTCATTTCACTTAAGATTAATTTTTGTAACATAAAATAATCTAGGCTTGAATATGTATTAGGTCTCTCATTTTGATCAAAATTTTTACAGGCATTGAAATTGATAAATTATCTATCAATCAATCTATACATGCCATAAGGAATTAGAATTTGTATAGAATTTTTCTGGGTAAAAATCATCAAACATTGATCAGAAATTGAGAAATGTTTTTGATAATTGGTGAACTAGAATGTCTTTTGATACATCTGGGATAAAGATTCAAATAGCATTACTGTAACAAAATCACAAATACTCGTGACTAGCTCTGACCCAAGGAGGAGAACATGGGTCCAAAAATCAAAATAAATTCTACATAAATTTAACTTTTGCTGTATTCAAAGACCTTTACATTAATATGTGATATATGCATTTATTTTCCAAATGACTGGGATATTTATCTGGTGTCCAAAATATTGTTAATTTCCAGATAGAAGAGATTAAAGATTACTGAAACAAACCAAGCAAAACAAATTTTATGCTGATGTGAGTTTTTGGGGAAATACAAAAAAAGATGTGTTTGAAAACCCAAAAATAGTTATGTTTGATATCCTATTTAAACTAAGGATGTGGCAACATGTGTTCGAATTAGCCAGTGCTGGTTACAATTAGACTGTATAATATTTTATAACATAGATGAAATTGGAAATAAGTGCTGTTTGTGATGTACAATCACTAGAGTAGAACCGTTCACAATAATAGATGCATTCGGATATGCATGTAAAGCCTGTCCACACCATTAATTATAGCAATCTGTCGGTTAAATCAATTCAACTTGTCATGGATGGTATATCATGCACAAAAAAATTTCATATCATCTTCATGGTTAAAAGATAATGGTGAAGTGTTCGCCCATATTACACAATATTAATCAAAGGATTAAACAATCAGAGTTTTATGATTAACCGCATGCCAGTAGCACACATGTGGCCAACTAACTGTCAAGGACAACCTACCAGGCTTTATAAAATGCTACAGACCAATGATTATTCATTAACAAATAAGCCATAGTGTTTGCAATCTATCTTGGCTATCTAGGGGTGGGGGTGGGGGGTTGTTCATGGAGTTATTTATATATATGAAGGGGAAATTCTCTCATTATTTTCAAAGTGCCCTTTTAATTTATAGTAAGAGAGTTGCCTGTTAATTATTGCACTATAAAGTTATGTATGTATAAATTGTGTTATATAAACTAGAATATACATGTTTATGTTATATGTGCTTTCAGTATTATGTCTAAATGTTTAATGCATTTTCATGTACATGTAGCACATTAATTAGGGGTAACATTGTTTAACAAAATTGCATAATTTGTTATTCGCCCATCAAACATGAAGAATAATCATTCTTTTGTCACTGAAATCAAACTATTACTTTTCAAAAAAAGTAATTAGCCATTTCATGTTTAAATTTAATAAGTAGCTGTTAATGTATTAAGATCAGATTCTATAATGTTAGAATTCTTTCTGTAGCATATTTTCAGTAAGGATTTTACTCCTTTAAACAGGGTAAGGAGTCCAATTATACAGCAACTAGTTGAAGAAAAAAACCAAACTATTTTTGAGCCAAATCTTTTTCAAAATTAGAGAGGAATACATGGTACTTAATAAACAGATTTTGACCATGCAAAAGACAAGATTATTTTTCAGTCAACTAGAAGGGACAGGTTTCACAGGAAACTAAGGAACATCACCTGTTCGTTTCATAAAGATTTATAATTGAAAACTGTTTTAATTTCCAAAAATAACTAGAAATTCATATTTCAAGTTCACTGAAATCAGTTTTGAGGAAAGTCTGTTTTTTAGTATTCAAAAATCTCAAAATCATAGTTGTCTTGTATTAATACAAACGATTCATAAAATCGGTATTGCAGCATTATATAGTCTTACTTCAACAAATTAAAAATAGTTTCCATTACTCTGCAGATCAAATGTATATAATACATGTAAACTATTAATGATGGCACATTGTTGTATAAAAAGAATATCATTTGTTTTAAAAGTATATTATTTGTAATTTATAAAGTGTATTATATATTATAATTATAATAAATTTTCTCTTTTTTTTTCCTGACTGATGATATTTGTTCAATTATTCTTTAAGTCCATCAGTCTAAAAGGCTTATGTCAGTCAATGAGTCATAGCCTGTCTTCCGTTTGTCCACCCCTCTTATGTATTTCAACCACATTTAGTATGGATGTCATTTGGGTGGTATTTGTTCAGGGTTGTTGCATGGTGCCTTACACATATTACAACCATATTTGGTACCTGTAAGTGCTTATAAACACATTGTAGGGACACCTTAATTGGGCAGATTTAGACATTTTCAACTTACAACCAAATGTTGTAAGACGTATGCTGTTTGGGAGGTATTTATTTGGATTTGCTCATATGCAATTAGAAATCTGTGAGTGGCGAGTAGCCGTCCCGGAATTTGAATAGCAAATTTAGATATTTGTGATTCCAAGTAGATCACCATCATTGTATAAACGGAAAAACTATTCGGGTCCTTATAAAAATATGTAGGCCTACACTCAAATCCGAGTGAAAACTATTTTCAAATCACCAAAACGAAATTCGATCCTTTATGTAACAGATTAGGATCCCACTATTGTTCAATTTAGTAAGCCCTCCCAAGAGAAATGGCATCTATTATCCTATTTGGAAATAGCCCATGCCGTACACTCTCCAAAATGAAATGAAATGAAATGGGGTTTAACGTCCTACTGTTCTGCTCGAAACTGGGCTAATGAAGACGGACATACGCCATACAGTGTGCTATGAGGGGAAATTTTGCCCGGACAGCAGCACTACAGCCTACTCTTATATCGAATTGCAACTGTCAAGGGATCTTTTACGTGCACGCCAATGGCAATGTATACAAATGACTAGACAGCTGTCCTTGCCAGGCCCTCCATCCTGCATCACTGACAAGGGGGAACCACACCGGTAAATCTGGATGAACTTTCTCAGCCAATGCAGGAATTGAACACCCGACCTCCAGGCTAGCGAGCCAGCGTCTTACACTCTCCGAAAAAGGGAAAAATCCAATCACATCATTTAGAAGGCTGATATGCGAGTAGAAATGTTACGATACAAATAATTGGGCTTTTCACTGATCCCGACAGAGACATAAATGATATGTCACGTTGGAACTTTCGCAACAAATGGCTATAAAATTTCATAAGATTTAGTCCAGAAGGGTCCCCACATTCTTCATATTTATATTTTGCTCACATGCAGTTAATCGGGAGGATTGGGGGCACACTAGATTAATCCCTCTTGGGCTCTTGTTTGGTTAGAATATGTGCTATTATATATACTGAATACAGTATTAAGTTCAATCATGAATAAGGACTTGAAGAAAGCAGGGGACTATTAAAATGGGTTTGTCCATCTGTCCGCCTCCGTCACACTTTTTGGGACACAATAACTCTCCTAATTGAGCTAGAATTTTCACACTTGGTGTAGGTGTTTATTAGGTGAATGCCTTGAAGGAGTTCGAAGATGAGCATTTTCTGCTTAGGGTAAGCAGAGATGAGCAATTTGATTGGTTGATGCTTTAAGAGTTGATTACTTTAGTTCTAATTAAGTGAGAGTGATCAAACTTGGTGTATAGTTTCATAATCAACATTTTCTGCTCTGGGTAAGCAGAGCTATAAGCAATTTGATTGGTCGAGACTTTGGAACACGATAATTCTCTTTCTTATTGAGCAAAAATATTCATTCTTGGTGTAGGTGTTTATTAGGTGAATGCCTTGATGTAGTTTGAAGATGAGAATTTTCTGCTATGGGTAAGCAGAGATTAAGTGAGAGTGACAAAATGTGGTGTATAGTTTCATCACATCAATACTTTGACTAAGTTCGATAATGAACATTTTCTGCTGAGGGTAAGCAGAGCGATAAGCAATTTAATTGGTTGAGACTTTGAAACATAATAACTCTCCTAATTAAGGTAGAATGTTCACACTTGGTGTAGGTGTTCATTAGGTGAATGCCTTGATGGAGTTTGATAATGAACATTGTCTTCTTAGGTAAGCAGAGTTAAGGGATTTGATTGCTTGATGCTTTTGGGCACAACAACTTTGGTTATAATTAAGTGAGAGCTATGAAACTCTGATTTTAGATTCATTATATCATTATCTTGACTAAGTTTGATGAGAATTTTCTGCTTAAGCTAAGGAGCAATAAGCAATTTGATTGGTCAAGTCTTTGGAACATAACAACTCTGCTGGTAGAATGTTTAAACTAAAGCTAATATAAACAGAGCTAAGAAATTTCTTTGACTTTGTTTCTATCTGATAGAGAGTGATGAAACTTAGTGTATAGTTGATAATTAGTTTGATTGCTAGATACTTTTGAAAACGATAAACGTGCAATTAATATGTGTCGATCTATTTATTTCGGGATTTCGGCAATGGACATCCGTCTCACTGTTGGCTTATTTATACTATTACGAAACACCAGCGGGCTTTCCATGGTTACTAACGGGTGGGGTTACCAGAGTTGGTCTCTTGGCGGGGCTTGTGAATTTATTACCGGGAGCAGAAGCTCACTTACCGGGGTGGTACAGAGATTTGACAACTGATCGTTTAGATTGGTGTCCATAATTCTGCTAACTAGGATGCCTTTAGTTGGTTTGTAACATTGTTACTTGTCATAATCATAAAGGGATATTATATAGACAAGGGTGTCAAAGTAACACCTGTGAGAGGGTTATAAGGCTAAAAATAAATCCAAAGTTGGAACACCCAGAGGTAGGGAGTTGTAGAACAAAGTTTAAAAGGGTTGGGGTGCCCAAGTATAGATTTGTCTTGATTCCATAATGTAGTAAGATTTTTTAACATTAAATATTGTGTAGTTCAACATCGCGCCGGAGGAGTTTAATATATTTAGGTACGGGTTAGTCCCAAATGCTACTACATTATTATATGGAATAAACAACAAATCTAAACTTAGGCATCCCAAACATTTTTAACTTTGTAATATTAATAATAGGCCTAAAGATCTACTATTTCAAAAATGGTCCTCATTTTAAAACAAGTTTTTAAGAAACAATAAAGCCACTGATTGTCATTTGCAATTTTTTTGAAAATATCAAATTGTTGATGACTTGATCCATGCTAAAATGCACACATATATAATTATAGATATCAATGGTAGATAATCTCAAATCTCTCCCTGCTTCCATTCATCTGTAGAAAATGACAAATTTTCAGTTCCGGTTCATTATTTCTTTGTAATGTAAATACTGAATAGAACCATATCTTAATTAAAAAGTCTAACTTTCACAACATTGTAGTTTAATCTAAATTCATATGCCAGTTATAAAACTGGATTTAGATTTTAATCATATAAAAATTGGGGAATAATGGCTATTAAGATGATTACTGGAAGTCATCATAGGTGTACAATTGAGATTGAAATCAAAAATTGTCAACAGTAGTTTGTGGTCATTATATATGTTCCAGCAAAATGACCAGTAGATGAAAATCTATTCATTTCTATCATGGCCTTTTGCACCTACATGACAGGCAACATCTGGTATCAAAAACTATTATGTGATTTTCAAGTTAAAATTAAAATGAGTCGGATAATTACATGGTTCAGTAGGTAATAGAATAACAAATTTGCATTTCTTTTTTAACAGTACATTCTCTTTCGTAATGTTGGGTTAAGCTTCACAACAGGTTATTTAAATCTGTTGAAAATCAAAACCATCCGAAGTTCTAGAGAGTTAGTTATGTGCCTGGGATGTAAATAAATGTCTAATTAGTGATTTTTTATATAACATTTGAGGCCCAAAAAAGATCTGCTTTAGGCAGATTTAGTGAAAAATGCTTCTTTCATTAGTCACCAAAGAGATTATAAATGCATTAAAGATAGATAGTCCTGCTTTCATCCTCCATGTCAGCCTGCAATATTTCAGTTTAGTTAAAGTGAAATATATATTAACAGACACTGCACTCAAAAATGATAAATTTAATTCTCATAAATAGCTACAACCGAAGTTGAAATTTTATATGAAATTGATATCTGTGGCTTGTAAATGTTCCTCAGACAATTTAGCTGCTATGAATGTATGTTTTGTTGCCTGGCAACCTATCTTACCACTGGTAAAACTAATGTAATAGAAAAAAAAATATCTTTCAAGATCATCCAGGTGATCATTAGCACATTTATTCTGGCTGGTAATCTATTATATGAATAATTCTCTCAAATAAGATTATTATTAATTATATTCATATATTCAATTCAATTATCGTGACAATTATTCATTTCATTAGACTACAGATTAACACAGTAGAATATAACATTACAATTCTTTTAGTGCACTTAACTTGCAGACGACTACTATATCAACCTTACGAGTCCTTAGAGCTGTTCTACGAAGCTCAATTAGACTATTTCCTTAATAATCTTATCTTATGAAAAATGAATGTCCAAATTGGTATTGAGAGTAATGAAGGCTTAATGCACACAACACATTTTGTATGGAGTACAGAATCGCAATTTCCTTCACATTCCTCCGTGGAGATTTGCTAATTGCTACCCAAATAATCTATTCTTTCGAGCCCTAGATAACTGATAACATCATCTTAACTTACTATAATTGCCTTTTAATGTTATTACTATTTCATTATACATGGACTTGGTCGAGGTTGAAATTAACAAAAATGAGTCAATTGACAATGGAAATAAATTGTTATAATATCATGAAAAGCGACTGAAGGAAGAAGATTAAGCTGCCGGACAACAAATCATACACCCACCAGGCAGCTTTTTGGAGAAACAGACTAAAGTCCACTTGACACAATCTAGGTCATTGTTTCACTTTTTTATATTTCAATAATTCACTTACTTGTTGGGGTCTAAAGCAATGGGAGGAAACTCAAAAGATTGGACAAGCAACCATACTCCTTGTCACGTACATGTTGGACAGAGGCGGATCCAATGGGGGCCCCCCCCCCCCCTAATTTTCGACAGTGCCCTTTTTTACTGCTGAAAGTGCCTTTTCTCAGACCCAAAAATTTCCGTTCCCAACCCGTTGCAGGGATCCCAAATGACTCAAACCATTGATTCAAACACACCAGTCTGGTCTAATTAATGCTTCCACTTTCAAACGAATTTTTGTTGTTTAGCTGACGGTGCCCTAATCCTATAGAGTGACTATAGACAGACATCAATGATAGCATCTTGTGGAATCGACGCCCATCACCGACGCGCATGAGTGCAACTTGATGTAGTTTACTTAGACGAAAATATCAGCCAAGGCAAATAGCTCTTGGAATGGCTACAGATGCAAGGAAATGATGGATAATTTTCTTGGGCCCCCCTCCCCCCCAAAAAAAAACTCTCAGCGGCGTTCCCCATCTCCGCGGTCAGTGCCCTCATTTTGCAGCGCCCCCCCCCTCCTTTTCAAAATTCCTAGATCCACCCCTGTTGGGAATCAAAGCCATGCCACTTGACTCTGTGACAGACCTTATGATCTCAAGTACACATGTTAAACAATTTGGCCACGCAACCCCTCACCCACCTTGTTGTCAGTATAATCAGTAAGTTAACAGTTCTAGTTTACATGTACAGTACTTCACATCTACAAATGTTTAAAGAAAGATAGGTTACCAGGCAATAAAATATGTATCCACAACAGCTAAATCGTCCGGGCAGTCACATATTTATTTTTTGTAGGTAAAGTAGCATTTACAAGACATTGATATTAATTGTTGAAATTATAAAGCTTCTTTGTTTTACTAATCTAATAATGCTTATAGATGTAATACAATTCGGACGATAACTTTTTCGTTACACTGTTTTTTCATGTCATTTGATTGAGGGAGAATTCATTTTCAGCTTGCATGTCGTTAGTTGCTGTCCCAGTCCCATTCTTATAAATATCGAAGCCTAAGTAAATTTTTGGATTATCCTCTGCCAAATTCATTTTCTGCTGTTTAATTATGTCACAACTGTTAGCCATTAGATCAACACACACTCGGGAAGACTAGACTGCCAGTTAGGGACACCTTTACATTTTTGTCATGTAGAGTAGGTGTCCAATAAGCGTTTTTTAGGGAATCAAGTATTTTACCAGTTAAGATTGTGTATCTCTACTTTCCATATACCAAATACGCTATACTTTCTTTTAGGAAATAACTACCCCATAAATACTTTCATTGGAATGTAGCTTTAATATTTTCACAACTACATGTATGTTAATGTTTTAATAACACATCCAATAAAAAGAATTTTTGTTTAAACAATGAAATAGAATAAGTCAATAAATACAATTAAGTATAGTTTTACCTTCAAACCAGATGTCACAATATGACATCCAATTAAAAACTTAGTAAGTATTGTAAGTAGATCTGACAGTATATATTTAATTGTTAGATTATTGTTCACTTGTTCACTTTCCATTGTTTTCATCCAGATTTCTGTGTCCACATTCTAATTAAATAGAAAAAGAACTTACCGAAGACTAGTACAAGTAAAGATCATATCAAATTTGATAATTGTTATGCTTGAGTTAGCTGTATTCAAAAAGACAAATATATACAATAGTTGAATAGTATTAAAAGTTAGTACCTTGATTAAGAGATAACATGGACACAAGCTGTAGGCTACCGGTGCTCTGATTGTTAAGAGAATAACCATCTGCAGTATGTACTACTTCCTGAGTTTAATTTAACAGATTGTGGAGAGGTCACTGTAAAATTTGTGGATAAATTATATAAAAATTGAGTGCTACCAAATGAAAAAGAAAAAAGTCCCCCAAAACTCATATTATCAAGTTGTATTGGGTTTTCAAGACAGATAAGGGGTGTCTACTTTTACTGTGTCTGTACAAACTAGCATACATTGTTATAACTGGCCGGATGTTCACATATACAATTTAAACAGTGGCAAATAAGAAGTGTTGTGTGCACATACTTCATACATAAGCTTAACTTCTTAAGGTTATTTTAAATCAAATGAAATGGTGGTTAAATATGTCCTTGGCTAATGAAGTCAGACGGGGGTGTTTCTGCTTACTTTTCAAATTCCAACTGTCAAGGTTACATTATGTGCACACCAAAGTGTACATGGGTGGACCTAGTTTTTTATCCTGTCCAAACAACTAGACACTTTTCCCCATGCCCTCTGTCCTGCACTACTGACCAGCGGATTTCCAAAAGAAGTCACTAAGCCAACACCGGGATCGAAACTGAAACCCCTCTATGCTAGCACCATATGCACTGAGCCACTGACTAATTTGGAGATTTCTTTTATCCTGGGGTAACCTAACAATGGGCATTATTTTGTCTAAAACACATTCGTTCTTATATAAATGGAAACAATTTGGACCGGATTGATCTTGACTAGGGCCTACCCAGAAATAACCTTAACAAATTGCTAGTGAGATATGCTTATAAAATACTAAATAGGACTGGGATATGATTTTACGAAGAAAACAGAAATTGGAAGCATGTTGATTAATAATTTTGATGGGATCTTGTTTCTGTAGCATCTAAAGCAGCCCACATTATTAACCAGAGGCAAAACAGACAAATAAGTTTAGTCTACCTAGTTTATTAATCATAATTAATGTCAATTTCACTTCTATTTAATCAATGGTGCCGTCTGCTGATCAACTAATGAGGCGTGAAATGAATGTCAATTAAGTAAAGTTGTGTATGTCTAAATCCCACTGGCTATTTATGGCCATGTGTTGTAGATGTTTGAGAACTAATATAGATATACATGCTAATAAATTTCTCTTATCATTAATTTTCAAGAGTCAATACCGTACAAGAGGGCATAGCATATGGAAGGCCATAGGGTAAAAAGAGTGTAGTTTAAAGTAGCTAAGTATCGGACTCAATATCATCCAAAGTCTTTGACCTTGAAAACACGATTTATTTGTCAATTTAAATCAACATTGATGTTGTGATATTACCAGGAAAAGATGGGCTTCTAATATCCAATATTTAAGACAAAATAAAAATTTTACTATTGGTACACGATTCATGTACAATAATGCATTTCAGTGGTATTTGTAACAAGAGACTCAAAGAACGAGGCTAGACATATTCCACAAGTCATGTCAAACGGTGAAGCCATATTCTTATCTGGAGAGCATGCGCAATAAATACTATTGATTTAGACAAGAATAATCAGACGCTAGAGATTGCTATTTGAAAGAGAATTCTGTTGTATTTTGCCGAACATAACTGATTAAAAATTATAGTAAAATCAGAAACGATTGAATGTAAATCAGTTTTTATATTCATATTACATTACTATATGCGTTGTGACCCATCTTTGCCCATTTCTAGGTCCCAAATATTACCGATTTAGCTCCTTTAATGGAAAAAGAAATGAAATCGGGTTTAATGTCCTACCTTTTCAGCACTAAGCAAACAAATGAAGTTGGACAAATGCTTTCAGTTTGCTATGAGGAAAATTTTGAATGGACAGCAACGCTACAGCCTACTTTTGTCACATTCGATAGACTAGACACTGTTCTTTGCTAGGCCCTCTATCCTGCATCAATGACAATTAAGGGGAAACTCCACTTGAAATTTCTGGAGAATCTTTTGTCAACACCAGCATTTAATGCATGAGACAGTGAGACAGTACCTTACTTACCGAGCCAACATGGCCAAAAGGGTAAATTGATCGGAGGTTACTAGTTGAAATTCAAATTTACTTAAATTTTCTGCCAATCTAATAGCTTCTACCCACTTTCTGGGTCAAATAGCAGTAAATGATTATCAAGTTGTTAATCTTAACTCTAAGGAAATATCCAGAAATCAGCGAGAATTGTATCATATGATCAATTACTTATTTAGCCATCAAGCTAAAAAACAATATAGACACAGAAATATTGAAAACAACAAAAGATTATTAGCATAATTAAAAATAGTAATTATTTCATGTTCTTTTTATTCTTGGACGGAATGTTAAAATTAATATCATAAAATAAACAGTTAACAAAATCTCCTTATGATTCTTCACTTGTAAAAGGTTTTATACTGTTTAAGTACTCCATTTCAATTGCATTAAACTTTGGTGTTAAAATAACATTCTCATAGTCAAAGTTCTCATCTAACACAAATGGTTCAACATCATCTGAGGTCGACTGAAATAAGCAATAAAAAATATTTCTCTAGACTATATGTTCAATTATATAAATTAGAGTCTTTCTATTTTTGGTGCCTGCAAGGACAATAAATAAAATAGCCTACATGTATAGTGTACACACTATGTTTCTAAGTGTTCAATGGCCATAACTTTTAAGCACGGTGACTGGAAGCTTTGCAACTGATTGGTTCCTCAATTCAACATGCATACATAGACATCAGTGAAACAGAAAAACAGGTGTTTCAGTAGGTCATGTGATTTTTTCAAAATTAAGCTGAATTTTGCAAAAATATTGGTAGGCCTATAATGTAGCCTCTTGAAGAAAACAGTTTTTCTTTCTTTTTATCAAAATTAAGTGTATGAATAGCGGATATTGGCGAATGTTGATCACCCGACCCTCCATGTGTCCTCTTGGTCATAAAAACTGGATACGATCAGTTGCCATGAGCGCGCAGATCAGCCTTTTTATAAAAAAACTGAACTCAAGCAACCAGCGGAAACTGGAAGCAACTGGTGGTTTTCCAGTCGTAAGCACACATACATCGGCAAGAACCGACAACTGATGTATTCTCTCAGTTGCTGCCAACTAGTTGTCTCCAGCAACCAGGGACGATGTACAGCTTTACAGTAATTATCAACAAGCGGTTGTCATGCAAAATACATCTACATTTTGCAAGAGATGGACAGAACAAGCAAAAAAGAAAAGTGATTTATCATTCAATCAGGAGCTATAATCCAGGAAGATACTGCCCGATATGTGCGAGTTTCGAAAGGAACCCAGATTTTTGGGATATAAACATATATTTAAGTTTCATCAAATTGGATAAAAATTGTGACCTCTAGAGGGTCCACGTCTTTGGTATTACATACTTTTACACTATTTGCATACATGGAGCGGTCATTTTTTTTTTAGGGCAGTTTAGTTCAGATTTTCACAAAATTTGAACTCAACCGTTGTTATAGTGTAACAATGATATTTTTAAACATTTTTTAAAATTGGATAAAAATTGTTTGTGACCTCTAGAGGGTTCACAATCTAAAAATGTGTTTTTTTGTACCATCAAGGTAATAATCCAGGAAGCTACATGCACCAATATCAAAAGGAACTGAAATCTTTGGGTTATAAACATTTGAGTGTCCACAAACTAAAAACATGATTTTTTGTACAATCAGGGGCCATAATCCATGAATTTAAGGTCTGATACGTGCCAATAACTAAAGGAACCGAGATCTTTATTTCAAGTTTCGTCAAAATCGGATAAAAATTGTGGCCTGTAGAATGACCACAAAGAACTTGTTGACGTCCGGTCGGACAGACAGGGGCAACGACAATATATACTCTTCAAAAAAAGTAAGGGATATTGAAATGCAAATACCTATGCAGGTTGTGATATGATAAATAGTCATGGGCACTTGACATGCTTTGAGAGTATGTTCACAGATGAAGAACTTATTGCCCCAACAGAACCACTGAACTGCACAAGCGACACGCAATAGCGCCATACACGTGGGAGGGGTTCATTGTCAAATTTTGACACTTCAAGGAAGGGTTGATGAAAACTGCCGTGTGCTGGTTTATCTATCAATGTTTGCTTTCCTATTGGTTCTTGCATAAGATTTACTGTTTAGCGTATCTTTGCTTTAGTGTGTTACGTTTAATTTGATTGGGAGACGTGTTTGTCGACGTCAACGTCAACCGACAACACTGCAAGAATTGGCCGTGGCACTGCAAGAGGATTGGGTCAGATTGCCCCAAATCGTGATTGGACAGTTGATTTGGAGCATGCCATGACGAATTGCTGAATGTCTGAGGATTGGTGGAGCAATTACGTCCATTTTCACTTTTGACTGTGTATCTCTTTGTGAGTGAAATGGGGCCGTCAGATAAGCCGCCCATATGAACTGTTTATGTTCATGTGTGGGCAATTGGCCTGTTAACCTCTAATAAAAACAGCAGAGAGAGAGAGAACTGGGGTTTAACGTCCACTCGACACAAACTAGGTCATTTCGGGACTAACATATGGTTTAATCTTATTTCAATAATTTGCTTGCGCATAGGGGTCTTTAGCAGTGGGAAGAAACCGGAGGACCCAGAGAAAACCCACGAGGTTGGACTGGCGACCCTACTCCTTGTCACGTACAATGAGGGATTCGAAACCACGCCAGTCGACTCAATGACAGACTTTATGATACAGCGCGCGCACGCTAACCATTCAGCCATCCAACCCCCCTAAAAACAGCAGTGCATTTCCGCAGTTTTGTATTGTTCCTGAATATCCCCTACTTTTTTTTGGGAGAGTATACATCCACATGAAAATGTGGGCGTATAAAAATAGTTTTTAGTTTATTGGATGATAACTTTAACCTCTAAACCACTGATGGACTGCCAGGGCAGCCTACAATATGCAAAAACATTACATCAAAAAAACCTTTAGGCCACACCAATCTGATTTTCTGTTCTTCGGTGGCTTGATAAATAGCCACTTGAATCATGTGAAAGAGATAGAGAGACAAATGGGGTTTAATGTCCACTCGACACAAACTTAAAAATTTCCACCTAAAAGCTTTTGAACAGTGCAACCAAGTACTTTTGGTTTTAATAGGTGTTCCCAAAGAACAGAAAATCTATTTAGTGTCACCTTATGCATGAATTGATAAAAAACATAAAAGTGGTACAGACGCCTATCCAGAGGGGGTGAGGGCTGAGTTATTATGTTTCAAAAAGTGTGATGAACTGACAGACACACTTTAATAGTCTCTTGCTCTCATCAAAAAGTGGGGGACAAAAAAAAAAGAATAAATACATTCTCTTATTTATCGTGCCTTCCATATTTTCAGCAGTAAAGGGAAGTAACTCTATAAAACGATGTCCTTAACAGTGGGAAGAAACCAAAGGACACAGAGAAAACCCATGAGGTTGGACAGGCGACCCAACTCCTTGTCACAATCAAGCAGGGAATCGAAACTATGCCACTTGGCTCGATGACAGACCTTATGATCTAAAGTGCATGTCTTAGACCATTCTGTGGTACCTCAGCCGCTAACAACACCCGACTAAAGAGAATTTAGAATTTATCCTATGATGACTTAGATGGTAATCACACCCACTATAAATAGAATTTACAATTTATCCTATGATGACTTAGATGGTAATCACACCCACTATAACAAAAACACTGTATTACTAATTTATCCAGAAATGCTGGACACAAGACAATTCAAGTGATCACTAATTAAACATTTAAATAGAACAAAAAAATGAAGGGTGTTTAACTTACCGTGACAGCAACATCAGAATTATTCTTGTTTGTTCCATCCCCAACAACACAAGAGTAATCTAGACATCTTTGATGAGGTACACCCTGTAGATCAGGTACAGTTAACTCCCTTTCTACTTCTCCAGGATTTAACATAAAGCCATTTTGATCAGGTTTATACACACATTCCTGTTCATTACCTATATATTCAGATACACTGTTCATTATATCATCTTTAAATCCAACTGTTATTACACACTTAGTATTTTGGGCATTATTTGCCAGATAACTTTTTGCCTCCGAGGAATTATTTCTGGTGCTGGAGTCTGAAAAGTAGAAATTAAAGTAGACACTAAAAACAAATAATAAATTGGTATGAACAGCCCCTTGTTAGCCAAAGTTCCTCAATATTCCTCAATAGTGTCTTGTTGTGCGGATGGGAGGGAAAAAAAAACCTGAGGTCCCGAGTACACATTGCCATGTAGAATTAAAGACCCTTTGAGAGTTGGAATTTGAAATAAGAATAGGCCGCTGTCCGGGTCAAATTTCTCTCATAGCACACACTGCATGTCCATTTTCATTAGCCCTTGCCCAGTCAATGCAGAAAAGTATGATGTTAAATCCTATTTCATTTCAATTTGTTTTCATTTTGTATAAATGTTTGAAATGATGACTTTAAACTAATTCTTGATTTTATCTGTGCAGCACAAATGGAAATCAACAGTTCATATTTCTATACCACATTTTTAAAATGGTATTACCATTAAATGATCATATTACCTGCTTTTATAAAACTGGCTTGATAACCACTACTATCTAAATCATAGTCTTCATTATCACTGTCTTCTTTACTAACAAAATTATCAAACTACAAAATAGATTATAATATCTTTATAAAAAAACTTTTGACAAAACATATCTATGTATAATTATATTAGGCATGACATCTGAAGGAACTTAATCTTATTGAATCTCAATAAGAAAGAATCTTAAGCTGTCAGAATTAGCACCTTATATTTATCCACAGCATGAAATCACATCTAATTTTGCCTAATTTTAAAAAGGTTGCATCCACCTACGTTTTAGCAGGTAATGCCAAATTTTAAAAAGTCACCAGTAAAGCCATTATAAAAAAACCCCTTTGTTTACGGTTATAGAACTGGCCCTATTATTTTTAACCAAAATCTGTGGTTCTGTATTTGAATAGGTTTTCTGCTAATGACTAACCACACACACAATGTCAGCAAGTCTTAAAGAATTTATGGACTAGCTGTTGTTCACTTTAAACTCACCTGTGTCAGTTTTTTTCGTGATAAACCTGTTGATTGAGTGCTAGACTGTAGACTCACAGCAACATTATCTAAAACCTATCAAATAGAATAATCTCTTGTAGTCTATTAAACAAATTATGGAAACAAACCTTTAGAGATATTTAGTAACTGAATAGAGCAATAAACTATACTAATGTCCTAAAGAAAGTATACACACTAAAGATATGACTAAGTTTTGTTTAAATCAACAAAATGTGATAAAACTACACTGAACATCTCTTGTGCGTCTAAACTCAATATTTCTAAGCAAATAAATGGCAAAACAAATGGACATTGTACCAAAATACCACATACAATGGAAATACGACTTTGTTTGAAGCAGGACGAAATGCACAGTGTATACTTTCTTTTGGACATTAGTATATAACACAATACTAATGGAAGAACAATTACTAATTTTATTTTGGTGACGTTTCGAGGAATATCTTATATAGACAAGAAACAACAATAAATCGGAAACCATGCAGGACATGAATAAGATCAATGGCAAGATGCGTCTAGAGGATTAAAGAAAACACTAGTGATTGGTATTAATTAACATGGGAGTAATACTCATAGGGTAGTAGCAATAGTCATACAGAAACGTGAAATAACTTGAATTTAGCGATCAAGCTGTTAGAGGTGTATTATTTTGCTAGATGTATTCAAATTTTCATGATAAAATATGATTTCCTATCTTAAAACAATAAGTTAAACATTTTCATACATTGTCATTTTAAAGTATACATTTTAGATAAGTATGAATTAGATAAATACCTCTTCTTCAATTTCATCACTATCTGTTTTAACTATTTCTGGTGAGCTTCCTGTATTGAGTGACATGGTTGTTATAGAATCTGTTCTGTTTTCAACAACTGTATTCTCATTTTTTACTTTTTCTGAGATCTTTATTTTATGATTAATATCATCTGAAAACCAAACAAAAACCTATGAAAATGATATAGTGATAATTTTGGTCTTTGGAGTGTTAATGCAAAAGTGAGAATGGAGGCGTTTGATGTCAACAGTACATACAACTGTACACCTATTGGCACTGTACAAGGGTCATGATGCCAATGTGCTTAACTCATTCAAATCTGACTTTCTCAAAACAAAGAAAGAAGAAATTGGGTGTAGGGGCCAAAAGTTGCTGTACATGCAAAATATTGTTTCCATAAGGTCACCGAACGAGATTTTCTATACTGATAGCCAGTGGTCACTATATGCACTTTACAGGGGTAAAGGGAGATTATATTATATACATGTATCAGAAGAACAATTGTTCATTTATTCGATCGAATTGAACATAATTTAGATTAATGTTTTAGTATCGGACACTGCAATTACAAACTTAAGACCTTCCTCGTCTTGAATTGTAATAGACGATAACTTGTCACTGGAATATGTTAGAGAGAATTTTAAACATTATCTTTGTGTTGTTGAGAGTTGTGGAAATTCCAGCAAAGAAAAGGTACATAATGTGCCGTCGATTTTCTTCCGTCCAAAGTAAAGACATTCTCGATCATGAACATCCCCATGCTGCAACCAAAATGTCAAGAATTCCCAGTCAATTAAATGAGAAAGGTATAACAGTGAAAGGTGACGGTAGGACAGACAAACCTGACCACAACACTAAGTTTGTATTTGATATACAATTAGTCGAGGTAAGTCTTATCTTAATTCGTATTTATCACTATGCAAAGTCAAAAAGAGAATATTACAAAGTTTGTGTCAACCTATTTTTTGATCTGACCGACATACAAAAGATAATTGCCTAATCAATGTTCTTACTCCCACCAGCATTCCTAACATCGATGTGTTAATTAATTTACAATCCTATGTCTGTGCAACTTTAGTCGGTTTTGATTAATCAGAGATTACCGACACATGTACACTTGCACAGACACTTACATTAATACACAAATATAATCTGTTATTCAATTTAGATGGTTACCAACAAAATTAAATAGCCCAAATTAGTTGTAGTTTGTAGGCCTACTGTTAATTCCAATGTAGTGAGATATTTTTTCCTATTCCATTTTTTTACGATCTATTTTACAGTAATAAAGTCATTCGGTCACTGTGACATCACTGGCATCTGAGGGGATTAAGAGTGTTTTCGATAATTGGCAAGGTCGTTTTTACGGGAGGTCTATATTTATGACTTTGAGTGAAGAGGGCAGAGTTAATTTTAATCAGATTGGTGTGAATCACCATATACATAATTCATTTGATTTATAAATTTTTATGATACAAGTAGACATTGTAAGTAAACATAGCTAAGTTTTTACATATATTCCTATTTGTCATGAATCGTCCAGTTTCACGGTATACTGCTGCATTACAGACACTTGGATTAACACCCAGGATTGATTTTAGGAATTTTCAATGAAGTTTTTCAATGGAGTCGATCTTTTGATACCCCCAGATGGCTGAACCATAACTCAAAATCGGTAGTATCATGCTGTCAAATAAAAACAAGGCTTGTTTTACACTAATGTCACATTTAACAATGTAACATAAAAACATATTCGTTGCTTTTCTAGCCTGTTGCACGTCAGTGTTAGTTGCCAGAGTCAAACATAATTTTGGGGTAAAGAAGATACCAAGGTTTTTATAATGATTAACACATTCTATTTGTTTTCCTTCGAGATACCAACGTTTGTATGATTTTATAACCCCACCATGTCTGAATACAATTATTCTAGTTTTATTAGGATTCATTTTCATTCCGTATTCTATACAAAAATTGTGTATGCAATCAGTTTGAAACTGAAGTCTTGCCACAGTATCTGCTACTGCATATACATATTATATTTTCAGTAGATTGGTTTATAAAAACATTATGACATCCTAACACATGTAATTCTTCAACTAATTCATTTATAAATAAAGTGAATAATAAAGGACTAATCATTAAGCATCCTTGTTTAATTCCAATATTACACTTAAGGAACTCTGTGACTCTAGTTTATCAATTCGTACACATGATTTTAGTTGATGGAATATTGATTTGATAACACAGAACAATTTTCCATTAATGCAGTTTTGTAAGTAGTACATATTGCAATATATGGTGTTGTATTCAGCAATAAGCGCGGGAAGGTCAACATATATAGCATAAAGATGACCTCGAGGTTTCGTGACATACTTTTGTATAAGACCTCGTAGAGTGAAGATTTGGTCAACCGTGCTATACCCTTTTTTTTTTCTATATCCACCTTGCTCCTCAAATGATTTATTGTTAATTAGGCATCAGTTTGTTAATCTTGTGTTTGCTAATCTATAACAGATGGAAGAGATATGGTACGATAATTTTCAGGATCATAAGGCCGAATAACTGCTTCTCTCCAGCTAATTGGAAATTGAAAAGATTGTAAGATTTGATTAAACAGTAATAATAGGGTCAGTAGAACATTTCTAAAGCACACTTGATCATCTTGTTTAGTATACCATCTGGTCCAAATGTTTTTCCTGATTTGAGTTCAGTCGTTGCTTTTCGCATCTCTGAGGCACTAATTTCTGAGTCCAGAAGCTCGTCAAAGACAGGTGTGTGTTCAGTAATCGTCTTTTTAGTAAGCTCATTGAGAGATTTGTTGGAATTCAGTAATCGTTCAAAGTGAGAGAACCAATCTGCATATGTTATGTTAGGTTTGATGTTACTTGACTTTACGTAATTCCTAACGCTTGCCCATAATTCATTAGTGTTAGTCGGGATTATAGGTGACGGGTTGTGTACTTCGTCTCGATTCTTTCTAGTTTCTAACTTGAACTTAGTTTTAGCTTTTTTTGTAACTTAAACTTTAGATCACCTGTTGAGTTGAGTTGGTAATTCTAAAAATGTCTAATAGCTTGTATTTCTCTGACTTTAGAACATAACTTTCATGATTCCACCAATGTGGTTTAAGTTTTAAAGTTTGTGACATTCCTATGTTTGGTCTGCATTGAGTCTGCTGCATCCTGTAAGGTTTCGTTAAGATTGGTTACCGCCTAATAAATGTGACATATTGCCAAGTCTTGACTGTATTTGTAATAGTCTTGAATTCTTTTCATTGTTTGAAAAGGTTTGAGGAATCTAGATTTTTGGAATTGTCCATCTGAATTTCTTCTGAACGACAGCCTGTTCTTTCTGTTATGGCATAATCGATCTTGTTGGTACTGTACATTTATTCACAAAGGGTTGGGAAATGATCAGATTCACAAAAGGACAGGATTTCAAATTCAGTGATAAGGTCATAGATTGTATTTGAAACTATCACAAAATCAATTACACTTTCCCCATTATGACATATAAATGTGAAATTACCCTCTTTATCCATACCAGCTCTGCCATTGAGAATGTGAATAATAAAAGTGTGACACATATTTAAAAGTGAGATGCCATATTTGTTTACGACTGTGTCTTTAGACTTTATTTTTACAGCATAAGTAATCAACATAATCTTCCAATATAAAGTCTTGTTCTGAACCTACTCTAGAATTAAGATCTCTAGCTATTATTATATCACTGAACAAATTTTTTGATTTTATGGAATAGAAATTATTCCCTAAGTTCACAATCCCATTTGGTTTGTTGGGTTTAGTATACACAGAAGATTTGGGTGGTACATAGACAAAGCAAAATAGAGTAACATTTGGGACTATAGGGTTTCTAGCTATAAGGTAGATACCGTTATCTAAATTATGTTCAATTCGATTGAATAAATAAATGTTCTTCTGATATACATATATGTATCTCTCTTTACCCCTGTAAAATGCATGTAACCACTGGCTACAAGAACAGAAAATTTCGTATGGTGACGTTATGTGCACTTTAAGATAGGTTTCCTGCCAATGAAACATACCTACACAACAGCTAAGTCATTTGATAGATGATAACTTTTGCGGTTTAATCATTCACAAGATTCTACAAATTGAAACAAGGACCATAACTCTAGAGGTATTTAACGCAAATTGTTGAAATTTATTAAGACTCTTTCACTAATTTGGATAATGCATATAATTTTCATACAGATTGGATAATTTCAGTAATCACAGCGTTCATAAATGAAATGAAATAAAATGGGGTTTAACATCCTAATGTTCTGCTCCAAACTGGGCTAATGAAGACGGGCTATGAGGGAAATTTTGCCTGGACGGCGGCACTACGGGATACTCTTATATCGAGTTCCAATTGTCAAGGGATCTTTATTTTACGTGCATGCCAATGTGTACACGGGACCTCGGTTCTTCGTCCCATCCAAACAACTAGACAGCTGTCCTTGTCAGGCCCTCCGTCCTGCATCACTGACAAGGGGGAACCATGCCGTAAAATCTGGATGAACTTTTGCAGCCAATTCAGGGATAGAAAACCTGACCTCCAGGTTAGCGAGCCAAAGTCTTACCCACTTAGCGTTCATAAATGAAATGAAATAAAATGGGGTTTAACATCCTACTGTTCTGCTCCAAACTGGGCTAATGAAGACGAGCTATGAGGGAAATTTTGCCTGGACAGCGGCACTACGGGATACTCTTATATCGAGTTCCAACTGTCAAGGGATCTTTATTTTACGTGCACGCCAATGTGTACACGGGACCTCGGTTCTTCGTCCCATCCAAACGACTAGACAGCTGTCCTTGTCAGGCCCTCCGTCCTGCATCACTGACAAGGGGGAACCATGCGGAAAATCTGGATGAACTTTTGCAGCCAATTCAGGGATCGAACACCTGACCTCCAGGCTAGCGAGCCAGCGTCTTACCCACTTAGCCAACGTGATCCCTTAAATTAAATGAACTGGTTATAAATCAAGATAGCAATCTCATCATAGAACCTGAATCGCACCATGACCACAATCGCCATACCCTGCACCTTTGGGAGCTGCGGTGACTCACTGAGTCTAATCAGGAGGTTCACTCCAGGTGATGGGTGAGAACATTCCTTGTCCCGGAGGGCCAGGCAAAGGAATATCATCTATTCTTTTGGATGGGATAAAAATCCAAGGTCCTGTATACATGCGGGTGGGCATGTAAAAGAAACTCCCATGACAGTAACAATTTGAATTAAAGAGTAGGTCGTTGTCCACACATTACTTTCCTCATAGCAAACTGTATGGTGAATGTCTGTCATCATTAGCCTGGTTGGTGCAGACAAATAGGATGTTAAACCTCATTTCATTTCTGATATACATGCAGCAAACTGCATGGTGAATGTCTGTCATCATTAGCCTGGTTGGTGCAGAAAAATAGGATGTTAAACCTCATTTCATTTCTGATATACATCACATTGTGCTTTGTATTTAAGATGAGGTGATCCGGGCCTACATGTAATTTCTATAAGCTTTTGATATACATCACATTGTGCTTTGTATTTAAGATGAGGTGATCCGGGCCTACATGTAATTTCTATAAGCTTTTTTTGCATAACAAATCAGCACTGCTTACCTAAGTTAAGGTAGGTAAAACTAGATACAAAATTATCATATGATTGTTCTGGTTTCTGTAAGACAGCATCTAGACTCTGAGCTATATTTTCATCATGACTATTAGATAGATTTTGTTGCTCTGGGCTTAAATCTTCTTCCGAACTCATCTTTATTGCTACAATATTCAATTAATCAATATTGTGAGTTATTTAGGTAAAAATGTGAATTTTGGCATGATTGTTGGTTGGACATTTCACACCACTACCAACCCGGGGGAGAGAGAGAGAGATGGGGTTTAGCGTCCACTCGACACAAACTAGTTCATTTCGCAACTAACATATTTTAAAATTTTATTTCAATAATTTGCTTGCACGTAGGGGTCTATAGCAGTGTGAAGAAACCAGAGGACCAGGAGAAAACCCATGAGGTTGGTCAGGTGACGTTATTCCATGTTACATACAAATGGGGAGTAGAAACCACGCCACTTAATTTGACACTTAATGACAGACATGATTTTACCCTTACTTGTTAATTAAACCACTAGACCACCTAGTGGTATTTTACCATATTTTCATACTGCAGTTAGTATAGGAAGGGAACTGATAGGAACTGTCAGCGGACATCGTCCGATTAGGGACAGTTCCTGAAGGAACTAAAGACCCACCCCCCAACAACCAACGGAGAGCATAACAATTCTAATTACGGTACTGTAAAATGTAGGCAAATGATTTAGAAAATTAGCATATGATTATGCCAATATAAGAAGTAGGTCTATATTATAAGCAATTTTCTAAAATTCTACCCAACACCTTAAATATGTGCTTTTACTTTTCTATTCATAAATATTACCTCATTAATAATTATGCTCCACAAATCAGTCTGGTTGTTAATTTTGAGATTCAACAACAAGAGATCAATAATATATCTCTACAGGAATAATAGTAAAAGGAATTTTTGCTAACCTGCAGGCCATGCATTGTTTACACCGGATGTTTGGGAAAAAAATAGTTCGGTTGTCCAGTCTTAATTTATACTCACATACAGTTATCTCTGGAAGACCAAGACTGTTGATGGAAAACTTATGGTATATGGGAGACAACTCCATAACTATCAACCCGATACAGACCACTGTGAATTCCAGCATTGACTTCAATGTTTTAACTCTGGTACCTTTGCCCGACTTCAACTTTTCCCCCAATTTTCGGTTTTCACTACAGACAAGGAAACTCTAAAGCTTATCACAAACCTCATAACATTGTTATAAATCCGCCTCTAAAACATTAATTTTTACCAAAAACTGACAGAATTTGGCAATTCAAACCCTCTTCTTCAATTCTAGACCAAAATGTAAACAAAAATGGCCATGCAAAAGGGAAGAAAAGGGAAAGAGAGAGCAGTGCTACATTTATAGACAACTACAAATACGGAAATTTAATGGTCTGCCTCTAAGACGTGGATGAATACCACCATTATTTTCTCCATTCAATGTTCAACAGCTCAAGTATAGATTTTGCCCATTTCCAAAATTTCATTGGCAACTACAGCTTGCTTTGCGTCTCTAGTCACTGCTCTATTTCAAGCAATGTAGCCACAGTTATTAGTCAAGTCAAATTAAAGTAATAAAGAGCCAAATATTTTCTTGTAATGCTAAAAAATAAAATATATAGCCATCAAAAAACATTACATTCAAATTCTTTTAGCTATTGAAACAATAAATGTATCAATCTCATGCACTCCACCATCCTAATCAAATTGATTTTTTTTTCATTCAGTTGTGCCGTTGTTTGTAGATGTAATCATTCAGCTTCACCAAAAACTGGTTCATTTATGAAATTAGATCAGCAGCAGAAGTCAGGTTTAATTGAGGTATGAGGTAATACTAATTGTGCAGTAAGAGAGAGGGAGAAATGGGGTTTAACATCCACTCAACACAAACTTGGTAGTTTCAGGACTAACAATTTTATCTCAATAATTTGCTTGCACATAGGTGTCAATAGTAACCGGAGGTCATTTCAAGACTAACATAATGTTTCAATTCTATATCAATAATTCACTGGCATAGGGGTCTTTAGCAATGGGAGGAAACTGGAGGACCCAGAAAACCCCCACGAGGTTTGACAGGCGACCCTACTCCTTGCCACTTGACTGCACCGCTTCAATACCCATAGAATTGGCCAATCAACTTTAGAACTTATCAGTGTTCTATGTCACATGAAAAAATACAATCTGTAAATTGTACCAGGGTAAAATCATTTGATACGACACTAAACAAGCAATGATCTCAAGAACAGAGAATCTCTTTAATTTATATTTTATTAACAGTAAATAGAGATACAGGTATAATATTTACACAGTTTGAAAATAATAATGTACATATATATGTTCAATGACTAAGCAATCATTATTCAGTAAGTTGTTAAATAGTAGTATAATGTAATGTTGTGTTTGATTCACGTCACATTGTTGGAAATACTGCGGTAATAGCACAGCCTGTTATAGAGTATATGTACCGACCAAGCCTACCATTTATTTCAGTCTTTAGCAGCACACATAAAATTTAATACTACAAGAAACCCTGCATTAATCCATATCACTAGTAATTCATTCTGTCAAAGAAGATGTAAAGGCATGAAGATTTCCCATTTGTGTTAATCCACTCTGTATATGGTTAATGTGAATTTCAACATTATTTTGGAATGAACTAAAAAATAAAAAAAGCATAACTTGAAATTATTTCAGATTAGGAAATAATATACATATAAATTTTCTTAAACATCATATACATATTTCAAAAAAAAAAAAATATACATATAAAATTTCTTTTCTCTAATGCTGGGTTGCCACTATCACGACTGGTGCTGCGATTGAAATCGTTGTATTAATCATTTAGTAATCATGGTGATCATATCAGGTCTTATCATATATTGAGGTTATTTGTAGCAATCATGTTTATCCTATCGAAATGTGAGAGAGAGAGAGTGAGAGAAATGGCGTTTAACATCCACACAAACTAGGTCATTTCGGGACTAACACATGGTTCAATTTTATTTCAATAATTCGCTTGTGCGTATGTGTCTTTAGCAGTGGGAGGAAAACGGAGGACCCGGAGAAAACCCACGAGGTTGGACAGGCGACCCTACTGCTTGCCACGTACAACCGGGGAATCGAAACCCCGCCAGTTGACTCAATGACAGACCGTATTATACAGCGCGCGCGTGCTAACCATTCGGCCATCCAACCCCCCTGTATCGAAATGTATTCGAATGTATCTGCACATAGCAGATCGTGGACTCAATAGGGACAATCCAACCGTAACGTATCAAACGAAAGTGGGAACTTAGCATGACATAAATATTTTTTTACAACTTATATTTTGCTATGACAGAAAAGATTTTGATTTTGTTTTAAAACCTGTCACTTATTTCAGGATGTGAATATCATGTCACACAGGGCAAATTGAAAACTATTTTAATTTGAAAATAACCAAAAGCCTTTCCAAGCCACCAAGTCCACAACATTCAAAAGTGATATAATGGTAATTTCTAATTAAAGGTCCATTATACCTCTTTAAAATACAAATGTGACGTCATCCTTTGATTTCAATAACGGTACAGGCAATGTGCCAAGTGTACATTATTTATACTAGTTAAAATTTTGGACTCACGTGACGTATTTCATTCCAAAGCATGTGCGAGTGTGTGCGAGTGTATGCGAGTGTATTTTAAGTTGTTCAATGGTCTCAAGCATGTTGTTTCAATATATTATGCAATGTCTCGCTCACGACCATTAAACCACACTTTTTCACCTCAAAATAAAGTGATTGATTTGATGCATTCTTACAATAATAAAACAAGCTCCATGTCCACATTTTCATTTCAGACTGAGCAAAAGTACTGTTATGGACATAAACTGTTGAAAATAATATCTCAGTATTAGTTTCATCTTGCTTTAAACGCTATATGACTCAATCTTATCAACACTTTTGTTTTTGGAAAAGGAATAGCTGTAATAAATATTTTCAAAAGCTATTAATTACTTACTTGATATTATTAGAATCCATTTCAACTTTTATTTCAGAAAGTGTATCTTGTAATGATTTAAATTCAAAAGAATTAAAATCATTTTGCGTAAATGTCTGAAATACATAAATGTAATTACTATGAGAAATTTTAGTATATAATGTGATTTATTTAATCTGTAGGTTCTGCAATGTCTAGAATATGTACTAAGACCAAATTCTTTCAAGCACTGGCAACTTCAATGGACTATAAATGAAAAGCTTAATTTTAACATTGAAATGAATTTGTTTCCTTATAAATAATATTTCATTAAAAGAAAACGAAAGGGATGAAGAACAGAACTAGAATATGACCTCTCTCCTATTTGCAGTTTTCAAGTGGGTCCAGTTGCTTCACAATTCACATGACGACGTAGTGAAAGTGTGACTTAATTACAGCCGTATTCCTCAACAGGTCTTCTAGTTATATTAAGAGCCATTCCACGAGAAAACCATGCAGAAGGTTCGAAGGTGGGGGTCGGCCGATTAAGTTCATTTTTACAGGGTTTGGTTGACCCATTAAGCCTACTCCCCAACCGTTTCTGAGATACAGCCCGATTTTATTTTTCGGCCGATTTTCAGGTCAAATTTCTACCATTTTTGTAGCACTGCTACAGCCGTTATTGACCAATCGCGAACTAGGTTTCGGTTGGTGATTCTAGTCAGGTTCTCACCCTACCATATTATAATGGTCACCAAGTGTAACCTCTCTTTCCACAGGTGTCATGAAACTACACAAATTAAGTGCCTGCAGATACCTCAATTATACATTTTCTTCAAATTGCAGGGTTTGCGATAAAAATGAAAATCATTTTATATGCAGCTTGACATGTTCTAACAACAGGTCAATTTTCGGTTTCTTAACTCCTCCAAGTTTTGGGATTTAGCCCGTACATTCCGAACATGTCCTATGCTATTTTTCAAATGTCCGGCCAGGAATATGCCCTATCGGACATAAAGATATTTTGTGAAAAATATTCAAAATTAGAAATTTAATATAGTGTACTGAGTGTATAACTGCCACTCATCCCGATTATCGTTAATAATAGGCTGGATTGATTAGACAATTAAGTGATCAGCGTATTTATCGTGTTATGCCATCCATACACCTAATCTTGAACAGAAGTCATTGCTTCTCTTTTGTCGGACTATTTACCAATTCAATACAATAAGAGTGAGTATCAACCTACGTGATTACCTCTGTGGTTTCTCCATAGCTGGACATTTTAATCTCATTGATATCAACCGACAGCATGTAGAAACTAGTCCTTGATTTCACATATCACCCGAATAGTATGTAACACCCCAAATCAATGGACAGTCATTATAAATTTCAAAACCTCTGTCTATTATTAGCTATTAAACCTTTAACTTATTTTCAGTAATGAAACTACATCTTTTAAAACAGCAGATATCAGATATAAATTCCCATCTACAGTGGCAGTTTCCCGTGATCTTGATTATTTTCATAGTGTTGCAAGTTAGCTGACAACGATTTCATTTCTTTTAGAACTGGTCAAGCTACAAATAAATTGATTTTGATTTTTATCGCAAACCCTGCTCCAGTGGAGTTATCGCAATTTGAAGATAGGGTACATTTCAGGTATCACAGACAGCTACAGAAAAGGAACTTGAAACGGGTGTCCATGATAATGTGATAGGGTAAGAGCCCGACCATCATAGACAACCAAAAAAGCAAAAATTTGGCCTGAAAATGGCAAAAATCAGCCGAAAAACGCAATCGGCCTGTATCTTGGAAACGGTTGATTTCTGAAATCGATGATTTTGGCTGGGGAGTAGGCTCGACCAAACCCTGTGAATATGAACTCAATCGGTCAACCCTCACCTTCGAACATCTGCCTGATATTGCATGGTTTTCTCATGGAATGACACTTTTAAGACATTTTTCATTTGTTAGTATCTGACTTCCATACTGCTCACAATCACAAATTTTTCATGATTTTCACTTTATTAAATTTTAAAATGGAGGCTGTTGTATCTCATTGCTTTGCTTTGTTGTATTTAATTGGTTATGGTATAGTTTGTAGATGAATGGCAGCAACTCCAGGTATGTGTTTATCTCAAGAAATAATCACGGATTTCCAACATTTGTCAAGACATAGTAAATTAGGGTAACTTACCCTAATCTGGAGCATAAGGGATGTAAGATTAGAAACCAGTCCTAATACCCTTTCATTCTTAGAGGTCTTCTTGTTTGAGAACATACCCTAAAACCATCAATCATCACAAAATTAATACTGAAATATATGAACTTGGCAGGAAAATATGTAGCAAGAAACAGAATTTTGTTTATTTCAATGCCTTCCAAGTTCTTAAGCTGAAACTACATAGTTAAATTATTCACAATTGGCGAACTGATATGTAACTACAGGTATGGGTTCATTACCCCAATCTTAGGGTTTTCATTTATCTCAAAGACATATTTTGGTGCTACATTCATTTTTCATTGTCTTATCCTGCCAGTTCTCAATCACAGAGATTTCACCAAACATGCTAACCTCTCCTATAAATTTCAAGCTAGGTCTTTGTGAACAGACGGAAATCTTGCTTCAGGAAAATATTTTATATGTTGCTGAAATAATTTTAATAATTGCTTACCCTGCATATTTTCGTGACCAAATCTTGAGCCTCCTCATCGCATTTTCTCTTGATTTCTGATGGTTGATCTATTGGCACTAAACCATGAGGTGGACCAAGCTGAAATTGATGGTAAATTTTAAAGATTTGAAATTAAAGTCTACTAATTTTGTATTCTGTTTTTATTGTTTTAGTTTAAATCAATTCTGTAATTCAGAATAAATTCTTTGTGTATAATTGGAAAAAATCGTTAATTCTCTTTCCTGTTAACATGGATGTCAAGACAATATATTTTCATGGAACAAATAATGGATTACTTATGACACTCTTAAAACCTAGTGATGACATCAAATTTATCAACGGTGTCTATGTTGTGATATCAACGTCTGCTCAAACTTCGGCCTAGAGTAAATAAAGTGGTTAATGTTGAATACAAGTTTCTATTATGCAAAAGAATACACCCAGTAAACACAAAATATGGACATATTGAAATGAGCTTACATTTAAACCAGAACATTTTAGCATACTTTTTATTTAAAAGTTTTTCTTGAGTCCATCCAGTCAATTATATTGATTACTGTAGTAACTCAAGTCCATCCTGTCAATTATAATGATTAATGTCTAACATAAGTCCAATCTGTCAATTATAATGATTAATGTCTAACTTAAGTCTATCCTGTCAATTATAATGATTAATGTCTTACCTAATAAATCTAACTTTAGTCAAAGAAATCTGATATATAAGTCAAATTAGGCTTTAGAGGAGTTCAGCAGATGATTAGTTAGCAACCTGTTATAAAGCAGGTTCAATTTTAAAATTTACTTACCTCTTGACAGAAGTCTTGCACACCCATTAAATATTCATTTAAATCTTTATTCAATTTATCTAATTCTAAAACTATATTTGCATATTTCCGCTGAAAGTCAACTGTAATGGGCTGCTGATATGATTTCTGTAAAATAAAACCAAATTGACTGACAAGAGTCATATTTACTATTTTCAGATTAAAAACCAAAGTGAATATCATTACAATAATTATGACAAAAGACAGGTTGTCAGGTTACGAAGCTTGGCAGTTAATTGTCCAACCAGTCCATCATTGTTGTCACATTATTATTCTTTTATTGGTGATGGGAAAACAAACACGACATAGGTCATAATTGGAATATATCACTGTTACACCGTAATATAGGTTGAGTCCGAATTTCGTGAAAATAGGACCAAAACTGTCGGGACAAAATGGACACCCCTCGTAAGTAAATAGTGTAAAAATATGGTATATCAAGGTTGTGGACCCTCTAGATGAAACTTGAAATGCATGTTTATAACCCAAAGATCTTGGTTCCTTTCAATATTAACACATATCGGATCAAGGTTGTGGACAATTTTGATCCGATTCCAATGAAACTGTAAATTTGTGTTTATATCACAAAGATCTTGGTTCCTTTCAATAAATCGCGCATATCCGAACGTAACTTCCTGGATTATGGCCCCAGATTGTTCGAAAATCTGCATTTTTAGCTTGGGAACCTGCTAAAAGTCACAATTTGTATTCAATTTTAAAAAACGTTTAAATATATCATCGTTACACATCAATGGAGGTTGATTTTGAATTTCGTAAAAATCTGACCCAAACTGCCAGACAAAATGGCTGCTTCTTGTAAGCAAATATTTAAAAGTATGTAATACCAAGGTTGTGGACACTCTAAAAGTCATAATTTTTATCCGATTTTGATGAAACTTGAAATGTATGATTATAATAGAAAGATCTTGGTTCCTTTCGATATTTGTGCATTTTGTAAAAATCAGACCGAAACTGACCGACAAAATGGCCCCTGACAGACGGACGGACAGTGGCGACGGTTTAATACGTTCACATGAAAATGTGGGCGTATAAAAACAGTGATCAGATGGTAACACTAGCTGTTTGAAAACCAATTGGCTTCTTCGTCTAATGAACATCAAAACAGTATAGAAATATCACTTCATTCAGAAATTAACACTAGCCGCTTGAGCTTCCACAAACATTTTCAAATTGATTATGGGTCATAACTCTGACAGTAATTATTTGAAATGTTATATTATAAAATAAACTTACCAATTTCTCTGCTTGTGTATTCATTTCTTTTAATTGTTGTATCCAATCTTTCTTTATTGTTAATATCTTCGATAATCTTGTCTAAAAATAATTTTAAAACAAACTTTATTATGGATAACAACAGTTTATTTTTAGTTAAAAACTATAATAATCTGACTATTGTCAAGTATAAATAAACAAACTGGGGTTTGTCAGGCCCTCTATTATGCCCACTAGCAGTAAAGGCTACATCATGAGACAAATTAAGATCCAACAATTTTGAAATTCTATTTACTCTTGATGTAAAAGCTCATATAGCTGAATAGTTTGCTATTAGATGGCTTTCATTATAAGGCAATGAAATGAAATGAAATGGGGTTTAATGTCCTACTGTTCTGCTCCTAAACTGGGCTAATGAAGACGGGCATACGCCATACAGTGTGCTATGAGGGAAATTTGCCCAGGCAGCAGTGCTACGGCCTACTCTTATATCGAATTCCAACTGCCAAGGGATCTTTTACGTGCACGCCAATATGTACACGGGACATCGGTTTTTCATCCCATCCAAACGACTGACAGCTGTCCTTGTCAGGCCCTTCATCCTGCATCACTGACAAGGGGAAACCACGCGGGAAAATCTGGATGAACTTTCTCGGCCAATGCAGGGATCGATCCAGACTAGCGAGCCAGCGTCTTACCCACTTAGCCACGTGATCCCCCATTATAAGGCAAAAATGTCACTATCGTTAAACTGATGTACATTTCGTCATTCTACATCTGATTGTATAAGATTACCTAATTTTGCCCCTTAAGGTATCCTCTTGTGTTATAATGGGACTATATTTAACCTGATCATATTGTTAAAACATACTTACAACAAGAACTAAAAATTTAATAGGAAAACCACCATATGTTCCTCCTTCTAAACTCAATAACCTTCCTTTAAATGGAGAACCACTCAATAAGGGATCATTATCCTGTAGGAATAAAAAAAATTTGAATGACAAGTGAAATAATAACAAATTTCGGTAATTTCAGTAAAAACTTTCAAGATTGTTTAGAATGTAAAATTAGACTTGATATCTTACATCTGGGCCCGATTCCTAGAAAATTCTTAAGCACGTTCTTGTGCTTAGATTTAAGTAGACTTTGCATTTAAGTAAACTTACCTTATTTTGTGTTCCCAGAAAATTCTTAAGAACGTTCTTGTGCTTAGATTTTAAGTAGACTTCATTGTAAGCACAAGAACGTTATTATGCGTTCCTAGAAAAAACTTAAGTACAACTTCGTTTTAAACATAGTCAATCTAAGCACAAGTCCCAAGCAAACCTTACGTCTGTTTCTGCTTCAAAAAGATGGCTGACCGTAGAGTTATTCGACGGCATTTCCGACACCTTTTGATACCAAAGAGACAATTACAAGACAGAGAAAATCCTTCTCCAGAAGAAATTTCAAATTAAGAATGCTATAGAAAATTTCGCTTCTAGGCCTACCCTGAAACCATTTTATTTATTTGCCAATTAGTAAAATATAGGCTACAAACACACAGGCGCTCTCACAATTATTCAGTTAGTTTGTATGTTTCTGCGGTTTTTTTATCTTGTGGCACATTTTATATGTGAATAGGGGACATGTCAAATGCATCGAAATGAACCATATATATATATGACGTCAATGAAGCAGACGACAAATTTAAGACGTAATTCGCATACCAAAGTTGTTTTTATGACGTTAAAGAGCATTGTAGTCTCAGTTTATGGTAAACTTTACCAGTCACAATGTGCTTAGACTTATATTTGACTTGTGCTTTCGGAAGAATGGTCTTGAGAATTTTCTAGGGACGGTATTTTTATAAGTTTCTTACGTAAGAAAAAGTGAAGCATGACTTTGCGCTTACTTTAAGAATTTTCTAGGAACCTGGCCCTGGAAAACCACCAAGTACAATGTCCAGAATCAAAGAAAACATATAAAATTTTCAATAAAACACTTCTCTATCTTTAAAGGGCATTTAGTGAAAGCAATATAAAATAACAGACAGCTTTATCGATAAAATTCACTGGGTTTATTAACGTTTTAAAGTTTGATAATGAGAGTACCCTCATTGAAACGTTGCAGTTAAAGTAGCGAAGTCTCTAATGCAATATTATCGAAGGTCTTCGACGTTGAAAACATGAATTATTTGTCAATTTAAATCAACATTGATGTTGAGATCTTACCGGGAAAAGATGTGCTTCTGATATCCAATATTTAAGACAAAATAAACATTTTAACATTGGTACACGAATAGTGTACCATAATGAGTTTCGGCACCATTTGTAGACATATTCCACAAGTTATATCAAACGGTGATGCCATATTCTTATCTGCCTGCAGAGCATGTGCAATAAATACTATTGATGTAGACTGGAATAACCAGACGCTAGAGATTGCCATTTGATTGAGACTCCTGGCGTATTTCGGCAAACATAAATGATTAGAAATTATAGTAAAACAGAAATGACTGAAATGTAAATCAGTTTATATACATTCATATTACATTATTATAGGTGTTTCGACCTATTTGTGTCAATTTCTAGGTCCTGAATATTAGCGATGTAGCTCCTTTAATAATTGATAATGGTGAGAGTACCCTCATTGAAACATTGCAGTTAAAGTACAATATTGGTGTCAGTCATTATTACATATGTGACAGAACTGGTTAAACAAATTCCAAATATAATTTTAACACAGAGATCATTGCTATGACAGTCAATTCTTTTTTTGAATTGTCAGATATCCTCTCAGAGTCTCATTTAACACCTTTTCGTCTTCAACAGAATAATCAATGAGCAGAAATTCGCCCTTGTATTTGGTATCGCTTGTTACTTAAGTCAGTTATATAGAAGGATAACTTGTGTTTGTCATTTTTGTCGTCACTTCCATTTTTTTTTTTCAAATGTTGGTTACCCATCTATCATAGCAAATGATCTCTGTGTTAAAATTATATATATTTTTAACCAGTTCTATCACATAAGTAATAATGACACCAATATTGTCCTTTAATAAACCTAGCAAATATTATCCATAATTCTCATCTCAAAGATGTTTATATAACAAGATTAAATAAAGGCATATGCAGCACTCTTAATTCAGCCAAATCGATACCCTGGCAATTTTGAAAGTGATGATTTTAAAGCTTTATTATTATATTCACTTTTCATCTATAAGGTTTTTTTTTTCACTATGTTTCTATGTCTGATTAAATCATATTCAATTTAATATTTCATCAGGAAAGGAAGGAATGGATGTCAACAATTAATTGACACCCCTGACAAGTGAGAACTGTGTGTGCTTCAAGCATCTCAAAGATCCCTTTCAATCAAACCCAATCCACAATCGCAGCACCCTTTTTTAATTAGATAGCCCTAAAATTACTTACAAGTTGTGGATTTGGTGAGCCAAGGTTAGGTATAAATTTAGGTGGTGAGAATAAACCATGTCCGTGTCTAGGTCGTTGTTTATGTTGAAAAGCTGACAGAGGTATCGTTTCAGGAGCATCATTACTCTGAAATAAATAAAAACATCTTGAATTTATAATGATGATTTTAAAAGAAATTGAGGGGTCGAGGACAATTAGATTTATGTTGTCTTGATATGCCTCTCTTAAAACCAAAGTTCCTGTTCAAATTTGTCATAAAGTAATATAGGAGTATTACCTTCCATCCACCTTTTCCTATTACTAACTTTTTATGTTTGGCGCCTGACTGGTTAATCATGCCAGGACATCGGTATGTAGTAGACAAGATTACAGAGAGATAACAGTACTGAAGCTCACTAAAGATGCACGGTCATGGGCATTGGGAAAAAACTTGTGTGAATGTATTTATTTAAGCTTTGATGGGAGTGCATTTTGATGACATGATGTAGATATCCTATCAATATGTTTGAACACAAATAACTCACCAAAACTTCATAATCTGGTATAGAATGTGTTCCTAGTCCTGGTCTATCAAATATAACTCTATAAGTATTGTCAACTGTGTCCAAAGCTTCTATCGTTCCAGTAAATAAACCATCTTGGGGATGTCTTAGACGAGCTGAAAGAGAAATTAAACAAACTAATTGAAAAAGAAATTCTACAATAACACTGAGATATAGTTAAACACAGCCGATAATAACATACACTATTATAATACAATGTTGAAATATATCTTGTTCCTTTCGTCTCCCTTCTTGTAAATTTATTTTCAGGCCAAGATCTGAACAGCACATGTCCCACCCCAATTTTTTTGCCCAGCCTAATGACTAGACCCACTTCCCTTGTTAACCTCAGCATTATAACCATCAAGCAGGTACACCAGAATTCAATCCTGTGACTTTTTGTAACTGTGTTAAAATGTGGGAAGAACTAAACAACAAAATGGTTGGAAGGATAATACCTGTTACTTTTGTGCCAATGACTAAATGTAGAGGTATTTCATCAGGAAGATCTTTTAAACTATTACATTCCGATAATTTTCTCTGTTGTAATAATCTCATCTTATCTCGTCTTTCATCTAATACTGATCGCTCTTCTAGAAAAAATGCTGGAGAGCATCTATATGTTTCAAAAAGTAAATTAATTTTGATTGAATCAAATATCAAGTGAAAAAAATATTACATATTAAAATGAGATGACAATTTCTTAAAGGAACAATACTGTTCTTTTATTGATTTATAAAAAAAACAAGCAGTTGACATCCAAGATACGCCTACATTTTGCAAGAGATGGAGAGAGAACAAGCTAAAAAACAAAAATCGATTTTTTGTACAATCAGAGACCATAATCCAGGAAGTCTGAAATGCAGGAATAAACATATATTTTAAGTTTCATCAAAATTGGGACAAAAATTATGACCTCAGGGTCCATAATCCATGTTATTTAATCCGATACATGCCAATATCGAAAGGAACCAAGATCTTTTGGAGATAAACCTATATTTCAAGTTTGGTCAAAATCAGATAAGAATTGTGACCTGTAGAGTGTCCACAAACAAATTGTGGACGGACAGGGGCAACGACAATATACGTCCACATGAAAATGTAGGCATATAAAAACAACCATGCTCAATCTTTGCTTGAGAGGTGAAATATAATAATATGTACAATCTTACAAACCTTCACGTTTCTAAATACAACATTTGAAACTATTAAATCTTAAAATGATTAGTTACCAAAATAATGTATGTTTACATTAAGTGATGTTATAGAGAGATAAACTCTGGACATTATTCCAGAATATTCCAGAATATTGGAAGTGTGGGTTCTTAAGGTGTTTGAATTTTTAAGTCTGTTAATATACATATTTAACTGAACTTGTTCAGCATGTGATAATAATAATGACGGAGTAAATCAACACAAAGTAATATGATCTTTAGATGGCTATAACTTTCATATCGTCTGAAAGACTATATATATTGCATCTTTTATAATCACCTGCATTTTTTTTTTATAATAAATATTACTATTAACCACAAATTTGTAAATATTTCCTAGCTAAGCTTAAACCAATATTTGAAAATTCATTACAAATCAATAACGTATGGTATGTGCCGTCCTTGGGCAAAGTAACTCAATTTTGTTGCCTTTAAGAGCAATACTAAAACATTTCATATCATTAAATAACCTTACCTTCTTGGTTTGCCCATTAAACGTCTAATTTTGTTCCATTGAATACGATTTAGTTTCTTTGTTTTTAATTCTGGAAATGATTCTCGTAAACAGATACAAAAATCATTTTCTCCAAGGAAAAGTGGCCTAGAAAAAGAAAGACAACTTTTAGCATCAATGAAAGTACAGTCACAAAAGAGAAACCATGAATTTCATAAAATCTTTGTCTTTTTGAGAGGGGGAGAGAGAGAAATAAGGTTTAATGTTCACTCAACATAAACTATGTTACTTTGGGACTAATAGGTACATCTTTAGTTCAGTAATTTAATTGCATGTCAGACAGCCATAGAAATCCCATATGATTAGGCAAGCCTATTACTCGTCATCTATAAGAATGGAATCAAAACCATGTCACATGACATTATGATCTAAAGTGCATGCAACAGACCACTCAACCACCCAAATCCCTTGTGTTCATGGAAAATCTAGAAAATTTAAAGTGCACTTTAAAGACACCTCGCAAAAAAAAAAGCCAGTCTGGACAACCCTTAACATGTATAGTAGTGGCAGTAAAAAAAAACCCATACATATTTTATATATAAACTGATACTTACGCGTCAATATTAGAATAAAACCACTCATAGCACACCCATTTATGTGCTTTAGGTAGCTTGAGTAGATTTCTTAATCGAACACCTATAGACTGGGCTAAACGTTTATCTGTAGCTGATAATACTGCACTGCGAGTCTAAAAATATGAGATATAAAAAAGGGCATCTAGTGAAAGCAAGTAGTTTGTATGACTTTATTCCATACCTTATTATAATTTACGTTTCTGTTCTTATATATATCATACCTTTTGAAACATAGATAAAAGTGGGGGTGGGGGAACAGCAAAATTACTTTAAAAGAATAGCAGATTCTGGACAGGCAGGTAGATCTGTATTGCAACTGGATGAAAAGCTGATGCAGGCAAAGAGAGTAGAAAAGAATAGATACAGAGATATGTACACACTTAAGTATGTGCATATTAAACATACATTATGCAAGAGCTAAATCTGCTCATTGCAGATCTTTCTTTAGGCCTGAAATGTTATCTAAATTATTAATTAGACATTAATTAACTTATCCAGACCATAATCAACTCTCGATGTCAACGCTAGCCTGCGATGTTTACTGGATTAGAATATCATTTGCTGCTCTACTATCATTCTTGCTTTAATCATGAAATGGATAATCGAGACTATGTTTTTTATTGTCCGGTCTTTGGTAATGACGATCGAGGCTAGGCCGAAAATTTTCAGCAAATTCCCTTTACATTATCTAGGTTTTAACTATTATATTGTGAACTGCCAGCTCTTTATCTAATCTCCCACAATGTATCTTCCACACTTCTTAATAAATGTTTCTGTTGTCTTTATAAATGAATCAGTCAAAAAATTAATATTCATTTTGAAAATGAAGAATGTACATAAATTCAACTTATTGTAAAGATTTTGTTGAAATTAAACCCAACTACCTCGGACAAACTTTATATTAGCTCACCCCTGATGATGCAACTTTAGCCTGTTTTTTGGGTGATCTAGCTGGAGAATAGGTTGTTTCTTCATCATCATTGTGATACCGCTGATTCTTACGTCGTATTCTTGGAGGCTGAAAAATAAATAATTTGTAAAGTCAAACAAATGTGGGCTAAAATGTGAGCCAGTTATATACTTTTATTTTGTCAATAAGAATTTGTAGCAGGGTATATAAGAAAAAAAAATTGATTAGCAATTATTGGATGTTTAAAAAAAAAGTGCTAATCAATCTGAAAATTGATTAGAAGTTCCACTTGATTGAATATCAAAAAAGTAAATTTTCCGATGGCCATAATTTCTACCAGTATACAGCTAATGTTTATGTGTGTATTGGGGTGGGGGTGGGGGGCTTTCATTCCCTTTAATAGACTTCAACAATGAATAGTTTTATGTTATGTAGCATATCGTGTTCTGAATACAAAAAAAAATAGGTGCACCTTGCTATTTTTCATATTCAATTCCCGGACAGTATTCAAATATACGTAGGCTACTTGCTTCAAATTTACGCCAGTAATATTCCTCCAAAATTATGTGTCTTTATTTGCACGGCAGAAGATGATAGCAAAATATCTGTGATAAGAAAAGTTTGTGATGTCGAAACATTGTTTGTCTATATTTTAAAATTATATTGTAGCATCGACCCCCGTATGCAATGCATGAATTGTTGTTTTTTGCCCACATGACTTTTTTCCTGCCAAAATGAACCAAGTGCCATTTTAGATGCAAAGTAGTTTGTTAAACGGAGAAAAATAAAACTGGTGTGTATTAGCTAATAACAGTGCACGTTTTGGATGGATAGCATACAGAATATTTGGTTGTTCAGTGAATGGAAAATTATTGAAATATTGTGTGATGGCAAATGGGATGCCAGATGGGAACATGTGGTCAATTCTTACTACGGGAAATGGTTACAGACAAAATCTATTGTTTTGTGAATAATTATCGAGCTTGTATATATTTACAGGATTATCAAAATTAACGTTCGTACTAATTACTTAGATCGTGAAATGAATGACTGTTAAAAGGTTAACTTACAATTAATTTATTGACTAATCTTTGACTATGTACTTTTAATCTCTTCGACCGACATCAAGGGGATTAAAATGTCTGTACGCAGTGGAACGGTAAATCACGTTTATTAAACATTTGGGACAAGAAACTTAAATTTGATAAATTTCTGCAAATCAAATTAATATTTGATTCGCACTTAGGTTGTTTTTGTTTAACAAATTGTGATGCAATACCATTTATCATATTCCCTGACGCCTGGGTGACGGACTGACGGACGGGGGCGACAACAATATACGGCCATGTGGTTGTATAAAAAATGTTTGAACTACTGATCCGACCTTTTGATTGTTCCCGTGTAATTTTCTAGACTAGAGATGTGTTGCTCTAAACTTCTGCATCCCCCTCCCTCCATAATTAATATTAATAATTCACTACTATTCGTACATTAACTTTACAAATAGAACATCCCACAAGCTTGCCTTCCACCTTCCGTTCCCACTTCCATACATTTTAAAGTCCTTTGCTGTTGACGTGTCAGTCCATAACCTTAGCCATGGTGCGAAAGAACTGGAAACGATTATGTACCCCCATAGATATGGTACCATAGAGAAACTGTATGTTACGTACACAGTGACAGGCAATCTCGTTCAATCTCATGTGAATCTATGATACTGTTAATGTTTACATCGCAGACATCCGGTTAGCAGATTTAAAGTAATTGATAGATATTTTGGAGTGAACGAGTTACAAATTTGTCATGAAAAAATTAATGATTTTTTTTTTTATATTACACTTTTGAAGCAAGGAGCTTGAATTAAAGCAGAACAATATCGTAACAAGAGTGTTATCAAAAATCGGAACCGACTGCAAAAAATCAGAACCAGACCGGACAAAAAGTGGAATACATCATGTTTGTTTACACCAAAAATCCTGAAAGATATAGCGTACATTGTGCACATAATCATGTTGCCATTTATTTTAGTTCTTCAATTTATTATTGCCACCCAAGGCAAACTTAACATATAAAATCTAAACAAAGTAAATATGGTCCTTTCATTTATAATGTGACTATTTAAGCAGGCTATAAATCGTAGCAACATTGGCATGCTTGAAGTCCAGGCGAAAAAACTCTACAGTTGGCAAGTTTGGTTCGATTCAATATATTTTCATTGTACTGTACAATCAGTAATAACAGATTTTTACTTACATTTCCTCTTCTGTTAGGTGATACAAAACCAGTGCTACTGCTACTACCTTAAAATAATCAGATACATAGTAAGTTATTTTCTCAAACAGACATCTTTTCACCACAGCGTAATATAATAAATTTTAGTCTTCAAAGGAATTATCAGTGACCTGAAAATTGATAGTGAAATTTGTATTACCTTCCTTTATGCTCATAAGAGCCTTCGCAGAACCTGAAAGATAAAAAAATATTTGACATAAGATTAAGATCTAAGTTTTATACATAGCAAAATATCAACAGGACCATTTGTCCAATAAAAAAAACAATTATTACCAGACAATACCTCATTATTATCAAAAACTGTCAGTCTAGAAGTATATCAGGCCCAATGCTGAATGCATGTTGTTATTGTATTGAATTTGTCAGTAAATTCATACTGACTCGAAGAAACCTAAGCCAATTCAGAAGTTCCAGAAACAAAAGAATCTCTGCCTATGGCCTGGGTTTTGATCTTTTTTATTCAAGTTTCTATCATAACAAGTGATAACTATATTTAGTAACTGTTTTACTTCCAATTATCTTATTCCCATGTCAGAAATCCTTGGTGTAGGTTTTTCAGTTTCTGTTAGTACTAACTAAGGGATTTACGTAACTTTCCAATTTTGTTTCACTGGCTAACCTAAATTTCATTTCGTCATAGTTACGTAAATTTGTGCGTTACCCTATATTTAGATATCAATGGCTTGTGCCAAGCCGTTTAGCAGAAGGGGACATATTTTTTAACAGCATGTTAAACAAGGTCTTATTTTCTCACTAAAATGTTCCTTTACATTGTTCAAGCGTTCACACAGACTGACACATGACCGTTTAGCAGTAAAAAGTTGCCCAGTAAAATTGACTGGGGGTCAATATTTTTTGGAATTTTCGTTTACTGTAAAATTCCATTCCTCAGTTTGGATTATTGGCTGAGCGTTAGTTTGAAAATGGCGGCCCAATTCAAATGAAACTTGTTTATGTTTTTGTATCGTACAATTCTACATGAAAATAGAGTTGGATTTTCATAAATTTGTGTTGGATGTGGCAAGAAATGGTTCCTTTTAGCGACCAAAGAAGAATCGCGGTGAAAAATAGATGGTAAGGATTCCAAAATTGCCTTAGAACCGAGATAGGGGAAAAGCCTTATTTTCATACTAGTTGTCATTAGGAGCTGACAGTAACGTAGTAGAGAGCAGAGCCGATACAATTTACGTTACTAAAGTAACTACAAGTACGGTGACATCAACCATTTCCAGGCCTAACTGGACATGGAATGCACCAGCGATATTCATAAATATTGTTATAACTTTCAGATGAGTCACTGTCAGATTGAATGATAGTGATATCGTGTAATTTGTTACAATCTTATGTCTAGTTATACATTCAATAGGTATGAGACAATCCCGACTATCATGAGGAAATCTGATGTTCACAAAATAGTTTTTGAACGCTCGGAATGCATCGAAGGTTCACAGTTTGGGGCGTCATGGCCGATGAAATTGACCCGATTAAACCGTTATTTGAAAATAAATGGCATATATTCTAATTCTAGTCAACTTTTATTTTACTTTTTTTATGTCTTAAGGTTATTCTATTTGACCAATGGTACTGGATTTTGGACAGGTATATTACAAGTGAAGTAATATGACCAAAATATGGACAGGTCACAAATTATTCTATAAATAAACTTTATGCAACAGGAAAAATTATGTTGAATTTCAGAGACTGAGACTAAAATTGCTATAACTTTTTGGTTATTTTGGTGTCATTTTTTTTCTTTTCCACGATACACCGACTGCAATGATAAAAAAACACCATTCATTCCAATACTAATAATAATACACTTAATTTTATTTGTTTCGATCATCTTTTTTGCCAATGTTCCATTTTATGTCTTAAAGAAAATCGAATAGATTTGCAGGTTAGTCAATTTTTAGGTCATATGCCGATTCGGAACCGTTGTAGCCTAGAAATTAAGAATTATTTGCTACTACCGGTAATTACTAAGTAAAAACAGTAACTACGGTGGTACCGGTACTAAAAATTAAAATTACTAAATTGTTCTCGAACCACGTTGTTCGCTTGCATTTTGATTAATTTCTTTTTAACTTAGCGAACGAACGCTCACACAATATTGTTATAACGGAATTTCATTCTAATCTATGTATTTTTATAATCTTCAAATTATTAATAAGAACCACATTTCCTAAAAATATACATTTTCATTACTTTCTAAAGACTCTTCAGCCGCCATTGTGCTGCCGCCTCTTTTTCAAACCATAACCACTTCGTAACCAATGCAATCGATTGAGCAGATAGTTCGTCACAAGTACGATAAGATCAAATTAAACCCGCAAACCCACTGTTTAACAAAAATGTTTGAAATTAAGTACGATTGAAGGCGGGAAGATGAATGGCTTCAAAATGATATATGTTTTGAAAAATACAACACGAAATAACCACCAACTAAAACTTCGAGGCTGCAAGTATAAAATACAAAAATCCTAAGGTAATAAAGAAAAAAGAAATTCGCAGTCGCAAAATGTTTTGACTTTTATAATGTACATCAAAATATAAAACTAGAATACCTTTCTTTTACTTTCATCCTAAATGTATAGAGCGCACCTGCATAAGTAACGTGACGTCATTTGCAAATTCAATTGTATGACGTCACTTTATCTCGGACGTCATAGACATTTTGCAAGAAGCGTCTGCTTCACTAGTTTTAGACAATTTATAGGCGACTTTGGCGATGTTATTCATATTCTGTATTTTACTAACCACGCTAAATTTGAAATTTGGTAAGGCCCGGTTAACAATCTGGTGGTCCTCGTCGGTCGGTAAACAGTTTTTTGGTTTTTTTTGTTGTTTTTATTTTCTGATTCAAGGCGTTTATCCAAAGTGCGGTTTCAAGCACCGTTAGGCCTACAGCTACAGAATAGACTTACAAAATACAAGTATCATGATAAATAATGCGTTCATACGTACTGAAGTAGATCTAGCTTAGACAAATGAAATCAAAATGCAATGAAATGTGGTTTAACGTCCTACTGTTCTGCTCCGAACTGGGCTAATGAAGACTGGCATACGCCATACAGTGTGCTATGAGGGAGCCACGGTGGCTAGGTGGGTAAGGCGCTGGCTCGCTAGCCTGGAGGTCGGGTGTTCGATCCCTGCATTGGCCGAGAAAGTTCATCCCGATTTTCCGACGTGGTTTCCCCTTGTCAGTGATGCAGGACGGAGGGCCTGACACCGGAGACGGACAACTGTCTAGCCCTTCTGATGTGACGAAAAACCGAGGTCCCGTGTAAACATTGGAATGCACGTAAAAGATCCCTTGGCAGTTGGAATTCGATATAAGAGTAGGCGATAGTGCCGCTGCCCAGGCAAAATTTCCCACATAGCACACTGTATGGCGTATGCCCGTATTCATTAGCCCAGTATAGGAGCAGAACAGTAGGACGTTAAACCCCATTTCATTTAATTTAATTTCATTTCATTTCACTATGAGGGAAATTTTGCCCGGATAGCGGCCCTATAGCCTTGGCTACTCTTATATCGAATTCCAACTGTCAAGGGATCATTTCATCTGTTGATTAGGCTTAGATCTACATCTAGGCCTATTTTTTTTTTTTTTTTTTTTTTAATTTTTCATTGGAGAAGAAAATCTTTTATTTAAGCTTAGACGACGGTTATATTGAACAAAAGCAATCGCATATTCTTTCTTTCTAAAGTAAAAGGCTACCACGCATCTTTCCCTGTGACGTTTATTTGTTGTATAGGCCTAGTCCTTGCCGTGAGCTATTTTTTTCCACTCCAGGAATCCTGTGCATAAAAGTACAAATAAAATTGGATGGAGAAGAAGTAGACTTAGGTTTGCCTGAGATTGAGCCTTCTGATTTAATTGAGTATATAGAACTACACGAAAACGGCACACGGGGTAAGTGCAGTATCAGAGGGGGGGGGGGGCTTAACGTCCTCGACAAAAACTAGGTCAAATCGGGACTAACACATGGTTCAAATTTATTTCAATAAGAATAATTCGCTTGCGCGTAGGGGGTCTTTAGCAGTGGGGGGAAACCGGAGAAAACTCACGAGGTTGGACAGACGACCTTACTCCTTGTTACGTACAACCGGGGAATCAAAACCACGCCAGTTGAGTCAATGACAGACCGTATGATACAGTGCGCACGTGCTAACCATTTGGCCACCCCCCACCCCCACCCCCATAAGAACCTGTAGGCCTATTCCTACTTTATAGAATATGGGCCTACTGTAGTACTACTAGTGAGGGGGGGGGGGGGTATTCAACAAATATTCAGGAAGCCATACTGTACGGTGCTTAAAATATGTGGAGGGGTATCAAAATCCATAATACAGAAAAAAACAATTTGACCCCGGAATTTTACTGTGCAAGTAAAAGCCAATTCCCGGGACTTGATCGAATCCCAATCTTCTGCTACCTTCCGAGGATATAGTAACTTCGCTAAGTATGAAATTCCTGCTGTAATGAAAACGTGTGACGAGAAACAGAAGCTTTTGCAGCAACAGAGTCTAGCTGTCAAGGAAAAGGCAAACTTTTTCTGTGACAAAAGGCGAAACAATCATTTAATTATATCGAAGTAAGATATGGTCGAGATACAGCCCTTTAAACAAAGTGACAGATTCTGTTTTTTTAAAGGACCATAAACAGTTGCCAGCATCTGTTTAAGGGGTAAATTTGAAGGCCTGCGTAAGCAATCTCAATTGTAAAGCAGATGTAACGATAGCTTAACTTTGCCAAAATAATGATATTTAATAATGAATATTGATGAATATTTCACCACATGATAGATATGTTGTTAGTGGTTTCTTTTTTGTTTGAAATCACCAAAAGTTCGGATTCCACGCCCTCGAAAACATAGTAGTCGACATAATATTACAACACTATTTTTGGTCGAAAGTACTCGAAAGGCAAAAAATACATATTTGCGGTGCCACTTTGGCCTATATTGGATTGGATTGTCGCGGCTCATTTTCAATGTCATATTCAGACTGCAGATCACCAAAACCCACCTAAGAACCTGTGAAAGGTATTCTAAATAAACTTGTTAGTTGTGAAATGACAGAAAAACTGCTATTTTGGCTAATTTAGGGGTATCCATATTCAGGGGGTACGTACGTGGCTAGTTAGGGCGTCGGGGGTCCAAAAATTTGTTTTATTATTAATTTTGATACCTCTCCACAAGTTTTTAACACCGTACCAAAGGAATCGACTGTTAACAAACAAAAAACAAACTCATACTGCTATTCTGCTAAAGATGTTTTTGAAATTTAGGACTATTAGGAGCATTTTTGTTTTATATGCTAGTCACAACAGCATCATAGACTCGAATACAACAGCAATATTAACTTGACATCAGCATTCTAGAAAGATGGATATGATCACCTATATTAAATAATTTGCTTAGTGATTAATGTAATATGGTATAAGTTCAGATAGAAAGTCACTGTATCAACTTGTCGACAGGAATAATTACAAGTACTGAAGTAGGCCTATAGGTTGAGTTTTGAGTTTATTATTTCATTCATAACAATACACAACACAGGGTATATATGGACATAACAACTTTTCTGTTATTAATTTAATTTCATTGTAGTCCCCACATCAATTTTTTTTAAATTAATTTAATTAAAGATTTAATTGTCAAGTTTTTGGCCTAAATAACTAGCCTGGCCCTGGATAGACCCCACTTTCTCTTTGTTTGTTTAGACTTACACAATGAAGAATATATCTATAACATTACGTCTGAAAGAAGCGATGAGTACATCTACAATAGTACGTCCAAAAGAATTAAAAGGTCTAGTGGTACGGGTAGTTCTGGCTATGGTAAGTATAGCTCTTACTTAATAATAATATCACCCTAGTAACTCGTTCTTCACAAATACCGGTATTTTATATTGTTTGATGGCAGTATTATTGACGTGTCAAATAACAATTTGAAAGCGACCTTACCAGCAGCTCAAGTTATCCAAAAAATGCTGTAGTACAGATATCAGGCGCTCCAAAGGGTAAAGGACGCGAACAATACGGCAATGCATACTCATTATAGGGTGAAAAAGAATACATTAGTCGGAAAGCACTATATTATATTAATCTCTAGTCTTAAATAATTTCTAGACAGAAAGGGGCCCAAATGTGCAAAGAAACTAAAGATGATGAAGAAGAGTGCTGATGAGAAAGCAATACAATATTCACTGCTGATTGAAACCAAGGAAACAGCAACCCTCACTTGTCACTTCTGGTTGGTTATATTTTTAATACAGTAAAAAAAAATCAGACATTTGTTTTGAGATTGAAAATAACATCCCTATTCCATTTTATATTCCTATTTCTTAATATATTTTGCGGTTCTACAAGATTTCTGATCCATATTATACTCCCATGTCTTACAGCACCGGTATTTTACTATTCTGAAACAATCATTCATTACATGACTCAACTCTAAGCTGTTAAAATCAGATATATCAAGTTTAGTTTTAAATTTGACGTTGTACAACATTGGAAAATGGACCTATTGACCCAATCTAAAACACAGATTCTATTTCGTTTCGTTTTTATAGTTCAAAATTTCGTTTTACTTGTCTTTACTACACTTGGATCTGGAAGAGTTGTTATTTTTCTCGTGTTCTGAATGGTGTCAGGGATAAGCCAATGAAACGGTCTGTTACGGCGAGCTTTAGGCGTGTTTTTCACGGAACTGTGGGTAATCCACTAGTAACATCAATGCTGATTGGTTAATCAAATTGTCTGGCGTCATAGGGTCATAAGTCGGTCTTTTGACCCCTGACGTGACCTATTGTTATAACTTGTCAGATCTTCATGTAGTGTAGGCCATCGAAAGTATAAAAAACGAAACGAAATATAAATCTGTATTTTAATCAGATTGCTATTGACCAATCATACTGTCTGTATTGATATACATTTATAAATACATTGATATAAAACCCAAGCGTATATACGCGTGATTCTGTTGGCTATACCCGTCTTTATTGGTCCCGTCGGTACAGAAGAGTAGGGCGTTAAACCCCATTTCAAGTATGTTGCCTTTAAATATAAATTCTAGTATAATTATGGTTTATAAGAATGGAGCCTTCTGACAGAACTTGGTTATGATAGAAAATAGGTTAGATTACAATTATTTAATGTAAAATCAGAAAAAATTATACACACGAAATTGTTATCTTATTTAAATTAAATTGTCTTATCCTGCGATTTGTGGTTAGTGCCGCGCACTCTTTCCTGAAAACCATGATCATGGACACTGTCATTTGGTTATTTCACATGGCGTTACAATTTACCCCAATCTGTCTGCGATTTGTTGTTCAGTTTTCCTGCACTGTTAATCGTTTTGTTTTCACTATTTGATAACTTATAAAGAGAAACGCTATCTAGTAACCTTTGTTCAATCAGATTACAGTAACTGTGTATAACTGTTGTTTGAATTGTAGTGGTGATCCCGAGTCAGAAGATTTTGCATCTATGAACTGGTATCGACTACAACGTGAACATGAAGATGGTGGTTATGCGTTTATGGAAGTGGGTTTAGACATGCACGATGATGAAAGCCAAAATCGAGTGTATAAAACCGTTGACCATACTCTGGTCATTAAAAAAGCAACAGAAGGTACAATTGCTTGCGATATTGTAATAATCGAACACAGTATACATCGTTTCGTCTGTACATGCCTATATAAATACAGCTCAGCGAAGAGCAAATTATCAACCCATCATTATTTGTCCAAGAATATTGTCACCATTTCTCAAAGTCACTCTGTATAAAGCGTATGTATTTTTATGGGAGTCGCGGTGGCTCAGCGAGTAAGGCGCTGGTTCGCTAACAAAGAGGTCTCAGGTTCGCTCCCGATGTTGGCCAAGAAAGTTCCTCTGGACTTTCCGGCATGCATGGTTTTAGTGGTGCAGGACAGGAAACCTGGCAAGGAACATTGTCTAGTCGTTCGAAATCCCGTGTACACATTGCCATTGGCGTGCACGTAAACGATCCTTGAGAAATATAGCTCACTGTATAGCGTATGTGCGTCTGCATTGCCCGAGTCGGTGCAGAAAAGTAGGACGTTAAACATCATTTCATTCCATGCAACATGCCATTATGTATTTTTGTCTTAATATGAATAGATGACGCTGGTTCATATATCTGCCATGATTTCTCCACGACAGATCGACTAATTAAATCTGTTATGACACAAGAGGCTATAGAAACCATTTTGAGTGATACAGATAAATTCCGCTTCTTCTACCATTTAGACGGTAGGTACATTTCCGAAACCTAGGGCAAGCGGGGTGATTGTAGCCTTGAAACAATTCCAGTCTATAATAATTAAGAATTACACCATACTTTCATGTCATTTCGTTTAGATTTACAGTAAATTAGATTGTTTTATGTCAAAATAAAGGATTGGATTGGGTCGATATCTTATTTCCATTAATGGTGGAGTAAGCTCTATATAATCGCTTGATAAATAAAAACTAGAGAAGCCTATAGTCAAAACGTCGCTCAGTAAGACACAGTAATTGTTTTCCATACAATTGTGACCGGTCGCTCCATTTCTATTGCGTCTTTCTTGTGTCTATTATATCCATGTTTGCCTTTTTTATATTGAAGCCTGCATCATTACAGGCCCGGGACTGTACAGCGCAGTGGACGCTTACCATTGACCCCGGGTCCATTCGCTTGTTTTGATATTTTACGTTTGTTGCTTACTGCTTGCAATGTTTATATAGTTTGTGTCTCTTGTCCGCAGATGCTTGTCTTATAGGTTTTGTTTGTGTGTGGTGCGGTCCTCCTGCACTTACTTATATTGCTATAGTTATACCCTGTTAAATTGAATATATAATATGTATAGTAGTATTTACAGTGAATTTAAAATCTAATTTACTCTATTTTGTTTTTTATTTCAGTTTTAAGACCAAGCAAAATTCCGGTTGATGAAGGTACTGAATAATTTACAAAAAAAACGTCATTAATATTAAGAAAACTTATTATTTATGACACTAAGAAGTCACGGCTAAATTGTCCCAATCCATGACGTCTTGGTGTTCGAAACGTTCATACTGCACCCAGCGATCCATCTACGTCATACTTCGAGAATGATCTCAGGCGGAGCTAGCTGTAGACAGGCAGCCTAAGTTATATATCTGAAGCCCACTTGCTACTTTTTAGCCTAACACCTACACAGCGGAAATTAAAAAAAAATCTACAAAATGAATGTGGTGATCTTATGGTTGGATACTATACACATTGGGGGTCTTCGTAAAAGTTGAACGAGAAAATTCAACAGCCCGGCCAAATTTCGTTGTACTTGTCTTTACTACACTAGGGCCTGGAAGAGTTGTTATCGTTGACGTGTTCTGGATGTTGTGAGGGATTAGCCTTTGGTGTGAGATGCACGGAACTGTGGGTAATCCACTAGGACCATCAATGTTGATTGGTTAATCAAATGTCTGACGTCATAGGGTCAAAAGCCGCTCGTATGACCTCCGACGCGACCTCTCAAAACAACTGGTCAGATCTGCATGTAGAGTAGGCCATCGAAAGTATAAAAAACCGAAACGAAATATAGATCTGGGCCCTTATTCACGAAAACTTAAACTAAGTTACAACCGAAATTTTAAGAAATACTGCAACTTCATTGTATATATGCAAATTGATTTTACTGGTCAGCCAATCGAATTGCAGTATTTCTTAAAATTTCGATTGTACCTTAGTTTAAGTTTTCGTGAATAATGGCCCAGTATTTTAATCAGATTGCGTTGATCGAACATTACTCTACAATTTTAATGCAGCCATAAAATGTGAACGTGATACCACTTCCCATTTATTTCCTAACTGAATACAATCCCCATCATTTAGATCATATTGATATTTGTAAAACAAATTCAGTTGCAGAAAATGGAATATTAACAAGAAGTCCAAGTCCATCCGAAGTTTTAGGTAAGCTATCCATATTTATTCCATTTTTATTATAGGTCAGTTTTTCTTTCTTTGGGACCGCGGTTAGGGGCCGGTAAAGGCTAAAAGCTAAGCCTATTGCAGATTTCGTCATAGGTCATGAGATGTAAATAGGGTTAGGGCACGTGGTTGTTGACGAGATTGTGGGTTAGGTGTAAGAGTTTGTGGGTGAGGTTTAAATCTCTACATAAGCACTGACCTCTTCCCCAAATTCCTAAACCTAACCCTATTTACATCCCGTGACCCATGGCGAAATCTGCAATGAGCCTTAACTTTTAGCTTTAACCGTCAGACTATTTCAGATTTGAATCTCGGCGTTGATTTTTCTCACTTGTGGAGCCAGGGTCCATCCGCTCAAAGATTGTCGTGCACTGAAAATATTGCAATTAACGAATAGTAAGCGGAAACGCCACTGTATCCCTCGCATTGCACACATAACCATAGAAATGGAATAAAACCAACAATAATGAAATTGTATTGACGCGACTAACACCTTATTTCACCCTTTATATATATAATTACATCAGCATGGTTTGTTTATCACAGAAGACGAAAATCTCGAACTGTTTACTGATTGGCAGAAATGGGGTCGATGTAGTAAATGTGACAAACAAGGAGAACGAAAAAGATTGGGTAAGTAAAAGTACAAAGTACTGTGACTCTGTGAAAACTTATGAAAATGTTAATAATTACATCATTTACATGGCTCTATATCCAGGGGCCCGCAGCCGTGAGGGACCCGGAGTAACTTTTTTTATTTTGTTGGTATAAATTAACAAAAAAAAAAAAAAACACTGTTATTTTTTATCGTAAAGTAGAAGAAATCGGTGAATTATAAACTATATAAGCCACCTGCCCGGGCATTCGCGCCGCGGGGGCCCCTTCCGTTTGAATCCAATTCAGCATGATTTTGAGTGTTGAAAAAAATAAAAAAAACAAATGGTTTACGCCTGTTGATCACGGTTTTTGTTTTCCATTTGTTTGCTCGCTTAAAATGTCCGGTCAAAATTGTGCACATTTGATTATTATTACATCAGTAAACTAAAACGTAGTACATGTATTTAGAATGTATTATGTTGTTGTGTTAAATCTCGGTTTCTGTATTTTAGCAAAGTGACCCCCGGATACGAGTCCGGGGGTGGGAGGTGGGGCGACCCACCTCCTCACAGAGCTGCTTGTCCCATGGCCCGGAGTACCGTTTTGGCGGGACCTGCCTATATCTTCGATATAATATTGTTGTGGTGATCTATTGTTGTGGTGAATATACATATATAAGCAAAGATATGACCATGTCCTCATATTTTCATCAATCGTCTGCGTTTAGTCAAGTTTGACCACTTGATTATGTATTTGGGATTTTCCCCTTCTATTTTGGCATTGTTTGTTTAACCTATTAATTCATATAGTCGCCCATTCTGATTAAAATACAGATCTATATTTCGTTTTGTTTTTTATACTTTCGATGGCCTCTACAATGAAGATCTGGCCAGTTGTGGTGGGAGGTAGCGTCAGGGTCATACGAGCGGCTTTTGACACTATGACGTCAGACTTATGATTAACTAATCAGCGTTGATGTTTCTACCAGAATTTTAATCAGATTGATAGTCGTCGATCCATAATTTTGAGACCGACTGCATTTAGTTTGAGACCGACTATTCCCACCCCCTTCCCCAACACACACACATTTACGCTCCTGTGCACGACCATTACGCGTAAAATAAACGGCGAGCGTATGATTTGTAGTTTGGTCGAAGGACCGTGTCTATAGTCGTTTGGGTGGTATGAAAAACCGAGTTCGTATACACGTTGGCGTGAACGTTAAAGAACCCGTGACAGTTGGAATTCGATATAGGAATAGGCGCCACTGTCCCGCCAGAATTTCCCTCATCTCACACATTCACACTATATTTTACGTACGTCCGTGTTCATTAGCCCAGACCAGTCGGTTCAGAAAAGTTGGACGTTTAGCCCCTTTTCATTGGTTAGTTGATAATCAAAATTTAAAACTTGTGTATACTTGATCTATTAGGTGTTTGTGTGGTAAAGAAGGCTGACCCTGATGTACTCTGTCATCCCTGGTACATAGAAGCTATATTGTCCTCAAACCCTACTGGTGTTCCGTGTCGTTCTTCCGTCTTCACCAATCATATTGACTTCAAAACTCGACCAGACGAACTATTAAAAGAAACATGTGAAGTTAAATGTACAGCGGGTAAAGTATACTTCATCACCAAATTTAATTCCTTAGAATAAAAGCGAATTGATCGGGGAACAAATACTGTAACATAATCCGGGACGGGCTCAAGTTACTAAAGCTATTACTTTTATAGTACTCTTCCCACAATGAATCCCACAACCACCATTTCAAACATTATTTCCAGAAAATCTGATTGCATTGGCTATATGTTCATCAAAAAGTAAAACCACCATAACGACAAGTGCGAGATAGTACATATAGGCATGCAATTACTATAATATGTGAAGGGGCTTGTTCAAGAAGTTCTATCGGGAGCGGGAGGGATGGAGTGGGGGCGGGTTGGGGACAACATTAAATTTGGCTTGAAGACCGAGGGATTACCCGAAAATAATAAAATCAGAAGCTCTGAGACAATATTTCTGCTCAATTGGGTGCATACATGTATAGGAGTGGAGTAGAGTAGGTCCAACTCATTGGCAATGCTTAACACGTTTATTTGTTCAATGTTATTTCGATGAATGTAGGAGAAAAATATATTTCCTGACCACACCCCACTCCCTCTGGGACTGGGCATACGCGCCTGGTGTGATCAATTGGCTTAATATTCAAGTATTTTCCATTTTGATTATTTCAGCGGACGCGGGTCAAGGTAAAGCGTTGAGAATCTCTGGATTAACTGATGTTTTGTTTGGAAAGAAGAAAAAGGGTATGTGTTTTGTCCATGTAACAAAGTAAATGTAGTAATGAATACTATAGCAAGAGCGAGAGAGAGAGAGAGAAATAGGGTTTAACGTCCACTCGACACAAACTAGGTCATTTCGGGACTAACATATGGTTTAATTTTATTTCAATAATTCGCTTGCGCGTAGGGGTCTTTAGCAGTGGGAGGAAACCGGAGGACCCGGAGAAAACCCACGAGGTTGGACAGTATAGCAAGAGCAATTTTATGCAGACTTTATGATTTTAAGAACCAACCTTTTAAACAAAGCATTTAAAATTGCGCCGTAGTAATACACAATATTCCATGACCATATTCAAACTGCGCTTTAAAAGTTGTGCATATATTTTTTAGGGATGTTGAAGAAGACGTTAAAAATTGAAGCAGGAAAGGATGTGTTCCTGATTTGTCCAGGGTATTTTTATTATCATACTATAAATATTAAAGGACAATATTGGTGTCAGTCATTATTACATAAGTGATAGATTCCAAATTCTATTTTTGAATTGTCAGATATCCTCTCACCGTCTCATATAATAACTTTTCATCTTCAACTGAATTATCAGTGAAATGAAAATCGCGTGTCTGTTATCGCTCGTTAATTCAATCAGTTATATAGAAGGATAACTCGTGTTTGTCATGTTTGGCGTCACTTCCCGTTTCTTCACGTACTTGTTACACATCTCCCGTAGCAATGATCTTTGTGTTAAAATTATATTTGGGATTCATTTAACCAGTTCTATCACATATTTTATAATGACTGAAACCAATATTGTCCTTTAAGGATCGAATACGAACTATTATCTAAAAATTGCAACAATTAAATACTTAGACATTTGAATTAATTTCGTAAAAAAAAAGTGATTTAGATGATTTAAAATAGTTAGGTGGCCTCGATGTTCATAGTTCGAAATGAGTTATCTTTTATGTGTCAACTGGATGGTATAAAAGCCAAACGGATGGCGGTATGAAATTAATAAAGTAATGTTAACTTCAGGTGGCCATAACTTACACTAGGGTTGATCAATAATTAAAAATTAAATTTTTGATTAAAGTTTTAGGAAGACTACATGTTATTGTTTATATGATCATGATCTGAAAGTCTATATTTGCCATTTAATCAAGAATGTTGCGGCTTTAATAATGTATTAATATATTATTGTTATATAGAGCCCAGATTGATTCCGTTGTGGTATGGTTAAACAACACCCGCCCTTTAGTCGGTGTTATTGTCAGAAATCTAACCAATGGCAGGGTAGATATAGATGCTCATAATATACTTAGAATCTACCGAGTAACCCTAAAAGATGATGGTAAATACCAGTGTATTAAAGACCATAAAGAGCAGATAGAGTTTAGACTAAAAGGTATTGTATCTTTAATAAAATACCCCCGCCACCCCACCCCCTCCTTGCTTTCAATATAATAAACTAACATTATTAGTAAGTGTAGGGGGACTGCCCCACACATAATTTACACAAAACAAATCTATGGACAAGACACAGTACGCAGAAATCACAAACAAACGAACATATCAAATTCAGTGAATGGATCAGTAAAGGGCCTGTCGTTCTTGCTGTAATAGTTCACATATAGATAATGAAAAATGAATATATCGAAAATTTCAGTCGATTTGTTCCTATCTGGGTGTTTGAAGTTTCGACAATAAGTATGTAGATAGTCTCTAAAACAACAATGTTTCGATTAACCGTTTTAAAGTTAAATTTGTATCCATTTAATATATCGGCAATCCGATGGTCTAGAAAGTTGATTATGTGCTTGTCATGTGAATAAATGTCTAATTAAAAATGTATATAACATTTAAAGCCAGAAAAAAGACCTGCAATGGGCAGATTTAGCTCTTGCATAATGCATCTTTAATAGAGGCCAAGGAATTATTTATCATCAAGTGAAGATTGTGTATAGTGTATTTTTAACATTCTGTGCCTTTAAAAATATTTGAGAGAGTCTCCTTAACTTGTAAAACTGATTGTATACCGGGATATTATTACTATATTTCAGTTTTTGTTGACAATAGTAAAGGTAAGTATTAGAGATTGATCTTACTTCATTTCATAAAAGTACAGATGTTGAGAAAAAAAGGCCAAAGTCTGTTAATAACATATCTTGATGATCTATCGGATTTACTCGATCTGGTGACATTTCATTGAATTGATGGCTTTTGAATCGGCCTTAAATTAGCAGTGTTGAAGTGGTAAAATGATCGCGAAATGAATATCTTTAAACGGTTAAACGGTACATACTTTTAGACTTAATTATTTGGAAACATATCATCTACCCTATGAAATTCCCTTCCTTAGGAATAAAGAACTCACGGGGCGTTGAATCTTTGAATTCACAATTAAAGACATATATCTGCAGTACATGTAAATGTGGAGAGTTGACAATAATTGTGCCATGAGCATACATTGAATGGAATGTTGGCATTATAAAATACACGGTACTGTTATTATTAGTATCATTCGACCGACTAATTTAAAGGGGTTCAAATTCTCCTTTCAGAGTTTTGGAAATATACTGGTTATCTCGTTCTCACCTATCCTTTCAACTTTTTACTGTTCTTAACGTTTATGATTGTAAAACATCGTCGATATAAAGTTGGCGTTAAGCTAACAGATGTACAGATAGCTTTATTAAACGATTTAAGTAGTTCACCAAGCCTTTCAACATTCGCCAATACAGATGACTCGGGCAGTGAAGATGAACTCTTGACAAGTAATTCGTCTTAATATAACATTATAAAGGTAACAGATTTTATAGTTGATTAAAAAAAAAAATTTGCAGCAAAATGTGTGTGTCGGGGGGGGGGGGGGTAAAAAACCTTATGTGGATATATTTTTCTTCTGCATCCTAGCCTAAATTAGCTATAGAATGAATATTGGGTATTTATACGATGTGTGAGAGAAACTGTTAGAACGTCTGCATAAATACATGTGTTCATGTAGTAACATTATGCCAATTAACTCACATAATATGCCTTGGGAGCGAAACGACTTTAAAACCGGAACCGAAAGATGTCTCGATTAATGAGACTTAGTGATCCGTCATATAGAATAGCGTATACATGTCTAGATGATGTTGACTACAGCCACGACTAGCCGTCGCCATTTTTGTTGTGTTCGCAGTTGCTGAGAGAATAAAATAACACTATATTTACCACCATTTCTCTAACATAAGTTCATTTTGTCAAAATGTCTCACACCATTCTTCTCGTACAACCACACTCTCGACCAGATACCAGAACATACTCTGACTACGAATCTTTAAACGAATGTTTGGAAGGTGTGTGCAAAATCTTTGAAGAACATTTGAAACGATTGAATCCTGATCAACAAAGCATTACATACGATATTAGTCAGCTGTTTGAATTCATTGAGCAATTGGCGGATCTCAGTTGTCTTGTTCAACAAAAATCGACTGGATTGTACGTACCACACAACAAGGAATGGGTAAAACAAGGCATCTACAGTATGTTGAGAAAACAGGCAGCCAAATGATGAGAACCGAAAAAAATCAGTTCCGAAAATGAAGAAACGTGATCCTATTTTTTAGTGAATGTGACGATGTTTATAAACAATGCCGAATGTCATGTTAGGTTTGTGGCGGTGTTTCATTAAAACAACAAACTACGCCAAAACTGGAGAGTAGATTTTTTTTTACTTCCGAGAATGAAAGGATTCTTCTAGACTCATTTGTTTGTGTGTTTGATTCATAGAATTCTATTTTGGGGGACTGATACTAATTCAATCTTAACTCAATTTAATTATTTGCAGGGCAAAATTATCAGAAGAGGACTGCCCACCACCACCACCACCCACCATTTGTATTTTTGTTTGCAGTAAATGTGTGTTACGTTACCTAAAATTCACAATTTAGTACCTTAATCCAATAAAAAAAACATTATCTCTTTTTATTGCAGGCCTGCATATTTATTTTTTTCATCATCATTATATATATTAAGTAATTCAAATGTCAAGTTAGGATATCTCCTGTCGATTTAAATGAAGCAAAATAGCTAAATATATTCCTTATTTTAACTTTTTGTGAGTGTTTTAATAGTTACGGTACATTTTATTATTTGAAGAGAATGAAGTAATATAACTTATCATGTAAATGTGTAAAAATATAAATCATTTGATGTAATAATATTACTTTTGTTTGTTTCCATTTTTGAGAACCTTTCTTAAATTATTGCCTATTCCCGAGTGGCAGTGGCTCAGTGCGTAAGGTACTAGCTCGCAAACCTGGAGATCCTGGGTTCAGTGCTGGTGTTGGCTGTAAAAGTTCTAGGATTTTCTAGAGTGGTTTCACCTTATCAGTGATGCATGACAGAGGGTCTGGCATGGAACAGTGTCTAGTCATTCAGATTGGACATAAAATATAAAAAAAAAACTTTACTCTCGACAGGCCTGTAGTACTACTGTCCAGGCAAAATTTCCTTCATGGCGCACTGCATGACAAATGTCTGTTTTCATTAACACGGATGGAACAGAAAAGTAGGACATTTAACCCAATTTAATTTTTGTCTAGTATTCCAGATGAGAAAATATACTCTTCCAAAAAAAAAGAAACGCATAGTGGTATCCCCTCGCTTTACAATTGCCTCGTTGCAACAGGAACCGTGACTCGTTGCTGAACCAAACTGTTCTCCAGCGTTGCTGTGGCCATACCCTGTGTGTTTGAACCCTTTGAAGTCCAATTTGACAGTGTCGGCCTATTTCAAAACAACAGCTCTAACGGGACGTCTGGCCCGTAATACGGTTTCACGTAGGCGTCTATGGACTGTCCGGTCTGGGATCTTAAGCTGCCCAGTAATTGCTACTGCAGTAGAGGTTGCTGTTGTGAACCGTTTCTGCAAATAACGTAACCAGATGTGACGATCCAGGGCAAGTGGGGCCACTCTTATTTGGCCTGAGCTTGGCCGGTCACGTGTTGATCATCGCTGTCGGTACCTATCCGAAAGGCGAGAAATGGTACTCTGGGAAACATTCAGCAGCCTGGTTACATCTGTCTGAAACCAACTGCTGTAGCATTGGTCTTCGTTCAGATGTGGCATCACTTGGCTCCTTGAGAGAGAGAGAAATGGGGTTTAATGTCCACTCAATCCAAACTAAGTCATTTCGGGACTAACACATGTTTCAATTTTGTTTCAATAATTTGCTTGCGCGTAGGGGTCTTTAGCAGTGGGAGAATACCCACGAGGTTGGACAGGCGACCCTACTTGTCACGTACAGCCGGGGATTCGAAACCACGTCAGCTGACCTTATGATTCAGCGCACACATGCTAACCATTCGGTTCCCCCCCCCCCCCCCTTGGCTCGTTGAGTGTTTACATGAGCTACTGATTTTAAAACCGAGAGCCTGGGAATTGAAAGGCCTTAGATTTGAGTTTCATGCGAAAAGCTTGCAAAGTTGTTAAACTCGTGTGACTTGGTGCAATCGAGCACAAAAAAATTTCGGCAAAAAGTATGATAGTCACAATTAGTGACCCTACATTTAAAACCAATACTGAATTTCTTTAATACTTACATAGTGACATTAAAAACAAGTAAGATTTATGGAAACAAAGATCCCGTTCAAATAAAAAAGGATGAAAAATATGCTGCGCATTTCTTTTTTTGAAGAGTAATAATAATAAATAATAATGTACATTTGTAGAGCGCCAAATCCATATGTATATCCTTGATGTTTTCAAAGTTTATATCATCTCCAAAATACAAGTGTTCATTGAACTCCCTCTAACCATTGCATTTATAACCCAATATTTTTGTTCGAACTGCTGATTGGCTGGTAAATATATACATGTACTAGCCAATGAAATGCTGTGATACAACTGCAGTAAATGTCTGGCATTGGTAACAAGGCTCATTATGATTGGTATTGAAGTAGACCTGATAGAAGAAGCACCTGTTCTGATAAAAGAATAAAAATTGCCAAATATACTTGTTAAAAATAAGAAATACCAAACAAAAGTGATGTCTTCAAGTTTAGTGTGGCAACTTTAACCTTGGTCTGAGATATATCGAGATGTACGTGTTTGTATAACGGAGAAGAATAGTAATGTGGGTAGGGCACACTAGCACCAATGTTAAAGGGGCTATCCCTTATTTGAACAGAGCCTTAAAATTAAAATCTGAGTATGTATGAAATTTTAACGCCAAAATGTAGAGGAATGGTGTATTGACCGTATCTTAAAATTTCAGCTCAAAATATTGAGTCGTTTGGACGTGACCGTCAAAACTGCTTATCCGGACACGTAACCCTTTTAAGATTTTGGGTCAATTTTTTCGTTGGGAGACCTGATAATCGATTCCTGTTCATTGAGAGGTCTATGCAGTGAATGACCCAAATGCTGTACCTGATAATGAAAGGTAGATTTCACCTACACATTTTTTTAATACAAAAAATGTCTGGTTTTATCTGGACACAGCATAATACAGCTTGGGACACCGGTCTCCATTTCCAGATGGAGACTGATGGGTTTCAGTTATTTTAAAACATATCACAAATATTGTGTTAGTTGCTCGGCCCTTAGGTAGAGGATTTTAAGGGATTTTAAAACAAAATTAAACAGTTTTATTCTCCAAAAAATTATCGGGATTAGCCCTTTAACTTTTTACGTTTGCATAATTATTATACCCTTTCATGAAGATCTGTATAAATTAAACCAATGTTAAACTGTATTATGGGGATCTTTAACAATGTTTACATTGACATATTACTTACTGCACGAAAAACCGAGGCCCCGCGTACACGTTGGCAGTCACGTAAAAGAAACTTTGACATTTGGAATTCGAAAAAATAATAGGACCTTGCGCCGCTGTCGTGGAAAAAATTACCTTATAGCACACTGGAAGGCATAGTCCGTCTTCATTAGCCCAGTCGGTCCAGAAAAGTGGAACGTTAAACTCCATTTCAATCGGTTGAAGCAAGAGATTAGACCAATAGTTTATAAATTTTGAATGTAATGGCAATAAGGTCATAAAGATAAAATTCAACCAAACCTAGGAAACACAGGATGTTTTTTTTTATACGCCCACATATTCATGTGGACGTATATTGTCGTCGCCCCTGTCCGCCCGTCCGTCCACAATTTGTTTGTGGACACTCTACAGGTCATAATTTTTATCCAATTTTGACGAAACTTGAAATATAGGTCTATCTCCCAAAGATCTCGATTCCTTTCCATTTATCGGACCATAACTGCGTGGATTATGGCCCCTGATTGTACGGAAAATCACGTTTTTAGCTTGTGGACACTCTAAAGGTCACAATTTTATTCCGATTTTGATGAAACTTGAAATGCATGTTTATAACCCAAAGATCTCGGTCCCTTTCAATATTCGCACATATTCGTAACATCCTGAATTATGGCCTCTGATTGTACGAAAAATCGCGTTTTTAGCTTGTGGTCCCTCTAGAGGTCACTATTATTATCTGATATAAAAAAAAAATTCGAATATATCACCGTTACACCGTAATATTTGTTGAGCTCGAATTGCGTGAAAATTGGGCCAAAACTGCCAGACAAAATGACCGCCCCTAGTATGCAACAAATAGTGTAAACTTCTGGTAAATCAATGTTGTGGACCATCACTATATTATATACACACGACGTTTGAACGACATGATTTCACTGGTCGTTATCAAGCATACATTCGCGTCCACAAACACATATGAAGTAACAAAGAACACCCTGTCTAGGTAGTAAAATCAATGGTGGCATAGATTAAATTTAAGAAAATTGCCCCCCCCCCCCCGCCTTTCGAAGATAGCAGGAGTCTATTAAAATGGGTTCGTCCGTCCGTCTGTCTGTTCGTCACACGTTATGGATCACAATACCTCTCCTAATTGAGTTAGAATGTTCAAACTTGGTGTAGGTATTTATTAGGTCAATGCCTTGATGGAGTTCGAAGATGAGCATTTTCTGTTTTGGGTAAGCAGAGATAAGCAATTTGATTGGTTGATGCTTTGGGACAGGATAACTTTAGTTCTAATTAAGTGAGAGTGATGGAACTTGGTGTATAGTTTCATTACATCAATACATTGACTAAGTTCCATAATGAGTATTTTCTGCTTTGGCCTAGGAGCGATAAGCAATTTGATTAGTCAAGACTGTGGAACATAAGAACTCTGCTTTTAATTGAGGTAGAATGTTTAAACTTAATGTAGATGATCATTAGGTGAATATCTTGACTGAGTTCAATGATTAACATTTCGAGCTAAAGCTAAGACGAGCTAAGCAATGTCGTTGTTCGATGCTTTGGGACAAGATAACTCTGATAGAGAGTGATGAAACTTAGTGTTTTACAGAAGTAGCGTCATTCCAGAGGCGGATCCAGGAATTTTTGCAGGAGGGTTTTTGCCAGGTTCCTGAGAAAATATACCCCCCCCCCCCTCGGCTTGAATTTTTTTTTGAGGATTACATGGTATCTATCGTCATTTTGACGTATATACATACACATTGAGCTTTTTAAACAGATAAATCCAACATCCTGTTTGACGTCAATTTTTATTATGAATTAATACGATGACATTGTGATTCAATTTTATTCATGCAAAGCATTAATTGTGATGTCACATATATGTCTATATCAATATCTCGCGCTTTGAGTGCCCATCCTGTCGCACCATCTGACGATAAAGGATAAAGCACAATTATGACACTTTTGTCATAAAAAAGGTTGTTTTACAAAACATTTTATGTAGCCGAGGTGGGGGTGGGGGGCATCTAGAGCCCCCCCCCCCTCTGGATCCGCCCCTGCCTTCGGCTCATATATCAATTAAATAATTCGATGGGAGTAGTCATTTTGAATGGCATACGGTACTGGCGTTGTTCAACATGATTGGTCAACTGCAATCTTGTTTAGTTAAACCATTGTTTATTGTATTTTAACGCATTGATGTAAGAAAAACAGCTACATGCGTTTGTTTTCTGTTTTGGTGTGTATTTGTATCAATGTGCGCTCAGCCTTAAAGACAAACAAGCTGTTGGGCTCATTAGGATAAAACCTGGGGATAACAGCCAACTTACTGACATTCAGATTCAACAAAAAATCGATTATAATTGATTCATTATACTTGCTGGGAGGGAGTGGCAGACGTGTTGCCGAACTCCGTCATATGGCAGGGTAATGGGCAACGGTATTGGTACCATCAGTCAGACAGTCTGGCTTTTCAATGCAGCTTATCTCGATTGTATTCTAAATGGTGGAGAATACAGGCCACCAGAAGTATGGTATTTATAGATAAGGATTCTTTTCAAATGGGTAAGGTACTAGCAAGTAGCAATCTAGTCCCTTGTGCATAATAAAATATAGTTCTAAGAAATTCCCGTTTTGTTAGATAAACACTGCGATTTCCTTCACAATCACCCATGGATTCTGGTCCCTTGTTATTGTTATACGTAAACACATTACTTTAAAGGCTATTTTCTCTAATAAGTTCGCGTTATCCACGTTGCCTTTCACAAATGTTCCTATTTCAATATCGTTCGTACACATTTGGCCACCATCTTCACTTTTTGCAAGAGTCAAACTTGCTACTAAATTCCCTTCATAAATTCTGTCATCTGGATGAGACGAAGTACCGCTCATCACCACAACTCGTTTTAATCGCTGGGGACTTTGAAAAATAACAGTAAACGTGTCACCGTTTTTCGCACCCCCATGACTCCAAAAAAAACCTTCACTTGTGACGTAGGCAAGTTTTGGGATAAAAGTCAAGTAAGTTGACAAACTCGTGGAGATATCCGCAGGAGGATTGTCTCCTTTGAATAATTTGGTTGTGTTATCAAAAAATTTGTCTTTTAATCGCTGGAGTTTTCCTGGGAAAGACGAATGCAATCCCATATGCTGGAACAGCGTGGGTATTTTTATTATTCGACTGAACTGTGTCATTAAATTATTAAAAAATAAAAAAGTATAATCGACTGGTTGTTCAGTATAAAACATCATTAATAACACGGCAAGTCTTTCCATGTGTTCCGTCCTGTATAACTTTCCAATAAATCCCAGTTCGGAAAACTCCAAACAAATCCAATTATCTTGAGTTTTTATGAACTCGCTAATAGATGAAATATATCCCGGTCTTGTGTGAACATCATCTTCTATTTGCATATAATACGTGGAGAGATCCTTAGCATATTTAAACATAAAGGCATAATCGTAATTCTGCTTTGCGCGCCATTGTACGTAATCCTTTCCTTGGCCATAAGTTAGTCTTTTGATGTGGTTGTTAGGATAAAATGACGCCGGGGCTTGTATTAATTGGATTAAACCAGAAACTATATGCTCTTGGAATTTTTTCATAATTTCCGTTGATAACACACTCTTAACAGCTTGATCAGTATCAGCTAAGAAAATTAAGATTATGACATCTTTCTTCTCCGATTCTGACATACTGGATACCAGTGACTCTATTGTGTTTAGTAGATATGTGTCTCCAGTTCTGTTAATTGTTGGTACGCCGATTGTAAGGAAAGCTGAAAGACACAATGCGATAAAATTAAATAACAAAGATACGTAAAGCGGAGAATACGCTCATACAGCAGCTTTGTCTCGAAACAAAGATTGTAGCTGCTATCACGTTCACAAGCTTTTCGAAAATGAGGGCATGACTCCGGAAAGAAGGGCGCGGATCGCTGAATCGCTGAATATCGTTAGGGGGTCGTTCTCTGATGACCTCAATGGTTCAAACCAATTTTAAAATAATCCGTAGGCGTTTATAACGTTCATAAGGTTTTCGGAAAAGAGAGCATGAATCCGGGAAAAACGATCGCGGAAGTTGATTATCGATATGGATTGACCTCTCGTGACCCTATGCTTTACACAAAGTTTGAAAAAAATCCATAGCCTCTATTGCAAAACCATCAGTAACCACTCTGATTTCGAAATTCGGTAGTGTCCACTCGACACAAACCAGATCATTTCGGGACTAACATATGGTTCAATTTTATTTCAATAATTCGCGTGTACGTAGGGGTCTTTAGCAGTGGGAGGAAACCGGAGGACCCGGAGAAAACCCATAAGGTTGGACAGGCGACCCTACTCCTTGTCACGGAGAATCGAAACCACGCCAGTTGACTAAATTACAAACCTTATGATACAGCGCGCACGTGCTAACCATTCGGCCACCCAACCCCCCTTAGTATTTTCAATGAAAACTACCCACAGTCTGTATAACAGTAAACACACGATTACCATGCTAGATATGCACACATTTTGCAAGTAACGGGCAGAGTACAAACTAAAAACACGATTTTTTGTACATTCAAGGGCCATAATCCATGTAATTACGGTTTATTAATTATAATTTTTTAAAATGTGAATGTACAGGGTAGAAACAATGATCATAATGTTGTAGAAAAAATGTACCAAGATATCCTAGAAGAATTATGTGAAGGACTATACTCAATAAACGCAATGATAATAATGTACATACGAGATGAATCATACGACATGAAATAATTAGAATTACTTACATAGTATAAACGTAGAAGATATAACTTAGTGGTTTTTATCTGAATAGATATTAATTCACAAAGATGAATTTCTAAGTTGAGGATTATCTTTATTCGAAAAGGGGAAATGTGTGGTGTCTGTCCATTCATTGTGTCATTAATGTGTTTCCATACTATAGGTAAAATGTGTATAGACATGCACAGTTGTTATTGAAATGTACAGTTCCACCATGTCGATCAATAAATGTTGTTCAATCCTTTCCTGGTGTGATTCTTTCATATATAAACCCACAAATAGAATACAAAGTACATGTATGTACATGTATATGGGCTATTTCGCTACATTTTGTAAAGGTAAATTATGCGATTACGTTCAGATTACGTCTTCCCAAACCATTATAGCTCAAGTCGTAGGAGCACTAAAATCAAAGAAGCAAATCCCAGGATATTAAGCTAATGGGCTAAACTCGGGTATAAAGATGATGCCCTAACAGAGTATTGTTTTTTTTGTATCAAATATATCAAATAAAAAAACAATGAAATGAAATATGGTTTTGCCCGGACAGCCGCACTGCGACCTATTTTTATTTCAAAATCCAACTGTCAAAGGTTCTTTTAAGTGCACGCCAATGTGTATTCGAACGACTATACACTGTTTCTTGATAGGGCCCCCATCCTGCACAAATGACAATTGGGCTAATTAATAGTAACTCACCTTTATCACGTTGTGGTGTTTTAAATACAAGTGATTTATTTTTATCAACCACCATACTATATTCACAGCTACAACACATCTATAAAGAAAACACAAATCGTTGTAAAATGAATGGCATGTGATGGGTTTAACGTCTCGTCGTCCTTTTGTGTCCAACATATGGCTTATTACCATTTAGGATGACTATGTGTGCAGTGCGAAAGTAGACAATAATTATTTTGCTTCGACAGTTGCATGGGTAAATGAAATGAAATGGGGTTTAACGTCCTACTGTTCTGCTCCTAACCTGGATTAATGAAGACGGGCATACGCCATACAGTGTGCTATGAGGGAAATTTTGCCCGGACAGCGGCACTACGGCCTACTCTTATATCGAATTCCAACTGCCAAGGGATCTTTTACGTGCACGCCAATGTGTACACGAGACCTCGGTTTTTCGTCCCATCCGAACGACTAGACAGCTTTCCTTGTCAGCCCCTCCGCCTTGCATCACTGACAAGGGAGAACCACGCCGGAAAATCTGGATGAACTTTCTCGGCCAATGCAGGGATCGAACACCCGACCTCCAGGCTAGCGAGCTAGCGTCTTACCCACTTAGCCAAGTTGCATGGGTGAATCTCAGATATTTTGTTGCGGGGAAGACTAAGCCCATACGCGCTACTGACCATGAATCGTTTTTACATTAAAGATTTACGGGCCAAATCCCCGAACCTAATATAATATTAAAACCAGTTGGCTAGACCTGTTTAAAGGACAATATTGGTGCCAGTCATTATCACATATGTGATAGAACTAATTAAACACGTTCCAAATATTATTTTTTCACAGAGATCATTGCTACGATAGCTGAGTAATACAGGTTTCCTGAATCGGAAGTGACGAACGCCAAAGGAAAACACGAGCCATCCCTCTATATAACTTACTGATGTGACGAATGATAACAGATACACGGCCGAATTTCTGCTCACTTATAATTCCTTCCAAGACCAACAGTTGTTATATGGGACTGTAAGAGGATACCTGACAATTCAATAAAGTAATTGAATGTCATTAGATAAGAGAACACGAGAAAAATAGAAATAGTCCGTACATTCCCTTGTTTATATTCATTCTATACCTTCGTGTTCTCTTATCTAAAGGCATTCAATTCTTTTTATGAATTCTATCACATATGTGATAATGACTGACACCAATATTGTCCTTTAAGTAAGAAAATATATCGCAGTTTTTGTGATCTATAAATTTTTAACTTGATATCGAACAATGTAGGCCTTCACATATTGAAAGTAAAATGTTAACGATTGTAACGGGATATCAAATAGTTAATTATTATATCCAATAAAATAATGTCTTATCTTGTTTGTGTCCCTAAATACATTATTTATAGAGAAGACATTTCTTATTGATACTTATTGATACACGGTCCATGATATAACAACCTCCGCAGATTACACTTCGGCAACTCTAAATAAGTAATAACTACAAAAGCGTACTTCATAAAATCGATGAATGAAGGGTTGTTTAATAGATCACGCCAGAATATGATAAGTTATGTCAACATTTTGCTGATATCCGATTTCCCTTGAGGTGATATCATGGCAAAAAACTGAAACAAATAAAATAGTAAGTTTCAACCCTAGGTCCTGTCAGCCGATTTCAAATTGACAAATCTTGCACGTTTATATATTAACATACATATGATGATGAGTCTTTCAGAGCAGCTGATTTAGAATCTTCCATGGACATTAAACCCCGACTGTTGATAGACATATCAACGCCTGTATTAATATGACCTGAAAAATAGGTATTTAAACTTCAACGTAAAATGTGGATATTTCATAAATAGTACAATCACAGTTTGTTCTACACAAGTTGCCATCGATTTCCCATTGAAGCAGAATTATTGGCGATTTGAACTCCTCAAATGAGAAGTGGCAGCATGTGTTCTAAGCGGCATGGCCCGCCTCGAGAGAGGGGTTGGGGGTTTAATGTTCTGTCAGAACAAGAATCGGATTTAGATGAAGGGAGGACCCAGGCCCCTTACAATCTTCCACCTTCACGACTAGAGAAAGATGAATGTGTGTTTTAATATAATTTTGAGCAAAGTACGTGTAAGAAGGCTTATGATACCTGGATATTATGTATGGCTTTGTCCAATGCAATCTGAACAACAGATCTATCATTTAGTTTCGAGCGATAGCTACTTACGTACTACGTGTCCAATGAGGGTTAGTGCTAATTATGATAAGGCCAACTCAATTTTTCGTCATAGGTTACGAGATGTAAACAGGGCTAGCGCTAATCCCAACCCTAACCCTGGACCTAGCCCCAATGCTTAACCTAACCTTAACCTACAATCTCGCCAATTATCACGTGCCCTAACCTTATTTACATGTCAGCGCCCTTATCCCAACCCTAAACCTAACCCTGGACCTAGCCCCAATCATACCCAATGCTTACCCTAACCCTAACCTACAATCTCGCCATAATCCTAACCTTATTATTTACATCTCAACGACCTTATCAGATCAATCTCGCAAGTAGGGGAGAGCGGGGCACAGTGGGCATGATTTCTTTTTTTTAGTGAATTGACCAGAAGTGAAATCCTACAGAGAATCAAACTATGCACTCAGTTGAAGCCAGTCATGTGTTCGATTTAACAGTGCTGTTAAGAAGTTAATAAATTGAAACCATTTTTGTGTAGATCATTGTAAAACCAAATTTTTTTTTGACCCAATGTGCCCCGTATGTGGGGTACACTGGGTCACAGTTGGCCATCAAGTATGTTTCTTTTAAAAAAATGTATAGTAAACACACCGAAACTCATAAGAACTGTAAAAAGTAAATTTTTAGTTCAAAATATGAATTTGTTTTAAGACTTGAACACATATATGCTGCTGAAAATTTAAAAAAAAAACAGCTTAATATTGAATAAAAAATTCTTTAACTGGAGAAAAAAAAAATCTTTTATGTGAAAAACTCCTATGACTTGTAAGTCAGTAAGGATTCGTAACCTAGAACCAATACTTCCTTAAAAACAGCTCAAATATCCAGATTCTGTCTAAAATGGACAGATGAGATTTAGCTAAACTCGAAATGCTTATGCTCAGTGTGCCCCTCTGAAATCTGCCCCACTGTGCCCCGTCATCAACCATGTCAGAAAATTGAAAATGGCAGGAAGACATGTGATAGTATTATGAAACAAAATATTTCTAATGAGAGTCAAATACTATCTCCTTCACCTGGGATTTCAATTTTGTGGACTCTAACAAAATCTGGAGTAGCCAAGCAGTTTAACCAGTCCGCCAAAAATTCACTTTTGCGTCAGAAAAACAGTTAATGGCCGATAAATATTAATCAGCTTACATGAATGTATTGAATTTAGGAGGACAAATGGGGGCCGTATAGGGGAATTCCCCAGTGATGTCACAATTGAATTTTCCCCAAACAGTTAAAAATTACAAAGCCTGGCTTACTGTGCCCCATGGCTTACTGTGCCCCGCTCTCCCCTACCGTAGGCGTAATTAAACTTCTTAACTTGTGTCTTTAATGCGGGCTTAAAAATGTCTTATAATAGTGTAAGTAATAAAGTATAACGAATAAAAGATACAATACTTGGATACTTACTGCATGGTTGTAGTATAAGAAGTGTCTGTAATAATATTATACACCCTAATAATACTGTGAATATCGGACTCCCTGACAAAATTCGTAACTTTAAAATTCGCCTCAATATCACCCACATTTTATAAATATAAATGTCTTTGGCCCTGAAAAAAAAAAAAAAATTTCAAATTAACTAAACATACATGCAAAAGCTTTATTGGTTCGACTTATGTGATTCACAAGGTAGGCCTAGGCCATACCTTTCTACAAGTACAACACAAGTACAACAATGCAAATGGACATTTTGGGTAAGCCTTCATAATTTATAACATGATTGTCAGTCACACTAACAACATCGACGGCAAATTGCTGATTAATATTATTAAGCGAGTTTTACAGGAGATATTGTTGCGGAAACATGGTTCTCTACAACATTACCCACTCTCTTATTATAGCTTGGGTGTTAATAGTTACATTTACCGTAACAGAAGAACATTAAACAGCACCAAATCTCTATTTCTTTAACGATCACATAACCACGTGATAAAATAGAAGGGCCTAGACAATCTTGACGAACAAGGGAGGTCACTATAATAATAATTTAAAGTGATCAGACCAATAAATATTCATACCGCGCTACATCTACGTCACTGGTGCCACTCTTTAAATGGGATCCAACCATAAGAATAATTAATGTAAACAGTAACCCGCCTAAAAATTATAAGTTACCGTACACTCGAATGACTACGTTGTAAGAGAGCTGTTCGTTTCATTAGCAGATAATACCCGGAAACATTCTTCATTTTGATTAGTCATACAGAATACGTTTTTTTTTTAAATATTATTTTAAGGCGAATTTAGTACAGTAAGGACACTTAAATACTAGTATTTTAAAGGTACGTAAACAACTAAATTTATTGAAAAACGATCTGTTATTTGATACAATGAACTAACTGTTGAGCGAGTTTTCCGTGGTTTCAGATAGCACCTTCCTATTCAAACCAAAAGATATTCAGTAAGTCTACTATGTTTTTTTTTTTAAAATTCAGTTTCAATATAAACCTATCCCTTTTTTGAGAGGGGACAGGGGTCTCCATTTACTTAAGTGCGTCAGGACTCCCATGCGTTTTAATCCGGCATCGCAGGCATAAAGTGCAGGTCACGAGTCTAACAAAGACTCATATATCACATTGAATATATAAAATAATTTATTAAGTAGAATCAATCAAAGTGTTAACATTTACCATAATTTTAGGATTAAAAGGGTTAATATTGACCTATAAGAACTATAAAGGGTTAAAATGTATCTTAGCACTTTAAAATAACAAATCAACAACCATAAGAGTGTATTTAGATTATAAAGTATCAAGGAACCATCCCTTTATGTGGACAATATTTCAAAATTCCACACTGTCTAATTTTATCTTTATTGTTGGAGTACTAAGAATAAGCAGATTAATCAGATCAATTATACAGAAGTTAATGATGGTGATAATGAAAGATCTAATCAAGATTACATCCCACTTCTACTCGTTGCCACTGGCAACCTTTGATAAAACTGTCCTGTTTAATTGCAATACATGCTTAAAAGTATCCGTGTATCAGAAATGTACAGAAAGAGTACTGATCATTTCTGATACACGGATACTTTTATACTGTTTTAGATATCTATCAAGCAATAAGTAGCGGACGTTTAGTCCGACCCAGATCGCAATTGATAACGGGGCTCTAACCAAGGCACATGAAACAACTAGTCAAAATCATAGTAACAAAACAAAATGGGGGGAACTACATGGCAGTTCAAAAACATATACAATGACATTAAATTAACATAACAACATATTACAAAAATCAATTATTATACATACCAATTGGCATCTATTTCATAATTTGGTTTGATTTATATTAATATGCCAAATATATAAATTAGAATATTGAATAATTATTTTAATTAATTGTGATGATAGAAGGCGCAGTTCTCTTGCTGGACACTTCACAGGCATTGAAAATAAGCAGGATGAAAAAAAAAACGCCTAGAAAGTCATAAACTTTATTACAAATAAATTTCAACGGAAGAACCATCCGCCGATGCATACTTTCACCAGGAATGACCCACGTTTCGCATTTCCTTTACACTACATTTAATAATATCGCAGTCCTCTACGCCATAGACATTGTTTTGACGATGTGGTCTAAACAAACACGTGATTGTTTTACGCTCAGAGTATCATAGCAAGACGCACGTGTGAATACTACTCAGGTCGTCTCTCAACTGCGAAATCATTCTACCATGAAATGTAACGTGAGGCTCAGAAAGGGATAAATAATGAAAGAACAGAAAGTATTTGTCACTTTTCGGTTGAAACGACTCGATAATAAATACTATTTTTCACATTTTGCTTCACAATACTCGATAGAAATGTGATGTAAGTAACTTATTAGCACCTTTCCTCGGTGTATCGGTGAATATCAGGACAGTTTTGGTCGGGAGCCGCATCGGCTCCGCCTCGGCTGGGCCCCTCGACCAAAACTGTCCTGATATTCACCGATACACCTCGGAAAGTGTGCTAATAACTACTGCTTACAGTTCAGTTTTCCTAGGCCCATTTGAAGTGTTACCAGTTAACGAAGAGCCACAAAATAGTGTTAAGAGTGTGTCCGCGAGAGCACCATGCGGAGGGCGATAACTCTTAGGTTGGGGATGTGGACCAAATTTTTTCTGTGAGATGGGTTAGTACCCAAATACATCCCAGCAAAATATTAGGTTGATTCAGTTGATACAAATCTGGCAAATTGGAAAAAGGAAAAATATTTTTTAATAGAAAAATACTCAAAAAATGGGCTAATTTGGAACTAAATTTGTATGATCTGTTATTCGGACAATTGATTTAGACAGATGAAATTCTGGGCATTAGTAGGACCACACAGGCTCCTCATACACACAAAGTTTTAAGTTTCTACTGCCAATAATATCTCGGTACTGATCAGATATTCAACTCGCTATGAAAATTGAATTTAATGAAAACCAAAGTGTGAGAGGCTATAGTTCGTTTTTGGCAGGGACTAGGACCAAAGTTGAATGTTATCCACAACTAGCAACCTTCTTACTAACAAAATAAAAAATAAAAATTACCGGCACAGACATAATAAAAAAGCAAAAATAAATTAAAAACAACCAAAATTGAGATAAAATGTTCCGTTTATCAATACTCCAGATAAAGAATATGCATGGACATCTTTACAAATTTAATATATTCCATTTAAGCATTAGCAAGGATGATTTAGTCATGAGAGGGAGAAAAGAAATTGGGTTTCACGTCCACTGAACACAAACAGGTCTTTTTGGGACGAACATATGGTGATGCATATGTTTGGTCATCTTTACAAAGTTTATATATTCCATTCAGACGTCATCAAGGATGATTTTGACTTGAGAGAGAAATGAGGTTTAAGGTCCACTCCACACAAACTAGGTAAATTGGGGACTAACATATGATAGTTTTATTTCAATAATATGCGTGCGCGAAAAGAGAGAATCCGTGAGATTGGACAGACAACACTAGACCATGTAACCTACAAAGCTTGTAATGGAAACCACGCCACTTAACTCTATGACATACCTTATGATCTAAAGCACATGTATTAGACCACTTTTGAATTAACCAAGGGACACGTTTTATGAATGTCCATTGAAATTTACACAGAATAAATCTTATATAAATATATGATATAGTAATGAAATGAAACATATTTCAGCTCTCGGGTAAAAGATCACTACGGTGGCAATAGTTGGGGGGGGGGGGGGTCGCACATCATTACAAAAATGGGGTCCCAAAACTAAGAACATAGGAAGGCAGGTCAGAATCTAAGTAAGTGAACACTTCTGCTCGAAAACAGGTATATGTCAGAGGTTGGCATATGCAGTCAGGATTATCCTGGATTGTCTGGAGTGCCATGAAACCTGTTGTGATGTATGCAACTTCCCCTTCGGGGATTTCCATATGGAAAGCAAGATGGTCTCCTAAACAAGGAAACCGCCAGATATTAAATGCCTCTCCATGAACACTTAAAATATTTTTTCTTGCGGTTCTTCTTACACGAGAGAGAGAGAGAGAGAGAGAGAGAGAGAGAGAGAGAGAGAGAGAGTTTAACGTCCACTGGACACAAACTAGGTAATTTGGGGACTAACATATGGTTTAATTTTGTTGCAATAATTCGCTTGCGCGTAGTGGTCTTTAGCAGTGGGAGGAAACCGCAGGTCGTGGAGAAAACTAACGAGGTTCGATAGGGGAATGGAAACCACGCCAGTTGACTCAATGACAGACCTTATTACAGCGCATACGTGATAACCATTCGGCCATCCAACCCCTTTCTGACACGAGAACGTGGATAACAGATATCAAGTTTATGATAGTCATGGCAGCCCATAAATCTATACGATAATCTACTCCTAAATACAGATCTTAATAACCGTGGTCTGATCACTGCAAAATTATGCATGACTTAAAACCTCCCCTTCGGCTATCCAGCGAGCGTGAAAATCTGATTTTGTCACGAAAACGTTTTGATTTTTGACCGAAATACCCTATTTGACAGGCATGTTCAAATAACGAAATGGTGATGATCAGTATGCTGTTATAAAAGCCTGCCAAGCCAGCCCATACATTTATATACTCCCCTGCTACTAACTACAGAATACAAATGAGAATAATCGTTGTCTGATTCTGCAAAATTATACAGCAGTTACGCCCCTACCCTACGGTGATCGTGAACGTCCGATTTTATCACAAAAACTTTGTGATTTTTAACCAAAATAACATATTTGGCACGAGGAACGCTCAAATAATATAATATAGTACTAATGTTGATAATCAATGGTCATTTAAACTCTTTACGATAGTCATTGGTCATCAGTAAAAGAAGAATCGCATGGAAAACAATGATTTTTACACATTTTCAGAATATTGTAGCACACTAGTGGGTTTAGTGACGGTCAATTTGTTTCTTCTGACATATACTTGGACGAATGCCCTTCATAACCACACCCAGCAGTTCTAGGTCAGACCCGCCAAGAAGGAGCTATACACGTTTTAGGATGACCTAGTTTTCAACATGCGTAAAATGACCACTTTATGATAACTCACAGAAAATTCCACACGATCCGTTCATTGCCAAACGACTGCAGGATTTTAAGTCGACCACTTGGCCTATCATGCCTGACAGTATTTCGAGTAGGAGCGTTTGGAAATTTGGGCAAAATTGTTATTTGACCAAAAACAACAATTTCCAGTTATACCGGAAGTTGTCATTTATTTTTTTTTAATTCAATCCATCGTGTGACTTCTATCGCCTTGGGGTCCCCATAGACCAAGTATGATTGAAAATTACTGCCGCCTCCATCCCCACCAGGGTTATCGTTGATTTCAATTTTTGCATGGTCCTCTCGCGGACAAGTTCTTAATATTCTACCATTTAACCAAAAGGCACTTCTCGAATTTAAGTTTACTATCTCGCAGAATGATAAATATAACTTTAAATATTTATCAAAAGTTGACTCTGGTGCCGAAACTAATATACTACCTCGTAGTATATTTAGTAAATTGTTCACAGAAGACTTCAAATTACAGTGTTCTAAGCATAAACTCTTAGCTTAACAGTAAAGGAGTTTGTGAAGTCTTAGTTGAATCTCCAAATGGAAGTTCGCAGTTATCATGTTTCGAAGTTATTGATCTCAAGAGTTTGATCTTATAAAGCTTAACTGGGAAGTTACAACATCAAATGTGCCCAACACTACTTCAAGTTCTGATAAATGTACTGTACAGTTAAATTATTTGATGTGAATGGTATCAAACACCCACTTCCTGTTACAAAAGAGTATCTTTTGAAAGAATACCAAGATGTTTTACTGGTATTGGTAGTTTTCCTAAAGAGCCTTATAATTTAAATATTGATAATGGTATACCTCCTGTACAGCATGCCCCGAGACAAGTTCCTGTACATATGCAACAAATGTATCAAGATGAATTGAATCGTTTAGAGGAACTTGGTATTGTTTGTAAGGCTGAATGGATTAACTTAACAGTGACTACTCCTTAGAAACCTAACAGTCATAACATAAGAATGTGTTTAGACCCTCGTGATTTGAATTATGTTGCTTTGTTACGTAATCCATGTTATGTTAGAACATTAGAAGATGTTATACCTCGACTTTCTGGTGCTAAATATTTTAGTATCTCAGATGCTAGTAATGGTTTCTAGCAAGTTAATTTAGACGAGTCAAGTAGTAGACTTTGTACATTTAATACCCCATGGGGAAAATAACGTTGGACTAGACTACCTTTTGGTTTAAGTGTGCGCGGTGACATTTTTCAAGAAAAATGGATTTTGTTTTCGGTAAATTACCAGGTTTAACAGGTATCGCGGATGATACTTTTGTTTACGGTTCAAATGAACTAAATCACGACAGAAATATTATTAATGTTTTGGATACAGCTCGTGAAAACAATATCAAGTTCAATCCAAGTAAATTTCAATTTAAAGTTCAAGAAGCATCATTTTTTGGACAAAAATGGACACCAAGTGGACGAAAAGAAAATTAATTCCATTTTAGATATGAAACCACCAAATAACTTAACTGAGTTGCAGTCGTTTCTAGGTTTAATCAACTATCTACCAGGTTTTCTCCCGTATTAGCCCAAGTTTGAGAACCGTTAAGAAACTTACTTAAAAGTAATGTTCCCTTTCAATGGCAACAAGAACATTCTAAATCGTTTGATGAACTGAAGCATATCATAACAAGTGTTACTGTTTTAACGTTTTACAAACCTGATAAATCTAATGTCATTCAAGCTGATGATAGTTTAAAGGGTTTAGGTTGCGTTTTATTTACAATATGGTCAACCTGTTTGCCATGGAAGTCGACCTCTAACAGACGCAGAATCGCGCTACAGGAACATAGAGAGAGAGAACTTCTTGCTGTTTCATAATCATTAAAAAAGTTCCATCATTATGTTTATGGTAAAAAGGTTCAAATCGACACAGATCATAAGCCTCTAGAAAGTATATGGAAAAAATCCATTTCAAGTGCTTCTCCTAGACTACAACGAATGCTGTTACAAATGGCTAGGTACGAGGTTTTAGTTTGTTACATTAAAGGCAAAGTTTGTTACATTAATGTCATTGCATATGCTTTATATCGTGTTAGCGCGATGTCGGTACCTAATGATAGTGATGATGTTCAAACTATTAACATTGATACAGTTACCAAAGATGTGCCAGCAAGTCCAGCTAAACTCGAAGAAATTGGACAGTGTATATAAGTGAAAACCCTGTTCTATGTTTACTCAAAGAAACTATATTTAAAGGGTGACAAAAATTCATATCAGTATGTCCTTCTGAACCTAAACAATTCTGGACATATCGTGAGGACATATCTGTTGAAAATGGTGTAATCTCATAATAATAATAATAATAATAATAATAATAAAGTTTTATATAGCGTCTTCTCCATGTTGACACATGCTCAAAACGCTTTTTGTAATGGCTCTACTGGTAAAACTGTTGAAACAGGAAAGTCTTTAGTGCGGATTTAAATTGATTAAAAGTTTGTTGATTCTTGATCTGTTGTGGAAGTTCGTTCCATAATCTAGGACCAGCTGAACTGAAAGACCTATACCCATATGACTTCAAATTATATCTTGGAACAACTAGTGACTGTTTATTTTGAGAGCGAAGTGATCTAATAGGGTTGTAGTCATATAAGAGTTCAGATAAGTATTGAGGAGCTGCATTATTGCGACATTTATACACTAATGTTAGTATTTTGTATTTGACTCGCGCCTCAGCAGGTAACCAATGTAAAGAAGCCAGCACATTCTGGATGTGATCAAACTTATGTGTCCTTGTTACTATTCGGGCTGCAGTATTAAGAACCTTTTGGATCTTGGCTAGAAATGCTTGTGGGATTCCATAGAGTAAACTATTACAATAATCAATCCTTGATAAAATAAGTGATCTCACAAGTAGTTTACAAGCGTCAGCAGTGAGATAGTTTCTGATGTTGCATATACAGCGTAGATGATAGTAGCATGTACGGCATACCATATCAACCTGAGCGTCCATTGTCAGAGAAGGATCAAATATCACTCCAAGGTTTCGAACATTTTTGGAGAAATTTATTTCTGAATTACCAATGGTGATTTTAAGATCAGGTAGTAACTTGAGTTGTTGTGATGAACCTACTAAAAGAGCCTCTGTTTTATCGTCGTTCAATTTTAGTTTGTTCGCTTTCATCCACTGTTTAACTGCCAGCGAACAGTCAGTAGTTTTTTGTAAGGCATTTCTGATTAGCATAGGACTAGACACACCAATGAGTTGAGTATCATCGGCGTAAGAGTAGTGCCTCTGATCATAGCCATCGATCACAGACCCTAAAGCGGTTGTATAAAGAACAAAGAAAATGGGTCCTAAAACACTGCCTTGCGGTACGCCACAGTCAAGTTTAAACGGTAGAGATTTAGCCTCACCAAGTAGAACTGTTTGATGTCTATTACTAAGATATGATGTGATCCATAAAAGCGGTGTACCGGAAATCCAAAACTGGTTTTTAAGTCTATTGTATAGAATCTGATGGTCCACAGTGTCGAACGCTGCAGATAAATCCAAAAGAGTCAAAGATGCTACGTTCCCTGTATCCACTGCACACTGTAGGTCGTTGAGGACCCTCAACACAGTGGTCTCAGTGCCATGGTGGGGTCTGTAAGCAGACTGAAACTTATCCAACAACTCATATTTCGAGATATGGGATTGAAGACGGAGATTTACAGCTCTTTCCACAATTTTGGAAAGGAATGACAAGTTAGACACAGGTCTATAGTTTTTGAGAATATTGGGATCAAGAGACTCCTTTTTGATTAGTGGTCTCACCACCGCCTGTTTGAACACCGATGGGAAACATCCAGTACTTAAACTTAAGTTGACTAATAGAGTAATAACAGGAAGTAGAATGTCTAGCAGTTGAATGAGTAGCTTGGAAGGTATTGGATCAAGTGGACATGTCGTTTTGTTGGCGGATTTGATGATCTTTAAAATGTCATCCTGACTAAAACTCTCAAACTCGTTGAGTGGCACGACACCAGTCAAGTTCACGGGTATACACGTATTTGTATCACTAAGGACTCCATGATCAGTAAACTCCTTTCTAATTTTGTCAATCTTTAAGGCAAAGAAGTCAGAGAAAGAGTTTGCCAATTTCTCGCGATCATCTGAATGTGGCTGAGTGGCTGTGGATTTGGTACCAAGCAATGATTTCATGAAGGAATGACACTTATCAAGAGAGTTGGCATCTTCAGTCAGTTTTTCAAGACAGTAACGTGACTTGGCCTCTCTGATAGTTTTAGATACTCTGGCTCTTTCATCGTTATATAATTGCCGATGTACCTCAAGATGAGTAGACCTCCATTTCCGTTCAGCCAAACGACGACTTTTCTTTGCATCGTAATCAAATATTAGATATTACATGTATACATCAAGGACATTTAAATACTAAAACTGTTTGTTAAAGGCCAAAGAATGTTTATTTTGGCCCGGTATTTCAAATCATATAAAAGATATTACAAGTAATAATTGTTTATACTTATTTACAGTTTAGTAAACAACAACCTAAGAATCTTTACTGTTCCTAGTTATCCCTGGCAAAAGCTAGGCACCGATTTATTTGAGTATGATAGAATTCACTATTTTGTTAGTCGCGGATTATTTTAATAAATTTCCTATTGTTCGTAAATTAGATCGCACTACTTCATTATTTGTAATTAATCATCGTAAGTCTATATTTGATGAATATGGCATTCCCCAAACCATTAAGTCTGACAATGGACCTTAATATAATAGTTCTGAATTTAGTAATTTTTGTCTTGAATGGGGGATAGAGCACATAACTAGTTCTCCTTTATATGCACCTAGCAATGGTTTTATAGAGAGAATGGTGCAAACTGTTAAGAATCTTCTTAAGAAATCTGAATCTGCAAATCAAAATCCTTAATGTTTAAAACCAACCCAATTGACAACACACTTCCTGCCCATGTGTTCTTTTGAATAATAGAAATTATAGAACTCAAATTCCTTTTTTTGGTAAACTCCAAAGAACTCCGACAAATGAAGACTATTTAGTTTGTTTACAATCTAGATAAGATAAGCAAGAGATTCAATATGACAGGAATAATAGTAATCTAGATGTAAATCAAAAAGTTGTCACAGATGATCAAAATTGTAAATCTTAAATCTTGGTGTCAAAGAAGGAAAGGCTAGTACGACAGGATCTTGTTTTGTGAGCAATGAAAAAGAAAACAAATTTAGACGTAATAGATCATTCTTAAAACCTGTTCCAGATCTTAGTATTAATAAAAGTGGAAGAGGTCGAATTATTAAGCTCACTGACAAACTTTATCTTTAATATGCATATATGTTTTTCATTGGGTTTTACATGTATTCAATTGTTTTAACATTTAGGCATAATGTTTCGTGATTTAATTTCTGTTTCTATATCGATATTAAAATAGTTTATTATGCTTTAAGGGGCAGATGGAAACATATCTTTATTTCGTTTACTGTTATTGTAAAGTCAATCGATAATATAAGATAATCCAGATGTCAAGGTGATATAGTATTCTCCGTCGTTGTTCGTTACAAGCGCACGTTGTAACGCTACTCAACCTTATGTTGTAAAAGGTATGCCGTAAATATGCCATAGTCCACTCTACAGATTTAGTTTTCAAAGAACCTAACAGGACAATAAATATACAATTGTCATAGTTAACATTGTGGAAATTATCAGATTAACAAGCAGCTTAAACGGGCAATATGCAAGAGCTAAATCTGCCTATTGCAGATCTTTTTTTCTAAAATGTTATATAAATTATTGATTAGACATCATATAATTAACTCTCGGATGGTTGTGATATTCAGTAGATTTAAATACGTTTTGTGGTTGGTGCGGTTACCGTAAAATTAGATAACCGAGACCTTGTTTATTATCTTAAAGTTGCAATTTCATATTTTAAGTTATATTTTTAAAATTTATTAAAATAAAGACTTAAAATAGATGATATCTATAAACCGTACTGCCTTGTTAAAGAATAATCCTATTAATCCTATAATTCACTATTGCCAGTTGAGAAATTGGCAAAAATATAATTTTCAACTTCAAATTCAAACGTTTGAAGATAGCTATTCCATGGGGGGAATAGAAAAACAATGGAGGTAATCGTGTTATTATTTCCGGGGTCAAAGGATTTTTTAAGTAGGAGAATAATACCTATGATCGTATAATGGTGAGTTGACAACCTATTGAGCAAAAGACATACAAATAATTATGTTTTGACTTTCTTAGAAAATAAGAAATTATCGCTTTAACAACGGTAGTAATGACAATCGAGGCTAGATTATGTATCGGCGATGCTTGGCTCCGAGCGAAGTAATTTGACTAAAATGTTCAACCTATTCTCTTTCCATTATCTATTTCTTAGCTACTATAGAGAGAACTATTAGTTCTTTATCTAATCTTACCTAGATAACAAACCTCATCTCTCAACCCTCCGTGTTTTGAGATAAGAGATGGTCCTATATAGTTCCACGTAGCAAAGCCAAACGCGAATCACACCCGGCCTCAGTAAGCAAAATTGACAATATTTTTCATCAAACCAACTAGTGATTATTGTTATTTATAACATTTCTGCCACACCCAACTACAATTAAGCAGAAAATCCTACCTGACACGGGTACAAATCCCCTCTTTTTAAATCGAAGCGATAGTAGGTTGCTTTTTCCGACATTTTAAATTTACGTCTTTAACACGGGGCCTCGTGTGCAATAGCCAATCAAAGTACTAACTAGATCAGAGTTGCGCAGGAGTAATACGCCGTAATTATGAATGTCCGTATCAATTTTGATAAGAACAACGCTTGATTTACTTTATTGTCAATATTTGCTGATAAATGAATGTTGTTTCAGTAGATTGGGCTGCGTATGTGTAATAAGAACTAATAGTATAAAATTAACTTATTTTTAAGATGGTACATGCATTATAATTAAAGGCATCCAATCGTAGTTAAAAACAAGCACATCAGTATATCTCAACGTTTTTAGTTACGTTCTCGTAGCTAAATCTTACCTAATGCCGCTTTAAAGTTTAAAAAAATTATTATGAAATTATCACTTATTATAAACTGATAAATAAAAATTATGTCGATGAAAGCAGAATTCAGACAAAACTATTCCTTTTAGATACTAATTTCCTCTTTTACTTTTGATTATTTTTTTACTTTTTACTTCAGATCGCATTTTGAACCTGATAACCTATATACAGTGCGGGTCAAGGGGTTGGTTACGTTGCTATGTACGTTGGCCAATATGTATCTTCCATCAATAAGGCGATGAATGGGAAAAACCATGGTGATATTGGGAATATGATTCTTGGAGTTTGTGTATATCAATCAGCGTACACTTGCACGTTGCCCGAACAATAAAACGGTCAACAGAAAATATATCGACGAGTAGGCTTCACGGTTCTGGATGACTGAACAAAAACAAAAATTAATGTTTCTTCATTAAAATTTGAACGTGATTCTGTTATCCCACTATAATCCTAACATCTTAATTATCTCTGTTAATGTTTTTTTTATTATTCACATTCACGTTAAATATAATCTTTTGAATAGTATTGTATCATTTTAGCTTATATCATGTATATGTACACTGTTTATATGTACAATATTGTATATTTATATAATATTATAGAGTATTATAATGCCTATGAGTAACCGGGATAGCATTATGTTTAATTAATTGACAGTGTCGGTATACCCAATGTAGTTAGAGAAAGGTCACATATAACAGTCCAAATAGGCCCTAATCCTTGAAGCTATTTAAACTGAAAACTATTTTTTTAATGGTCAAAGAGATCGTCCGTCTTAACTATTAGTTTCTATTTAACGTCTAGGATCCGTTTATATCCCTGTAAACCTATTGTAATTTTCATCAAAGGCATTGTACATCTATGTCAACAATAGAAACATTATGGATAATGTGCCAAGTTTTATACCGACCCCGAATATAACATTATCATAATAACATTTTGTTTTAAATTATAAAATTTATAATTTATAAAGACCTGTAAAGTTAATCGCGTTTCATCACCCTAAGAAATATTTCATCACGAAATTTAGCGACAATAGTCAACGCCGCCCAGTATGGTAAAAAGCTTGGACTTCATAATACGCCTTAATATTTTGGTAGAAGCAGTTATCTTTAAAACACCAGATAGCAGACGAATTTAAAATCATAATTTCTTTTCGGGTGTATTTCTTATAGATACATTATTATTGTTTCACACTTGCGTTTTTAAATAAATGAAATGAAAACTGACTTTAAAGCTTACTTTTCTGCACCAAGTGGGCTAACTAAGACAAGGGCATGTTTATTAATCATGTATTGAGGTGATATGGGGTTCTTACACAATGACATGAATTTTCACACCCCGGACATGACCTGCAAATGAAATGCTATACTGAAATACTAGTTTTCTTTATCTGTTATAGATAATGAGTTTAATTAGCAAAGATTTTATCATTTAATTTAATGATTGTAAGATATTCTTCAATTTTAGATGTCAGCGGTTCATGTATGGAGTAGATTGTAGGACCGGATTAAGCTTGCATAGGGCCCCTGGCTGAAAATGTCGTTAGGGCCCTTGCATCAACAGTGTAAAGGGGGCAGGCTCTGGTCATTGTCCGTCACACTCACACAGATACAATTGTGTATGTTAGTGTGGTAGATATAGATGTAGTTGGCACAATCACATTCAACTTAATAAAAGACAATTAAGACATATATATTTATGGTATAACATTTTTTTAGAACTGGTTTTTGGGACCCTTTAATATTGGAGCCACTGACTACAGGCCAGTCACCACTACTCCATTCATCCGGCTATATTAGATTGTACTGTTGATGTACTATCAAGTCTTAACTCATAATTGGCTTTGATTTAAGCTGTCATCCAGGAAGCAAGTTAAAATAGTGTGTTATGAAAATGTTTTACCTTTATTTGTATTTCCAGCTATGACAATACACTTTTAAACACCCAGAAAAACTTCTGAAATTGAAAAAAAAATATTAAAGTTTCATTTAAACTTGTATTCTTCTAGAAAGAAGAAATATACTATACTAGGCGATTCGAGGTTGATGTTGAATAGGTAAAGCTACTCTTAGGTGTTAGATATTCGAAATAAAGATGTTTTAGGAAAAAAACTAGGTTTTTGCGAGTACTTTCCGCTTAACCTAGTTTTTTTCCTAAAACATCTTTATTTCGAATATCTAACACCTAAGAGTAGCTTTAACTATAACCTATATATATTTATTAGTGTCCTCGGGATATCCTATATATCTATTAATGATCTATGTATCAAGTCATACAATATTTGGTACACATAAATACCTACTGTAGGTCAGTATAAAAATATTATCACAAAGTGTCCCTTTAACGTTCAACCATAATAATTAATGTTATAAATAAACACTCGTGTTAGTTTTCGATAAATCTCTATAGTTTTTGACATTGATCAGCGTTACATATACAGTGCTGTACGCTAACACGCAAGCAGTCATAAAGTCGCATTTGGCATGTATCCTTCCCTACCACCAATACTCTGTAATTGTTCTTGTGTTTCCGAATCAGAATTATCGATAATTATAATCCGAGCAGCTTCAAAATCGTGTGTTCTGGATCCTATTCTAACATCATTCTTGAAAAAGTGCCTTCCAGTCATGTTGTCTGTCATGACAAATATCATCAATAGTGCCGTTACTGAAATACTCCAGATGCATTTAAATCGCCTATTGTATTTCCATTAATAAAAAAAAATCGAATCTAGACCCCAACATTGAGAAAACCTATCGCCCATTATCTAACTTGAGCTTCCTTTCAAAAACATTGGAACGGGTATATCGTTAGTCAAATTATAAATCATGTCTGTGATAATAATCTTATGGAGCAAGTAGAACCGAAACAGCTCTAGTTCGTGTTCATAATGACATAAACAACAGTCTGGACAATCGTGATGGTGTTTTATTAGTACTTCTAGATCTGTCTGTTGTATTTGACACTGTGGATAATGATATACGGCTTCACAGATTGGAATCAGAATTTGGAATTTCAGGAAACGCACTAACGCTTTTGGAATCATATACCAAAGGAACGCCACAGAGTGATTTGAATGGCATGTCTTCTGCTCCTCGGACCTTGACATCTGACATGTCTATGGAATCGCGCATTAACAGTATTTGTAAAACTGGTTAATTTAATCTCTGTAGCAGCAGTAAAATTAAAAAATATATTTCAATTGATGCAATGAAAACCTTAATTAACTCCCTTGTTACTTCTCGAATTGACAATTCTGACTCACTTTTATACGGCACTCCAGCTAAACATCTTGATAAGTTACAAAAACTACAGAATTCTACAGGCTGCCTTATTTCAGGATCATCTTATCGAGATCATATTACACCTGTACTTTATAAGTTGCATTGGTTACCAATTGTTTTTAGAATAGTATATAAGATTTTACTTTTAACCTAAAAGTGTTTAAATAATTTGATCCCTTCATATTTATCAGATCTTATATCTATACTAATATTTGTGACTGTCGTTTGTCTGTTTGTCTGTCTGTCTGTCTGTTCGGGGTTGGCGGCTACATTAGGTCTGCCCCGAGTCTGAAATTTGGGGTATAGGGGTAGCTCGGACCGGGGAGTAACATAGGCCAGGTGGCCTTAGTCTACTACTTCCGGTTTCGGAGTTTTGACCCCCGTGCGAAGCCGGTCTGTTCGGGGTTGGCGGCTACACTAGGTCTGCCCCGAGTCTGAAATTTGGGGTATAGGGGTAGCTCGGACCGAGGAGTAACATAGGCCAGGTGGCGTTAGTCTACCACTTCCGGTTTCGGAGTTATGACCCCCGAGCGAAGCCGGGTATCCTGCTGGTACTTATATAAACCTAGTCGTCAATTAAGATCTTCTGAAGATTGCTACCTACTTGTTGAGAAAAAAAAGCAAATCTTGTGTCTTTTGGTGATTAAGCTTTTTCAGTTGCTTCACCTAAACTATAGAATAAACTTCCTTATATTATTCGCAGCAGTGTGTCCTTACCCGTTTTTAAGAGTCAACTTAAAACTTTTCTGTTTAAGAAAGCTTTTAACCAGCTCCTGATGCCGTCTGTTGTTATATATATTTTAGATCAAATCTATTTTATATTTAACAGATTTAAACTTTTGTTATTTCTATTTCTATATTTTAGATAAAATTTATTTCATATTTAACAGATCTTAACTTTCGTTATTTCTATTTCTTTTGTATTTTATCATATCTATGTGTGTATCATATTGTAAAGCGCTTCTGAACACTGTTGTGGAAGAGCACTATAGAAATGTATGTACATGTACAATAATAATAATAATAATGATAATAATTATGCTAGGTTCCCACTGTCGCGACGATTGATCATTTTTAGCTGATCGTGGAATTCTTATTTACTTGTTTAAAATTTCACGTTTGATTAAGAGGTGATGCGAGTAGATATGATATGTTCTGGTACGATTTGGTGCGCTTGGATAGGATATGGTCACGACTGGTTAATTTCAGGTGACAGAATCTATCACAATCTGGTCTTCCGTTCAGATAGAATTGTCTCTATTGACTCCACGGTCGTCTGGTACGTGCAAATAGGTTCGGATACCTTTCGATACGATCACCAGGAACCGATGCGCGCTTTTGCAACAGGATACGATTGTGGTTGTGGCGTCTCTCACGGTCGGAATAGAGAGTGGTCACGTTTTGAGCTGCGATTGGACTCTAACGGGTATATTATATACCGCCCGACAAACCATTATATCATATACATTGCATCTTAACAGAGCGTGGTATTTGTATTGCCCGAGGCTGATCCCGATCACCACGATCTTTCACGCTTTGTTACGATCCAATACTACCGCGATTAAATCGTGTTGATTGTAGAAAATTTAGGAACCGTCCAAAACTTTTCTATGACTGATCTTAAGATATAATAAAACCTGATAGGATCATCACGAGTACTCCTGGATCAAAACCACGATTCCAATCGCATCAGAGCAGCGGGGGGGGGGGGGGGGGTCTCAGGGGTGCTGTAACACTGACGGTCAATGTATATCTATGGTCGACAATTTTTTCATGGGGGAGGGGGGGGGGTAAACTTTTTGCAGGGGGTGGGTCGATTAGTTTCGATTGATTTCATGCCGCCATGAATGACCGAATGGTTAGGACGTCCGCACTGTATCATAAGGTCTGTCACTTAGTGAACTGGTGCGGTTTCGATCCCCCGGTTGTACCTTACAATTAGGGTCGCCTGTCCAACCTCATGGATTTTCTCCGGTTTCCTCCCTACGCGAAAGCGAATTGCTGAAATAAAACTGAACCATGTGTTAGTCCCGAAATGACCTAGTTTGAAGACGTCTGAACGATAACTGATTTCTATCCACAACCATCGAGGCCAATATTGGAGCTATTAATTTTTGTTTCAATGTTAAGATTACTATCTAAAAATAACCAGCGGCCTTTATTTTTGTTAAATCTAACATTGTTTTATTTTTAATCGAAGGCCATTAGTGTTTTGTATGATTTTGTCGATATTGTTATGGCGTATCTTTAGACCATTTTAGTTTTGCTTTGTTTGAAGTTCGAACTAAGATGCTTTAATATGTTTTCAAGTCTCTTTTGAGTTTAGATCAACAATTTTGTACCAAGACACCCCACCCCACTCCACAATCAAAAGAGTTATTCAGGGGTATCCTATATCACATTAAATGTTTTACTAATTTATAAGATGATCATCATTTATATCAACATCACAGGCCCTCCGCCCTAATACACTATCGGTTTTTAAGGGTCACTCAACTGTTTGCCATCGCCTCTGTATATAACCTGGTTTCCCAACCTCTGGGTCACGAAACTTTTGAATAAATACTATGTTTTCGTGAAAACCATATACGAAGGCTAGCTGAAAAGTTCTAAGCCTGCAGGGGATAGCTTGGGTTGAAACAAACCTTTGCTACTAAAACGTACAATAATCACTGAATGAATCATAGACACAAGAACTGCAACTATAGTGTTATTATTATCTTCGTACCAGGCCATCTTGTGAACCAACCCATTGAAATCACCAGAAATAGATAAAACCGGCTATAGGGCATCAAGTACCTGCAACTGAACGGACTAACCATAACACAAATACATGCCGACATGGTTTCTACTTTAGGGGATGATGCCCCTTCCTTTTCGACAGGGCTAAATCTATTTGTTAAGGTCAGCTAAATTTTCGTCAAGGTCGCTGGGATGTAAACAAGGTTAGGGCACGACGGCACGTGATTGTTGGCGAGATTGTACGTTAGGGTTAGGATAAGCATTAGGGCTAGGTCCAGGGTTAGGGTTTGGGTTGAGATTAGCGCTAGCCCTTTTTATACATCTCGTGACCTTTGACACAACTTGAAGTTGGCCTTATGTGGAATTTAAGCGTGGCAGAATCAGCCTTGACAGCAACCATTCAAGCAGGCCCGTGGGGGGGGGGGGGCAGTTGGGACACCTATACGTAGGCCCGGGGCCTAGAGGGACCCGGAGGTATGCCGAGTAATATGTTTTTAAAAAATTGTCGGTATAAATTAAAGATACAATTTTGGAGATTAGATAAAGAGCTAATAGTTTTCACTCTAATACAGTAGTTAAAAACTAGATAATGTAAAGGGAATTTGCTGAAAATTTCAGTCAAATTGATCCACTCTGATAGCCCCGATCATCATTACTAAAGTTGGGGCGATAAAAAACATAGTCTCGATCATCCATTTCATGATTAAATTATGAATGGAAGTCGAACAGTAAATTGGAACCTAATCCAATAAACATCGCAGGCTAGCGTTGCCATCGAGAGTTCATTATGGTCTGGATAAGTTAATTAATGTCTAATTAATAATTTAGATAACATTTCAGGCCTAAGGAAAGACCTGTAATAGGCAGATTTAGCTCTTGCATATTGTATGTTTAAAAAGAAAAATACACCATTACTTAATCGTAAAGTAGAAGAAAAATGGGCGACTTTTCTGAATGTGGGTACCTATAAAGTGGCGTGAGATTAGAAGCGGATTCTGTCAGTCCACGTTTTGGGGGGAAATTGGTGAATTTATAAAATATAAGCCACCTATCAGGCCTTTCACGCCATGAGGCCCGGCTCGTCCACGTTCCGTTTGAGGCTCTCGGCACCGTCAGGGTATCCGGTCCCTACTCCGGGCCTATAGAACAATAAAATGATGATGAGCACGCCAGTGTTAGGTACATATTTTATGTTATGAAAAAAAAAAATATTTTTGATATTTTGGCATGTTTGTTCTTCAATTTGTTTGCTTAAAATTTCCTGTCAAAATCGTGCACATCAGAGTATTATTACGTTAGTTAAACTCCTGGACCCTGTTTCTAGAAATTTTAACTAAAGATAAAATCCAATTTTAGTAGATACTTCAATTTTGATTGGATAAGCACTAGAATCAATCTAATATTATCCAATCAATTTACTAAAATTTGGATTTTATCTTAGTTAAAATTTCGTGAAACAGCCCCCTGGGCCCCGATTCATGAATTTTAACTAAAGTTAAAATCCAAATTTTAGTAGATACCTCAATTTTGATTGGCTAAGCACTATAATCAATCTAATATTATCCAATCAAATTACTAAAATTTTGATTTTATCTTAGTTAAAATTTCGTGAATCAGACCCCTGATCTATATTTCGTTCCGTTTTTTATATTCTTTCGGTGGGTCGTCAGGGGCCATACGAGCGGCTTTTGATCCCATGACGTCAGCGTTGATGTTTTTAGTGGGATACCCACTCGCTACAACAAGACCGTTTCATTGACTAATCCATCCCATTAACCAGAACGCGGGTTATATAACAACTTTTCATCCTAGTGTAGTAAAGACACTATAAAAAACGATGGAAATTGGATAATCAGATTGGTTAAACTAAAACGCAGTACTATTTGGTATGTCATAATATGTTGTATTTAAAAAATCCCCTTTCTGTCTTTTATCAAAACGACCCCCATTTACTCCAGATATACACTAAAGTGACACCATGTATCTTTCAAACATTAAGAGCCGAGGAGGAGAGAACCCAGACCCCCCCCCCCCCCCGTCTTGTCCAGTTGCTTGTCTCGGGGCCCGGGGGTCCTGCAATCAACATAACATTACCCGGTTGCATGGGATAGTGATGGCTGATTGACTACTCGACATACCGCCATATCCCATATTAGCTGTGAGATAATTCTATATATAAAGTTGGGATTGTGTTATTTTATTGTGACATTCGTTACAACATACTCTCACATTCTTTCCTATACCTGTAAATTTAAGAAATTGACTCAAGACCTATGTTGTCATGTATCCTTTTGTAATTTACATAAATGTATTGTTGATTCTACATTCAATTATTCTGGTGTCGCTGTTTAATTCGATACCTAATTTGACTCGGTACCCTTTACGAAGTAACCATAGTCTTGGCCTATAAGATATAATATTATTAAATGTTACCCAAATACTTCTCTAATAATACGTAAAACAATAACCCGTGATAATAATCCCAGGAACCACAAAGATGTACGACTGATGATAATTCACTAGTATCCCATAAACTGGAATGTTACCTGAATACTTCTCTAATAATACGTAAAACAATAACCCGTGATAATAACCCCGAGAACCACACAGATGTACGACTGATCATAATTCACTAATATCCCATAAACTGGAATGCAGGATACGGAGAATCAACCTGATCCGGTTACCAAATCAGCCGTGACACCATTAAACCCGATTTATGTCAAAAAAGGAAGTAAAATCAATTTGAAAGTATTATAACAATAGTCTAAATCACATTTGAAATTATGGGGTTTATTGAAATTAATGTTATATATATTGCTATATTTGATATATTTCAATATATATAACACGTGTGTATTTGAAATCTTACAAAATCGTATGTAACATTTTATGTGAAAATACATGGATAAACTAACGTACCTTTCGAAAACAGGTTCTTTTATTAAACTTCATACCACAATGTTACTGCAGGGAAATGAATATCAATCACGTCTATAACACTAGAGTATAAGGCAGCCTAAAGTTTAAAGCTATTTTCCTTTAGAAGAATATTCACAAGGCTGTACAAAGACATTCTTTATCACCTACTAATCATATGTGTACATTCTCGTATACCGACCAAATAGCCAATGTACATACTTGCATTATAGATATAGTTAGCATACAGTTCAAGTCCACTGTCAGTCAAAACCCGTCATGCGCATTAAGTAACCCATTTGCCGATGTGTTTTCAATGATAAAAAAACAAAATAAAATGAATGGGTATGAAATGATAAAATCAAACATAGTAGGTAAGTGACGTGGCAGTGTATTTTCATAGTATTATGTTTGAACAGCTTGCGGTTGCCTTATATTTATTCTCCCCCGCCTTTCGAAGAAAGTAGGGAACTATCAAAATTGGTTTGTCCGTCACATTTTTGAAATGAAATGAAAGGAAATGAAATGGGGTTTAACGTCCTACTGTTCTGCCCCTAACCTGGGCTAATGAAGACGGGCATACACCATACAGTGTGCTATGAGGGAAATTTTGCCCGGGCAGCGGTGCTACGGCCTACTCTTATATCGAATTCCAACTGCCAAGGGATCTTTTACGTGCACGCTAATGTGTACACGGGACCTCGGTTTTTCGTCCCATCCGAACGACTAGACAGCTGTCCTTGTCAGGCCTCCGTCCTGCATCTCTGACAAGGGGAAACCACTAGTGTTCGGATATACGAACAAGAATACTATTCGAATATTCGACGGGTCTTGAAATTTGTATTCGAATAGTATTCGAATACTATTCAAATATTTTCAATTTTTAATATAAATATATTTAAAGTGGTTTGTATTCAATTTATTATAATTTCTAATTAATTATGAAATACGTGAAATTTCTGTTGACATGTGAAACGATTATATTTTAGCAATTGCCAGTGGATCTTTTACGTAAACTGCCAATGTGTACACAAGACCTTGACCTTCCATGACATCGCATCAAGTAGACGCGGACCTAAACCATACTCCAGTCATCTGCCATCTCCGTCAGATGCTCTTTTAGTTTATCCGAGGTATGTGAACCTGGACATGATTTCACTTCCAGAGTCTTAGCCACCATCTCCCAATCTGGTGATACAAAATGAGCGGTTAAATTAATGCAAGACTCATTTTGTTCATCTGTGGTCACAGGGCTAACTTATGACTTGGGTCATTCCTGATTTGACGTTCGTCGGAACGAACGGCATCATAGATTTCTTCCATTCTTATTTCTTCCATTCTTTTTTTGAGTGTTTTACTTGACCGTAAATTGTGTGATGGATTCAGGGCTTCTACCAATTCCCGAAAATGGTCATTGTCAATAAGAGAGAGGGGCTGATAATGCTTGGCTACAAACTTGATCAATTTCGCAGTTTTTAGAGCAAATAGAATAAATAATAGATATTCGAATATGGTAATTGCTTTTCGAATATTATATTCGACGAGCGAATATTCGAATATTCGTGCCGAACACTAGAAACCACGCCGGAAAATCGGAATGAACTTTCTCGGTCAATGCGTGGATCGAACACCCGACCTCCAGGCTAGCGAGCAAGCGTCTCACCCACTTAGCCACGTGATCCCAGTCACACGTTTTGGGACACTAACTCTCCTTCTAATGGAGCTAGAATGTTTAAACTTGGTGTAGGTGTTTATTAGGTGAATGTCTTAACGCAGTTCGAAGATGAGTTAAGCTAAGCAGAGATAAGCAATATGATTGATTGGTTGATGCTTTGGGACACGATAACTTTGGTTCTAATTAAATGAGAGTGATGAAACTTGGTGTATAACTTCATTATATCAATATCTTGACTAAGTTCGATAATAAGCATTTTAGGCTTAGGGTAAGCAGACCGATAAGCAATTTCATTGCTCGAGACTTTGGAGCTTGATTAGTTTAATTGAGCAAGAGTGATGAAACTTGGTGTATAGTTTCATTACATCAATACCTTAACTAAGTCCGATGATGAGCATTTTCTGCTTACGCCAAGTAGATACTTCAATCTGATTGGTCAAGACTTTAGAATACAATAACTCTCCTTCTAATAAATTGGGGTAGAATGTTCAAACATAATGTAGGTGATTATTAGGTGAATGCCTTGGCAGTGTTCGATCATGCGCATTTTCCACTAAGGCTAAGCGCATAGATAAACAATTTGATTGGTAGATACTTTTGTTCTAATCGGATGAGAGTGATGAAACTCAGAGAATAGATTTATTATAACAATACCTAGACTATGTTCGATGCTGAGATTTTTCTGCTTAGGCTAAGTAGCGATAAGAAATTAGTTTGGTCAAGACTTTGGAACATTACACCTCTGCTTTTAATTTGCGGTAGAATGATAAAACTGGGTGTAGATGTTCATTAGATACTTGAATGTCTTAACTGGGTTCAGTGATCAACATTTTCCACTAAAGCTAAGCATAGCTAAGCCATTTCATTAGTCGATGATTTGGGACAATACAAGATAACTTTGATTCTGACTGATGGAGAGTGATGAAATTTTTCTCTGGTCATATTTTGAAATTCTTTTCTCTTGGCTAGTACTCGCGTTGTGTATTTACTTTTCTCTGCAGCCAAGGCATTTACCTACTAGGAACAACAATACAACAGTTCGTTTCGCCATTTTATGTCAAGCATTGTAGATATTGATTGCAAAGGTTTAAACAACGGTATACATAAAGCCATTCTCTACACCACACTCTTGTACAAGTCTAACTGGTGTGACTAGACTTTGGAAAACCATTACATCATCAAATAGTCGTCTAAAGCATCTACCTGATGTCTGATCTCTAAAGAATCCAATGCGTGTCTAATCTCTATAGAATCTAGAACAATCTTTTAACATGGACAATGGCCCTGAGATAGCTGTCAATTATTCGATTGGCCAAATGTCGTAATTAATTATGATGGTTGGTTAATTAAGTCTAACGATGTAACGGTAATTTTCCACCAGGATTGTCAGACGTGATGTCCTATTTTTCACCCAGAATGTAATGTTTATCAAATTATAACTGATTTTTTTTTATATCAACTTATCAATTACTTCAATTTGTCTATGTGATATAAGTCTTGTCTATGAATATGGAACCAGCAACAGGATCGCGGACATAATATTAATATAATACTCACATTATATAGACAAACACTTCCTATTCACTACTTTCCAGCCATTCTGGATTCTGGAGGCAGCATCATATAGGCTCGATTGTAAGCTCTTTTTTCTCATAATAGTGAGGCATTGGAATTGGTACATTCGTATAGTCTTTTAAAAAAGATATAGCAACCCAAGTCCCAACACATTTTTATGTGGACGTATATTTTTGTCTACAGGTCACAATTTTATCCGATTTTGATGAAATTTCAAATGGGTGTAAGGGAGATATGAAATCGCCGAAAATAAACGACAGCACTCTGTGGATAAATAGCGAATTGAAAAAAAACCCCAATAACTTTTAGAATTTTTAACGTATTTAGCGGGTTTGTGTGTGTGTGTGTGTGGGGGGGGGGGGGTAGTTTGTGGTCCGTCTAGATGTCACAATTTTTATCCGATTTACAAAACCGTGCGACTATATCACCGTTACACCGCTTTGACCCGTTTAGCTCGGCCCCACTATAAATAATATTACACTAATTTGGTTCGTTCTATTTACGAACTTATAAATTTGACGACCTTTTAGGATCGATTAGGGAAGACCAGAGGATCAATCAAATGAGAAAAAGATCGTAATTACTGCATAGTTATACATGTAATTACAAGATAATCAGAATATTTTCTTTTTTCGATTGATTGACACTATTACACTGTTAGTCTTCCGTAATGGATAGTACTATACATGTATAATAATAATAAATAATAATAATAGTTTAAGCCATATGCCCATAATACACTCAAGACAAGATCATAAAATTAAAAGCATAACAATATTATCATTCAAACTCATACATTCAATCAGGGTTGATAATTTCATAACTTCTGTTTACTAAGCTAACGTTCTCTGGTTTACGCAGCCTTATAAAATAACTATTTATATTACAAACCCACCCGATTAGATTTTATTACATACTTCGAGAAGGTATTTGTTGAGTAATAAAACCTTCTAGTAGTTTATCGAGGGCTGGCAGTTCTTACCGCACGGTACAAATATTATCACCACTAGAAGCAAAAAATTCCAGAACAAGCCAGAACTCATACCAAATGGCCACTTTATACAAATTAGTATTTAGGTGAATACTAACCCGAACCCGAACCCTAACCCTTTTAAGAGAAGTAAAATCTAAATTAGACCCAAGTTCAGTCTTTTAAAAAATCAGTTTCAAATGAATATGAGTTCTTGAGATTCAATTATACTCTAGGTAATATAACGTTCAATTTAATCAAAAGATAGCTTTCAAAGCAGGTTTTGATCTTTGCAGATTAATGAAGGATTTTTTTTCTTTCGTTTTTATCGTTTGCCTATTAATTACATTCCTCGCTTTGTTTTAATTATTCATTCGTTGCCACGGTGATGATATCAAATCAGCAACTAAAAGAAAAAGAATACTTCTACTGCGTTAATGCTTAATACGAAATTTAAAACTGAATTAGATTAACAGGTTCTGCTTCTATTTTGATTATTGCACGCACGCCTCAAGTGTGATACAGAAATTAAGTGAAAGGTGAGATGTGATCTTTCTGGAAAACTCTCATCCAATTATTTTGTGTGTGGCTGGGTTTTTTTTCGGCTATTGTATGTTATGTTTACATTTTGTTTTGTAATACCGGTCATTTTTGTAATAATTGGCTTACAAAGATGCCGGTTTATTCCTGAATTCAATATGAGACGTTTTTGACCATCCATGTTATTATAAAAAAGGTTAACATTACACAAACGGTTCTCTCCCAATTCAAGTACTAGCCACTATACGTACTATTTTTAATGGCAATTTTTTTTTTTTTTTTTTTGGGGGGGGGGGGGGAGGGGAATAGAGTGAATGTGTTCACTGCAGTGGGAATGCCCCTCGGGATTTATATGAATACTTATGACCTGCATAATACAGCCTTTCGGGCTATTCACTAAATAATCTTCTACTTTCGAATCACGCATCATCACTGATAGAACACGTATTAATAGAAATAGACTATATGATATGTGTAATGCTTTTATCAATAACACAATAAACTATTTTTAAATTTTAAGTTTAAAGTACTTTTTAAAACATGTTATCTTTTATTATAGCAGTCTTTAAACTGCATTAAATGAAAGTAGTGAATCATATCATAAACACACAATAACGCTCACTCCCTAAAAACACTGCTGTGAATATTTATGTCTCTTATGAGTCATAAAAAACAATTATAAAACAATTACCGGTATATACAATATACAACAACTTAACAAATCCGTCTTAACATAATACATTAGTCCAGTTTTGAGATGATTAATTACTAAGATCAGGTTTTATTTTTGGTGACTTTAGTCTATTTGCACACCGTATTGCACAATATATTTCTAGTATCTACACGTTAAATCTCATAAAAGGATTGCCAATTTTCTATAAATTTATGTTTTGCGTTTACAATAGGCCTTTGCACAATATATACTGAGCGCCATGGAAAACGCATCCCTTAGTTTTTCGTTTAACAAAATGATCCTGTAAACATATCTTATTTATTTTGCTTCTTATTGTGAAGAATACTCAAATGGGAACACATCAATAACAACACATTTGTACACTTATGGATGTTTAATCTGTAATCAACGGTACAAAGTCAGAGTCAGGGGTCAAAACCAAAAACACGACACAGATGTCAGTAGCGCGTGTGTCCTCCACGGGCTCTTACGCACGATGTGCAGTGACGTCGCATGAAATTTACCAATGTTTGAAAGAAGGCCTGGGGCAAATTGTTCCATTCTTGGACAAGAGCAGCTTCTAAAGCAGCAATGGTGTGCATCTGTGGTCTCCGATACAGACGGCGTCCAATCTCATCCCAGACATGTTCTATCGGTGCCATGTCCGGAGACATGGCTGGCCAGTCCAAGACATTGATGTTGTTAGCAGCCAGGTAGTCCATACTAAAACGGGCGGTACGCGGACGTGCATTATCCTGTTGGAAGTGCTGAAGTTGTGGGTGCACTCAAAACATCGGAACAACAATTGGTTGCAAGACATCATCACGGTAGGCTACAGCATTAACGCGACCCCTGCAAATGTGTAGGGCGGTCCAGTGATGAAATGTGAAGCCTCCCCACACCATTACACTTCCCACCCCATACTAAAACGGGCGGTATGCGGACGTGCATTATCCTGTTGGAAGGGCTGAAGTTGTGGGTGCACTCAAAACATCGGAACAACAATTGGTTGCAAGACATCATCACGGTAGGCTACAGCATTAACGCGACCCCTGCAAATGTGTAGGGCGGTCCGGTGATGAAATGTGAAGCCTCCCCACACCATTACACTTCCCACCCCATCGATTCGTTTCGAAGACGCAGCAGTCTGCAAGACGTCTCCACACACGTTGACGGCCATCAGCGTGATAAAGATGAAAGCGACTCTCATCACTTTGCCAGTCTACTGTTCTCCATGTCTGGTGTCCTTGAGCCCATATCAAACACCGCTGACGGTGATGATCCCTGAGGATAGCTCCAACATAAAGTCGTCGTGCACGGAGTCCTACTTCTCTTAGACGACGACTTACTGGTCCTTGTCTTCCGACGACTGCAGCTGCACCTGTTCGAGTCGCTGGGCGGAATCTGTCACGCAGATGAGTGACCCGGATGTAGCTGTCTTGAGCCTGGGTTGTAACGCGTTGTGGACCAGGACGTTGACGATCACGTGTTGATCCAGAAACTCGAACACGTTCCACCAACTTTACAATAGTGGACTGATGACAATTGAAGTGTCTGGCAATAGCACGTGTAGACATGCCAGCCCTGGACATCCCCATGGCTTCATTCCGTTGATTTTCAGTAAGTCTCGGCATCTCTAGCTCGATTCCTTTACGCGTCCAACAACAAATTACGACAGATTGACGTTTCACAGTTCATGTACTGCACATTAAGTTGAAACATGCTTTTAAAGGGCTCACACACAATGCTGCACGTGAATATTGGGTTTTTCATGTGCATCTCGTGCAATTTTGTTTTTGCACACGGGCCGATATTTTTTGCGTTTGGGAGCATTGTGTGAAACAATAGTTCATAGTATTGCATAATATTATACATACAAAACCACCTAGTAATAAAATATTTGGGAAAAAAAGTGATGCGTTTTCCATAGCGCTCAGTATTTTCTATACATTTATGTTTTGCGTGTACAATAGGCCTATTGTCACAGAATGATATCAATTTCAATTTTATCTGTAAAATATGATTACAATTATACTCGTCGTATAGAATGATATAAAATTTTTTGACAGATATGCTTACAATTATACTCGTTGTTCACCATTTAGATCATTTTGGCGGCGGTAATATTAATCACATGGAGGACCGTTTTCTTACTCGACTCGTTCTTTATGGCGGGGTATCGGGTTCAAAATGCAATCTAGAGTAAAAAGCAGAAAGTCAACAGTAAAAAGTAGAAAATCTGAAGTAAATGGGGATTTTTTTTATCTAAAAGGGTGAAAACCTATAAATTTATGTACTTAGTCAGTAGAAACATCAAGCTTTTCAACTTTTAATCGTCATAATTCTACTTTCATGGACATAATTTCTACTTTCTACTATCAACTTTTGACTTTCCGCTTTCTACTTTCTGCTGTCAACTTTTGACTTTCGACTTTCCACTTCAGATTTTCTACTCACGATTTTCTAACGCAGATTTTCTCCAATATTGTGGTGGCTGATAGTGGCCATGTAATTTTTCGCTATTTTCATAACCAGACACACGACATTACAACAATATTAGTGAGAGCATACATCAAAGTAGACTTGGATATTAGAGACTTTTGGCAAGTGTAAATTCCTGGTCCGCATCGCGTATCCGTATATCAACAATCTTAACCCCGTTGATTAATTGTTAAGTCAGGTGGAATATATATACGAGTAGAGTATTACACATTTGTAATAAACATGTGCATTGTAATAAACATATGCAATTTCGTTAATTTAAAAAAAAACATCGTCCAAGTATATATGCAGCAACTTAATTGTTGACATGAAAAAATAAATATAAACATATATGTGGGAGGAAACTGGTGACCGTGTCTATTCATTTAGATGGTAATGACATCGCCGCGACATCGTCACCTGTGGATATATACCGTAGGATACTTAGAATTTGTTCAATAGTGACGATATTCGAAGAATCGGTGAAATTTTGAAAAGAGGGGGGTTTTCAAGGGCGACTGGTTTGGAACCGGCATCATTTAAAAGACAAAGAATATGCGTTAATAAGTCATTAAAAGACAGATATAAAGATAAATTCGTGTGCTTTCCTGACATATTATACCCAAATGATTTTTTACAGGAACGCGTGCACTTTTAGACAGGGTGTTATAATACTAAAATCACCAGGATGAAGAAATAATTATAGTAGAAGAAGACTTTTGATTAGGCCACGAGACCGTTAAATGAACATTTTTAAATCAACCTCTAAAATATTATTAAAATTTTGATGTTTGACTGTTTATTTTATAAACTGATTTTATTTTAATGCATTTTTAAATCTTTGTTAACTTCTTTTAAAACTCTTTTTTGTCTTGGAAACAAACTGCATAGCCCAACAAGATGATTAATCTAATTAGCCATCTAATATCTATTTGTCGATTGTAAAGGGAGATAACTGCGTAAATATTTTAATTTTCTGTAAATTGTCGAATATTCGTTGCGATTATTATACTTATGTGCTGCTAATTGACGATATTAGGTTTGTATTTAGTAGTATTTGATAAGTATTAGGTAGTATTGGGTTATTATTTGCTTGAGTTGGGTGATATGGAGGCAAATAGAACAGCCATCGGTAATCACATTCGAAGTACATATATCTCACTATTTTTGAAAAAAAAAAATCAAGTAATATGCTCATTAGGCACCATTATGTTGTAGTAATGGGTAGTATGTGGTGATATTGGAGTGGTACACGAATGGTATTGGGTGGAATTGGGTAACTCGTCCTGCGGTGCAGCACTTATTGTTATGTTAAAGTAATGTATTGAACATTTTATCAATAATATATATAAGCTGAATTTTTATTACTGTTATCATATTTTATTACTATCTATTTTAATTCATTTCTTTTGTGCTCAACTTTCGTATATTGCAATATCATTCAACTTCTTTAAAACATTTCTTTAATATGAACAACTTAAACATACATTAAGCAAGAGCTAAATCCGCCCATTGAGGTCTTTCTTTTGGCTTGAAATGTTATATACTTTACACATATTTTATTGACAAATATCAAAAGGATTGAGCACAAGTTTCAAAAACTTAGAAAAGCCCTTTCTATACATACAAATAATAGACAAAATTTAATACAAACAAGATGTTATTCACCAAAAAAGCCATTGCTAATAATATATACTAAGATGTAACTAATATCATTAACTTTTATTTAAATCGTTTTGAAAGTTTGATATATTTGTGAACTCAAGGAAAAGGTTTGTATTCATCTCAATTGACAATTCTGAATTGCCGCCTAATAGGATATCTATATTTATCACAGAATAATTTGACAATGTATTTAATAGCTCAGCAAGATTACATCATATAAGTGACATTGCAGAAAATAGTGATCAGCATTTTCTATAAAATTGCCACAAGAACATGTGGGATCATTTACAACGTTTATTTCATACAAATCATTTTGCAACGAATTACACCCATGCCGTATTCTAGTGTGAATAATATTTTCATGTCTATTACCTTTACAGTAGTAGATTGGCGCTTTATGTATTAAGGAACGTAATTTTTGTTCGTATAGATATTTGACGGATTTAATGTTGGTTGATTGCTTTATGGGGTCCTCTAATAATTCCCAATTTCGAATTGTTTTGGGGAAGTACGAAGTTTGGTGTAATGTTGTTCTACAATAAGGATTTCTATATATGTTTCTTAAATTGTATTGTTGTGGTGTTTGTTGATAATATTTTATATTTGATAATATAAATATGCGGGGTTTCTCTGATTTTTAATTTGAAAAAATGTATTTAGTCGCTTTTGTGTACGTCTGTCTGACAATTTATTCCACCCGGTTTCAAAATAAAGCGCTTCACGAGAACAAGTTTTAGTTAGTCCAGTGACAATCCTGGCAGCTTCTAGCTGTACCTTTTCAAGTTTTTCGGTATTCCAATTTTGGCCTTATGGATATCAAATATACGTTATTTAGAGTTTGTCTATTAAAGGTGAATTTTAGTTTACGCAAAATATTTAATAATTTTGAGGTGGACGAGATAATAGTTTCTATATGGATGGTCCATTTGAAAGGGTAATGCCCAAGTGTTTGTGACATTTAACCACTTCATTCAAGTGATTGATTATCGAATATCAGATTCGGATAATTTTCTGTTTTTTTAGAACTAAATAAAATAGTTTTTGTTTTGTTTGGATTAAAGTTTATAAGCCAATTATTCGCCCAAATATTGAGACTTGTCAGATCGTAGTTTAGGGACTGTTCTATCTCTGCAACTGACTGTTTGTTACACCCAAATGCCGTATCGTCTGCAAATAATCTAGCCATCATTGATGTAAGTCTAAAACAAAAAGGGGCCCAAAACTCATCCCTTGGGAACTCCTGATTGAAAAGTAACTTCTAATGACACAGAGCCATTTACGAATACTCGTTGAGTCCGGTCTTGGACATTAACTAGACAACCACGTAATTAGCATGCCTGAAACCCCATGTTGACTTAATTTGTGTATCAAACCATGTAAAAATACGCGGTCAAACGCTTTAGATATATCGCAAAAAACATAGCAGGAATATAGTTGCTTATCTATTGCAGATGAGATATCATGATACACTTCTAAAAGTTGAAGAACAGTAGAGTAGTTCGGTCGAAACCCTGATTGGTATTTGTACAAGAGATTGTTTTCATGAAAGTAGTTAAACAGGTGTTATATAACCTATTAATTAGACATTTATTAACAAAACAAGTCCATAATCAACTCTCGATGACATCGAATACTGGAGATTCTAACTAGATTGGAACGGTTCGCCATTTAAAAATTTAATTTAAAAATGGGGAAATAAGGCTAAAGCTCGAATATACCAGTGCCCTGGTTACACAATGCACACATCTTGTCAAAACTACAAACAGTAAACTTGGCTCAAAATGGAGTAATTTGAATGAAATATTCAATATTTTCATTTTACATTATCTATTTTTGAGCTGTTATAGCAAGAATGGTCAACTCTTTATCTAAATCTTACATAATGAATCTTTAAGTAAGTATAAATATTTAATGTAGAAACATATAATACTTGGACATCCTAAAGAGTAAACATATTTGTATGATAATAATTTGCAATACCACTTAGATTTTTTAATTTCCAATTAAATAATTAACCATTTACACAACAGACACTATGGAGTACAAATCATAATTTTGCAGGTAGTCTAAAACTGTTAATCAAAACTTTCTTTGTGGTGTTTGTTGCTTATGCATCACTTCAACTGATTCAACGCCCACGCGCTACCCCCCCCCCCCCGCCATACCATTTCCTCTTAGAAAATGGAAGATTGTTTGGAGTTAACCCGTAGTAGTTTTTTTTCAACTCGGACAAGGTGTATCAAGAGAAGTGTATATTGTTATTTTCGTCACACAGCTTAAAATAAAGTTTATCTGAGTTTATTTGTAATTGAATGTTGACCCGACCAACGGTGCAAAAGGGCCAATATATGAGGTCAAATCACCGTGTTAATATTGAAACACATTTTAAGTAGACTTCAAAAAAATTCATGTATTGAAAGTAAACCATGTAATGTGTAATCTATTATCAGTTGCATTTCTGTTCTGTAATATCTAGAATTAATATCTACCCAGACTTAACAATCCTTCAAATGTTAAAATAATCAATGATCATGATAATGTAATGATTATCCTTCCATATAAGTTATTACACATGACAAATATAAAACTTACAGTATCTCGTGTCAAACAATCCGTACAAAAATTAGACAGATAATTAGATGTACACTGTTAAAAATGAGTGTAATTAAAAACTATAAGCAGTGTTAATTAAGTGTAAACTTTACATCACAGCTAGCGTTTTTAAAATGTAACACTTTTACAAGGGAAACCGACTAAAAGAGCTACACATAATAAGTGTAACCGATCTTCATTACTACTGAACACCTGAAGAGGTATAATTGTGGGCTGTTTTGGATAAGCTACACCACCACCAGTGTTATATTTCATTTACACCAAAGAGTGTAACTATTATTGGGGAATAAATCCTATGCAAAAGTGCAATCGATATTTATGAATACGGAACACCAAGATGAGTGTAATTGTAGCCGCTAAAGGGTGTCTTGGATGAGCTACGCCTCTACAAGCGTTTTATTGCATTTACACCAACAGGTGCAATTATTATTAGGGCAACATTGCTCCGAATAAAGTGTGTTAATTTTACACCGTATCTTGCGTTACACAAGTGTTTGTGTACTCCAATTTGAGTGTCTTTGTATCATGTATAATAATCTTAATAATATTTCATAACGCCTCAAGTTTAAATTATTTTAGCTTGTATACATTTAAAGACGTGTAAATGCTCCAACATATTACCAAGTACTATATTTTGATTAATTATTCTTAATTCAGGTGAGGTGCATAAATGAATAAACCACATTATTCAGCTAAGTTGTAAGGATATGTGTATTGGTTTTTCCTCGTGATTTATATTCATTGTAAATTGATACAGCAGTTGAATTTGAATCAGTCTAATGGATATTTGTCATTTAATGTCGCTGTAAAATGAAGCGAAGTAGCCGACGGTCTATTATGTAATCTAGGTTAGGGTTAAACGTCCTATACTAATTATCATAGAGACCTATGGCAAATTTCAAGTTTTCTTCTGAAATTAGAAGTCGTCGGCTTGAAATAAATATCCAACAAAACAAATTACACCCGCGTTGGTGTAATGATTAAAATGAAAGTGTAATTTAGAAAACATCCTTGAGGGGTAATGCATAATGTACACCCACGGCTGTAAACTATTTAAGTGTAACATTACACTGTCTAGGGTGTATCAGGCAGGTTACACTACTGGACGTGGCAATTAGTTTCCACCTGAATTGGTGTAATGTTCTGCACTAGTTGGGTGTTATCAGTTTACACCACTAAAGGCTAGGAGTTACCCCTATTTAGGTGGCAACTATTTGGTGTAAATTACTTTAGTATTTTTAACAGTGCATCTATTATTTAGATGTGCATGACAAGAAGTACTAACATGTATACGGCCATTATTACCAGAAATCAGAACTTATAATGCCTAATCCTCAGTATAAAGTAGATGTTTTTTGGACAATAAATCATTAAGGACTGTGTTAGATTCATCATGCCCTCGAACAAGAAATAACTTATACACCGAATTGTCTCCTGCGATATATGGGAGCATGGTGTATTTTGACATGCTTAATACTAAACAGACCCCTTTTCTAATGAAACACTCGCCAATTTTTTCCGGACATTTTAAGGTAAATGTCAGTGTAATCAATATAAGAACTGTCCTTGTTAGACTTTATCAGTGGGTGACATATTTGGTTCGACATCCAAGATTCCCCAGTTATATACATCTGACATTTCAAAGTCAATCTTTGGACGATGTTAATGTATTTGACTGATATGTATGGAAGGGGATCGACGCCACATTAAAAGACATGTAAACACGAGTAGAAGTTACTATGTCAGCATATGAAAGTGTTGTTTTGATGATTTTTCCATGTTCGATTTTACAAAATAGAAAAGTATTGTCCACTAACGAAAAAAACACATGTACAAATGCGCCTTGGAACGTTTGTATTTTCTACATCTGATCTTTCAACTGTTGAAATTTCTACTAGTGGATAATCGACATATGTAACTTCGACATCGGTATTTTCCTCCAATGTAATTTCTCCACATGTCACATCCATCAAGGCGTGGTTCCGATTTTAGCCGAAGCTTGCGTCATAAAAACAAAACCTCCCTTCAAGTAGTCTCGGTCATCCAGACAATATGGCTCCTCCGCGATAGCTCCCTCAGCTAACGGGCTTGGATGACCGAGGCTACCCTTCGAGGAAAGTCATTCCTACTACCAGAAAGTTGCATGGGGAGCATCAATAATTTTTAACGGAAGTTAACACTAACATATTGTTTTATGCTAAATTTTAATACAACTTTTAATAGTTTGCTTTCTTTGTTATTTTTATGTGTCTTGAATTCACCATTTCTGGTGTTCATGTCGTTAACATAATTTTGAATGCATAGTTATAGTTTCGAATAAAGAACCGCCCCTGTCGGCCCTGTCGTCTGCTCCACATTGGTGACATCGTTCAATCGTAGCCATGGACAATAATAATCAGGTATATTTATGTTTGAATATCTTCCACAAAAAACTTGTTCTTAGAGCACATAAGCGTACAAATATACTACATAAGTGACACAGGTCTTTCTTCTTTTTTTGGTTGTCAGATGGTAGCACTATCTACACTACAGTTCTACACTCGTTCAGTCGTTGAGTCGTTATAGTTTCACGCGTAGACGCCGTAGATACCACATGGTCAATGAAATGGGGTTTAACGTCCTATTTTGATGTATTTTTTGTATTGGCTAATGAAGACTGGCATATACCATGCAGGGTGCAATGAGGGAAATTTTGTCAGGACATCCATCAATAACACGCCTAGCCCTAGCTAGACTATGTCTATGAAATGAATCACTAGGCCTACTACTACTAGTACTATCAGTATCTCTAAGAATTTCCAACTGTCTGGGATTTTTAGCATGCGCCCTGTCCTGATGCAGCACACTGGACCTCGGTTTTTCGTCCCATCCAAACGACTAGGTGCTATTCTTTGCCAGCCCCTCAGCTCGAGTCTGCACCACTGTGACTGACAAGGAAGGGGAATCCGTCATGAGTTTTTATGACCGGGAATCGAATCAACAACCTGGACCTGGTTAGTAAGCAAGCTCCGTAGTCACTGAGCCACTGCTGCTCCCCATATAATAAATAAGAATGATAAATAAATAGCTCTAACTAAATATCATGAATGATCATCTGATCTGGATGTCCATTATTCATCAAATATGCATAGATTTAGAAAGGGGTAGGGGTGAAGGTTACCTTGATCATGGCCTGATGCCCCCCTGAAATTGCGCCGTTGATTACAGTCTGGCTACGGGCCTGCATATTATATTATAATGAATCAAGGCCAATGCAAGGTAGATAAGCTCTTATGTGATTGAGTGTAGTTTAGCTTTATTATAAGATTATAGTAAACAAACAATATTTTCGAGTTTCTATTAGATGGGGGTTGTTTTGAACATAACATGTATTACATTGGTCTAAAAAAAAAGGGTATCAAATTCCTGTCCTGACAAAATTTCCCTCATTGCACCCTGCATGGTATATGCCAGTCTTCATTAGCCAATACAAAAAATACATCAAAATAGGACGTTAAACCCCATTTCATTGACCATGTGGTATCTACGGCGTCTACGCGTGAAACTATAACGACTCAACGACTGAACGAGTGTAGAACTGTAGTGTAGATAGTGCTACCATCTGACAACCAAAAAAAGAAGAAAGACCTGTGTCACTTATGTAGTATATTTGTACGCTTATGTGCTCTAAGAACAAGTTTTTTGTGGAAGATATTCAAACATAAATATACCTGATTATTATTGTCCATGGCTACGATTGAACGATGTCACCAATGTGGAGCAGACGACAGGGCCGACAGGGGCGGTTCTTTATTCGAAACTATAACTATGCATTCAAAATTATGTTAACGACATGAACACCAGAAATGGTGAATTCAAGACACATAAAAATAACAAAGAAAGCAAACTATTAAAAGTTGTATTAAAATTTAGCATAAAACAATATGTTAGTGTTAACTTCCGTTAAAAATTATTGATGCTCCCCATGCAACTTTCTGGTAGTAGGAATGACTTTCCTCGAAGGGTAGCCTCGGTCATCCAAGCCCGTTAGTCGAGGGAGCTATCGCGGAGGAGCCATATTGTCTGAATGACCGAGACTACTTGAAGGGAGGTTTTGTTTTTATGACGCAAGCTTCGGCTAAAATCGGAACCACGCCTTGATGGATGTGACATGTGGAGAAATTACATTGGAAGAAAATACCGATGTCGAAGTTACATATGTCGATTATGCACTAGTAGAAATTACAACAGTTGAAAGATCAGATGTAGAAAATACAAACGTTACAAGGCGCATTTGTACATGTGTTTTTTCGTTAGTGGACAATACTTTTCTATTTTGTAAAATCGAACATGGAAAAATCATCAAAACAACACTTTCATATGCTGACATAGTAACTTCTACTCGTGTTTACATGTCATTTAAAGTGGCGTCGATCCCCTTCCATAGATATGATGCAGAGCAAATACATTAAATCGTTAAAGCCCCCAACATGCCAGAGAAAGGTTTAAGGCTTTGTCGATTATTTCCAACTTAAGTTATGGTTAAAATATACATTGATTTCACATCTCTTATTACCGATTAAACAATAGTAATCATTGGGCTGTCTGTTTCGTTCATGCCAGGTAATTGTGAAAGCCAAATTTAGACAATATTGGACTATTTAGACAAGTGGTGACTTTAACACCATTATACCAATCCATTCATAACCACTTGGTTTGCATAGGGAAATGTTATGGACTGGCTGCAATTGGTATTCCTCAAAGTTATGTGTTGTGTCTATTTGGCGACATTGTTCAAAAACACACATTGAATTTCTCCTATATCTTACTATACTCGACCCTGTTTATTATTAAAAATGGAAAATGAATCTGACATCAGAAACAGGATGAATGTGAAACTGAATCAAAAACTCGACTTAATCGATTAATAACAGGGATTTTATCCATTGACAACATCGAAATGCCCTTTTCTAAAACATCAGTCAGCTAATCAGGCTGTAAACATGAACACATGCATAATTAAACACGTCGTTCAATTAATGTTTGAAATCTATAGTATTGAAAAGATATTTATGTTTATTAATTTAAACAGGTGTTTTAACTGCAATATATTGGCAATTTGTATAGTCTATAAGGTGCGGTAAAATTGTTCCTCCGGTTAATTATGGTTTGGATGGATAACTTAGCTATTGTGTCCACGATCTGGGTACGTACAGATACGTTCGGATACGTTTCGATACGATCAACACGATTGTTACGACTGACCTCAATATATGATAAGACTGATAGAATTGGTGTACGGGCTCGATGAATGTTAGGGAACAGAACCTGAAAGGACCGAAAAAATTTCGGGTTACAGACAACGTATAGGACCCCCCCCCCCCGCCCCCACCCCTCCAAAGAAGTAAATTTGGCGTTTTGCTGGCGCGAATCGTGATAGTGTAACTATTGTAACACTTCACTTGTTTGCACGAATAAAATGAATAGTCAGACCTTTTATGCCCCTTAACGCCGCCACATGCGTAAAGTAAAATAAATATTTGAGTAACATCCTTGTTGAATAAGTATGCCAATAATAATATATAATATAAAGAAGACGGTGAGTGAAATTGTATACGTATGTATAACATCAACGATAAATAAATTCATTATTTAAGCATTTAAGCTTTTATTAAGGGTTTTTCACGACCGCTGTCCTCTTATCAAGATAAATCTAGAAATATCAGATAAATTTATACATAATGCATAGACGCACGAGCTCGTTGAATGTCTGAAAATTCAACTGCCGCAAAAGCGTTTTCCTGCTATTCCAGGCCCTGAATATAGCAATTTCCATGTAATTCAACCTCCCTTAGGTGACTTACCCGAATCCCAAATCCCAATCAAACGTCGCGGGGTATGGGGGACTTGCGCTCCCCGAGAAAATTTTGAAAATTTAACAACCGCAAATGCGTTTTTCTGCTATTCTAGCCCGTGAATTTAGCAACTTTAAAATACCAATCGGGTTGCAACCGAAATCCCACTCTATGCTGAATTCCAAGCATCCAATCAGGCTGTTGCAGCTGCATTCGCAATATCGCACAAATGTCGCACAAACTAGAGTGGCTCCAAACAAAATGCTTTAATCCATAGTAAATTCATTACAAATTCGTGGAATTCAATTTAAACTTGATGAAATAATATTTTTTGTATTCACTTTACCCGTCTGCCCGAAAAGTCAGATTGCTCGAAAGTTAGGGGGGGGGGGACTTCCTTAAGATGTCTGACTCAACCGGGCCGAAACAGAAAATTTTATTCTTTATTTCAACCACCAAAACGTGTCGATTCAATCTCAAGATTACGATACACGCGATAAATTATCCACTAGCATAATTTGTTAACCAGCCTTTAATCATACTAATTGTTATTTAAGAAAGATTTTTTAATGCAAAGGATTGTAGATAACCATATTATAGTACTCCGTGCATAGACTGGATGTGGTTGTTTTTTTTTATATAATTAATAATAATATTACTACTTTTGACTTACGTGAATAAGGACTGCACAAACTGGTAGACTGAAATGGCGGTAGTCTATTTAAGTATTATAGCATACACATTATAAAGAACCGTGACGACCTAGAATGTGTATATTCCGTTCTTTCTCCGTTTCAATTTTATATTCTATATAGCTTTCATAATCAATAAACACTTGTGTGGGATTTGATTGAGACGCCAGCTGCTACGGGAGAATTCATAAAACTAGATCATAAGAGGGTCACATTGTGTGAATAAATGAAATATGAATTTAAAAATTAAATGAGCTTACCTGTAAGTGAAATTTGATTGTAATTCTGTTTTACTATTTATGGAAAGGAGGGATCACATGAGAGTGCTTTGCGCATGCTCTGGTCATACTTCAAAGGAGGATGAATAATGGAAATTTCCAAGTCCTGGGTGGGCAACAAGATATCTCAAAACACAAACACAAAATTCAGGGTGGGCATGTGATCCCTCCGTTCCATAAATAGTAAAACAGAATTACAATCAAATTTCACTTACAGGTAAGCTCATTTAATTTTTAAATTATGTTTATACTATTTACGTCACTTGGAATCACATGAGATTTCAAAGCCAGTAGTCATCCGATGCAAAAATATATATAAGTAAGAAAAGATCACTAATTCAATTTTCCAACTTTTATTACTAGCACTTACATATTTAAACTACTAGAAAAAATATCATCAACTCAGTGTTTATGATTCTCATTACAGTCATGTTATCAACCTTTAGCATAATCCTGTTGTTTTATAATATTTCCTTAAACCTTTTGGAACATGTTTAAAGTCCATTTGACTTGTACATGAAGAGTTAATCTAAAATGTTTTCAATCTATGAAGTTTGTCACCTTCACAATAGTTATACTAGTAACAGTTTGCCATAGTTTACCACTTGAACTATCACAAATAAAACACTGCCCTATTTTGAGCTGTCCAATATAAGATTAGAATACACACTGTTATCCTCAATAGGTTTATTGTAAAACCTAGCAAAAGTTTTACTGTTACTCCATCCAGCAGTCTCCAAAATTGTGGCCAATGGAACTCTTTTCCGATGAGCAGCTGAGGTAGATGCACCACGAACACTATGTGGTGTAAATAAACACATGTCAATGCCTGAATTAAAAAGTACCACTTTGACCCATCTAGCGATGGTTGAACGTGTCACCGATGAATAAGGCTTCGTGTAACTAATGAACAATTGAGTCCCAGATGATCTCAGTGTTTCAGTTCTCTTAATATATTCCTGAAAGGTAGTCACAATGCATAATCGTTTATCTGTGTATGATTCAAAACACAGTTCCTTCTGATGAAAGTTTGGTCTACTAGTTTTAAATAGATCTCCAAAACGTATTTTTAACCTATCAAACAATATTTCAATATTACGCACATCAATGTAAAATAAAGATTGCATACGCTGACCACTAACAATCGCTAATAGCGATACACATTTCAATGTCAAATCTTTAAGAGTTAAGTCACAAAGCGGATACAAATTCTTCAAATAACTTAATACTCTGTCCACATCCCAAGTCACATTAGTTCTAGGAAGGGATGGTCGAAGATTAAAACATCCTCTAAGAAACCGCACAATACATGGATTACATCCCAACGGTTGGTTGTCAAATGTGATGAAACTGGATAATGTTGATCGAGTTCAAGGCACTATAAGAATATCCTGAATCGAATAATTGATATAGAAATTCTAACACATTTCCCACAGAGGGTGAAAATGAATTGACACTCCTTTGATTTGTAAAAGTGAACCACTTCTTGAGGTATACATCATATTGTTTAATAGTTTGTGGTCGCAATGAGTGCAACAAGACGTTGTTAACCTCATCCAAAAATTCTCGCTTTCGTGTTGCTTGCCTGAAATCAAACATGCCAGCAGTCTGAGTTTGGGTAGATGAACCATAAAACTTTTGGTTGGATGAGTCAAAGTTGTTCTTTCTCTAGAAATTAAAAAAAAAGGACAGTCAATTAGCATATGCATTAAGGATGTAAACCAGGATTGAGTAGTCCAAAAAAGAACTATAATTAACATGTTTACTTTATCCAACTGAACCTTTTGCAAGACTCTACCTATCAAAACAAAGGGAGGAAAGGCATAATTGAGGTTATGATGCCATTTAATGTGAAAAGCATCGACAGCAATAGCCGATGGATCAGGATTCCAGGAAACATAAACAGGGGTTTGATTATTCAGTCTGGAAGCAAATAAATCAATATCTGGTATACCCCACATATCTGAAAGTTGTAGAAATATATTGCTATTTAGTTTCCATTCTACATTATCATGGTTAAGTCGACTTAGTCGATCTGCCTGAACATTTTCTTTACCAGGTAAGAAAGCAGCAGACAACCAAATATTTCGTTTCAAACACCACATCCATATGCGCCTTGCAACTGCATTACAAGATATAGATGTGCCTCCCATGTTGTTAATATAAGCCACAGCTGTAGTATTGTCAACCAAAATGTGCACATGACAATCTGATAAATCTGATGAAAAAGACTGAATAGTATAGAGTGCAGCTAGTAACTCCAATGTATTTATATGGAGCTCATGTTCAATACTGCTCCATATACCCGATGTACAAGCTGTGTCAAATGTGCCCCCCCCACCCTTTTTTACTTGCATCCGAAGTATAAGTACGAATGGGGTCTACATGCATGATCGACTTGGAGGCCTGTCCAATATTATGTATCCACCAATTTAAATCTTGTTTACATAAATCAGAGATAACCATTGTGAAATCGAAATCTCCTTTACAAGTTTTTAGACATTGATTTTTTAAATTATCAAGAAGTCTATAATATAATGGTCCTAAAGCATTACCAGGAAAAGAAGCTACCATCATACCAACAACTTCAGCTACTTGTCGGATACTAGGTTTAGCTAATTGTAATAATTTAAAACAAGCCAATTCAATTTTATTGGCTTTATAACTCGATATAGATACTGTCATAGATACAGAGTTTAAAACAAAACCCAGATAAATGATGGATTGTTTTGGTTGCAAAACAGATTTGTTTGGATGTACTATGAAACCTGCTTTAATCGCATAATCTACAGTATCCAGAATATTTGCATAACAACTTTCATAGGTATCACCCATAAGAAAAGAATCATCAATGTATGAACAATTATGATGACCTTTTAGTCGTAAAGATGCAAATAATGGCTTAGTGATTTTAGTGAAAATTCGTGGAGAAGACGTTAAACCCTGTGGCAAAGCGTTAAATTCGTATAAACGATTTTGCCAGATAAAACGTAAATACTTTCGGTGTAAAGGATTAATATTTATAGAATAATAAGCATCTGTAATATCAATGCTTGCCATATAACAATTAGGCAACATCAAATTGATTGCATTTTCTAGGGACTCCATTTTAAAATGGTGATAGGTGATCTCTTTATTAAATTGCTTCAAATTTAATATCAATCTGAATGATCCATCCTTTTTAGGTGTAACAAAAATATTAGAAATGAACTCATCAGGTTCATGTAAACAAGCAGATATAATACCTTTATTTTCTAGTTTTTCAACTGCTTGAGAAACATTCTGCTCTTCCTGCAAAGAAACAACATATGGTTTAGGTATACAATATTGACTAGGGGCTTGATCAAATTCTAAAGAATAACCTTGAATAACTGCCAAAATAAATTCATCTGTAGTTAATGACTTCCGAAATGGAAGTTTCGTAGCCAAATTACCTCCCTTAAATTTTGAGGCTAAATCTTTGAGATAATCTATGTCAATGATATTAAATTTATTAGAAATTTTACTAACCGATTCCTGTGTTAGTTTGGTTTCTTCCGACTTCGTCCCCTCCCTGGATAGAAGTTTTTTGACATCTGACCACTTGAGCCATATCTGTGACTGGTTCCAGTACTAGCAGGATTCTTATAAGAATTCTTATAATTAATCTGTTGACTATTATAAGATCTTTGATAAGGAAAAGGACGTCTAGCATTAAATGGTAATCTTCGTGGTTGAACATTTTGGCCAACACGACTGACTTCACTGATATCCTTGATCGACTTCGGAAGATCATCTCCAAAAAGATTCTGAGTGACTCTGTTAGAGACCGAACAAAGTCTAGACATGATTTTGTTGTTGAGGTTACTTGATTTTAAATTTTCACGTCTCTTCATTGAAATTTCAAAATGGGCTGCTGCTAAAAAAGCCAGACTATCACACAACTTCCGAATCATTTTTCCCATTTCCTCAGAATCAAACTGAAGATTAGGTGATTTTCTCATGATATTCAAGTCGTTAACAAGTGTCGTTAAAGGTACCAGTCCCTTAGTTAATCGATCTTGAATTTTCTGAAACTTTATATCAGAAGAACGGTGATTCGGTTGAACTTCTGCCCAAATTTCGGCATTAACCCGAGGCGTAACCATCATCATACAATTCTTGAGGTCTTTTATATTCTTCTCCAGTTTTATTTAATTTAGAATCTGGAATTTTTCGACACAACAGATTATTGATTAAATCTGCTACCTTCTGATTGATATCGGGTCCACAATCCGAACCATCGGCATATAACTGTTGTATATCCTGTAACAAGACATCCGTTGTCCCAGCCTCCGGAGCAGTGTCCATGAGAACGTTATCAATTTGTGTGCAAATATCAACTTCGTCGACAGTGTCCTGATTTTGATCAGAGATTGAAGGCGATACAGGTGGCGACTCCAAATCCTCAATAAGCCCACTTTGACTTTGGTTCCTGGACTTGATAAGTTGAGTAAACAGATTGTTTTGATTTGAAATCATCTCAGTCATTTCCACAAACATATTTTGATAAATATTATCAGTCACATTAGTTTCATTCCGTTTTGAAGACACATGGCCGTCAATGTTTACTATAGAGGCGCTGACGTCGTTCACTAAATCAGAACCTACTTTTGGACCCGGAGCAGACTCTTTTTCTGTCGACGTCCCCGCTATGGGTAAATCATTCGTAGCCGTTTGCAACTTTTTGCAAGATTTCTTGGAACCTTTTCCCACTTGTTTACCATTGCTGGGGGTTTTACCCCTTTTCTCAGGTTTATTAGTGACAACGCGTTGAGTCAAATCGGTCATAGTTTAGTTGAGTATCGTAAATAATATCTTCATGTGGATTTAAAATACACGATAACAACTGTTAATATTCTGATACAGTTTACCAACAAAATTATTTGTCAGTACACGTAAATAGTTCACAAATTGTTGTGAAACTACAAAGTATATAACAGACAATTTATTGTCGTGACCGCTCTCTTCGAGAGCAAGCAAAGCTATGACCAGAGCATGCGCAAAGCACTCTCATGTGATTCCAAGTGACGTAAATAGTATAAACAGAATTCACGTGTTGCGCGGCATAAATCACCGATATATGAAAAGCATATTGCATAACTTTCAACAATCCCTTTTCTGAACTATATAATATATATTTTTTATTTACTTATGCATTTATCTACCGTAAACAAAGAAGTGCTGGTACTTTATTTACTTTAATATGTACAAGTATACACATACTTCTATGTTTACAGTAGATTAATGCATACATAAAAAAAAATACGTCCAGGTAAAAAATTCGACACTTTACTTCTTCGGACGCATACATTAAATCATATAAGCTAGCTGTCTGCCTTCTATGGCTGTCTTCAGATATTAATAATGTAAACAAAATATTGCAAATACGATATATATATATATATATATATATATATATATATATATGAAGTTAAACCGTATGTATGAAGTTAGAAAGTATACTATTGTTTAATTGTCTACATGTTTCGCCTGAGCTTGTCAGATTTGTATGTCTTGACAAGCTCAGGCGAAACATGTAGACAATTAAACAATAGTATACTTTCTTTAGGCATTTTTAACCTTTATTGTTTTCTATATATATATATGATTTTGGGCATTAGGCAGACCGTATTATATTTTGGGCATTAGGTAGACATTTGTGAAAATCCATACTTATTTCTTTTTGGAGATGAAAATTTTAAAAATGACACCTTTGGGACTGTCTAATTGATATCTGAAAGTTAAAAAAAAATCCTCAAAAATATACATTTTTAGTGGTCTGCCTAATATTTGTTAATATAAAACAGTGCATATATAGTAGGCAGACCAGTGCATATATGTATATAGCCATTAGGCAGACCAGTGCATATATATAGCCATTAGGCGGACCAGTGCATATATTGCCATTAGACAGACCAGTGCATATATTGCCATTAGACAGACCAGTGCATATATATATATATATATAGCCATTAGGCAGACCAGTGCATATATTATATCGGCCATTAGGCAGACCAGTGCATATATATAGGCCATTAGGCAGACCAGTGCATATATATATATATATAGCCACTAGGCAGACCAGTGCATATATATATATATAGCCATTAGGCAGACCAGTGCATATATATAGCCATTAGGCGGACCAGTACATATATATAGCCATTAAGCAGACCAGTGCATATATATATAGCCATTAGGCAGACTAGTGCATATATATAGCCAATAGGCAGACCAGTGCCTTACACACTAAGCCACATGGCTCTCTTTTAATTACTGTGACTCTCCAGTCACATGACAAACAAGGGTTATTAAAACAGATTTTCACGGTTTAGGTAAGATCTTCGGGATTAAAATGGTTTTAGATATCACACAGTTTGTATATGGTAAGGTATCTTAAACAGTTAATTACATGTCACATATTCATATTTTTCAGTTTCCATATTAGATGCCATAGCAAATCAAAGATCATATAATAAAATAAGTCAAAAAACCCAAATATGGGAAAAGAAAGAGCTGAAGAAATGGTGATTTGAGCACCTATGATTTCTCATAGGTGTTTTTGGAGGGTGAGTGTTCAATTCTAATAGAAAATATTGTTGTTGTGGTATTTTAGAATCTCACCATAATGTGTTTGGCACAATATAGCCCGGTTGGAGCTGATGTGACATAAACCTCGATTTCATTTTAATATTTTGAAATTTAAAATTCAGTTTAGTATAGTAAAACTGCACACGTACATGTATGTGCACAGACAGAATCTTACTTATGTCCAGATACATGTAGATATGACTATCTCATCTGTGGGGACCCATGGTGACCAAGTGGGTTAGACACTGGTTTGCATATTTTAAGGTGGCGGGTTTACAGTAAGACGATGCAGTACGGGGGGCCTTACAAGGACAGCTGTCTAGTCGTTCTGTGGGGACCCATGGTGACCAAGTGGGTTAGACACTGGTTTGCATATTTTAAGGTCGCGGGTTTGCAGTAAGACGATGCAGTACGGGGGCCTTACAAGGACAGCTGTCTAGTCGTTCAGATTGAACAAAAAAACGTGGTCCCGTGTACACATTGGTGTGCATGTAAAAGAGCCCCTGGCAGTTAGAATTTGATACAAGAGTAGGCCTTAGGGTCACGGTACCCGGCAAAATTTCTCTCGTGGCACACTGTATGGCATATGCCCAACCTCATTAGCCCAGTCGAAGCTGAACAGTAGGACGCCAAACCCCATTTCATTTCATTTTTTTCATTTTGTCTCATCTGTGACAAAGCAAACCAACACATTACAATACAATTTAATTAAATTAAAACTTTCGTCTATTTAAATATTGAATCGATTTAAGTCAACTAAAACATAGTATGTTTTTTTTCTCAGTTAACTACATCAGAAAGATCAAGACAGTTGGAAATGGCTATTCATATTATGGAAACTTTTTCTCACAGAGCTTGATAATCAGGTAAAATGTAAGTAACATACATATTTGTATTTTTAATCATCAACTAGTTCTATACACTTGATTGGTAATCTAGTTATTCTTCTTGGGGCAATGCCTAGGACTCTCCTATTCAAGTCTTGGCATTCTTGATTTTTGACAATCACATCCATTGATTTTCTTCAAGTTGTGATAGACCCTTTGTGTATTTTTACAGTAAATAGCAGTATAAAAATGGACAATATTTTACTTTTCAAATAGATTTTAATAGGTAATATCCAATTTGTTGTCGATGGAAATAAAATATAATAATCTGCCTGGGTCTGTTACTGGACAAGACACAATAAGTGTTACCCAAAGATGAAACAAAATAGAGACTCAGTCTCGATGTGGCAAAATAAATTGTTTATTTAAACATTGTGAACCATAAATAGTAAGAAAGTATTCTTATTGCCTACTTTTTTTTAGGCTGGAAGATTATTTGATGTATGATAACAACAAGAGATCCCAAGCATCAATTTATTTTATAATTCTGGAAAAGAATGCATTTGACCCAATTTTTGAATATTTTTTTTTGTTTTTACTGTTAAATATTCATCCCAAACACAATTAGATTTTAATTCTCTACAGAAATTTATGTATAATATAGAATGTAAAGTGACATATAAATCACTTAGAATTTGGTCGGAAATCATAAAGTATTTAATAGGCATAGTCTAGAAACCAAATGTAGATCAAATATACCCAGAATTACAAAAAACCTTGACCTACATTAAGGTGACTTTCCCTTGCTTATGAAATGAAATAGGGTTTAATATCCTACTTTTCTGTGTTATTATGGTGATTCTGCCCTACAACCTATTCTTATATCAAATATTTCAACTGTCAAGGGTTGTTTAAAGGGAACCCAGGAGAGCCGAATGGTTAACACACGCACATTGGATCAGAAGGGTCTGTCATTGAGTCAGATAATTCAATTGTCAAGGGTTCTTTAAAGTAAACGCAGTGGGGGTAGTTTCAATTCTGGGCTTATACCCAATTATCCCTTGCCATGTCCTACACTACTGGCGTGTGGGAACTATGTCGGAAAATCCAGTTGAAATTTCTCGGCCAATGCACTGACTGAACCACAGTGGCTCCTCCTTGCTTTTGACTTGTGATTATTTATATATATTTTGTACATATTATTTAATGTTTGCGATTTTCTCTGATATTTTTTTATTTTTCAATCCTGTAATCTTGATGCTTTGCTCCTTTTATGTACAAAATATTCATTTTGTTTGAGGAAAAGGTTCTACATCATTTTATTACTCCTGCAAAATAGTGCATTTTTCTTTTGTTAGTTTTCTGTGTATGCTAGTTATTTCTAGATGCCTCACAAATCACTTGTAATATGACTTTGTAGCACTTTTCAGTTTCTGAAAGTATTTCAATTTAGTGCATAATTAATCTAATTAGGGCTTGGTTTGGATGTTATTAAATTTAGATATATTTGAATTATATATTTTTGGGGTATGGGGTAGGGATCTTTCTTTTCTCAGTTCTTGTTTTCGGGTAAAGAAAAAATTAAATAGCTATTTTGTATTTTGTGATGTGGGGGGGGGGGGCAAAGTATAACAAAATTTTTATTAGTATTAGATTTATATCTCTGTTTTTCTGTTAACATTTCAAATGATGTCTATTTAGTTTTGATTTGGTGGTGTTAATTTACTTTTTCCTATCATTTTATGAATAAATGATAATTTAACAAATAAAATTATTGTTACCTCATTTATCAAACTTTACAGGTTAAACAGAGCAAAAGGGGTGGGGGGCTGCATGGGAAAGATTGCTAAATTGAGGGAAAATAAAACACAAGTTTTTGTTGGTGGTTATACACAAGTTTTTATGAAACCACACAAGTTTCAGAAATTTCAACACAAGTTTCAGAAATTTCAACACAAGTTTCAGAAATTTCAACACAAGTTTCAGAAATTTCAACACAAGTTTCGACACAAGTATTGTGTAGATTTTCACACAAGTTTCAACACAAGTTTGTGTTGTTTGGTAAATTTTAACACAAGTCTTGTGTTGTTTCAACATTTAACACAAGTTTGTGTTGTTTCAACACAAGTTTGTGTTGTTTCAACACAAGTCTTTTTTCAGTGTAGTCTAATTTGAAAATAAAAACAATAGATTTAGAATATCAGCTGATCCAACTCTGTTACAAAAGGTCTGTCGTATAAAAGGAATTAGGCTAAAACGAACATTCATAGCCTACCTGTCAACCTGATTGCTTGTCAAGTGATTGGATTCATTGATAGGCCTACATTTAGCGCTAGTTCCCTTTGTAATGCAGGCTTTAAGCTGGAAATAAATAATAAAAACAATACAACTCCACCTGACTGGTGTTAGATTAATCAAAAGAAAAGTGCCAAAAGTAAACACGACTTTAAAATTGTAGCCTATATCCAACATACAAATTTACAATGAATAGGCCTAGTGATGGTCTTAACACCATATCTGAACTTAAAGTTATGGTGACCCAAAAATTAAACAGTACAGGTAGACTACATTAGGCCTGTAGATAAATTCCATCTTTTAAGTTTTATCAAGGCTAAGTCTAAGACAAGTGAGCCCCATTGGCCATTGGCATTAGATCTAGGCCTACCATTCTGGCTAAAATAAATCGCGCATAAGACTAATCCATACTCAATTATAGTCATTTGATTTAGTTTATTTTCTTAAAATTCTTTCGGTATTCGAAATAATAATAATTTTATTTACCATCCGTTTTCCATACTGTAGATATGGTGCCATTTTCCACATACAGTAGATATGGTGCCATTTTCCACAACCAAAAATGCAAACCAAAAGTCCCGAAAGTTCCCGGGTAGAGAGGAGGTTGACACCAAAGCCGTATAATATAGATAAAGTTGCGACAACTGTGAAGCCAGAAATTTCATATGACGTCATGAAAATATGACGTCAAGTGTACAAAGACGCCATCTTGGGTCTCAAGTATTTGTACCTACTCACTTTCTATTTATGTCCTACCATATTGTTGTGTCGAAGTTGACTGCACCCGACAGGGATGTAGATGGATATCTCATAGAATTCCGCGAAAAAGAGATAAAATATACATTTTTTAAACGAAAAGTATAGCTGAACAAACTATTGTTATACAACAAAAAGCGCACATTATTGTTATAAGAATAGTCCAATTCATAAGAAAATGAAATGAAAGATAAACCAGATAAAAGCGCTATTAAATATATTTAACTTGCATACGCTTTTAAAAATCAGATTTTTTGTGCAGACGGGTAAAGTGAAAAATTAAAATTTAAATAGTAATTTGGGAGATAAAACCTTTTTGCCTTCTAGCCGGCAAAATAAATGCCTGAAATTCCATGATTTTTTGTTCTGGAGCCATTCCGGATTCGGTCATCGATTATTAATTGTATCATTAATTTTTCGAAAATAGAAATTTCTTTAAATTGACTAGATAAAACATTTGAAATCAGTCTAACTTAAAATCAGCGTAAATTAAATAAAAGGTGTCTAGCGTAACATGTGTTTCGGGCATATGTTCATCAGTGACATGTGACTCTACGAAACTTCCTGGTGTCTTTTGAGTAAATGATAATATTAATCTAATATATAAACCGCACAAATTTAACAGATACAAATAATGTACATGTTATTCCACAGGTAGACATACATTGAAGGGGCCCAAGAAAGGAGACGCAGTTGCTTTAGAGTTTGTTCGACACCTTTGGGTATTTGCGTCCCATTTCCAGTGAAATAATCATGTTGTTCTAATGCTCAACTAGTAACAAATGTATACTCTTCAAAAAAAAGTAGGGGATATTCAGAAACAATACAAAACTGCGGAAATGCACTGCTGTTTTATTAGAGGTAACCAGTGTATGTTGTCGGTTGACGTTGAAGTCGACGAACACATCTCCCGATCAAATTAAACGTAACACACTAAAGCAAAGATACGCTAAACAGTAAATCTTATACAAGAACCGACATGGAAAGCAAAGATGGATAGATTAACCAGCACGCGGTAGTTTTCATCAACCCTTCCTTCAATAGTCAAATTTGACGATGAACCCACGTGTATGGCGCTATTGCGTGTCACACGCATGTGCCGCTCAGTGGTTCCATGGTTCTGTTTGGGCGATAAGTTCTTCATCTGTGAACATACTCCCAAAGCATGTCTAGTGTCCATGACTATTTATCATATTACAACCTGCATAGGTATTTGCATTTTAATATCCCTACTTTTTTTGAAGAGTATATCGTGCCTGAGATTTGTTACAAATCGCCTCGAGCATGTTCCACACATCTCAGCATTCATCAGCTTTTTGTTCAATCTATAAAAGCCTACATTCCTACACAATGTTTTGTTTAGTCAAGTGAAACAAGAAAATGTATAGGCTATAAATGGAACAATAGAACACGTACACCTTAATGTCGACAAATACGTAAAACTATGCAAATAAGATATCCCTATGATATGATTCAACCTAAAGGTCCTATATATGCATATAAATCTACATTCAAGTTAAACGAAACGCATCTACCCATATTAAATCTTGCGTCGAGCTGAATAAATTCGTACGTAAATAACGAACGAAAATTAAATGGTAGCTGGCTTTTTTTTCGCACGTATACAGTGAATGGCCATTTTGCTCAGTAATCCCAGCCAGAATTTGGCTATTTTTTTAAAATTGCGTTAAAGTTTTAAATTTTTGTTTAGAACTGAAATAAATTAACTATTAGTCAATCCCCACGCTAAAAACATTAACAGAATTGATTGTGTATATCTGAAATAGACACGACCGAAGCACAAAATAGTGCCAATATGCCGACGTCAAATCTAGAGTTGTAGATGATGTTATTTTTGTGAAAAATCATTGGAAGAAGCGATAAGACGTTCTGTACGGATTATACAGTCCTAAGGGCTGCTAGAAGGCTATTGTTTACAATGTAACATTGTGTCTTGTAATGTTGATAATGATCATAATGATGGTGTTTACATTTGTTTGTTGATGTGACCTCATGACCTGTGACGTTTAGATAACGTCATATGGATATCATGGCTATTCACTGTGTCAGAGTCACTTCTCTGCAGGTAGGGTGAGTCTGTCGTTCAGATTGGAATAAATTATGTGATTTATAACATCTACGGGTGGTTAACAGTGTATAACTAAAAACTATGATTCGATCTTTATTACCAACATTTCAATTTGGCTTGAATTTTCTACACCTTGTCTATTGCATCTAGATGTTTAAAGCGCTTTAACAATATATTCATTTAAGAGCAACTATGTCATTGCGGGATTAATATACCACATATTACAAGTCATACCCAACGGAAAGAAATGAAAATTAATGAAATTCCACCATTTTGAAAGAAATGCCCACCATCAATTGAAAACTACTATGGTTACGACGACTCATTTACAGGCGCCATTTTGGGTCCCAACTATGACGCCATACAAACTATGACGTCATATAGCTTTACTTAACAAAACGTTTTATTTTTTTTTTTTTCTAGGTATAACGTTTTACGGGCTACAATTTATACTAAACAAATTGCAAAAGAAATCAATGCAGTTTGGTTCAATGATAAATATGTCAGAAAAAATCATACTCAAAATCGGCTATGGCAAAATGACATAATTAACATAATACAATTTGACGTTCTTCAGGAATTATCGGAGAGCGATATCTCGTAATCAGTGTCTTTGAGTGGTGGAAGGATACATGATTTCTTTTTAAATTCCTCAAACAGAGTGGTTATGCAAGCAAAATGTGCTGAAAAATCGAACTTGACAAACACCATTTCATTTGGTGGCGCGCATTTCTTTCTAAATGACTGCCAAATTTGATAATATAATACCACTTAAAAAGAAAAAAACCCAAAACATTAATTTAGTAATGAAGGGTCAGCGATAATCTCCAAAATAAATTTAGAGAATTCTTGGAGGTAGAAGTTCAAAGTGGCCGGCAAAATGGTTTCCAAAATGGTTGAATTTTAATTCATCGTCTTTTTTTTCCGGTGGGTATGGCTTGAAATATGTCGTATATATGGGTTTGGTGGTTGTTGGGTTCTATTTAAAATAAAACCAACTAATTGTGAATGGTCCAGATGGTGTAAATATAAAACGACAGTCAAAATAGAAACCAAAATGGCGATGCCTGGCCTTGTGGATATTGCTTGTAATAAGGTTTTTACGGTTACTGAATTCAATATTGGGTTCAAAACCATGGTGTACCCTTTAGTTAGATGTACCCTGTAGTTCAGATAGAGTCTATAATCCATAATCTACCCTGTCTATAGTCTCTAAAACATGATGTACCCTGTAGTTCAGATAGAGTCTCTAAACCATGTTTACACTGTAGTTAGGATAATCCATAGTCTTGTAAATAGGAGGTCGATCGTCAAATGAATATGAATTGTACGATTTGTTCATCGCGAAATGACATAGTTTCTCTTAAATGAATATATTGTTCACATGATTAAAATACCTGGATGCAATAGACTTGGTATAAACAAATTCTGGGTACACACTGTTAACCACCCATAGATGTTTTTTATGACAATAATTCAATTCATATACTTATACGTAAAACTTAAAAAAATATAAAGACACAGTTGTTTTAACTTGAATGTAGATATTAATCATCTACATTGCATGTACATGTATGTACCTTTCGGTTGAATCATATAAAAAATATCTTATTTCATAGAGTCGTGCGTAGGTTTTCCGTTTAGCCTTTGAATTTTCTTGTTTCACTTGACTAAACAAAACATTTTGTAGGAATGTATGCTCTTATAGATTGAACAAAAAGCCGATAAATGTTGAGATGTGTGGAACATGCTCGAGGCAATTTGTAACAAATTTCAGACACGCTATATCTTTGATACTGGTTGAGCATCAGAACAACTTCATTCTTTTCATTGGAAATGGGGCGCAAATACCCAAAGGAGTCGGACAAACTCAAAACTAACTGCGTCCCCTTCACTGGACCCCTTCAATGTCTGTCTACCTGTGGAATAACATGTGTTTGTATGTTAAATTTGTGCTGTTTATATATTCGACAAATTAATATTATTATTTACACATAGGCGGGGAGTGATAACGTCTTACCCCAAACAAATTTCAAAAGAAACCAGAAAGTTTCGGAGAGCGATATCTCGTATCACATGACATTGATGAAACCATGGACCTTATAATACATAAGGTCCATGATGAAACATATGCCACAAACACATGTGGCGCATAGAGCAGAGTGGCGCTAGACACCTTGTATTTAAATTACACCGATTTTAAGTTACACTAATTTTAAATGTTTTATCTATCCGTCAATTTAAATAAATTTCAATTTTCGAAAAATTGATGATACAATTAATGACACACAATCCGGAATGGCTCATGCCATAAAATCATGGAATTTCAGGCGCTTATTTTTCCGGCTAGAAGGCAAAATTGTTTTATCTCCCAAATTATTATTTATATTTTTATTTTTCACTTTACCCGCCTGCACAAAAAAAATCTGATTTTTAAAAGCGTATACAAGTTAAATATATTTAATAGCCCTTTTATCTGATGTATCTTTTACTTCATTTTCTTATGAATTAGGCTATATAACAATAATGTAGGCCTACGCTTTGTGTTGTATAATAACAATAATAGTATGTTTAGCTATACTTTTCGTTTAAAACATGTATGTTTTATCTCCTATAGACTCTTTTTTGCGGAATTCTATGACATATCTATCCACATCCCTGTCGGGGCAGGCAACTTTGACACAACAGTATGATAGGACATAAAATAGATAGTCAGTAGGTACAATTACTTGGGACCCAAGATGGCGTCTTTGTACACTTGACGTCATATTTTCATGACGTCATATAAAATTTCTGGCTTCACAGTGTTGTCGCAACTTTATCTATATACGGCTTTGGTTGACACCTGCCATTTACGTCATCGAAACATTGACGTCATCGAGACGTTGACGTCATATACTTGTGAATGTTTCAATATTAATGACCTCTCACGTCGAAACGAGAATTTTGACAGTAAAAAATGACAAAATATTATTTTCTAAATTAATAAAAAATACGAAACAAATTCGTTATCAAAACTAAAAGCAATGTTTCCTGAATGAAAAATTTAAAAAAATATAGACATTTATATGTTTTTAGAAAACTGTTAAGGGTTAAAGCCTGTCTGTCTAATGCCCATAATAATAGATAAAGAAATATACGCAGGTCAAAACTTAAGAGTAAAAAATAAATTTTATTAATTTTCTTTTTTTAAATCCAGATACCCAAAATTACTGTGAGAGGCAACTAAAATCTATTCCAAATACAGAAATGTGATTTCTCACTTTTTAGCATGTAAAATTCATCAGTTAAAATATTAGGCAGACCGGTTTTTGTCTGCCTAATCCATCGGTCTGCTTAATGGCTATATAATGTGTTTATGGTCTGCCTAATGCCCACGTTGTATATATATATATATATATATATATATATATATACAATCTTAGAATAATAGATTTCCATGACAATGTATTATAAATAATATTAGGTAACGTACAACAAAAGGTTAAAGGTATATAATATATAACATTACATTAATCTACATAGTCTTCCTGGTATAGTTTGACAATGGTCAACACAGGAATAATGAGATGAAATAAACGTTCATAGACCAATTATGTAATCTGGCTATAATAAAACTTAACCTTTCATTAATTTACATAGTGTCCCTGGTATAATTTGACGATAGAACCATACAGAAGTGAAGAGATTAATTAAATGTCAATAGATCAATTATATAATTTGGCTGTAAACTTATTTATATCAATCTTATTCTCTAATATACCGATTATAGAGAAATAAAGATTTACAGGGTTTAAAATCCCCTTAAATAGTGTCGAAGTAAAAAGTGTAAAAACATATATTAAGATTTTATTTAAATATTATTAGAACATTAGCACGGTGGGAAGGGGGCAAATTAAGAATTTAAATCTGGTTTGAACCGGTCGATAAAGTATGCTCCCATATTCCGTCTCTTGATAGTATTGCTATATATATATATATATATATATATATATATATATATATATATATATATATATATATATTTTGACTAGCATGCTGACCTTGAAGAGTTCAGAAAATAACAGACTGGGATTAACAGATTATATACATCCTACGTACGACCCATGCATCCTTTCTTACTACATATCTTAGAAGCTCTGTGATCATCTAGTATTTTCACGTTGTGTATTTATTTCCTACTGTTTGTCTTTGTTTTTTACATTTTATATATCACAGCCGGATACATAGCTACATAGCTAATAGAAATTCTGTCTGCTATATGACGAATTCTCACAGGCATGATAGTTTTGTAGCTTTGGGTTTTGGACCTTCAATTATCTAATTGGTCAGATATAATGTAAATAATTAGAGAGATTGGTTAATTGAGCCAAATGACGTCGAAACCCACCCTTATATGGTTAGTGGAAATTTACTGGAGAAATTTCCCACAAGATATCTGTTATCAACCTAGAATTGAATGTTTATCACATTATGACTCTTTTTTATGTAACAATATGCCACTCATTCGCTAACTTGATTTAAGTACATATATGTGAATCTAATAACTTGCCAAAGATATTAATTAATACAATATAATGCCATCATTAATTTCAAGAGAAAATATTCTAGCAATATTGCTACAGGAATGGCCCGCTTTTCACAGAAAGAATCATAGTGCTACAAGCATTTCTACCACATAAGGCCGTTTAATACCGTTAGAGGGCAATTGGTTTTAGAAGCTATTTTGATGAAAATATACTATTCAAAAAAAGTAGGGGATATTTGATTTTTAAGTGTTATTAAAGTCACCTAATGAAACTGACGAAGAAACAAATGACAAAATGAAATGAAGTTCACATTCATCGATTTATTCCAAATGATCGTTAGACTAAGTAAGGCACAGACTGACCATTATAAGGGTAAAATGATACCCGGGGTCAAACAGCAAAGTTACCACAGCATCACAACCAAGTCAGTAACGGGTAAATCCTCCTCTGTTTGCCAAACAAGCATTGATCCGACGTGGCATACTCCTAATGAGACGTCTAAGGTCATTTTGGTCCAGATTGTCCCATTCCTGTTGCAACGCAGCAGCAAGTTCTTGGACATTGGCAGGACGTTGTTGACGTTGACGTAACCTCTGTCCAAGCATGTCCCAGACATGCTCGATGGGGGAGAGGTCGGGACTCAGTGCTGGCCAAGGTAATGTGGTGATGTTCTGTTGTTGGAGGTAACCTGTAACGATCCTGGCCCTGTGACATCTTGCGTTGTCATCCTGAAAGATGAAACGGCGGCCATGACGTCGTGCGAACGGCACAACATGGACTGCCAAGATGTTGCCCTGGTAGTACTGGCCTGTAACACGCCCTGCAACAACATGTAAAGCCGTTCTTCCAGCAACAGTGATGCCTCCCCACACCATAACAGAACCACCCCCAAATCGATCATGTCTGATAACGTTAACGTCTTGGAAGCGCTCGTTTCGACGACGCCACACCCTCCTACGTCTGTCCAAAAAATCAACAGTGAACCTTGACTCATCTGAAAACATCACATTGCTCCAGCGTCGATTATCCCAGTGTTGACGATCCCTACACCAACGACGTCTTGCCTGAATGTGATGATCTCTCAAAAAAGGGATCACGCGAGGACGTCGGGCTCGAAGGTGACCCCTATGCAGTCGATTCCGAATCGTCTGGCCACTCACTCTCACACCAGTGTCTGTTTGAAGACGAGCGCTGTTCTGATTTGCTGTGATGACACGATTTCTCAAGGCCAAGGTACGGATAAATCGATCCTGGGCTTGAGTTGTCGCCCTTGGTCGACCTGAGCGTGGTCTGTCCTGTACAGATTGTGTATCACGGTATCTGGACCATAGCCTGCTTATGACAGACTGAGAAACATTCATCGTCCGCGCCACAGCCGCCTGTGTTGTGCCGATCTGTAGCATGCCAAGGGCACGTAACCTTTCATTTTGGGTAAGCCGACGCATATCAAAATTTGTTTTCTGGTCACTAAAACAATTAAACTGATGTTTCCACCCTGGAATTCAATGCCACAATGACTGTAACATTCAAAGTCAGAGTCGTGCAAATCTTGTGTTGGACCCCCATGATGATCCCAAGCATCACCTGCATTCCATGCGGTAGCTATTGGTGCGTTTGGGCGTCACATGTAACTGGAAATGTTTCTTCTGTTAGGTTCTATAGTGACTTTTTTCGTAGTCATTTGCATATTTTAGTATTATGCCCCCAAAATCAAATATCCCCTACTTTTTTTGAATAGTATACTTCAAGTCGATAGAATGATCCGCTCATTGAAATTGTGTACTGTAATCGGGGTTTTTCTGAGCAGACATTTTTTGAACAGTGTGGCATTTAAACTGGAATGTCTTTAATCAAATAATAAGAATGACATGTCTACCCAAGTTAAACCTATTTTCTGGCAGGCTAAATATACAGGTTCCAGTATACGTCTCTTTGGCATCTGGATCCAATGGCCGGGGTGGGGAAGGACGCGTTTTCAAAAGTGCTGGCACGAGGTATCGTTGACTCGATGTATCGCGGTTCACCTTCTCGCGATTGGCACTCTTAATTATCCACTTCACACATTATCTATAGTTACACAAACACTCTTAAATTGTTTTGGTCCTTATTGATCCACATCAATATCGTGATATAAAACAGTTTTATTTCTTCGACATCGACGGGACTAAAAATATCAATTATTCGTGTATCCTGGTAAATATTAACATCTGAATAGCAATACTTATACCTTGGAATCGTATGACAGTGCATGTCCTGCCCCACGTCACCTTCTGTGTAAAATCCTAGATAAACTAAAATGTGCGACTAGAAAACCCAACTGTTCTGTTGATTCATATTGGGCAGCTCAACATTGGTACCCCAAGACTCTAGAATTGTTAACAAGAGCATCGTTACCGCTGCGATATACGTCTACATTCTTGGGGATCAGAGCATGCATCAAAATAGATAATTGCTGTCTTTACGGTATAAGGATTAAATATTATGCAAAGTTACAAGATGATACATTCAGAATTGCAGCCTGTAGACGGTAAATATAAGACAAAATTGGGCGTGGCTTGGTCCTTGGGGGTTGGATATGGAACAATATAAATATGCTCAACCCTATGATGGGTCGTGCCGAATTGGATCTAAATCATTTAATAATTCCCACAGGTAGATTATTTACAGACAAAATATTAACAAAAAGTGGGCGTGACACCGCCCAATTAAGCGGGCGAACCATGCACCAAAATCAATAGTTGCCGTCCTTAGCGTATAAGAAATAAGTATAAAAAGTTCCAAGAAAATCCATTCAGAATTGTGACCTTCAGACGCTAAACACAAAACATGGGCGTGGCTCTGTCCCAGGGGGTCGGGCATGCACCAAAAAATAGTAGAGGTCATCCTTAGGGTATAAGAATAAGTATGAAAAGTTTTCAAGCCGATCCATTAAGAATTGCGGTCTGTAGGCGACACACAGACATACAAAGAGAAAATGGGCGTGATTCTGCCCTTGGGAATTGGGCATGTACCCTAAACAATAGGGATGATCCTTAGGGTATAAGGCATAAGTATGCAGAGTTTCAAGATAATCCATTAAGAATTGTGGCCTGTAGGTGACAAACAAACAAATGCTAAAATGTGCGTGGCTCTGTCCCTGTTGGTTGGGTATGCACCAAAAACCATAGGGATCATCCTTATGGTATAAGTAATAAATCTGCAAAGTTTCAAGACAATCCATTAAGAATTGCACCCTGTAGGTGACCCGCCGGCTCAAAAAGAATATGCCCTTCCTTCCAACCGACAAATCTTATAGTGGATTCCCTACAGGGTCAGTTTGTGAAGACAGTCTAGGGGATTCCTACCAATGTTAACAAATATTGTGTACCCACTTAGCTTGCACTTTAATACCTATCCTTTAGGTAAGTATACCCTAATCTACCAGGATTAACATCATTATTTTAAAAGAACAGTTTATTCATAGAAAACATGTAGCAATAGACATTACATGAGATGATATTGTCCACATAAAGCAAATATGAGTTCTATCACAACTTTAAACCAACTCAAATTCAGAAATATTTATTTCTTATCGAAACATTGCATGTGCTCTTGACAATTTCAAACTTTTTGAATTTACAAAAATTGTACTTAGACAACCTAAATCAAAGGTTAATTATATTTTGAAACATGAATGGAATTTTTAAATCAAGGCGCCATTTTGTTAGAGGATGAAGACAAGTGAATTGGTTTAAAAAGTGTCTATGTAGATAGAGTCTACTCTACAGGGAAACTATAAAGCTAATACAGACTCCTATTTAAAAATAAAACAAGGTGAAGGAATAACGTATAATATTACATCTTCATCTCAAAAACGTATAAAAATGATGTCAATACATACAAAATCTATTTAGCTACGTATTGTATAGAATAAACTACTAGGTTTTTTTTAAGATAAGAATTACAGAAAAGTCTTAATCTAAAAATAGGACGGTACATTTTGTTAACTCAAATCTTCGCTTGCCTAAAATATGCAAAGTACGGCAAAATAGTAAAAAATATTTGTTCAATATGGCCGCCCGTTTTAACTCGTAACACACAATCATGGCGTTTGTTATGTACCTCTCTGCACAGCAATCTCTTTCTTCTTTCTATCGTGGGATTAGGTACTTTATTGTGCATAAATATTTATAAAAAGCGATGTTCTCTGATGTCCAATGATGGAAGACATTTTGTACTTCTTTGTTCTAAATAAAATGGACCCAAACCGTACCAGTTGTTACACGACAATCAGAAATGTTGTTCTTTTCTATGTTTTTGTACATGGGTACGAGATTTGCTACGTATTTATAAACAGAGAATCATACCATCTATGAACAAAGTTATAACATTGATAATTATAGCCTATTTAAGGTAGTTACATGTGTGTATAGATAAAATCATTGTAAATAAAAAAAATATATATATATAATATAGTGTACAAATAGTAACAGTAAACACCAACCAATAGAACCCTTAATATTACATTAGTGGGTAAAAGTATCATTGCAGTTCCTAGGTATATTTTTGATAATATGAATATTAAGTCATGGACTTATAAATTTCAACAACGGTTTAAAGAATATTACACTTCCATTTAATTTACAAAATGTCATTAGCCGATACAAATAAAACAAATCCTACCGTGCCTCTTTTGAATTAACATATTCAACCAAAGTTGGAAACCACACGGACGATAGTCTATGATTATGCATTAAGAATTACCAGAAAGAACATTGATAATAACTTACTAATTCGGCGTCCCTAATGTTGATTTTTGTCATTCCCATGCAAAACCGGAGAATTCTAATGCAAGTACTGGGTTCTTCATGTTTTTTTTGGTTTTTTTTTTTGGGGGGGGGGGGGGGTGTTATAAACGTCACCATAAGCTATATGTGTATTACGTGTTAACTTATTGTGTTCAGTAACAACCATTAGAGTTCTGGGCAATCCCTGTTGTATAGACCATGTAATAATTAACAAAACGAGTAATAAAATTACGAAAAATTATGTTATAGTACATACAGACTTATATAAAACTGCAAAGTTATATGACTCTGGCATTAATATTCACTGAGATGTGACTATTTGAAAGGGGTACCCGTTTGCAAGTTTTGAAACTACTATTCTATAACTCGATTTTGGTGTACTGATTTTATATCTTCTAGATAGACAATATTCTTGAAATTATATAGATTAAGAATTTACCATAATTTCAAGAATATTGTCTATCTAGAAAATATAAAATCAGTTATAGAATTGTAGTTTCAAAACTTGCGAAAGGGTACCCCTATTCAAAAGGCCACATCTCAGTCAATAGTTATGCTAGAGTTTTATAACTTTGCAGTACTATATGTACTAGAACATATATTTTTTTCATAATATTCTGAGGGGGTTACTTTATAAGCACTGGTCCACTTGACATAGAATAACCCATTAGCATAATATATAAACAAGGTTATATCGATATAAATTGTCACTAATATATATACACAGTACATAATATTAACTTTTAAAACAGATTTATATACTAACATTTAACATATTACAATGAGCATTGGCTAAAAGAAAAACCGTTCGATATTAATACGCCTAATACTAAAGGCTCTTTTCATTTCTTTACAGTTATTCACGCGAAAACATTAAGGGTGCTTAGATAATATACAGCAGGTCTTGATTTAAGAAAAAATAAAACAAAAAGGCATCTCATCAATTTGAAAATAAATTCAAAGACGATATACAAACTGGATAAAATTGTGTTATTGTTTTTTTGTCTTCTAAAATTAGAAAAAAAATGACTTATACCAAAAAATTCAAGATGTACAAACCTCACACGGATTCTTATATAAAAGGATGTTAATATTTATAAAAGAAAACGACTATAAAATCGAAACTAATTTAAACCGTATGATATGATGTGATTGATGATAATACACAATGATATTGTGATAGATTAATAGATTTATAAAAATCAGCAGATTTTCGGTTCCTGGCGTACATACATAGTGGTAGTAACCGCCAGTTAATTATATTTATATCGCTTTGAATATAATCAGAACTTAGTGTAATCTAACAGAGATTTTGTAACATTTTTTGAAAGAATGAAAGTAAATAGAAGAACCGGAAACAGAATTGAATTGATAATAATAGCTAATCATGGTTTTACAAGACCTAAGGCCATTTTTTACAGTATGACGTTTTAAAAGTTTCTTCACATAGATTGATGACGTAAACACATACTAAGACAACACTCTTCACACTCTGAAAGGGTAAAAATGGATATTAAAGCTAAGCCATGCATTTTCTGTAAGAAACTGTTAAAGATCAAGTGTACTTTAAGTTCGACATTCCCTGTTTCCATGTATTATTATACACACAAAAGAATTGTGCATTTAGTGGGCCAACGTCGATTTTATTAACGAAACTTGGAAAATTATGCATTCACGTTAACATTATGGGGCAAACCCAATCTGTGGCAAAACATTTCAAAACACATTGCACCACTCGAACCAGCAGTTAAGCTAGCCAGTTAAATCGGAAGTGGCAAGACTTTTATATTTTATATTTCAAATAATGACATTAAAATAAAAAAAAATATAGCTTCATTTAATTGACTTACTGCACATCACGAATAGCACAACACAAAACCATTGAGAAGATCATTCCCAAAATCTGAAAAAGAGAAAATATTTGATTTTGTTTTCATTGTTCTGTGCTACCTTCCAGCTAATAACTCAGGGGACTAGGTATGAATGCAAGTATTCAATTGAGGAAGTTCAATTTAACCATGTATTTGGAAGAATTTACATTTGAAAATAGACGAATTTCTTTTTATTTGAAAAATATACCTTAGTATTTGGACAATGAGCATTAATATAACAAAACTTGTTAATATCCCAAATCGTGAAAATATTGGCGCCTATGAGAGCTATAATTTGAGGATATCTATAAGAAAAACTAGGCATTATGTGAATGACCAGTGATTATGAGAAGAAAAACAAACCGACATTTTGATATTATATGACAGACTAAGGGGAATGTAACATCTGGGGGATTGTCTTAAGAAAACCCAGGTCAGATGGGGTTGATTTGGAACTGCTGATTACCGCTACAATGTAAAATTTGCAAATTTGTAGGACGGTATATTGTTTATAAATATGTATGTACTAACCAGAACAACAGCTATACCAATAGCTACACCAGCCACAATCATCAAATTACTTGACATGAATTCATTAAACTTGCCAGAACAGGGCTGAAGACACAACAGAACATACACAATAATCACATAAATACCATAAATTATTTTTATAAATCTGTAAGTTGTTCTTAAATCTGCCTATTGCCGCGAGATTAAAAAAATTAACGACAAACTGGACAATCGAGACCTCGGGAAGTGAACGATCTACCTTCGCTCAGAATAAAGTAATATGAATGTCATTTTTAATATATTCATTTTTCATTATCTATTTTTGAACTATTATAGCAAGAACGACCAGCTCCTTATATAAATCTTACATAATGCATCTTTAATAAAAATAAAAAATAAAGGTTCAAATACGTCCAACATCCAACATGTCACAATATTTTCAGATAAAAATATTGGGATGAAGGGGGCGGGCTGGGAGGTGGGAGATCAAAACTTGACAGAAACTGTAACTAGAAACACTTCAATTTTAACTAAAACCTCAACAATAACCCCCATGAAAAAAGAGGTGGGAGAAATGCAATGAGATGGGTTAACTTTCTGTATCAACTTTGGGGTTGATCCTAGGACCTCGTGATTAATGGGCCAATGCCTTTCTCACTGGGCCATCGTGGTCCCCCCAAAGGGCAAAAGAAAAGGACAACAGTGAGATATGCTCTAAAGCCGACGTTAAATAAAGCGATTTCACATTCAATCTCAGACATTCACTGAAGTCCGAAAATTAGAGTTACTTCCCTGCATTGCATGAGCCAAGCGGAACAGCCAATACAAATTAAAGTAATAATAATAACTTTTGATCTTTGAGGAAAATGTTACCAGTTGGTTCATTATTTAAAAATAAATACTTACGATGGAAAGATGTCCTGCACAACTATCAGGAATAGAACCTGTCACGGCGTAATCGGTAGCACCAGTATATGATCCACAGCATTTCAGCTATAAAACAAAACCCCAAAACAATCCATCAGTTCAAAATACAATTAATAGTGTTATTAGAAACATTTCTTAATAAAGGAATCAACTAACATAATGTATGGAATCACAAAGTCCAATAAAGCTATAACTGTCATCAAATCGCAGATTGTGTTAACAGAATAAATTTTCAATATTTGGAATAATTCCTCTTACTTACGTTGGTTTGTACAGTATCCATGAAATTTTTGGATTGTCCTGTTTTATCAGTGTAGTAACCATCTACAGCATCTTCCAACATTTTTCCTGTTAGGTCTTTAAACTGTAATTAAATTTCCGGGATTTATATATATTATCATAATTCTATTTAACACGGGGATTATCAGTTGCACGCAGCTGACACATTTGGACATTAGGTTGATTTTGGTGCTTCGTTGATTGAAGGTGAAGTGGGGTATGGTGGGGTGGGGGCTGGAAGAGAGAGCAGTCCTTGTAGTAAAGTGCTTTTCCACTCATTCGGGCATTTTGGATTTTTTTGTACAGTATTAGTCTGTTGTTTTCTGCTAATGAGCGCCAATACTACCCTGTTTGTTAAACACATTTTATTAGGTGCTTTCTATCCAAATTGGGGGGGGGGGGGGTGACTGAATGGTTAGCGCTTGCGCGTTGTATCATAAGATCTGTCCTACGGTTTCCTCCCACTGCTAAAGACCCATACGCGCAAACGAATTATTGATATAAAATTGAACCATTTGTTAGTCCCGATATGACCTACTAGTTTGTGTCGAGTGGACGTTAAACACTAAATTCAAAGTCCGAAGGACGTTTCTAAGACTCGACAAGAACCAAAGTTGTCTAAAGCCGAGTTTGGACACAGTTTGTAGTTTACTAATAGTATTCAAACCTCTCGGGTAGGCTTAATTGCCAACAGGAAACCTTCAAATATTAGATTCAATAGCACAGAATTCATATGCACAATGCCACGCGATCTCTGACTCACGTTGATTTAAGGACGCGTTGCCGGTATCTCAATTCAACAAACTTTACTACAAATATATATATATATATTATATATATATCCTTCTTGTAAACTTACATTATCTTTAGCAACAACAGCGAAGATACCAGCACCCAACAAGATGGCGAAAATTATAAACAAACATACGAAGAACTGAAAATAAAAAAAAAAATAAAATCACAGGCATATATTATTTTTCAATAGTAATTTCTACATAATAATATAATTCATTGAATTATGTGAGTTTTTATGTTTGAATATGTAAATATAACTCATATTATTTAACTCATTATTGTTTTAATAACTTTTCTGAAAACATGCGTGATTTTATCTCTGTCCTTGCAAACTACAATACTGTTAAAGTTAAATCTATAACAGGCATATCAGTTCGAAAATTATTAGATTCCGTTCAGTATTTTGCAAAGATATGAGGAATTGAAAATTCCACCGATCTATTCTGCTCCATGTAAGAAGACAGCTGCCATCCGTATTTGCTGTGAACTAAATTGATGGATTTTGTTGAATCCAAACCGGGGGGTTATCTAGCATGGGTATTTTGATTTTGTTTTCTTAATTAAATGTAAAATAATCTGAGTAAATATCAGCGTTGATTATATAAGCAGTGATAAATTAGATATTTTTCGAAAAATGCAAATCATTCACCGTTACTGTAAGCATTAAAATCATCAAATACTTACCATTCCCAACATGCACTGGCTTTCACGAATGGCACCACAGCAGCCGAGGAATCCGATGATCATTATAATGATGCCCACTGCTATTAACACATAGGCTAGGGTATAAAATACATTTATGTCATCGGACTGATTGACGTATTTACCTACATTCTGATCAACTCTTAACCATATTCCTACACCAAGTATAGCACATCCCAATAGCTGAAATAAATAAATAGTACAATTAATAAACAGGCGATATAATAATAATCAAAACAAATAAACATAATAATACCCCACCCCTACAAAACACAACAGATTTAACCCCACAATCCGTTAGATCTAAAATTATACCAAACGTGTACTATCGGAATCCAAAATTTCTCTGGGTTCAAACAAATGTTTTCGACCTCAGATACAATATACTTTCTAGCTCATTTCAGACCAGTTCAAGAAAAGATTCAAATTTTATGGAAGCTACATGTATAATATAATCCATTACAATACAAAAAAAGTCATTTAAAGTTTGGGGGGTTGGATGGCTGAATAATTAGCACGCGCGCGCTGTATCATAAAGTCTGTCATTGAGTCAACTGGCGTGGTTTCGAATCCCCGGTTGTACGTGACAAGGAGTAGGGTCGCCTGTCCAACCTCGTGGGTTTTCTCCGGGTCCTCCGGTTTCCTCCCACTGCTAAAGACCCCTACGCACAAGCGAATTATTGAAATAAAATTAAACCATATGTTAGTCCCGAAGACTAGTTTGTTTCGAGTGGACGTTAAACCCCATTTCTCTCTCTCTCTCCATTTAAAGTTTGTTTGTACTCTACTACCAACAATAAATGTTTTAAAACCTGCGCCTTTGAGGGTAAGTTCGCAAAGCGAATTACAAAATAATGAGCTGTTCCGACTTGTGGGTAGGAACTACACTTTACTTGTTTTTATTCGAGAATGAAATCCTACAGAATAGAAATGTAGCAACGTATTTAGTAACAGCTCAACTACTTCAGTTTCAAAAATCGCACTCTATCTTGATACTTGTGATATAAGAATAATTTGTTGGTAATGAATTTATATTGATCAAAACCAGAACACCAAGGATTTTTTTTTTTAAATTAACTGGCTGTGAATGTATTTTTGACTTTATAGATATTGTTCTACAAATATTTATCAGATTCGAGTCAATTTTGAGGGGTATCTTGAAGGTCGATATCTGGCAAGGAACTCGTATTAAGTCACGCCTCATATAAACATTTCACCAAGAAAACGATGAACAGTGTTTGGAACAGACAATAGCAATATAATCCATAAATAATAACACATAAAATAACTGACTTGAACACTTCAGATTTTTACACGATCGCTTATTTGTTCTTCGGGCGATTTTATTTGAATGACAGAATTCCTACAGTTTTTTGTCGTTGTTTTACGCAGACAAAACCATAAACGACCAAGTCAAATCGCAATTGTTGAAAAAAATCAGACAATAAGGTAAATGAAATGAGGTTTAACGTCCCACTTTTCTACACCAACCGGATTATAGGGGGTTGGATGGTCGAATGGTTAGCCCGTGCGCATTGTATCATAAGGTCTGTCATTGAGTCAACTGGCGTGGTTTCTATTCTCCGGGTGTACGTGACAAGGAGTGGGGGCGCCTATTCAGCCTCGTGGGTTTTCTCCTGGTGTTCCCACTGCTAAAGACCCCTACGCGCAAGCGAATTATTGAAATAAAATAGAATCATATGTTAGCCCCGAAATGACCTAGTTTGTGTCGAGTTGACGCTTTAAACCATTCGGCCACCCAGCGCCGCATTTGTTTACGTGAACGCCATAGAATACATGGGTGGACATAAATTTTCTGTACGGTACCACCCGAACGTCTACACGTTACTCATTGGGAGGCCCGATGACAAGCTGAATGATTGAATTGGGGTTTAACAGTCTACTTTTTAGGGCAACTTTCTTGGCCAACACCTAAACAATAAAGTGGGACTTGCATTTTGGAATAGAAAAAAAATGGTTTATGTTTTTACTTCAATCCTCAAGGACCCAAGAGGCCAGTAATCATTTCCTTCTGTTATATAACACATATTCGGTTTAAAAGTATGTTAGAAAAAAAATACATATTGAGCTTGATGTTTATGGATAAAAATAAGTTGTCCACCAGCCGATGACGGGCGTGTCTAGGATAAAGATGACGGTGTAAAATCACCAGGTCTAGACTACTGCAGCTTCAATTGATCATTTCGGGACTAACATATGATTCAATTTTATTTCAATAATTCGCTTGCGCGTAGGAGTCTAGAAGTGGGAAGAAAGATGCCCCAAAAGGATATCTCGCCAGGAAAGGGACTTTGAAATCAATGCAAGTGATAATGTAATAAACTGGTGTGAAACAATTGAAATAACTAAAACGTGAGGATGTACTGTATTTTCCATATAAATCATTTGCATAGTATTATTTTAAATGTGATCCACAATTTATTAAGTTGCACCTTAATCTTGAGATCACGTAACTAAGATAACCACCTACGTATAGTAGGCCCACTTATACGTTACATATTTCCACCTCCACGTATGGTAGGTCTACATATTTTCATCACCAAGTTACCCATATTGGTATGACCATATACTGATATATTTTGGGCTACTTGGATATACATTAACGTAATTTATGTGGCCGAGTCAAGCAGGATATAGTTCTAAGCTCAATGGAATGCTCAGTAAGCTTTTGTCTATTATGTCTATATATATGTAGACACACGCCTGTAGGTGTTTATTGTCACACCTGGTTCCCGTTTCTCTTCTCGAGAGTTAATAATTCAATACAAATCTTTTTAATGACGCCATTATTCTTTGTTGTATTTGTCTACGCTATCTCTCATGTCGAAAGAAGGGGGGGGGGGGGTAGCGCGCCGTGCACGTTGTATCATAAGGTCTGTCATTAAGTTAACTGGTGTGACAAGGAGTGGGGGCGCCTATCCAACCTCGTGGCTTTTCTCCGGGTAGTCCCAATGCTAAAGACTCCTACGCGCAAGCGAATTGTTGAAATAAAATAGAACCAGAAATGACCTAATTTGTGTTGAGTGGACCTCAAAAAAAATAAATAATTGTAAAATTAATTTTTAGTGTGTAGGTACCGATAAGTAATTCTACACATATCGTTCTTTACCCCAACATTGTACGTCGATACTCAGAATGCGAAGATATAAATCAGGCGTTTATTTCAAATGTGTAATGATGATTTCTGATTGAAAATCAATACAGTAACACGAGTTAATTTACTTTTACTTGACATTCTGTATTGTATATAAATAATATAGACTAGTCGTGATTACAGGTATACTGTATCAGGTCTATCTAATTTAGATTATGTAGTTAATTACCTGTTTTACTCAAAACATAATTGGACCACTCAATATTTAGCTATAAAGACGTCGACTTATTGCAGGACATTTCTGAATTAGTTTAAGAATACCGCCGTCTCGGGTATAAATTAGATAATTAGTTTAGTGCACCGTTTATCAAAGCACACGTATGTACACGTAAAGCTAACATTTTACTATTAGGCTGTCCCTGCTAGTTGGATTGAGCTGTTGGTTGTGTTCATTCAAATCAGAATTGAAATAGTCACAGCGTCATCATCGATTAATAAATCTATAATAAATGAAACCCATTCGCCCATGAATACATTTCCCTTACAGCAGACTGACATCAATGATCAACAATACAAGTTTCATTAAATTTATTGTTCATATTTCACATGGTTAGGAACTTACATTGATTTCAGGAGATATAATTTCCGCAAAAGAGTAGCAATTAAAACCACAGAATATTAAACTTTAAACTTGACTGGAAATAAGTACATTGAATTTTGAAGGTTCAAAGGTAAAAACTATAGAAATGCTTAGTACCAGCAATATTATAGTAGGGTGAATTTGGACTCAATAGTAAATGTTTAATACGTCATGCTAATCCGCACAGTATTACATAATTCAGTCAATTATATTTTAATGGATCTTAATCCACCTTAATTACCCACCATTTATATCTACTTCATATTGTCTTATATATTTCATTAATCACCTGTCTCCAGTATTCTTTGTTTTAAACTTTAAATTGAGCTTATAAATTATAATTAACGTCAACGGGCTATAGCGTTTAGTTACCAGGGTATATTGTTTGTAGATTTATAGGATTAATGCCCTAGGCGATGCATGGGGATATATAGACCCAAAATGACAGAATTTGGGAAGAGCTGGCTACACACGTGTCTTGGGAGATCAACTTAGATCACATACCTAAGGACAGACCTTATTTACCTGTATTTGGAGACATAAGTTTAGGTCAATTCCAATATCCACATTGGAGCTTATTTACTATTAAGCATTGGACCAATAATTGTTATATTAATTGTCTGTTGTGATATTTGTTGATTACTGTTTACCAAAGAATATAGAGAACTATTAACAACCATCAACAATCTTGTCTTCATTTAATCAACAACGAAGATTCCAAAATACACGAAAAGTGCACTTGTACAATATAATTGATTATCGCAAAGAGATATGGACAATCGATCCAAACTGGTTAATAAAGAGCAGAAGTCGGATAAGAGGGAGGTATAAATTGAAACTCACCCCTGCTCCGACAGGTCGATTTACCCAATACTACCCCAAATTTATTTCCATTGGTAATGGCTTTATAATATTGGGTGGTCTTGGGTAAATCCCCCTGCCTGGTCTGACCAACATTATAGTCACGTGTGCAGTGCTAGAGAGCGGTATTCTGTCCGGACAGTACAAGAGGTTCGAGAAGTGTAAGCTTTTAGCTAGTATTGTTAATCATGGTCCTACTTCAGGAAACATATCAAGCAGTATTGAAAAAGGGCAACTGGAATCACTAAATTAAGACAATAATCAGAACAAAGGTTTCGATAAGGGTAAGCTTTTAACCGGCATTGTTAATCATAGTCCTACTTCAATTTATACTTTAACTATACAAATCAATGAAGTTTTTAAATCGATAAAGTTGAATCTTCTATATTTGTATTGTGTTCAAGTTAACATCTAATAAGCTTTATCTGTGGCAAAGTCTACTCAATCTCTGTCCGCAAAAAGGAAATTTAATCCAAATCAAATCTGTTGAGAATACGGTAAAAAAAACAACAACCAACAAAACCTAAATATACCAGCATATTATTGATGGCACAATGATTCGTAGACAAAATATACTAATCTACTAAGCTAGGGACCGTCACCCAAAACATTTTAACTTTATGAGAACATTAAATCTCCACGCCAAATGTTTGGTTATACATGTAGGTCCAGATTTATTGAACTTTTTAAGTCCTTAAAACATACTAAACCCTTCTGATGAGATATTCTGTTTTAATAGACAGATACTATCATATCATAGACACTGACATCGCTGTGCTTTGGATGATAAACCTACACCAAAAACTAATATAATTATGCATACGTTTTGTGTCTAATTAACTTGTAGGCCTGTCTTCTTTTGATCAAATTAATTTACTAGCTTCTCGTGAATTTTTAATGCGATTTTAGGACCATAACTCTTGAAGTAATAAAACATTTTTTTTAATGCTTACAACATACATAAATTTAAAAGGACCAGGTTTTAAATGCAGTCCGTTTAGTGTTCACAAGACATTGTGTACGACGGGAGGGACGGTAGCAATATACAACCACTTTTCAATGTGGATGTTTAAAGGGATCCAGGAATTCGATAATGTCCGCCTCTAAATAAAAGTCTTCCTACAAGCAAAAGCCCGTAGTCGACGTAGCAAGATTAATGTGATCAGATCTAAAATAGACTTTCTATTTTTGGTTCCATCTTTTTCTTACTTCGTTAAATCAACGAATCTGTCAAATTATTGATATAACCCCTTCACATTTACAGTTGGTGTTGGCAAGAATTGATTCAACAAGATCGATGGCGGATCAAGGGAAAAATAGGTTAATTCATTATCTAACTATGTACACTGCCATCGGAGATTCGTTTCGAAGAGACAATTAACCAAGGACAGCCTTTTTCTTTTGGTTTATCCGAGCCATTATTGGTTTAAATCTGCAACCATGGATCATTTGGTTTTGACATTGGCCATCTTGTTGACGTCAGAGAGTATTCTTGCAGAAATGTCAGCAACCGAAAGGGGGCCTATTAGCTACCAGTACCAGCTTAAAGAATAATTCAATGTTATCAACACGATCGCGCTTATACTAAATGTCAGGGCATGAAATATGAAAGAGTTCGTTAGTTATATCCCCTCTGTGTTTTACACCTCAACCCATTGGTATTATCACAAACTACGCTAATTACGACCATTAAGCATTTATAACATTTTTGATAATACTGGTGCAAAAAACTTACAAACACCATGGCATATGATACATGACGTAGTACCAGAGTCTTAAAGATGCATTATTCAAGTGCTAAATCTGCCTATTGCGGGTTTTTATTTTGACTTCAAATGTTATATAAATTATTATTTAGACATTTGTTCACATGACAAACCTATGATCAACTCTCTAGACTGTCGAGTGGCAGAGATTTAAACCTACTGAAATGCGATCGCCATTTAATGTTTTAACTTAAAACTGGAGAAGCGAGGCTGACTCTCGATTAACAAGTAACGTTGATACGGTAATAAATATCATTTACTACAAACAGTGATAACTTAGCTCAGAATAAAGTAATTAGAATGACATTTGAATGCGTATATTAATTTTGAATTATCTATTTTAGAACTATTATAGCAAGCATGTCCAGCTCTTTATCTTAATATTACATAATACATCTTTACGCGATTATGTCTGGACAGTTAGCCCTATACATCTAAAAGCTTCTTACCACATTTACATATTGAATGATAAAAAGCGACGTTATCGCCAATGAGTTGCCCCAGACGCTAATTTTGTCAATATATTCATACTAGATCGCCTAAAACAATAATGAGTATTGGCATTATATATTTGGTCTAGAATACAGTGTATATATGTACTGTATAATGGATAGAGAAAATTCAAGTCAATAATTAATCCGTGTAAGTTCTATTCCCGAGTTTGTATACTTCATGAAATATCATGTACCAAAGCACTATTGATATGTTTCAGATTATGTAGAGTATGTATACTTGATTCTCTCGAATTCGTCCACTGGTTTTTGTATTTTTATCTACCATTTAGTATCAAATGTTTGATTTCAGTTTAAGTTTTGATGGAATTTTGGCCATTAATACAATGACATCATGCACACTGTTTATTATCTAAACATTATAAATGTTCCAGTCATAAAGTATCAATAAAAACGTTCACCACAGATTCAAAGCTATCTTCCCCAAATGTCATGTGCTTGCGTCAATGTCGGGATAGTATTACGTTTGATAGTGATCAAATGTAACATGAGAAGCACTGTGGGGTATATAATCCTATAAATGCATCCTTACAAACTGTATACAGTCGTTCTGTGGCAACCACTAATCATCAAAAGTGGTGATAAAAATAGATATACTGATTCTAAATCTGTACTTTTGGTCGCTGGCCGACTAATCGTTAACATTAATGCGAGTGTGCCAGTTTGCCGAAAATAGATATAAAATGTATAGCTGAAAAGGATGGGAGAATCTAATATCAAGAGGAAAGGCAGGGAATTGTTGTTGCTCAATCTGTTCAAGAACCATAAAATTGCTAAAGAAATTGATGACAGTAGCACACAATGGTCGATGTATGCGCAAGCGCATTTCTGCATGGAATATTACTATCAGTTAATGGATAACCTTATACACGTATGGGTTGTATAGGTATACCCATATATGTCAAAAAGGATATCGGCAAAAATCAACCTTATCTTTTGTCATCAATTATTTATATTCTTTGTCAGCTGGGAATATAATAACTGACAAATATATCATATACTAAATGTACAAGTAGGATCGACTTAATAAGTAGAATAGCCCACTCACTCTACAACTGTATCATTAAATGAACAATTTGAGTGGATTTAATCCAAGACTAAGTTTGGCACTTCTTCTGTAACTGGTGCCACTTAACGAGATTGCTGTCGTGTCTGTAATGGTCTGCTAGTCTTTAATATCAGACATCTGTAAGGGCATCGAGAGTCGAGATTCCGTAACAGACCACAAACATAAAGACGGTTTAATCAGTCTATTCTAACTAAATGACAGATTTAATAATAAAATGGTGAAGTAATTAGCACATTTCTTTTTTATTTATTTACAGCATTCGAGGGCTGGATTTATAAACATCATTTAATCGGTATACAAGATATGGTTATTCTTGAAATGTGTCCCATATTATAACCCAGCGTACCTCGCCGGAGAACGCAGGACAAAAACAAAACGAATTCAGAATCGGCTGTCTGTGTTAAGGCCTTTTTAACTATCAGGAAGTTTTCAGAAGCTTTTGTTGTGGTATGAATAACGGTTTATTCAAACAATGGAGACAAAATTTTACGAATGTTTTTTTTTTAAAATGGGGTTTAGCTTTGGTGTCTTATGTTTAATTTCCAGAAATCAATGATAGATGAATCGGATTTCAGATTGACATGCCATCGTCAAATCTAGATATTGCGAGTAGTATCTACAGGCATACATTGAATTTCCAATCACGTTTGAGCTAAAATCGGAAGAGCTTGGTGCTTCTTTTAAATCATCCTATACCAACGACTGACGTAAAACAATCGCCTAACAAGATAAATCAACAATATAAGTTCTATATTTGACATGGTGGGGGATATAAAATTATTATATATTTGACATGGTGAGGGATATTATATACATGTATCTTGGCTAGTATATAATCCCTTCTACTAATATGAGTTTGTTTAAACAAGCTAATCGTCTGTTTGTAGTTTATATAGTTCAAGGGCAAGGTAATGTCTACACCCGATAGACCTCTTGATCTAGGTCAAAATTTTAAGTTGAATTATTTTGGGGGATGCAAATTTTGCGGCGAAATATTTATGATTTTCTGTTCCAGTGTTGGCACAGTAAGCCAAAAAATAAACCAAAATTAGTACACAAACCGACCTTTGCTTAATCTCCCCAAACAAAAATTTAATCCTGTGGAGTTGTAATCGAAGTAATACACCAGACCAACTTGGCTTATTTCAAATAGGTGCATCTCCTTTAAAGAAAATCATTTTTTTTATAAAAGAAATCAATATGCAACCTTTTTTTTCCATAGGATTTCACATATCTATATTCCGACAATATTTCATTGTACTTTTGTTTCCAGTTTAGAGGTTGTCCTTTAAATAAACTATTTTGACATTGGTATACAGTATGTTTTACATTAAATTTTGCTATATACCCAGTTCAAACAAATTATTGGCTTAAGATAAAACGGGGGCATTTAATATATAGGGCTCTGATAATATTCAATACAATACCACACTGAAGTTAGCACTTCTTTCACAGGCCTATCATAAAGGGTCTTATGGAGCATTATATTTACATAGCTAGACTTAATATGAAAGTTTGTGTCCTGAATCGTGGCAATATCATGAACCAGACTATCACAAGCGCGTATTTAATATACGTCAACTTATTAGGATGCAGACCGATAGTCCTATACTAATAAAAACCAACACTATAGATGACCCTACAAGCACCACATCTATCAGTACTTTTTATATCAAGATGAGAGGTTCCGGGATTTGCTGCAAGCGTCCTCGGTGCAGTCGTCTTTAAGCCTCGGGTCTGTCATGACACAGGCTTCACGGTTTAAAATTTTGATATAATGAATTGCTCAAAGTGAAATGATCTATCCTGATGCATGAAGATAATATATTCCTTGTCAGCAAATAATCTCTGTGTAACAGTACACATATTGAATATCAATATTGGTTTTCTGAAAGCCGTCTCATGCTTCAGATTACCGGTAATATTAACACACTGACAAAATGGCGTTGATAGACAGATATCCTTATTATAAAATTGAACACGTCTGATTCAGTAGTCGAAGGGTCTTATTTGACGCAATAACAAAAACTATATCCAATTTGACATTTCAGAAAAGAGATTATTTATTACTAAATGATTTGATTTGCTGAAGACAGCGGCAAATATATTAATCAGTTCTATCTTAATCTTGATCAATCTCTTTGAAGACACCGTGTTCAATTATCGTATGAAGTTATCCATCTAAAACAACCAGTATTTACTACAGCGCCCAGTCAGTAATGTATACAGCAGTATATTGCATACATGTATATGTTACCGAAATGAAATGAAATGAAATGAAATGGAGTTTAACGTCCTACTGTTCTGCTCCTAACCTGGGCTAATGAAGACGGGCATACGCCATACAGTGTGCTATGAGGGAAATTTTGCCCGGACAGCGGCCCTAGGGCCTACTCTTATATCGAATTCCAACTGCCAAGGGATCTTTTACGTGCACGCCAATGTGTACACGGGACCTCGGTTTTTCGTCCCATCCGAACGAGAATCACGCCGGAAAATCTGGATGAACTTTCTCGGCCAATGCAGGGATCGAACACCCGACCTCCAGGCTAGAGTATATGTTACCATATTCTTATACAAGTAGAACAGTAAGTTAGGGCTTTGATTCATGGGTTTATAGTTCATACGCTCACTCTCAAAGGGAAAAACGAAGTCTTCAATTTAATGCATTATTGTGTACTATAAATAATGAAAATTAGAACAGAATGTCCAGCCAATATACATTGACCTTTGAACTTTCAATGGAACTGCAGTGCAAATATTTTGTGAATCTTTAGATTTTCGTTTACTGATCTATGGTTGGACACTAATTATGTATTTGGTTGTATATTGCATCCAGTCTTAGATCTGGCAGCATATATTGACTATGGTTAATAGATTTTCATCTCGAACAAATTTGAACACTACTTGGCGCTTGGGTGCGACAATAAACTCGTACAGTATGAAGACAGAATTTCATCGATGTAAGCCCCATTGAGGTATTAGACCAGTAATCAGGGTTTGCTTCAACGAATCTTGTTATTCCTAAAGAAAGACTCAAATCCAAAGTCAATACGGACAGTGGTCAGTTGACCTTCAGATCGATATCTGCCAGTAAAGAATTATATGCTTGGCTCACTTCCACTGGTGATTTGTAAACGCTGATCACGAAATTCACCAGGGCAAGTCGCTCGGCCGAACCTCACGTCTTAGTCTTGTTGATATCTGTGTTTTGTTTAGACGTTGTTTGGTGTAAACACTGTTGTAGATTATTATAATGAAGGCGACGGTGTTTGGATCATGTCCAATCTGTTGTACAACGGAACTCGACATGGCGAAGTGACAAATTATTGTTATAGTAGAATGGTTACCTATAATGTGACACTAGTTACGTGTGTTTAACCAATATGCACAACCAGCTGATTGCTGAAAGGTTGTGGCTGAGATACTAATTTTTGTACTTTTTGTATGTGAAGCTGGGGCTTTTGGATTGTGAGCCATCGCTCCGTATGAGTGGCCACCTAACACATGTTAATTGCACTTTTGTTCGTACACATATACATTTCATATACACTGCATGTACTTCACATATTCTGGAACCACTTTGTTATTATTCTGCTTGCTAAAATATTGCTAATTATTATACATGTATTGAGGTCAGATAACATACTACATGTACTTGAATAATCCGCATTTTAGACCGGGCTTGATAATCAAATACCATATATAATAAACAGAAAATGGCATTTCTGATAAATTCATGATTTAATTAATCTTTGATATTTATTATGCCACAAACCAAAATTTGCCGGCATCACGGACTATATAAATTCGAAGTTTAACTGTTCTCTGATTATATCAAGTTGATATCCCAATTATTGTTTTGCTCAGTAGGACGTTTAACCCATTTCATTTAATTGGGGTTTTTTTCATTGCAAGTATCGGGCGTTTTAAGCAAAAACAATAGCATGTAGCGAATATATGGTTAATCCCAGGCGGAGAAAAACTTAACTCAGCACCATGAAGTAGATATTATGTAGGTACAGTAGACGGGTTAATCTGTCTTGGTTTCTATAGACACAAGGTTTCTGGTTTAAACACCACTTTTCAACGGGAATAATTATTGACCAAAGAAATTATTCAATTCTTTTGGGTGTCTTTTACTTGTAGCAAAGACGATATTGTCTTTTATTCCCAATGTATTTCTCCTACATATTATAACACAGTTTTGAGTTTCCCAAATTTCGCCTCTAAAAGTTTTCCTCGTCTTATGCTGTGCTTTAACACGCGTTTGAAAACAGCTCCAAATTAATGGTAAAACACAGTTCAAAGATTACTGAAACATTTAAGTGGTGGTAAACCCCAAGAAATCTTGATAGCTTAGCCCAAATAAACACGCCTATTCACAAGAAAACAAATATATAATTCCAAAAGACACGAGTTTAGCAGAAAACTTTAACCAGCTGTCTAGGAATCTTATATCTTATGCTTATCATTCAGACCCCATAAAATAAACAAGGTCCAAGAAATCTAATCTTTAGGGATACCCGAGTACTGCGTGAACTCAGGAGGCGGTTTTTAGGGATTCACAATATGCATTTTAACCTGCAATTATGCACCAATTAAATCTCTACTCCCCTGTGAAGATGGTATTGGTGATAACACAACTGGAAGCTTGCTCATGTTTTAATAAACGACATAGTCACTCAACATTTGATCGTGCTAACATAGCAATACTATTCTCTTGTGAATTTAGTCGATTGTGAAAGAGCGTGTTATTTAATAACAATCGTGTAAATAGGACATGTCGATATAATATAGAAGTGGGGAATATGAATAATACTAAAATGGTTAGTCCTGATCACGTAGATTTGCAGTGCAACGCTTTTAAGCTCCAGCCCTCGAATCCTCTCCCGTTATAACCGAAAATCCGCTGGCTTGTAATGTAAGTGTTAATTTGTACTGTCATGACTAGTGGCCTTCCTCCCATTTCTACCGTTATTGCTTCTAGATCTACCACTAATACTTCAAATTAACTAGACTGTGCCAATCTTTTTAACCATCTACAAGTATATGCTTTGGGGTCATTTTACGCTATATCAAAATACTCTTAGCTGCCGCAAACATTTCTACACTCACATTAATACAAGGTCGCGTAGCATTATCCCTTGCTAATATTTTCTCAAGGTACAACCCCTGGTATACTAATCAGGTTTCAGCTGCAGTGAAGAATCTACTAAGCGTATTGACTAGCAGCAAATCCATGCTTCGTTATACACTTTGAGTATTATCAAGTGGTTACAGCGTTAAGCCACAGTTGAGATAACGCTAATGGCGACAAGAGACACTGTCACAGCAGGTAGATTAGCAAGTAAACGACAGAGAGAATTTCCATTCCCTACCCTAATCTAGTCCTAATTTCACTTTGATTATCCTATCAACGACTGACCGAGGTCGTATAAATTAATTCACTTATATAGGTTGTACATTTTTTATTGATTAAAATCAGTTTGGTCAGAAAGGCAGCACTACGACCCTCCCTTATTAAATTTTGTGGCTTAAGATAGAAGAATCTTGTAGAACTATAATATAATGCACTTTAAGACTCTTGACTGGTTAGTTCTCTGGGATTTGAACTACTGTAAAGAATATTAATCTATGTCCTATGTACCTAAACTGGTGTTATTTTAAACACACAGAAGGCTTGGAGTCATGTACCAATACAATGAATTTTTTAATCAAATGATCGGAATTTGAAATTAGTAGGCCACATTCACATATTTGTATCAAGGTCTTACAAACAAGCTAACAAGCAGAAATTGACACAAGGCACGATGTTTATTTTTAGAAATAAACCACATACTTGTTCTATGATTCATATAGTAATATAGATATCCGTGTGAAATGTTATCGTTGTTCATATTTTAATACACAGCTTATTAGCTATGTATATTACCATAGTTAGGTGATATAAACAAACCCCAGAAACGATAAAATAAAGGCTTGGTTTATTGCACTCCATTTAGAAGAAACCGAAACAGGCCATGAGATCAGATGAGTGACCCAACTCCTCGTCGGCTACAATTATTGGTTGAAAACACAAGCGTATGGCTAAGACGCGAATGAATTGAGGGTATGTAGCTCCATACATTTTAACGAAACTCGGGATTTATTTGTGTTATCAATTTCAAATTGACAACGTTACGGATCCCCACAAATGTGGATATACCCTAGAAGTGTGGAAATGTCCTAAAAATGTGTTCACCTCGGTGCTAAAATATTACACAAGGAAACACCGGCTGAATGCATTTAAATGTAAAACTCATTAAATCAGTTTTTCACAACTTGCGGCTAAACTGATGACAATTCTTCGCTAGTTGTTGAAGTGATGGTTTAGAGACTGTCCTTGAACGCTATAATAATTCCAAATTACATGTACCTAGATTTATGATGAGTCTAAGTCTCTAACTCGGTATCATTCAAAAGGTTCGAAATTGAAAACACGAATTAGTTGTCAATTTTAATAAACATTGGTGTTTCAGCGCAATTTGTAACAAACGACTCGAAGAACGAGGTTAGACATATTCCACAAGTCATGTCAAACGGTCACCCCATATTCTTACCTGGAGAGCATGCGCAATAAAAACTATCGGTGTAGATTGGAAGAACCAGACGCTAGAGATTGCCATTCGATTGAGACTTCTGGCGTATTTCGTCGAACATAACTGCCTTGAAATTAGAGTAAAAACTGAAACGATTGAATGTAAATCAGTTTATTTACATTCATATTACATTATTATATAGGTTTCGACCCTTTTGTGTCAATTTGTAGATCCCAAATATTAGCGATTTAGCTCCTAAACCACTTCCACTTTGCTATTACCTACTCATCTGAACAGCCCCAACACATCTTTGTAAACAATTGTCTGAATAATAAAAACCCTGTACATGTTTATTACCAAAGCGGTATTATGTTGAAGAAGATATATTTGGGATGCTGTGTAATTGAGATTTGATGCTGTTACACCATGTGTATATGTAACATTCTACAGGGAGCCATTATTAGAGATTTATACGGGAATAAAGTTGCCATTAAATCTAATCAGCTAGCATGATTTATTTTATGTGTCTCGATGTCTAAGTAAAGCCACGATACAATCCACTTCATTAGATCTTATTTGGGGGAGCAATAAAATGAGAAAGCAAGCAGACTGTACAATACTATGTCCTTATTTTATTGGTATTTTCTTTTTTAAAAGATCCTTTCTATAATCGATCTCTAGATATTTTGCCTAGATATCTTCTTTCCCAGCTAACTGCTTAATCAATACTGCACAAAAGAATATTGCCGGTTTGAATGGATAGGATTGGCTTAACTCACTTTTTGCAAATCAGTCGAATCATATACGAATTAACTCATTTCTTAGATTGGCTGAACTCACATTTTTAATTCAGTGGAATCACACAAAAGCTAACTCAATTTTGGGATTAACTGACATTTTGCTATTCAGAGGAAGCATACGAACACTATATAACTCAATTCTTAGCTTAGTAGATCCAGTACAGAATTAATTAAATCTTTGTAGTTCAGAGGAACCACTACATATTTAATTACATTTCTCTATTAAAAGACAAGATCCGATAACTTTATAATGTGTTTGTGGAATCATAACAGATTTGGTTACATACCGAATTCATAGGCAATAGAAGTTGTGATCTCGCTTTAACTCTGTACATCTTATCAAGGTTTCACGTAATACCCTGCATATTTCGGCCCTAATTTCGAATGGGTATTCACCCAGTTTGAGAGCCTATCAGATTCCTCGATCATCGCGAATATCAAGTCTCGCGCTTTCCAGTTAAAATGTCTACCTGTGATAATCGAGTTGCAAAGTTCAAGGTTCGTTCAACGTCAACTTTTCCGTGGCGGGGGGGGGGGGGGTCACTATATTCGATTTGAGGGTGTCAGTGTCACAACTTCTGATTGGACGCTACTGTTCACGTGTCTGCTGTAAAGCGAGAAAACGTAGCTATAAGTTTAGGAATTGCAAAGTAACGCTAGATTACTTGTTGTTAAAGCGGAAGAGGACGTAAAATCTATTTAATAACAAGTAATCTAGCAACGTCCGGATGTTGTAAAACTCGCAGTCATTGCTGCAGGAACATGTTGTAAAGAACACTAATAATCAGATCGAATAATAAGCCCATATCTAACTCTATACAAAAGCAGTAAGCATCATGAAATTTGACCCAAAAACTTATTGATTTCAAAAGCATGATTTGATCGTCTTGATACTAAAATGCGACCAAAACCACACTGTGACAACCAAAACGCCCAACTGAACATTACGGCCATCAATAAAGAATTCCCGTTATAGACATATCAGCAGATTATTTTTACGATATACATTTATGTTTCATTATTTAGTAGTTATCTTTTGTTTGTATATAGATTAAGACGAGGATAAGATAAAAGAAATAGTTTATAATGTAATATCTGTCTGTGAGAATACAGTAGGTACTTCTTATTGAAACCGACCACTTGTTTGGTTTCACGAATAGAAGCACAGTCGGGTTCACTTTGACATTTTGGAGATAAATCTGTTCATCAACCGTACTGTTGAAACGTGTCCTGTTGCTGTTCGGCTAAATGCGGTCTGAATGACTTGTAATTTAAAGAAATATATGTTTGGTGTCGGGGTTTGACTTTGTACCGGCTATGGCTCGGTGTCTTAGCCTGTCTATGGGACCTAGGGGGTTAAGTATCTATTTTGTTTCGATTTCCAAAAGGCGCCTATTTTATACAAGAGCGGATAATTACAGCTTCAATTTGTAAACTCCAACATTTCACAATTTGTGTATTCATTCCACAGATCAGAGTTTTTGTTTTTTGGGGGTTTTTTTTGGCGGGGGGGGTTGGCGGGACTAGTCTTAACGAAGAACCCTATATACCGAAATTCAATTATATTTTTCAAACCTGCATGGAGTTTTCCGACTAGTTTAAAGAAATGCCCTACCCAAGACAAAAGTCGTGCCTCAATTGTTGGACGAGGTTATTGCCCGTGTCACCGAACATTGTGGATGCTCTTGGTCACAAGAAGGAAACCTGTGGAAATTCAGTATGGAAGGGTATCGCTGCCAATATTAAATGCTCTGCGACAATGTCGTTTCCATTGATTATATGTAAAAATAGATCTGTGACGAAACATCCGTCCACTGGAGCCAAATCGTCCAGGCAATCAACAGGGTTGTCGGATATTTAGTTTGTCAGCAATGAAAACATTTACAACACACTAAAATCTGGGCGCATAAAAAGCATATTATATGGCAGCCATTTATAGAGTACGGTATTCCTTAAACCGCCATATTTCTCAAATAAAAAGATTGGAAAGTCAATATCTTAAAATAGTTTGCAACCAAAATTACGTCCCTTTGCAGTGGGCGATATTATCAAGCGATAAACAGTATTCTGGAGGGTTTCAAATTGTTATGTTATATTAATAATAATTTTGTCAACCCAGCTCAAAAATTTGATTTAGGCGTATAAAAAGATCAACAAATGCCGAGTAATTCTTGCTATATTAGCTTAACAGAGCTATCTGGGTAGACGGACAGACCTTATCTAAAGCGCACGTGTTAGACACCCCCCCCCCCCCACTTTCTCCCCCAAACACCTCCAACTATTCCTGGTCATATCCGTTCAGACATTTCAGTATACCCGACTTGCTACAGTTACGATCGGTAACAATCAGTGTGCAAAAAAATGGATAATTCCTGCCATGTCTTAATTAAATATACACTTCACGTTTATGGATCTCTCCCTGTTTTGATCGGGGCAATCATTTCTTTTATAAATATTACATGAGGTCTTTGAGCGTGGAAAAGCCGATGATGAATTCACCGTACAATCAATATTTCCATTGGTTGTCAAATCTTCTCAGAGAATGAGCGATAGACGCCATAAGACATGTCGCCTAGCAACCAAAACAAGATGTCCTATAATTTCCGTATACACAAAATAAAGCTAAACGTCATGTTCCATATTCTCTTATATTGTTGCCATTGTAAATATAAAAATTAGTCCAGTCGATGTTTTTTTTTTCAATTAAACGTTAACAAATGCGTTATAATGGAAACCTAGTGTGAATAGACAAAACCTGTGACCTAAAACTGAATTAATTCATGACCTAGAATAAAAATGAATTCATTCGGTATATACATAGCCCCAGGAATTATTCATGAATATGTATGTTATGTCTGTTTGTGTTTTCCGGTCGTATTCTACATTGACTTTCACTAGGCCCTATGTTTTATGCTTTTTAATCACTAAATCTTAATTTTTCTCAACAGGTTGCACGCGTATATAATATTCGGACGCATTGAGGCATACGAAGCCAGTCCTATAATGTAAAAGCATTTCTTTCTTTCATAAAGAACACGTTTTATTGCCCCTGTTTGTTAATCTGATACTCAGGTGTAGGCCGTCACGTGAACAGTTATATAGAACATTGTCAAAATTATGAAAAGCACTCTGTTCAATCCCAACTTTAAGGTTTACTCTAAAATACACTCAAACAGCAATAGTATAAGGTCATTGTACGCTTGAGTTGTTACAGTCAGTGTGAGGATAAGGTTTAATGGCGTAGGCCTTTTTCTATTCAGTAATTTCTGTTTAAATATGCCCACAAGTACATGGTGATTTATGTGGCCCTTACACACTTTCTATTCTATTTTCAGATATGCCTGTAGCCTTTATGCTAATGTCATTTAGTAAATCCTTATCTCGGTATATTTCACACTTATTTCCAACACCACGACACTTAAGTATTTTGAAATTTGTTCTGCTATCGATCTTTTGTGAACCCATCGAATACACTACATCCGGGGGGGGGGGGGGTGTGCTGTGGTAGATGGAACAATGGTTAGCACTTGCGCGTTGTATCTAAGGTATGTCATTGAGTCAATTGGCGTGGTTTCGATCCCCCGGTTGTTGTACGTAACAAGGAGTAGTGTTGCCTGTCCATCCTCGTGGGTTTTCTCCGGGTCATCCAGTTTCCTCCCACTGCTAAAGACCCCTAAGCGCAAGCGAATTATCGAAAACAAATTGAACAATGTTTTAGTCCCGAAATGACCTAGCTTGTGTCGAGTTGGCGTTAAACCCCATTTCTCTCTCCACTACATCCGATTGCATATTCACAATTCCATTCAGACAAAGCCTTATTATGTTATGCAGTTTTGAAGTCAATAAATTGTTTTAAACCAACACAAACGTCGTTCCCTGTGAATAATGATAATCAATGAAAGCGAAATAAATAATACCAAGGGGAATTGAGGTCAGAAAATAGAAAAACAATTGCATGAAAAGATTTCACTTATCGACAACCTGTCGGTGAAAATGACATCCAGAGACAATATTGAATTGTCTTTATATTTAGACAGTCCCAGGAATCGATGCTTTCAGCTATTGTCATGAGTGGGGAACTTTATTTACTTGCAGTGCAGTCTATGTCCATGTAATATTTACAGTGCATTAATTTGACAATGGCGATATGTGCTGTGTTGATACACACGGAATTTTTTACACTACACGTTGTTCCAATTCAAGTGAAATTTGTATTGTTAAATTAGTATCAATGGATTAGTTTGTTGACAATTTTAATTTCTAGCAACGCGAAGCAATAATAATATTTTAAACCATTAGCAATCTTTCTCACCGCAAAGAAAAGGAGCCTTATCCAGATGATAATATGCAACATTCAATGGACGACAAAGGTGAGACATCCTCAAAATAGAGAATTAGGCAACCTGGGCGTACGACTTAAATGAAAATTGAAGGAAATAATGTACATGCTGCTTATTGACTAAGTGCATTAAAGTATATATTCGGGTAGTTGTTTAAATGAGACTAGAATAAAGTGTCCTATGAGCCTTACACGCAGAATCAACTAGTTTCATTGGCTGAAACATAGCTGGGATTTCTCCGTGAAAAGTACATCAGAGACAAACATTCATTGATTTTAAATTTACTTTTAGAAAAGAAAACACAGTTGTTTCCTACCAGGAAGACCAAATAAACATGACTGAGTGATTTATTATGAAGGATGTCTTCGGGGCTTCGACTCTCCAACAAATCTAAAGTATTCACACAAATTGGTGATTTCAGCAATAATAGACATTATAGGTTTCCTGAATTTGAAACCTTATGTAAGCATATTGGGGTAGGAACGATGTTAGAATCTGATATCCATTTTTTTCTAAAAGCAACAACGTGAACTAAACAATATTAGTCAATAACACTATAATTTTAAGCATATTGAACCATTGATCCTAAGGGGTATTCCATAAATACAAAGCAAAATTTAAATAAGTAATACCTGACACAATATACGATTTATATTATTACTGGTACATTTACTGGGTCCTAAGAACTGTTCATCTTCTTGTTCTTTGGGGGCGATATTCTGTGTAAAAATCTAAGGCTCTGTTAATTTACGCACGATCGACATGACACTTGGCATGCTTGTTCTTTTAACAGTTGTGCATCGATTTCGGATTTCGATATCTTATATCTTAGATGGCAGCGAACTCGTACTTTCGAACTTTTTTTTTTAAATGAGGCTTAACATTCCAATCACACCAGGCTAACATACGGCAACTCATTTGTTATTTGTGCAGTGTAAAGAATTTTACCAGGACAGTGGCAAGGTATCTTCATATGCACTGCTATTGGGTAAAATAATCATTTTCAAACGTATGTATAGTAATCCATGAAGAGATTTTCCAGAACATAACTTTAGACTGAACTATATCTGATATAATTGCACATATCAAAAAAGAATTGGGCATGTAAAAACAGAACATAAACAATCGATCAAAGCAATGATTCTGTTTAACCAGTCTCCAATTTCTACTGAAATATGTCTATACAGGTTGTCAGATGAGTTGAATTTTCTTTTTATTGCCATAACTTGCCTGCAGGAATCGACGAGGTCACGAAGCCTTTAAAGCTTATCAGAAACCCTCGACTCGTGTAATATTCAGAGACTCTTGGGGCACGGTATAGCATGGATAAAATAGACTTTAAATTAGTGCTAAATAGCGTGTAGAAGCTCGTAGAATTAACTTGTCAATGATCATCCCATCATGTATACAGAGCCATGGAACGAAAAGGAGTACCGAAGCATGATGCGTATTAATGACAGTGGAAATGTAACTAAGAACATGCTTCCTACATAATCCTTTGTTTGGAAATGAGTGTCATCAAATTTCCTTGATGGTTACGTTTTTTATTCAGTCACTTTTATCTTCCAATTGAGAGCGCACCAGACAGCTAAACCGAACAATCAGACTAAGAAATCCTTCGCTCTATTTTGACAATTAAGTAAAAAAAAAATTCTCTGTATAACTTCCACCGGTATATTGGGCTGGTAACGGTGATTCGATGCCTGTCTAACATCGGATATAAAACACATCTAATCGATAACGGTTAGGTTTTATATCTGCCGCTTAGTAAAATGTCACATACAAATACATTCCATTTTTATCAAACACCCAATGAAAGTGTTAGCTTTAGTAACATGGTGTTTGTTTTGTTGGGTTTTTTGTTGTTGTTTTTTTTCGCTGTATCTAATACCTGGGAGTAGTTTACTTTGATTTAAACAGTATTTATGCAGATTAATTATAGACAGTTATAACGGGAATAACAGGCAACTCAAAAGAGCTAAATCGCTAGAAATTGACACAAATGGGTCGCAACGCATATAATAATGGTTTCCTTTGTTACTGTAATTTCTAATCAGTTATGTTTGGCGACATACGCCAGAAGTCTCAATCGAATGGCAATCTTTAGCGTCTGGTTATTCCAGTCTACAGAAATAGTATTTATTGCGCCTGCTCTCCAGATAAAATATGGTGTCACCGTTTGACATGACTTATGAAATATGTCTAGCCTCGTTCTCCGAGTCCCTTGTTACAAATGGCACTGAAACGCATTATGGTACACAACTTTGGATGATATTGCGTTGGAGACTTAGCTACTTTAATGTTTATATAAAACTGCTTATAGAAAAGGATGATATGAATATAATATTAATGATCAGCTGGTATGCATTATATACAACCATAAAGGGAATAATATAAATAGCCGGGAAGAGTAACAAGCAACTTTATGTTTATATAAAACTTCTTCCAGAATAGGATGATATGAAAACAATATAAATGATCAGCTGGTAATGTAATAGATTAAGAATGATTATCTATATTCGGGGTTTAGATAATGGCAGTATGAAGAAAAAATGTTAAATAAAATAAGGAAAATGGAGGTAGAAACATTGGGGATAGAGAAATTTTGGATAGGAATTTGGAATAGAAAGAAGCTTTGAGCTTAAACTCATTACAAGATTTAGTGGAAATATAAAAGCATGAAGTCAAAAATTAAAATGCGACAGACATACCAAAAATATTCAGTTCATGTGTACAGTTCTTCAAATGAATTTATGACACCGGTTTAAGGTTTTTAATGATATACATGAAAATAAATATTTCTTTTGACTTTTACCATGTCTTGTTATATGTCATAAGTTTCTGTACATGAAGAACATCATGTATTTGATTAAAATGAACGTCTTGTCGTTAGTCTGTTCTAGGATACATGTATTTATGTCATACCGGGCAAGGTTCGGATAAAGAACGACGCAAATCATTATGAATCAGCCTTTGAAGTAACCAAATAATTGTCAACATAAAGAAAACTATATGAATGGAAGAAGTCTAGCTAGACTACTTTCAGTTATTTAATAAATCCATGCTACTCCAAACAGAAAGAATGAGAATGTATGTTGGCCTCTGTGGACCAAACGAATGGCCTCTCATTAAACCACACTTCTTGAGAAGCGATGATATTCTAGAAAATATTGGTTTCCTTTTGTACCATGGTGCTCATGGAATGTGTAAATCATAGATCTGGCCTTCGTCGTGTTTAACATATACAATAACAGGTGTCACCAATATGTGTTCCGCTGTAGCTGTTTTGGCCTGGTACCGGGTTCGGCTTGGAACTCTATTTTATATTAATAAAAGAGGTGTATATAAATATAAAATACGACATTAAAACATAGATTTCTACTTATAATAAAACGTTTGTTTAAAGAGATTTCTAGGGGAGTGAATATTTTACAAAGACGGCGAAAAGCGGTGACCCAATAAGATCATTCAGTTCCCCACGGGTAGATACCCGAGTGCCTTACACTAGGAGCCGAGCCAAACCGGGTACCGGATCAAACCGTGTTGTAGTATTTTCATATCTGCAAATAAGGTTCCTCGTGTAAATTAAAACCATGTCAAGAATGTGTTTGTGAAAATTCGATAGCAGGATCCGCGATCTTGACGAACCAATAATATGGGCTATTAAGGTTTTAAATGACAGACTGTTACTAAACTAGAGAATATCTGCTGATTTATTAAAACAGTGTCTGCTGATTTAACAACTCGGTGTCTGCTGTAAGGTACAACTCACAAATATGACGCGTTTGTATCATTGAAAAAGTATACGATTACTATTACGGGTATCCTACTTTAACAGAGAGAACGAGGTCAGAACCATTTAGGTGTGGAGAGGAAACGTCATTACCAAAATAAATTAATCGTTTGTTATTTTTTTTTTCATAAATTAATGACAAAGTCTGGATACTAAACGACAAAATCAAGATGCTGGATCACAAAGACTATCTTTAAGTGATCATGTGATATCGTTATCGTCTGTTGATAATATCTGTAAAGGGTTTTGATGGGATGGAATAATCGCAGGAAACCGTATTGGTAATTTAGTAGCACCATAATATCTGCTGAGGTATACACATATCTTTACCGGTATCTATATTAAGATAATGTACTGACAACCCAGCAGTCATAAATCTAAGTTATCACTAGTATTGCTATTTACAGACACTGTTTCTGACTTCTGCACCGAGGTTGTGAATCGGTTGCAGCTGTTGTCTGAATAACTACATTAACTTAAAAAAATAAGATGACACACATACAACTTTGTGTTCATACTTGTATATCAATAGGTTATTACTTATATGAGTGGGTACTTTTTATTCAAAATCTTTGTGTGAACTTAAGGGGTCAACGGTTATGGATAAGCTTATTTAAACATCTCAAAATACCAAACTAGTCCAGGGTAAAGAAATGATAAACGCCGAGGATATAATCTAAGACCTAAATCTAAATTTGATACTGAGAACAAAATGTTCATTTCAATCATATATCAACGTAAGAAACAATATACAAAAGAATGCGTTTTTATGTGAAAACCATTCACCGAAACAAACTAGTTATATCCGGCTTCCAATGTCCACAACTGTTAAAACATCTTCTGGGTTTAACAACGTGCATGTACATTTGGATCTCTTTTCGCTAATGATTTCCGGGATAAAATTTGTCCTCAAATTGGCCTAAGGGGCTCTGCTATAGCCTTGACTGGACACGCTCAATTAAAACCTAGCCCAAAATCAAGTTAATGTAAACAGGGCATACATGTATAACTGGTGCATTTCTATTCACTATACGAATGACAAGTGCGTTGCAAATTCTTAAATGTCAAAGCACTGTATTGTTGATTAGGTACATATGTATTAGGCTTAGAAACACCTACATGCATATTTGTGTTAACTATCGTGACTTAACCCGACGAATGATTCAGAATTACTAGTCTGAATTGTACAAGTAAAGCAAATGGCCAGTTTTAACAATAGTGTGAATTTTATTATACATATAGGTGTAGGTTTATGAAGAAACTGTAAAATTATATCTACATTGTAAGCTAAACTGTTTATTTACAGACTATTTTACACGCCTTAAAAAACTTCATTGTCAGCCGTTCTCACGACTCAAATTTAGATTGTATTATATACCAACCCAAATCATCCAACCACCATTAAGAATCTGGTATGCAAAAACATAAACTCAAAATAATCAATAATCAATTCAAAAATTGCACTGTTTAATTTGCTATACAATAACATTTTTCGGAACCGTTCCTAATATGCTTAAATTTGTAACGCAAACAGTTTAAAGGTGCATTATAGAAGATTAACAGAGTTGACAGTTCTCCCTATACTAGTTAAAAGAGAGAGAAGAACGGGGTTTAACGTCCACTCAATACAAACAACGTCATTTCGGGACTAACAATTTTATTTCAATAATTTTCTTGCGCATCGGGGTCTTTAGCAGTGGGAGGCCTCGGAGAAAACCCACGAAGTTGGCCAGACGACCCTAGTCCTTGTCACGTACAACCGGGGTATAATAGTTAAAAATAGATTACGTAAATAGAATATGTTGAGCATTTCAGTAAAATTGCTCCAATCTGAACCCAGATATTAGCTTTTGAATTTTAGGCTAGCCTCGATTATCATTACTAAAGTCGGTATGATAAAAAACGTATTCCAATCCGCTAAATATCGCAGGCTAGCTACGGCATCGGGTAAGTTAATAAATGTTTAATTAATAATTTAGATAACATTTCAGGCCTAAAGAAAGACTTGCAATGGGCAGATTTAGCTCTTGTATGTTTAAGAAAAGTCGCACTTTTTAGCACCCCTTGAAAACCTTGTGAAATGATATATAATTGAAAGTTGTGTTTGATCATTAAATACACCTTGATTAAAGATAACAATCTACATAGCATCTACAAATTAAACCGTTTAATTTCTCCTTTATCCCAACCTTTGACCGCGGCGATTAATAATATATGCGTACTGCGTACTAAGACATAACAAATTTGTCATCTTCTTAATTAAGATCATATTTCAAGTAGCAAGAGAAAATACATGTTCGTCTCCGGTTTTCATAATGACTTTTTTCATATTACTTGACAGAAAAGAATGATGGGATTTTCTCAGAGAAGCAACTAATGATCAACAAGTTTTTTCAGAAGTGAGAGATGGGCGGTAATTTCTGTATTTGATTCTGTTCTGATGTGATTTGGCAAATTTCGCTATCTTCTGGTGATTGTACCGTATACATGCATCACGTTGTTCTGAAGTGAAAGACGGGTGGTTAGCTCTATATTTGATTCCGATCTGATCTGGCAAATTTTTCCAATTGTGTAAATGTTCTTAATGGTATTGTGCTTCGTAGTTCGACAAGGCGTGGAAATATCGAGGACATCGATAACAGGTGTATCGATCATTGTGTCTACACAAAACAAATAGTCTGTTTCTTATAAACAACCTTCTTTATCCTTTATCTAGATGCAGAACAAACCCCTAAAAAACTAGCAAACTATCTATATTGATTCAGGTTTCAAGAGACAAACGATCGTGCTGAAAACACGGCGACCCTAATAGATGCATGCAACAGAAAGCTCCCATTGTCCGAGTTTCAATGTGCGTGACTGCATATTGAAATAAAAAAAACCAATCTAGCACTATTAATTGACGTGGAAGGGATACTAAACGCAATAAACTAAGGTGTGTATAGATTTACCTGCACTGTGATGTCATATGACAACATATTATTAACGTTATATTTGACCTATATTAGGTCTATAACTATGTAAATGGGACGAAAGTAATTGCTTGATGTATTCGTAGGCGCTTTGTTGGTTATCGGTAACCACTAGTTTAACAGGTGATTCGAGTTAACCCTGTTCTGCTACTTTCATATGATGGAGTATGTTTCCACGCCTTGTTATATATATATATATATATATATATATATATATATATATATATATATATATATATATTAAAAATAAAAAAACTATGACAAGAGTACTTCTTTAATACATAGAGCTTATGTTACATGCTTAAGTTTCTTTAATGAATGTCAGTTTTTGATTTACGGTGTTTATGGGCCTGCGTATGTCAGACTCGGAGGTCCCTAGCGAAGTTAATGTTGGCTACCTTTCTAGTCCCGAATTGACGTCGTTTTTTATGAATTGGTAAGCAAGGCATTCTCCGGATATACTGTAGATTCGATTCCACGCCTACCCAACCTCGCGGGTTTTCTGTGCCCCCCCCCCCCCACACACACACACACTGCTAATGTTCCCTGCGCGCAAACGAATTATTCAAATAATATTGAGCCATATTTTAGTCCAGAAATGACCTAGTTTCTGTCCAGTAGACGTCAAACCCTGAAATGACCTAGTTTCTGTCGAGTGGACATCATACCCCATAATTACATACTTAAGAAAACTGCTTATTTTAAGTTTCAATTGACTTAGACAAATTAGAAATACCACCTATTCCAATGTTCTTATGAACAGATCAGCGGTAATTTTATCAAATGAAGACTTAGACAAGACAAGGCTAATTTTAATTTAATTTGTGTTTTATTGAACAACATGCCAAACTACTCTCAAAGACATCGTTTCTAATTCTATCTTCCTTCTGGTCATAATGACTTCAATAACAACCCCTAAAGACAGGAAAATAACCCAGGCTTTGATTAAAAATCAACAGTTGGTAGAAATCTGATTAACTGGCTGTGGTCAAATTTATTGGTGGCATCCATCCAATGGCTACATGTTGCGGTTGCCGAGAGCCAACAAACCAGTCTTTAAATTGCATTCTTGGTCGTGTCAATCATAATTATTGGTTGTTGATGAATTGCCTAATTGAAATGTGATAGCCTTTAATCAAATATATTACTCCAAAGATGATTAACGTAGGTTTGGGTGATGCACTGTGGCCTTAATACAAATTACATGGATATGCCTGTACATGTACATATACTTGTAAATCTTGAAATGTTACTTTTAAATACTGTGTACTGATTCCAGATTTAAAATGTTTCAAAATGCAAATAGAAATGGGGGGGGGGGGCGTATCGTTCATTTGAAACCAACTGGTGTATTTCGAGACTAACGTGATCCAATTGTATTTCAATTACTCGCTTGCGCATAGGGATATATAGCTGTGGAGGGAAACCTGGGGACCCGGAGGAAAACCAACATGGTTGGACAGGGGACCCTACCCCTTATGTACAAGCTGGGCATCCAGATTATATTTTAACTAAATAATGTCATATGACCTACTTTCAAATTATCTGTTATTTTACATTGAACATATTAGTGATCATTAATCATTTCTGTTTGGTTTTGATTTCATGATATCCGATCCTTATAATCCAGTGTAGTAATAATAATACATGAATGAATTTCTGGTCGCTGGTCAATAGGAGGAGATGAATGAGAAGTTTATATGGAAAGCGTGGCAATGTAAAATATTTAGGCTTTCATAATCATAGAGTCGTACGTAAATATATGGACCAAGCGCGATATTGGATTCTTTGTTCATACTGATAACCAACTATCCATAAATTATTAATATTTATTTCTATTGTCGCAACACAATGCCTACTTCTAGATTTAAACAAAACCCATAGAGAAAGACCACAATCGATAGGCAAAGTTCAAATAATAAAAAATTATACTGGTGAAAATAGTTGTTATTCTGTGGTAGGAAATAATGGCTTTCAGTGGCGATTTCTGTCTTCAATACCTAACGTCTTGTTAATAATAGCTGATTCATATCGATTTCGGGACAATGCGTTTCTTCATTTATACAGTGCTAGGACTATCTAGGAAAAAGTGCTAAATTTTGGATGTTTGGGTTTGGTCCGGTTCACTGATTTTAATTGCTTGGTATGCTGATCTAAACAACATGTCCGTCTTGAGTAGCATTGCCCTAATATAAATTACATAAGCGTTGACAACTATTAACCGGCCAGTGGGAGTATCAAATAACTTAAAATTTTGATATCAGTTGTTTAGTCTTCCAAAAACCAAGTTTTATCATGCTGAGCTATTTTTGTACGCCCATATTTTCAAGTGGACGTGTATTGAGTCGCCCGTCAGCCCACAATTTATTTGTGGACACGCGGTTCCTTTCGATATTGGCATTTTATCCAATATTAAAAGCTGTTCTAACATATCACCATTCCGCCCTTATGATGGTTGAGTTTGAATTTCATGAAAATCGGATTGAAACTGCCCGCTCCTCGTTTGCAAATAGTGTAAAAGTATATAATACCAAGGTTGTGGACAGTGTAGAAGTCACAATTTTTTTATCCGATTTTGATCAAACTTAAAATATATGTCTATATTCCACGGATTTTTTGTTTCTTTCCATATTCGCACACATCGGTCCGTAACCTCCTAGATTATGGACCCTGGGTGTACCAAAAATTACAGTTTAAACCCGATTTTAAAAACCGTTTAAATATACACCGTTACACCCTGGGTTTGAATTTTGTGATAATCGGATCGAAGGCTGTGGTCCCTCTAACGATTTGTACCCGGTTTTGAAAAAAACTTAATATTATATGTTTATGTATCAAAGATCTCGGTTTGATGTTCGCGTATATCGGGCCTAAATTCTTGCCTTGTGGCCCCTATTGTACGAGAAATTTTAAGAATAATACTACGAGTTCTTGATGTGGAAATTTACACGGAAATATTTATTTATGGCTAGGGATATGATATCATATAACCAGGATGTAATTTACATAAGAAAGATATGATATCATATCCCTAGCCATAAATAAATATTATATATATATATTCGACTTTCGTGTTTTGAAGGGGCGAAAAGTAAAAATTATGAATGGTAGTTATAGGCTTCCATAAGATTGTAAGACAAAATAAACATTTTACCATTGGTTCACGAATGCCTTTAAGTGCCATTTATAACAAGGGACTCGAAGGATGGGGCTAGATATATTCCACAAGTAACTCAAACGGTTACGTCATATTCCTATCTGGAGGGCATGCGCAATAAATACTAAATCAGTTTATGTACATTCATATTACATTATTATTTGTGTTGCGAACCATTTGTGTCAATTTATAGGTCCTAAATATTAGCGATTTAGCTCTTTTAAATAACAAATACATGTAGATTGTTTTGGGGTGACCTTTTCCCTGTATGTAAATAATCAGTAAATGTTCATATTTTTGCATCAAAATAGATAATTTTGGATCAAATTTTCTTTTACTGATAATTGATAAGTTCGTAAATAGTATTGTACGATGGATCAATAGGCCATTAATATTTCGATATTGACCCCTTTCTATAGAAATCAATATATAATTGGCAAGAGTTATACAATCGTAATGTGCTCAACAACCCTTGTTTTACTTATGAATATTTATCTCCCCAAGAAAAAGTTCCAAAATCATTTAATTGGTTAACATCAAATTGGTCAATATCAAAGTATATGAGTAAAATAATGTAAGATATTTTATACCCTGGCTTAGACAAGCTGCTGTAGATATTACATCAAATTAATAAGCTTATTATTACATTATGTAATATTTTAATCAATTTATTTTAATTTTATTAAATTGTTATTAAATTTGTTTATTTCTGTGTTTAATTTGATTAGTTTTTCTTATTCTCTTATTCAAATTTCATAGAATCTGATTCCAAACCCATTTAGCTTTAGTTTTACATTCTAAATATAGAGCAGTGTAATATGACACTTTAACAATACACCATCTGAATTGATAATAATTGGGCTACAATTTATTGTCTTTGAGAGGTTGATGACAGGATTCTCTTCAACAAATCTTTGAGGTCACATTCCCAAACTTGAAGAAATCTGGCTGATTTCTAGTTGGTCTTAAGACTGTATATAGGCCTTTAACATTTCAATAGATATCAAGGTTTCAACAAATTATGTATCTCTATATTGGTTCTTTAGTAATTTATATGCAAGAGGTATTGTTATATACATGTATATCCCGTCAAAAATAAGAATCATGTAATACCATGATGAACCGAGGGCAGTCTCTGAAAACTTTTGTGTAACCCAAACAAACAAAACGTTAGAATATAATATGCGTTGAAGTTTGAGTTATAAGTGAAAAGTATATGTCATTGAACTAAAAGAATTAAACATGTTTTACGTAGTTGTGTCTTGTAGGTCAATTACGGCCGGAAATCATTCTAATTTTATTTTTTATTAAACATAATATTATGTTTTTAGCTGTATAGAATGATTTGTGAAACTTTAATAAATAAATAATTATTATCATTATTAATAATCTTTTGTCTGTAAGTGCTCGGGCGGTAATCGTCTTTACGTGACGTAATAATCCCCTTGCAAATACTTTATAATGATTATACTGGGTGGAACAAAATTCCCAACCCATATTTAATTACAATGATTAACACACAGACACCCAACGATTAATTTTATTCCCTGTAAAAAGACTGTAAACAATAGGTGTAAAGTCACATATTTTTCGGATGTAGATATGTTTTTTTCCGTGGCCAAATTCCTAACATTATATTACCTAGGGCATATAGTTATCTACTGTATATACGTGAAGCATTAAAGGCTAACCCGCTGTCATTTGATAGGCCACTTAAAGGTAAATTGTTAACGAGACCAACGTGTAATTCAGGTTTTGGTAGTTCAAAGGTTATTTGTGAAATTCATGACTTAAAAGGGTGTATTCTAATGAATTTGCGTACATGGAGATAAGCCCGTGTTCTAATTCTCTTAGCAATATATTTCAAACAGATAAATTAGCTAAACATAATGTTCATATAAAGAATGTTTATTCCACTTTTAGCATTTCAACTTTTAAATCCACCTTTAAAATGGGGTTTAACGTCCTACTTCTCTGCTCCGACTGGGCTAATGTTGACGGGACCTTAATATGAATAAACCGTCTTGCAGTAAATACATTACGTCTATCATGGGCTTTTAATACGATAAATTGATGAAATTGTTAGGCAAACATGTTCGAACATGTAATTGTATTATATAGCTGACAGGCCAAATTGATGTTTTACATACATCATAATATACCCTGTGTGTCTGTAAAGCACAATATCTGAATACCCACAGGTAAGCTGGCCACCCTACAGACTTAATACAGCCATGCTTTGTTTGTGGGTTCATTAATGTGACTCATACTATCAATAATATATATATATTAGCTATGATTGGAGCCGTTTGACATCGATTTAATCAATAATGGTGATAATTATACACGAGTTGTGTATATGTCAGATGCACATGTTGCCATTTACAGAATAATTGTATATTCATTTATTAATATATTAATATATAAATAACATTGACTTACACACATTATACCGTATAAATTCACTAGCAAACGGGGGGGGGGGGTGTCATAACGTGTGCACAGTAGATCATATGGATCGTTTTTTTTTTCGGTTAGATCCTACCCAGGGCAATGATCTAACCTCGCGAGTTTTAACCAGGTACCCCGGTTGAAGCGAATTATTAAAATAAAATATATATTAGTCCAGAAATGGTTAAATACCATATAAACGCCACATCTCTCCGTAGTACAACTGAATACGTTATTTGTACGATACAAGTACATGCTAGCCATCCACGCAGTGCAATTGCCATTATGAATTTGGAATGTGTGAGAAACGCGGTGCGGCTTCTCAAATTACACAGCAGCAAACAGTTGGTAAACTTTAATACATGTATATTTGTAAACCGTACCAATCAAAACAACACCGGGCGTATTCCTTTCATACACGTACATGGATGACGTACGAAAAAAATACCCAAACTAAGCAAGACTCAAAAGTATATTTAAACAGTACATGTAGTATCAGTGTTATCTTTAATCAGCCAATTAAAACTAAAATTATATATACATGTATGTTCATTTGCAATTAATAAAACATTTTTTAGGTTGGGTTTTTTTTTTAGATCAACCTAAATTATTTCTACATAAACGACGGCATCAGCCAAAGAGAATCTGGTTTAGTATCATACTACATTAAACACAGGGAAACCGTGGTAGTCGAGGACTTGAGACTAGAATGTTCCGGATTCGATTCCTGGCGTGAGCCTAGAATATTTTTTGTGATTTTTCACTCTAGGCCTTCCCTTTTGATGTGCTGATAGGGAAAGTGGGCTTAGTCGTTCGGATGGTACCAAAAACGGAGACCCAACCGTAGGCGGAACACCGCTGTCCGGCTAAATTATCTAATACCTCGCATTGTACACGTAAACATACAAATGAAAAGTACAGGACATAAATATATCCAATAGTTTCATTCTAAAATCTCCTTGCCCGGAAATAAGAAAGAAATTCTTGAATTAGTATCGGATAAGCAAGCATACACTGTCTCGTACAAGACAACCAATAATAACTTAACGGCGTAATAGTTTTGCAGGTACATTGTACTCTTGTGTTGTTTTTTATTTAAAAAATACAAAACGATACACTAATACAGCCGTCATAACAGTTGGTATACATGTCCAACCTCGTGGGTTTTCTCCGGGTCCTCCGGTTTCCTCCCACTGCTAAAGACCCCTGCGCGCAAGCGAATTATTGAAATAAAATTAAACCATGTTAGTCCCGAAATGACCTAGTTTGTGTCGAGTGAACGTTAAACCCCATTTCTCTCTCTCTCTCTCTCTGGTGTACATGTCAAAGACATCATGCAGAGATTTTCGACATTGGGGTATAGTTTATTTTGTAAAATGACCCTAATCTAGGATTCGGGCTACATGTTATTCTTAAAACATTAACATTGCACAAGATCGTTAAGGGTGTGAACAACCGTACAGAGTCAAGGTGGAGATCACGTTACATACAATATATCCAATTCAAGGATAAACCTTATGTAATTATCACATTTTAAATACAATAGAAAACTGTGATAACCTGACTTGTCATACCTAACAGTATATAGATCTAACACCAGCTTCTCCCTGGATTAAATCATTGACACTAATAACTTCATTATTACATCCTTGAGACGTGAAAAATGTCCAACGTCAATGGTCTGATTACTCCCTTTGCCTAATTACAATCACGGCTATAGATGATAATTGGTTTTATATGTAGGTTCGTATTTGCTGGTTGCCATCCAGCTACGAGCTTAAATTCTTCACAGGAAGATCTGCACATTTAGACATCAACGTATACATGCATCCGTTACAACCCATGCACATCACAGAAATACTCCAATTCGATAAATTAGAATTCATTTATGTAAATAAATAAATAAATAATGGCATGTTCATGTGTAATGGTGAATATGGTTTTATGAGATTTTACAAATTATGTTACATTTGACTGGCAATCCATTGTTTGCGGCAGTAAATGGTCCGGAAATCGAATATTTAATAGAAGTGACGTTATACATGTAATATAGCCTCTAAAGTAGGGGTCAGATCCGGCCCGCCAAGGGTTTAAATGACATGTCGATACTTCTTGAAACTAGCGGTGGAAATCATTTATTATTGTTCTTATATAAATTGTTGATATAATAAATTTTTATATTACTGATTAATTTAATAAATAATAAAAAAAAATCAATATTTGTTGCGGTATTTATTTGTAACTTGGAATGATTATTGTTTTTTTTTAAAGTTGGGATGAGTTGTCTTCTAACTTGGGATGAGTTGTCTTTTGACTGGGGATGAGCTGTCTTCTAACTTGGGATGAGTTGTCTTTTTATTGGGATGAGTTGTCTTTTTATTGGGATGAGTTGTCTGGGATGAGTTGTCTTTGGGATGAGTTGTCAGGTATTCCTTTGAAGTGCACACCATATGAATGACTAGACGCTGTCCTTGCAAGGCGCCCATCATGCAATATTAATAAAAGAATTGATATTCATTTTTGTTTGTTTTGGAAATATAGTTGATAAGACAGCACAATTAATGTGAAAATACTTCAGTACGAAACCTTTGGATTGCCATAATGTCAGACTTCCGTTATACGAATATAAACAATTTGAATCTTATATACTTATTTGTACATACAATATCAGCACTTGTGCTTGGGTAAACCCAGTTTGTTGGTAATATTGAGTGGGCGATGACAATCCCTTTACTGTGTCAGTTCAAAGTCATGCGATGTCGCAACACTAATAAGCATTTTATTATCATTCATCAACGTTTATAGGAGAACATAAAATAAATAACTGCAGCAGCAACGTGATGAAAGATAAATCTTAATCAAGAGAAAGTTATCCGTTCACCAACGACCGTACACAAGTATATTCGCAATAAATCTTTTAATCGACCCAGCGGTCTAGTTTGGGGAAATGACTTATTTTCACTCTACAAGGTTGTTGGTAATACGTATTAACTTCCATTGGCCTTTTCAGTAGGTAGGCCTTCCAATAATCTTATACATGTATTATTCAGCTGGAGTGCATCTCGGCGCTCTAATTCTTTATTCGATACGCTTCGGGGAAGCTTGAGGTCATTGTTGGAGGTCGGTTAACTGGGGTAAAAGCAGAACCCCAAGAGAAATATTCAGTGTTCTAAAATGTATAGATCTGTGGGCATTGTTATGGGTTCGAACGTATGGTTGTAGTAGACGAGTACATGGGGCTGTGTGTTACAGTAACCGATAGTGGGTTGGGCCGCTAGATGTTAGCTTCGATTGTAATAAATAAATTGCATTACAGTCATATTTAGTTAAGATAGTGTAACTCACCCAAAACAAAAAGTTGAAGGCAAACATCAGATATTTGATACAGGTATGACAACTTCCAAGAGCCATTTTTAGATATTATTTACTCCAAGATACACAATAACAACTTGTAGCGCTTGAATCAAGGCAGGAATACTCCAATCGATGAAAATATTACGGTAGCCGCGTTCCTTTCTATCTTTATCCACACCGAGTCCGGTTTGAAAAAGGAAATTACGTCACAAAAGCAGACGCCTTTTTCCACAGTTGGTAAGTTTCAGTCCTTTAATGTAATGTGACTGATGATGCACTGATTTGTCTGCTTCAAAACAAACGGATATGTTTAACTTATTAATGCTCACTGGGCTGGTTTGACTACAAACTGTGCAAGTAGAAACAACGCGGCTTAATGTACGAAAACGAGGCTAATATGGCGCTGTTGTCGTCTGCTATTAAAGTGGGAGATTTTACAGCAGACTGGAAACAAAGAATAATCAACACCTGTAAAGTGAAGCAACTCAAACACCACGAACCGTAACGACTTGAAGACAACTAACGTACATGCGTTAGCCTAAAGGTTAATTGGTAGTGTGAATTAATGTCACGTGTTTTATTTTATTTTTTGAGTGAAATACACTTCGTTTAAAAAGGTAAAGCAGTGTGCTGATAAAGAATAACTTGTGTGTCGAAGTTATAAATCGTAGAAGAAAAATTGTCAGGAAAACAACCGGGTAGCACACGACTGGTTCTCATTTTCAACCACTGTAAAGCACTGTACATGTAGGAATGTGTGATTGTAATTCACCCCTTTTGTGATAAGCTGAAATTGGATAAGGCTTTGTTTGCCATTTCACCGTTTACACGTTTCGTGTGTAAATTAAGAGTTTTGCATCAGTCTAAATTCCTTGTATCGATCGGTGAAAAAGAAGTCTATTATTATGGCAGGCGGGGGAGGGGGGGGCTGCTAAAGAAGTTTATGTTCTCGAACAGTTTCGACAGGGGGGCTTTCTTTTTAGTCTTGAATTTAGGGCGTTTTGATGAATTGGTGAGCAAAGCAGTCAGAAAAAAACGTTTTACACTCAGAAATGGCATTAGAGACTAAATACAATATTAAATATGTTTCATAAATAAATTATTGCACAGAATAGAATAAGACTAAAAAAGAGGACATCCATACTCTATTTCGAAACACTAATGTTAAAGGGGCATTAAGGAAGACTAGATAAAGAGCTGACAGTGCTCGCTATATTAATAGTTAAAAAATAGATAACGTAAAGAGAATACGCTGAGAATTTCATTCAAATTACTTCACTCTAAGCCGAGAAACCCAAATTTAAAAAACACCGTAGCCTCGATTGTGATTGTTACCGTTGTTACGATAATAAACAAAGTCTCGATTATCCAGTTTTACGGTTAATCATTAACATTCAGTCATGACCAATAGATGACACCGAGGGTTGATTATGTTCTTGTCATGTTAATAAATGTCTAATTAATAGTTTATATAACATTTAAGGTTTAAAGAAAGAGCAGCAATAGGCAGATTTAGCTCTTGCATATATAATGTATATTTAATATCCAAACATCGATGTTTTCGACACATCAACTAACTAGAATCCCGATATTTGAGTTTTCAGTTACCATTATACATGTTAGTCTAGGACAAATTTATCAGAAGGAACGATGAATCATAACCGTCGGAAACAAAAACAAAACACCTTTCACGTTATTTATCAAGACCCCTAAGAACAGAAAATCAAATTGTTGTGACCTTTTACGGACCGGTAAACATGGACATAGTCAAAAGTTATCTTATGGTACACACATTATTTAAACTGACCGTATATTACGTGTTTATTAATTTTTATCGATTTCATCCAGGGGCAGATTAAGCGATTATCCGCCGGAGACTGCTCGTTCCGAAGGGTCGTAGCGATGCGGGATAGGCGGGGCTTCCCCAGAAATTTTTAAAATTACGTCGATGTAGATGAGATTTAGAGCACTTTCCTGACTAATGCAGATAGGGATAAACCATGTTGTGTGTGAGGGAAAATGTGCCCAGACTGCGTCGTTTCCGCCTATTCTTCTTGGAGATCGCGGGTTCGATCCCGATGTTCGGCAAAGCATGTTCCTTGGGATTTTTCCGGCGTGGTTTTCCATTGTTAATGCCACATGACTGAACACCCGACCTCCAGGCTAGCGAGCCAGCGTCTTACCCACTTAGATCGACATACTTTACATGGATGTTACGGTCAGTTTTGAAAAACTGGTTTGTATTTTACCGTTTGAAAGTGATACCAACCGGAATCCGATCTCGCTATCCCAGATCGCACCAACCTATCAAGAAATACAAGATTCTGTTCCTTATTGTCAGATACCAACAACTACTGCCCAGGTGACTCTATGTCTAATTATCTCTGGTCACGTTTTCCACTCTCCTGAATATATTCCTACAATTTCAGAAATTCAAATGGAATCAGTTAATACCGATGAAAAACGGAACGTTTTAAATGGTAAAATCTTTAGTGGTCTGTTAATTTAACCATGCAAATCTTCCTACAATCCATAAAGAGTTATTTCCCTTTAATAACACATCCATGAGAGAACCATGCAGAAATTGGAAAAAACCCTGGAAGCCGGCAATATTTAATCATTCTTGGTCTGCGGGGCTTTCCAGGCATCAGAAGTCACACAATGAAGTGAGCTTGTGTTTCTCAACTTCTGGTATAACGGGAAATTTTCGTTTTGGGAGCCAATTTGGCCAGATATTTCGACCAAATTTTACGCTATCAGATGTTGTGACCCTTACTTTTTGATTGGTTCAGGTTCAGATTGCATGCTTTTGGGAATGACTGAATCGTGTCGAATTTTCTGTGAGTAATCTATAAGTGGTCGTTTCCTAAAACGTGTGTAACTCCGTCTTTGTCGACCTGGAATATAATTGCTTGGTGTGGTGATGGATGACATTCCTTTAAGTAAGTATATGCCAGAAGAATATAAAAATGACTGGAACTTAACCCACTAGACTACTGCAATACTCTGAAAACATGTAAAAAAAAAATCGTCATTTTTCGAATTCCACGCTTACCGAAACGGAAGGGTCGGAGCGGTAACTCGTAAATAATATTGCAGGACCATGCAACGGCAATTCTCATGTTATGTATTTAGTAGGGAAGTGTACAAATGGGCTGGCATGACTTGGAACAGTCTAACCAAAGCAGAACCTTTGCACCAATGACCAACACTTATGCTTTAATGACATAGGGTCGCCTGTCCAACCTCGTGGGTTTTCTCTGGGTCCTCCGGTTTCCTCCCACTGCTAAAGACCCCAACGCGCAAGCGAATTATAGAAATAAAATTGAACCATGTGTTAGTCCCGAAATGACCTAGTTTGTGTCGAGTGGACGTTAAACTCCATTTCTCTCTCTCTCTCCCTCTCGCTTTAATGACAACTGATTATCACTACATGTTTCGTTGTTTGAACATTCCTCGTGGCAAAAAGATTAGTTTTATTAACAATCATGGTGTTTTTGTGACAAAATCGGACTTTATCACGTGCTGGAAAGAAGGGACATAATTCGTTTATAATATGAAGCTACCAGGTCTTCGACTAGCAATTATTGTCCCATTGACTTCAGTGTTAAATGGCTGTAACATCACAGGCTGTACCTTTTTGCTCTACCTCCAAACTAACGGCATCTCAATGGGGACAAAAGCGGCCCCTAACACCGCTTGCATATTCATGACCCAATTCGAAGAAACTATACTTAACAAAAGCCCCATCAAACCTCTAGTCTGGTGGAGATACATTGACGATATATTTTTTTAGTGGCCTGCCACACTAGAGAATCTTACTAGATTCATGGAAGATACCAACTCTATTCAATACCAAGCATCAAGTTAACCCTTGAACACAGTCTTAAAATTATTACCTTCTTAGATGTCACACTTTATATTTAGACGAAAACCAATGCCTTCAAACCCGTCTTTACCAAACACCCACAGACAGCTTCTTCTATTTACATTACAACAACAGCCATTCAGAACCCCTAAAAAGAAGCCCCCCCGTACAGTCAAGCCCTTAGAATATGCCGCATCTCCAGTACGATAGAAAATCGTGAAAATTCGCTTAAAACCTGTCGAAAACACTTTTTGAAAAGAGGATACCCCCTACATCTAATAGCATCAAGCTTTGACCGAGCCAGATCTCAACCCCGAGCAGACCCGTTAGTCCAAAAAGAAAAGAAAACACAAGATTCCATCGTATTTAGTACCAAGTACATCCCATGATTAAACCATCATAAACTCATCAACGATCCACTCGATATAGTAAAATCAAACGTCGAAACCAACTTCATAGCGGACAAAAAGATTGTTGTCTTCTACCAACGCAATAGAAACTTACGAGATATGCTGATTAGATCAGATATCGCCCTCCGTATACACAAACCAGCAGGATGTAAAAAGTGTGGACGTAACTGCATATACACAAACCAGCAGGATGTAAAAAAATGTGGACGTAACTACACATTATGCCGATATATAAATGAAGACAATACTCATAAAATCCAAAACCAACTCTAATGTTTTTACCATCAAAGAACACCTAAACTGCTTAACCCCTTATGTTATATACGCCATTATTTGCTCCTTTTGCGGCAAACAATACATTGGCCAAACCAGTGATAATTGCAAAAAAAAAAGATTTCCCAATCACCTCAGCGACATTAGAAGGAATAAGGAAACCCCGGTCAGCAACCATTTCCAGGAATCCAATCACAAACCTGACGTCATTATTCTAACCATGACGTCACGTAATTTGAACAAACGGCTAAGACACAAAGAGAGCCTCATTCAGCTTTTAGGAACCAGCCAACCAGGAGAGATCAACGATCATACCTGAAGAACACATCGAGATCATTATGCAGATTCACCATATTGTCCAGAATGCGGACGCCGATACAAGTGGCGCTCTAACCTATACCGTCATCTTATAAAGGACCATAACTTTACCACCACTGAAATCAAAGAACTTAAAAAGAAATTCACCACGGACCGCTCACTCCGTAAATTTCCGCACGACACACCTTCTTGTGTCCCGGAAATACCGAGCCAGTGGATTCCTCCGTTTGAGCTTCGTGTGCGACATCCTAACTCGGCCAAATTAATCTCCCAACACCGAAGCCACGGCGATCACCATTAGTCCAGACCCATCAAACACCGACATCGCCTTGGAATTCGAAGAATATCTAACCCATATCACTCCCATCTCCGAACCCGCCAGAAGAGATCCCAGAACCAGTCCATCTTTGGAACAGATTCCTTCCGATCACGATGTCACGGCACCTGCCTACCACGACCTAGATTTCAACTCTATACTCGGCGAATACAATATCATTTTTTGAAGAATGCCAATCGCCCAATGATCTGAAAATAAGAACTATTTTGGTGTATTTGTTTATTTATCCATATATGTTTTTATTTGTTAATCACTCTAAGCATTTTATTATATGTAGGGTAATATGGTGTAATTTCGCCCATAGGGGCAATTTCGCGCACCTTTCTTTAAACGCCGTTCGCGTAAAATTTTACCGTTTTCCAACCGCGAATGCTTTTTCATCAGATCATAACATCACGTGATAGACATACCCGGAACACCGCTTACGTCATTTATAAATAATAAATAAGATATGTAACATCTTCCGTGATTGGTGGAATTCTAGGTCATCTCAAGGTTACGACCCAGAGCAGACGACGGTAAGTTTACCTTACATTAAAGGGATATAACTCCATTTAAATCGGCCATTAAGTTATTGCCCCTTATGTTTTCGATAAATATAGTTAGTCTAGCGCAATTCTGTCGCAAAATAAATGGTATTTTTATATAAAAAATTAACAAAATAATCAAATAAATATAGGACGAAATTACCCCACCTAATTTTCATGATAGACGAAATTACCCCTTAGTTAATTTTATACATGAACGATATTACCCCATGCCAAAACATAGGCATAATTAAAAACTCTTAACAGTTTAAAGAACGTGCCTGACGATTAATTTGTAAATTATTTATTAATTTATTTATATTATTTATTTATTTTAGAATTAACCATGCCCCGAACATATATCAAAAAGGGATTATACAAGAACCAGGACCCGGAAAAAATGGAAGAAGCTGTGTTAGCAATAAAAACAGGACGCCTATCGTATTCAGAGGCAGCTACAAATTATGATATCCCAAAGTCCACGATACGGGACCACGTCAAGGGAAGGATCCTCCCAGGCAGTCATATAGGGAGACCCACAGCCATTCCGGAGAAAATTGAAAAAGAAATAGTCGAGACGGCGCTTAAAGCGTCCGGTATGGGGTTTGGGGTGAGCCGGCAACACCTGATTTCAAAGACGGGACGGCTTGTCAACCAGATGAAATTGGACACCCCCTTTAAAGGTGGGATTCCCGGGCCTGATTGGTTCCGATCCTTGCAAAAAAGACACCCTGAAATTGTATTACGGAAACCCGAAAAACTTGCTCAAAACAGAGTTCGTATGATGAACAAAGATGTGGTATCACATTATTTTCGCACCTTAAATAACGTCCTTGATGATTTGCAGCTTAAAACATGCCCAGAAAAAATTTGGAACATGGATGAAACAGGGTTCATTATGGAACATACTCCTGTAAAGGTGTGTGCCAGGAAAGGGTCCAAGTCGGTGCCAGCTAGAACCAGCAACTCTAGAGAATCGGTGACATGTCTGGCCACTGTCAATGCTACTGGACGCCACATCCCCCCTATGCTAATTGTACGTGGGAAAACCCAGAGGTCACTACAGGCCTGGAGAATGAAAGACGCCCCCGAGGGAACATTTTGGACGTATCAGAACCGGGCTTGGATGGAAGATGTCCTTGCTCAGGAATGGTTTGTAAAAGTCTTCATTCCAAGCATCGGTCCTGAACGTCCACAACTGCTACTGTTAGACAGCCACAGTTCCCATGAAACTCTCTCTCTACTAGAAATGGCACAAAAAGAAAACATTACGCTGATGACTTACCCGCCTCACACAACACATTTCCTTCAACCTTTGGATAGAACAGTTTTTAAATCGCTTAAATCACATTACAATAAATTTTGCTCCGAATATTTGATTGAAAACCCTACAGATACTATCACTAAAATATCATGGCCCACAATTTTTAAAAAATCATTTACAGAATCTCTGTCAGTTCAGAACATACAAAATGGATTTAAAGCATGTGGAATTTACCCATATAATCCGGAATGTGTTCCCGCCGAGGCTTTTCTGCCGAGCACGGCCTATAAACCAGCTTCCACGCCGGTGGCCTCAGTTTCAGAATTACCTGCTGCAGAATCCATGATACACGTGGACATGGACGTCATAGATACTACATCACCTGCTGCAGAATCCATGATCAACGTGGACATGGAAGTCATAGATGATACATCGCCTGCTGCAGAATCCATGATCCACGTGGACATGGAAGTCATAGATGATACATCACCTGCTGCAGAATCCATGATCCACGTGGACATGGAAGTTATAGATGCTGCAGAAATACCGCCTGGAGCTACTGTACTAGCGCCAGATGCAACTAGCATCTTACAGTCTTTGGCTGATGGGGCGAGGGGGGTAGATATCATTGATATAAATTCCATGTTTATACCTCCAACAACAGAATTAACCAAAACAAAAAATAACCGGCTTATAACATCGTGCCGCGTTTTGACTAGTGACGATATCATTTTGGAAAAAAAGAGAGAAGTAGAAGAAAAAGAAAGAAAAAGGGTTTCCATAATTAATTGTTATCTATATTTTTATTAAATATCATTATTTGCTTGATTACGATATCTGTATGTGTATCGAAGCGTAGCATGTTAATAAATACGGAAGTAGTATAACTATAAGTGCTTTTAAATTATCCAACTTTTATCGATATAATGAGATTACATGATTTAATAAGTTGTAAATAAATGTGATATAATTATTCTCTTCTGGGTTTGCTTTCGGGGGTATGTACAGATTTTATTTCTTGGGGGGGGGGGGGGTATGTACAGATTTTTTTTCTTGGGGGGTGGGGGTATGCCGTGATTTTCCTAGGAAATTAAATAGGTTTTAACTTCCTAGTGTTCAGCTCCGAATGGGTTAATAACAACGGACATTATACGCCCTACTATATGAAGGAAATATTGCCGGGGATTCGAAACCACGCCAGTGGATTCAATGACAGGCTTTATGATACAGCGCGAACGTGCTAACCATTCGGCCATCCAACCCCAATTATAAAGCTGTCTAGAAATTACGACGTGTCGGGAGAGGTGGGGGGGGGCGAGGGAATGAATGAAATGGGGTTTAACGTCCTGCGCTTATGCACTTAACCTGGGTTAATTGAAGACGGGCATATGCCATACAGTGTGCTATATAGGGGAATTTTGCCCGGGCAGCAATTGAATTCCAACTGCCAGGGGATCCTTTACGTGCACGCCAATGTGTACACGAGACCTCGGGTTTTTCGTCCCATCCGAACGACTAGGCAGCTGTCCTTGTCAGGCCCTCCGTCTGCATCACTGACAAGGGGAAACCACGCCGGAAAATCGAGATGAACTTTCTCGGCCAATGCAGGGATCGAACATCCGACCTCACTACCAATCCTAAACGCTCTTATTACGTCACAATCACTTTTCCTATAAATACTGTACGCTTCGCTCCATCAAATCATTACTGAGGAAGGACACCTTTAGTCCGAAACGTCTACAATAAATTAGTTTATCACCACCCAGAAGTTCGTCTATCGTCTCTGGTTATAGGAGTTGCCTTTCTACTTATTAGCGTAATTGAGCCGCCATTTTGTCGGGTTTCCCGGGTTTCTTTCTGATCTTCATGAAATTGAGAGAGAGAGAAAGAGAAATGGGGTTTAACGTCCACTCGACACAAACTATGCCATTTCTGGACTAATATATTTTTTTTAAAGTTTTATTTCAATAATTCGCTCGCTCGTGGGGGTCTTTAGCAGTAGGAGGAAACCGGAGGACCCGAAGCAAACCCACAAAGTTGGACAGGCAACCCTACTCCTTGTCACGTACAACCGTGGAATCGAAACCCCGCCAGTTGACTCAATGACAGACCGTATGATACAGCGCGCACGTGCTAACCATTCGCCCCCCCCCCTCACGAAATTGAACTCAACCGTCATTTGGTTGTAACACTGATATACTTAAACAACATTGATATTACATACTTTTAACACTATTTGAGTGCATAGAGCGGCCAGTTTTGGTCCAATTTTCACTAAAATGGAACCCAACCGTCATTTTTAAAATTGGATTAAACTTGTGACCTTTAGAGGATCCACAAGCTACAAAATATGTGACTTTCCGTACAATCAGGGGCCATAATCCAGGAGGAAGTTACGGTCCGATATGCGCAAATATGTGGGCATATAAAAATATCTCAACACATTAGCTAGCGTCATTTTCTCCAGAAATGTGTTCAAACTCCGATACTGTCATTCACCTAATGGGCATCTACGTTACGTTTAACCATGCTACCTTAATTAAAAGCAGTTGTTATGTTCCAAAGTCTTGACCAATCAAATTGCTTATCGCTCCTTAGCCTAAGCAGAAAATTCTCACCATCGAACTTAGTCAAGGTAATGATATAATGAATCTATACTCGGAGTTTCATCACTCTCACTTAATTAAAAGCAAAGTTATCGTGCCCCAAAGCACCAACCAATCAGATTTCTTATCTCTGCTTACCGTAAGCAGACAATGTTTATCATCGAACTCCATCAAGGCATTCATCAAATGAAGGCCTACACCGAGTTTGAACATTCTACCTCAATTAGAAGGAGAGTTATTGTGTTCCAAAGTATCAACCAATCAAATTGCTTATCGCTCTGCTTACCCTGGGCAGAAACTACTCACTACCGAACTTGAAATGAAATGAAATGAAATGGGGTTTAACGTCCTACTGTTTTGCTCCTAACTGGGCTAATGAAGACGGGCATACGCCATACAGTGTGCTATGAGGGAAATTTTGCCCGGACAGCGGCACTACGGCCTACTCTTATATCGAATTCCAACTGTCAAGGGATCTTTTACGTGCACGCCAATGTGTACACGGGACCTCGGTTTTTCGTCTCATCCGAATGACTAGACAGCTGTCCTTGTCAGGCCCTCCGTCCTGCATCACTGACAAGGGGGAATCACGCCGGAAAATCGGGATGAACTTTCTCGGCCAATGCAGGGATCGAACACCCGACCTCCAGACTAGCGAGCCAGCGCCTTACCCACCGTGATCCCCACTACCGAACTTAGTCAAGGTATTGATGTGATAAAGCTATACATCAAGTGTCCCCACTCTCACTGACTTAGAACTAATGTTATCGTGCCCCAAAGCATCAACTAATCAAATTGCTTATCCTAAGCAGAAAATTCTTCGCACTCCATCAAGGCATTCACCTAATAAACGCCTATGCCAAGCGTGAACATTCTAGCTCAATTAGAATACGCGGTATTGTGTTCCAAAGTCTCGACCAATCAAATTGCTTATCGCTCCGCTTACTCGAAAATGCTCATTATCGAACTTAGTCAGGGTATTTATGTAATAAAACTATACACCGAATTTCATCACTAACTTAACTAGAACTAAAGTTATCGTGTCCCAAAATATCAACCAATCAAATTGCTTATCTCTGCTTACCCCAAGTAGAAAATGCTCATCTTCGAACTCCATCAAGGCATTGACCTAATAAACACCTACACCAAGTTTGAACTTTATAGCTCTATTAGAAGGAGAGTTATTATGTTCCAAAGTCTCGGCCAATCAAATTGCTTATCGCTGACAGGCGGACGAATCCATTTTCGAAGGCGGTGGACGACCAGGGAAGGGTAGCAGGGACAGAGGGCACAATGGCAATTAGGAATACGATGGCACTGAAGCGGGCATTTCCATAGGTATTTGAGATAACTCTTTCGAATTTCGAGGGATAACTCTTTCGAAATTCGAGGACACTTTTTCAGCAGAGAAGGCGTTAAAGCGGAAGGGAGGGTATATAGCAGCACACACACCCTATACCCTGAGAAGAAATCCCAACGGAATCGAGCGTTTTCAACCATTTCCAGTTTTCTTTTGTTGTTTTTTTTTTCATTGATGAGGGTAGGTGCCTACCCACCCAGCACGCCCCTGCTTCACCATGTTAGTGGTTTAGAGTGTCGTGCTTCGAGCTCTAGCTGACCGGTCATCTCTGGCTTGCGACTGTGGTTTCGATCCCCGGTGTAATCACAGGTGGGTTTATTCCGGGTACTTCGGTTTTCTTCCACAAGAAAGATATCACCTTCAGTGGAAACTAATGTTAAACACCACAAACAACAACACGACATAGGTCGACGTTTTGGTGTATTTTACACGGTTCATAATGATTGCCAGTTTGTTAGCATGTTTGTTGTCACAGTATTTTGTGCGTTTGGCTTCGTTTCAGGGGCTGATAAATCGGACTAAACAGAATGACGCTTAGAAAATAATGAAACTGTTTCTGTTGGCCATAAATCATCCCTGATCAAGTTAGCAAGAGCTGGGAGTTGTAATGCATGACCTGTTGAAGGTATTCAATGTTTTGTCTGCAAATCGAAAGCTCTCTATAGTTCTTGGAATGGCGAATCTCCAATTGGTGTTCACAAAATGTAGAACCCGTATTGACTATTTCTCCAATCACCCGACTTTGACAATAACCACAATAATTTGTTTGCATCAATTTGTCTACAATTGTCAACTATTGCACAGTCGCGGAATAATATTAGAAAACATTTATTCCCATTTCTTGGAAGAGCATGTCGTCACCAGTTAAATGGAAATATCGACATGGTTCCGAATTCCGCCAACCAGACAAACATAAACATGTCTAATACCAGCACTTAAATTAATGACAAAATAAGATCTAGATCAAGATATTCTGATCATCTTGAAGAATATACAGATCAAATTATATATCCTGCAATTGATCATAAGGTTTTCAATGTTCATGGAAATTTTGACGTCCTTACGTTCCCGACATGGTTCAGTGTGTCTATTTGTGCTCTTTTGGTGTAGAGGCGTTGAATATAGGTTGTGGCCTCTTAAGGGAGTTTATTAAAACACCCATAGCGTCGCTGTCCTGGCAAAAATTCCCATCGGCCTACTGTATTGTGTATGCCGGTGTAGAAAAGTAGGGCGTTAAACCCCATTTCATTCCATTTCACTTTGTTAAATAAAACCTGAACCGAATCTGATTAAAATACAGATTTATATTTCGTTTCGTTGTTTTTATACTTTCGATGGACTATACTACATGAAGATCTGACCGGTTGTAGTGGAAAGCCGCGTCAGGCTGCAACTTAAAACTCTAAAATCTGCAAAAACGTTCTCTTCACTTGAACGAACAACTTACAGTAACTATAAAATCAACATCACAGACATTAAAACTCGTTTGCACTTATAGACCACCCCTGTCACGTAGAAACCATTGCACTGATGCAGACTTTATTGAAGACTTCTAGAGGTCACAATTTGTATCCGATTTTGATGAAACTTAAAACATATCTTTAGATCCCAAAGATCTTAAGTCTCTTTTGATATTTGCACATTTCAGGCCATAACTTTCTGGATCATTGCCCCTGATTGTACAACAGAAATCGCGTTCGTTTTTAGCTTGTTCTCATCCATCTCTTGCAAAATGTGGTCGTATCCTACCTGGCAGCCGCTGGTTCTGTATTCTGTTCTTGAAAACACCGCCCAAAAATGAAAACGAGAAGTTGAACCAGTTGACTGATCCGAAATGTCCCGTATTTGTATTGGGAGTGTCCTGGATATTCATATTTTAACGTGAAATTCAAAGGACAATAACTAACGTCAGGAACGTCGTGTCGCTTGCAGGGAACGCAATCTTGGAAATCATATCGTCAATCCGGCAGGTGAGCAAAGTGGAAGATTGGCAAATCGTCGTGGTAAATACGACAATTAGGTGAGACTGGTTAGGTAATATTTGCCGTAAATTTGTTAGTCACCCAGAACCCCTTAGTCTTCAATGTACAGGGGGTTTGGGACAAGTTCTAATGCTCATGCGTAAGCGTGAGTTTTTTTAATGTGGTTGATTATCCAGTATCTTTTGCCAAGTGAAATAAGAGTTGCGACCCATAATTCTTGCATTAATATATAAACAAACATGAATCATGACGACGAATAAGGACTAAGGACGAATCCAACAAACAGCTCATCAGAAATTTTACATTCAAAACATTGAACTGGCAATGCAATCAAATAGATTTTTTGAAATGGCATTCTTAAATTAACTTCATGTGCGCCAACATTTTGTTTTAGGACTAGTTACCCCCATTGTTGACAATGTATCCAGAATATTTTTCGGGATGATATAGACACTATAAATGTGTTTGAATAGTATTTGCAAATCGATTACCCATAATCAGTTTCTCGTAAAAATGCCCTTGGTTACATTCCTACAGTTAATTATAGTATACCTGTTCTAGCGTATAATTCCAAGCTATGTGAGTAGCTATGAATTGCAAACCGTTACATAGGAGCTTAACAGCATTAGAGGCCCTGAGCATATAACAGTGTAATGGACCCCTGCCTACCCAACCACAAACGGGAAAACATGTAAGTTAGTGTATGGGTACTTCCTACAAAATCAGTGCTTAAACATTAAAAAAAACATACCGTACAGCAAGTTACAACATACGTAGATAAGAATGGAATCCCTATCCCCTTATAACATTTCAGTGTATTACTTTGAGACAAATAACTCGACTGAATTCAATTTTTCATCAACAGATATTATATAGAAAGGTACAAAACAGGCTGATGAGAAAGACAGTCGGGATCAAAGTCGCAATACTCAATAATTCTCACTAATTAAATAATGGTAAACTCGATTACCATGTGACACATCACGTGGGCAACAATACTGAAAAAATAGTCTCAGTCACCCAGAACGCCCTAGTCTTCAACGTTCGGAGCGTCTGGGTCAGTTGTCAACATTTGGTGCTGTACCGAAGCCACGACATAGATAGATGTACATTGAGTTTTAACCAGTTTTTTATCGGTACATATCGAGGGCTGAAACCCAGAAATGCCTATTTAAACCAGCGGTTGCCAGGCAATATACGCCCACACTTTGCGTAGATAACAAAGTAAAAACAAAAGCGATATTTCGTACAATCAGCGGCCATAATCCAGAAAGTTATGGTCTGAAATGCGCAAATATCAAGAGATAGAACTTTTGGATATAAAGATATATTTTAAGTTTCATAATTACATTTACACAAAATGAGTACAAAGAGATGCCATTTTGTCGGGCACTTGCATTTCGATTTCCACGAAATTCGAATTCAGACTTCATTATGGTGGAATGGTGATATATTTAAGCGGGGCTTATGTCGACTTTGCAACCCATTTGCAAATGAACATTTTCTGCTGCGGGTAAGCAGAGCGATAAGCAATTTGATTGGTCGAGAGAGAGTGAGGACACTTGGTGTATATCCTTATTACATCAGTACCTTGACTAAGTTCGATAATGAGAATTTTCTGCTGAGGGTAAGCAGGGCGATAAGCAATTTTATTGGTCGAGACTTTGGAACACAATAACTCTCCTAATTGAAGTAGAATGTTCAAACTTGGTGTAGATGTTCATTAGGCGAATGCCTTGATGAAGTTTGGTGATGAACATTGTCTGTTTAAGGTAAGCTTAGATAAGCAATCTGATTGGTTGATGCACGATAACTTTGGTTATTATGAAGCTGAGAGTGATGTAACTCCGAATATAGATTCATTATATAATTAAGTTCGATGGTGAGAATTTTCTGCTTAGGCTAAGGAGCGATAAGCAATTTGATTGCCCAAGACTTTGAAACATAACAACTCTGTTTTTAATTGAGGTAGAATGTTTAAACTGTATGTGGATGTTCATTAGGTGACTGAGTTCAATGATTAACATTTTGAGCTGAAGCTAAGCAGAGCTAGTCAATTTCATTGGTCGATGCTTTGGGACAAGATAATCTTGATTCTATCTGATAGAGTGATAAAACTTAGTGTATAGTTTGATTGCTCGATACTTTAAAAAAAAATGTGCGATTAATTAATATGTGTCATCTATTTATTTTGGGATTTCGGCGGGGGACATCACTGTCGCTTAAGCCATCTTTATGATGTCGTTTGGTGTCGCCACCGTGTGCTCAATTTGGCGATTGAGAAATAAAATGAAATGGGGTTTAACGCCCTGCTTTGACGATTGAGCACCTGATCGGGACCATTATGTCGATACAAACGACTCGCTCTTCGTCAGGTTGAATGGTTTGGCGGATTGTTAAAATTGAAAACAACATGGAACGTGATATGGTTTGCAAATACTATTTCAAATATAAGCATAACAGCATTTGTTCATTATTTAAAAGACAAGTGCAGGATTTTGGAGAAATTTATTTGATTTTTTTTTTTACAGTTGATGCTCATTATCGAACTTAGTCAAAGTATTGATATAGTGAAACTATTTCATCACTCTCACTCAATTAGAACCCAACTTACCGTGTCCCAAGACGTCAACCAATCAAATTGCTTATCTCTGCTTGGGTTGGGCTGAAAATGCTCATCTAGGTAACTCAGGCACAGTGATTCAAGGGAAAGAACTGTCAGAATATAAGTCCTCTATCTACAAGAACTAGTCAAGTGGAGAACGCTAGACCGGAGACGGTCCTGCACATAATAACGTCATGTGGATTCGTCCAAGGTTATGAATAACGCTATCTCTGTTTACATCTGGAGACTGGCGAAATTTGCAGGTCCTAACACTAACTCAATTTTTGTTGATTTGTTGGTCTAGAATGGACGAAGGGGGTTTGAATTAACATTTTTTTTCCAGGTTTTGGTAAATATTCATGATTTAGAGGCGGAAGGATAACAGTTGTCAGGTTGGTTACGGTGATATGTGCGGCGAAAAATTACAAGGTTTTAGTATTCTTCTTCAGGTTTGTTTATCTCAAAATTTCCGTGATCAACCTCGTAGAAATTTTGGTGCAAAGACATTACCATTTGTTTCTCTGTGTGTAGTGAAAAGCAATCGGCCTAACGAGAATGTTGGGAAAAGTTGGAGCCGGGCAAAGAGGAGAGAATTAACATTGAAGTCACTGGGGAAATTAATGGTGGTCTGCCTCCATCTGCAAGAACTAGACAAGTTGGATATATGCATAACTTACACTAATGTAGCTGATGAAAATGACAGCAAGAACCCTCTATCTGGATATACTTGTTTCTTGTTTCCAAAAAAAAGATAGTGTTTTGACTTCGCTATTACAACATTTGTTATTTAGATAAGACTTGGGTCATATTTGCTGAGAAACTACATGTAATACCAAACTGTTTGGTGTATTTAACTCAGTTTTGACTATTTTGGAGATAGACTTCTGGCTGGCAGTCCTCGCTCTGTTCTTCTATTTGCGTTTATTAAAGATTTGAGGGCCTTCCTACTATTGTATATCACATCCATATGATTTTATATATTTGCCCATCTTAGTGTTTAAGATTGGAAACCCTTGTCTCAGTCTTCGTCTTAACACTATTAAGGGGGAGCAAAGACAAGTGCAAATACTAGACGATCACAGGGCTACTAAGATATGTAGTAAGAAAAGATGCACGGGTCATACGTAGGATGTGACGACCAGATTTGGTGGCCCGCTCTCCACGTCTGACAGAAGACCCATGGTACAACACCATCGCAGTGAAGAATACGCGAAAACGAACCTAGGTTGATTCACTTTCCCACACCTTCTCCCCGAGAATTGTCAATTATTTCAGTGCATGCGAAGATGAATTTGAATCGGAGCCCATGGACCCCTGACATCCAGGTGTCATTTAAGGAAATTAAAGATGCCGTGTGACTTGTCCCTTTCACCACCAACCATCATTTATTAGACAATTTAATAGATGGCACCACCATTCCACCCGATACAGATTTTATTGGTTGGCAGATTTTTAGCATATGTTTCAAGGCTTTTAAAAGGGTTGAATACCGTTTTTAGGACTTTTGTCTAATGGTTTGGATTGTTCGTACTTGCTTTTATTTTATTGTAACTAACAACCAGTGATTAAAAATTTCGAATAATTACTCTCTTATATTAAATCCAGAAATACCAGAATAAAGGTTAAATAAATTTTAATAGTACTTTTATTTAAAGAAAAAACACAAAACATTGGTCCAAAATGATAAAGATCGATCATTCTGACTTACCGTATAGTCCAAATAAGTTTACATTGTTTTCAGTTGATTTCACAACGCCATCTTTGTCTCTCTTAGATAAATGTAGGTCCAATTATAATAATTGGGCTATCTTATTTCTTACAAACCAGCCCATTGTTCATGTAGGCCTTGTCTACGTAGGTGTGCTTGATTTAAAAACGATAGTATATATATTAAACTTTTGAAATATTGTGCCTCCAATTTATAAACCCATTTGTTTAACTATCGATTTTCGTATATCACCACTGACTGAAGTGGGGTAAATCAATGGATAGAGTGGGCATGTCACATTGTTTTTATCCTTTTGGAACTTCTAGCAAGGGAACATCTGCCACTTTCACACGTTCCGGTCGTCACATTTATAAACTTAATTATGATTGTGTAGTGATGGACTTTTAGAATCCATGGGACTATTTTATTCATAAAAACAATTAAAGAAAATAAATATCCAACCCATGCGTAAGGTTTCGGTGACAAGGGTCATAACTCTTTAAATCGGCACACGATATCGATGATGCTACCCGTCATATCCTTAATCTAAAGAATATCAAGATATTTAAGCCAAGAATTGTTTTTCATTTAGAGAACGTGTCATTGATTAGAAACCTTGAAATAACATAACAAGTGACGTTCATTTCATTTACATTCATAAACATAGAACAAATAATATCAGAGATAATTATAAGTTAGTAGCCGTTTTAAATTAAACTCATTGGTATATATACTTCAAGTCGGTTCGATTTGTGTAAAAATATTAACAGACTGTCATGGCAACAAGCTGGAAGCCTGTAACTGGGAACTCGACAAATCCGATCTACAACTATCAACCTACGTTGACGTCAGTATTAAAAGGACGATTCCATTATATTGATTGGACTATATGTATGGGGTTATTGAGAGTCGAGGGTTGATTAACACTATCTATCTTGGACTGATTGTTCTGATGATTTACCTTAACAATATTATCACTCTCTCGTACCTGTTCTGACCTGGAAAAAGACGGATCGAGTCGGTGAAGCTATTTTATTCGACATTGTTTCAGCACTGTGACGTTTTATTAACAAGGTAAATTGACAGCTACCTATTGATTGCTATAGACTTTATGATAAACTAGACTTAAACATGATCTTGGGATGTGATATGGCACGGCTTTAAATTTCACAGTCTGGATCCGAAGAGGCTTCGGTCTTTGAAGTCATGCTGAAAATTTTGATGTCTTAAATTGTGGTATAGATGTTTTGTCACACGGGAATATTTATATGACCATAGGTTCCAGATGTTACAAAATGGCAGCCAACTACATGTGCCTTAACATGCAAGTGGTACAATTATTTATATTGTAAAATATCCAGTTGCGACTTAACTTTTGTTCAATCACGTGAACATATTGGCAACATCTGTTTTGCTGACAATTTAATTAAGGTAAGCACATCTATTTGTTTATGTTACCGGCTCTATGTTAAATAGTATTGGATATATGGATTCACTTTTGGTGTTTAAATGGGCCGTTCAGTGATTTATATTAACTAACTGCTATTTACCATCATAAACAATAAGAGAGGTACCACCTCGATTTCATTTCATTGTTGTGTGTGGCCACCACAGATAAGGTCATTTTAATTATGATGCATTACCGTTATACAGATTTATTTCTTTATATTAGGGTTAAATGGGCCAGATTTAAAAAGATTGTGAGATACATGCATATAATATTTTTATGCTCTATTTCCATATCACAACAAACAAACTATTGGAATTCAAAGGCCATCAAAAGGGGACGTTTAATACAAATGCAAAATAATAATATGATATTGTGAAAAATGAGCATGTACTAAATTGAAAATCGTAGAGGATACAATGCAATTTAGCTTTCTGCCAAAGTGGGGATCTGAAAGATCCCGCCACAAAGATTATTGATGTTTTAAAAATTATGGATATACGTAAGCTTCCCCACTAAAAGCTAAAACATGTTTTCTTTATAAAACATTATTCGTATTGAAATAAGAAAAAGGGGGTCAATCCCAATCTTTAAAAAAAATAAAAGTGACAGCACTCCATATATTCGTAAACAACCGATAAAAATGTAGAATAATGTTGGAATCAATACTGTAGACTAAAGAGTATTAATAATCAAGTGATAAGCCTTAATGTGAATTATTATATATAATTAACCAGAACAATACAACATAAACATATATACATCAAAAACAATTCCAAGTTTTAAATGGAAAATATGCACCAAAATCAGACTACGAGCCCAAACTGGAACCTTTAGACATCTATCCTAATTTTAAATGATGTCGGCCCAAGCAGACATAATGTAATGATAACATCAACCCAGGTCGGGTGTTCGATCCCTGCATTGGCCGAAAAAGTACATCCAGATTTTCCGGCGTGGTTCTTCCTTGTCAGTGATACCGAACGGAGGGCCTGACAAGGACAGCTGACTAGTCGTTCGGATGGGACGAAAAACCGAGGTCCCGTGTACACAGTGGCGTGCACGTTAAAGATCCCTTGACAGCTGGATTTCGATATAAGAGTAGGCCGTAGTGCCGCTGTCAGGGCAAAATTTCCCTCATAGCACACTGTATGGCGTATGCCCGTCTTAATTAGTCCAGTTCGGGGCAGAACAGTAGAACGTTAAACCCCATTTCATTTTCGAATCCCAATCCTGCCTCGTGCATAACACGTATCGGTCCTTGTCATCGTTGCATGTTCTTGCATACATTTTAAAGGTAACAGTTATTATCCTGATACATATAAATCCATGTTTTGTTGGCGCTAGGTATACGTTTGCTAACTTCATGATACATATAAATACATAGGTTTTTTAAATTGGCTCTAGGTATATGTTTGCTGACTTCATTTCGAATCCGGGTGAGATACTCCATCTTCTGGTGACTATGTATTGTGACATCACATGGTAACTATACTTGACATGCACAGATAGTTGTTCCATATTTTCACTTTAAAGTGTGGTATGTGTTTGGTTTTTTTTTATATTTTTAAACATTTTCCATGTTTTGACTTAAAAATGTGGTATGTGTTTCTTGAAAATTAATAAAAATTTACGAAAAAATATGTTCTTCCCTGAAGTCCACATCTTCAAAAACTAGAGAAGGTAGGATAAAATTGATATAGTGTCGGGTGCCATCTTTGATGACGTCATAGCGAAATAACCTACCACATGGCGAGTGTCCACCCAAGTTCAAAATTCTCCCTATTCAAACTTTCGTACAGAACCACAATGCACGGATTTTTGCGTCAGAAATGTGTTGCAGCCCCTATTCGAAAACTGTGGCCTTTATAAACATGTGTATTGAGTTGATAGAATCTTAAGCAAGAGAATACACACAGTTTCTTATCAATATAACTTCTGGGTATTGGATTTGCATAAAGAAGGGACCTGGGATGTTGCCTCTTATCTTTCAAATACTCAAACTAAAGTTAGAGCAGCCGCTGTGAAAGTGGGTCTATGACGAAAAGACAATCTATGTTTAGTTTGGTGTAGGTTATTTTAAAATTCCTAAAGCATACATTAAGCAAAAGAATAGTTTCTTATCAAAATGACTTCTGGGTATTGGATTTGCATAAAGAGGGGACCTGGGATATTTCCTCTAGCTTTCAAATACATTAACATTTAGAGCAGCCGATGTGAAAGTGGCTCCATGACCAAACCAAAAAAACAATCTATGTTTACTTTGATGTAGCTTATGTATAAAATTCCTAAAGCATACATTAACAATCATTGACGAGTTGTAGAATATTACGGTGGGTTCCAGCTAAACAAATTTCACCTATGCGTGTAAAAGCATTGAAAGCAAAAAGAAACATTGCGGTCAATGAAATTATTTCGTATTTAGATTATTGGTATTTCGTAGTAATTGGTAATCTGCTATCAATCGATGGCGACAGACGAAAGGCCTCAGCAAGCATCTTTTTTTATAAGAAAATGAGACACAGGATCTCTACCCAAACTGATTTTCTGAACGTACGAAAAAGCAGATAAATATTTTCGAAAACTTTTTCGAACAAAAAGGAAATTAACAAAGCAATGTGAGATGTTGATAATTTTGTATTAAGGGTGTTTAAATTATGCAAAAACTGAAAATTCAGACCAAGCGCGATTATAAACCAGTTGTGTAGTTGGGGCCAAGGCAGCAGTTAGTAATCCATCAATAACTGGAAAAAGCTCTGACCTTAAACAATATTTTATTTCTTGGTGAGTCACAGATATATGGATACAATAACAAGCACTAATGCTTATGTAACCAATGTTCATTGAGAAGATAGACGACTGGATATGGTTGATTTACATATTTTACAGAATGCAGAAGGTAAAGATCCCTTGGAAAGAACATACTAGTGGATTATAACGGTAGATATTTAATAAGACGATGTCTATGCCAAGGCCCAAAATTAGTTCGCCAAGTTTTATGAGGTCACCTGCTTTCTGATTAAGTGCATGCTTGATTTTAATTTAGTTTTGAATTCAGAAATAGTTTTGGAATTTTTTATTGGAAGACTTGGATCATTCCACTGTTTAACAGAAGATGGAAAGAAAGAGTTCTGGTACAGTAATGTTCTAAAGTTTATTTGCTTAAATTGGTTTGAGTTTCAAAGACGGTAGGGTTGGTCAGCGGTGACAAGAGGTGGAACTATATCGGTTAGATATCTTGGAACTAGTCCATTTAAAATTTTGTAGAAAAGTATCATTTTTTGTTGATAGCGTCTTAATTGAAGCTGGCAGATTCCAGTTTCCGTTTAAAGTATATTATGAGATGCACCACGTGGAAGGCCGGTTATAGTACGCAATGCGGCGAGTTAAAGTTTTTCAAGTTGAGTTGATTTATCTTTAGAACAATTATTCCATACACAATCTGGAGAGGAATCCGGTGAAATTGGAGTGGGTAACAACCACTGAACTTACACTGATTTGAACTGACCTGAACGACCTGTCCGTCATAAACTACGATTATTGACATTATATCGTTACGTGAAACAATGTAACAATCATTGAACTAGAACTGATGTTTAACTGACCTCGGCGACCTGTCCGCCATAACCTAGGAGAATTCATGTTTGACTTAACACTTCGATAAAATTTCTTATTGCCAGTTTGGTTTAGATGACATTGGCCGTCTTCAAAAATTTGACTTGGGTGTCAAGACTTGTAGAAGTAAAAATTGTGTTGACTACATTTCTCTGATTTAAATATAATTCGGGGCAACGGTCGCGTGATTATTTCACATATATAAACGTGTCTAACCCCAAATCCACATATTAAATATGATGCATAGCTAATAATTGCGTTCGCGACATACTGTAGGGTTCTGTGCATATTGCATAGCCCCCCCCCCCTCTCTGAAGAATAATTACATGGGGCATAAAACTATATAAGAAATCTGTAAGTTCATAATAATTGTTTACAGGGGTTTTGATAGTTCCCCCAGTGAAGCTGAAAAAATCGTATTTCACACTGAGCAAGATTCATTTCTATCAGTTTCTGGCCTCGAATGCAGTCGGCGAAAGCATTTTGCCCAGGCAAGTAAAGTCAGGCTGACACTTGCACGACTTTTGGCAACGATTTTGTTGTGGCAAGTCGTGCCATTTTGGGGCACGAACTGGGAGGCTCCCGCACTGTTCATGACTAGTTCCGAATGCGTGCCCATCAGTGTCCACATTGGCACGACGAGTTCACGCATAGTTTGCGCACTTCCCACATTGGCACGACGAGTTTGCGCAATTCGGACTTGGGTACGCCATATAAAACGGGGGCCTCCCCAACCCCTGGTCAATTTTGGATTGGCTGTGGAAGAGACAACATGCTGAATGTCAGAGACACAATCATTGCAGGGAAGAGAAGATGCCTACACCTGGCAGCTGCTCTAGCCATTGTTCAAGAGCAGCAGAAGAGCAATAAAAGGCAACCCCACCTCGAAGAAAGAAACAAAGGAAAGTGTGGGTCAGGGAATGGTTGACCAGAAGGCAAGAGTTTGGACAGTATGACAGTTTAGTGACTGAACTCCACAAGGAAGATCAAAGGGGCTACAAAAATTACCTCAGAATCACACCTGACCTGTTCCAAGAGATGGTTGAGAAGTTAACCCCTCGCCTCCAGAAGCAGTCCACCTTCATGAGGGAACCGCTTCAAGTTGGACTCGCATAGCTGTCACCCTCCGTTTCCTAGCCACTGGAAATTCCTATCCAAGTCTGCAGTACAGCTTCAGGGTTGAAGCAAGTACCATCTGCAAGTTCATACCCGAGGTGTGTAAAGCCATCATCGCGGTCTACAAGGACGAAGTGCTGCGCTGCCCCAAAACTGAAGAGGGGTGGAAGGAAGTTACTGCCAGGTTCAGCTCCAGATGGAACTACCACAACTGTCTGGGGGATGTGGACGGCAAGCACATCGCCATGGAGAATCCACCCAATGCTGGCTCTTACTACTACAACTACAAGGGCTTCCACAGAATTGTTCTGATGGCAGTGGCAGATGCTACCTACAAGTTCCTCTATTTGGATGTTGGGGCAGAGGGTGGTGCGTCGGATGGAGTAACTGTTCCCTGCATGATGCTGTAGAAGAGAACAGAGCTGGAGTGCCTCAACCAAAACCACTCCCTATTGGTGACCAGCCAGTCCCCTATCACTTCGTAGGGGATGACGCCTTTGCTCTCGGAACCTGAATGATGAAACCATTCTCCCATCGGCCACAGGTGGATAACATAGACACTTGATATGGATGACTGGGGGGGAATGCTCTCTCTCAGCGGTCTCTGCCTCTGGCCTTCTCTGCTTTGCTCTTCCTCGTGTCTGCTTTGTTTTAGGCATGTTGTCTCTGTGATATGTTGTCTCTTCGCTGGCATCTCTGGAATGGCGAGCAGTGTCCAGGAAGCCCTATATATACACCTGCACCGACGCGAACGCCACTGTCGCGCAGTAGTCGTGAACTAGTGGTGACAGTTGTGTCATGGCGCGCACTGGCACGCATCGTCCCGACGAGTTCACGAACAGTTTGCGGATAGTTCACGACCCGGTCGCTAAATTTTGTCGTGACCAAAATTTTGAACATTTCAAAATTCTCTTCCCGACATGGCACGCAGTCACGGCGGGTTTACGCCCACTTCGTGCCACGGAATCGTGCAAGTGTCAGCCTTGCTTAACTTCCAAGCCGACGCACAAAACTATGACCTAGCATACGAGGTGACGTCAAACTAAATGAATCCGAAAACAGGCATAAAACGAGTTATGTAGCATAACTTTTAGTATATTGCATCAAATATATGATATTGATAATACTAGGTTAATTGTTCTTGGAAATAGACTTTCGTACAGACTTAAGGATGAAATGCAAAACTGACATGTTCGGAACGTCAGCATCCCTCACCCCCGTAGCAAATTGCCTTCAATCAAGTAATCGCACCTTCCACAGTTTCCTCGTCCACATTTTGTTACCGCGTACTCGATTTCGAGACCAACGTATTTGGCTCTTGTTAGCATCTTTTTTAAGCTAGGTGAACTTTGCTTCACTAAGGATTTTGTTCATTCGCTCACTACGTCTCAGTAGAGCAAAGTTATTTCGGGGTACATTGGTCATATTCCGAGTTTCGAGGATTGTACGTGGAGATGTATGATATGCACTTTTCTTTTGGTACTTTGTTCTACTGAGACGTATTGAGCGAATGAACAAAATCCTTAGTGAAACAAAGTTCATTTCTTCAAAGCGCCAACCACCTAGCTTTAAAAAAATGCTAACAAGAGCAAAATGTGGACGAGGAAACTGTGGAACGTGCGTATTACTTGATTGAAGGCAATTCTTTTAACTTTAATAATTTTCCTTTTAAAATAATTAGTAGTATAACATGCTCTGTCACATATGTAGTATATGTAATTACATGCCTTGGATGTAATGAATTATTCATTGGGTCCACAAATGAATTACGGAAAAGTGTGACAGTATACATAAACAGCATATAAAAGAGAAAATATACCGCAAAATCCCATTAAGTGGGCATATCGCTGAGTATGCTAAAAATAAATCGCTACATTTTCATATTTCCCCCTTTTATAAACTGTCTGATAATAATATCACAAAATTAAGAGTTAAAGAAGATTATTTTATAAACAAATTCAAACCAAACTCAACCAGTGATGTTATTTCGTTTTGGTTTACATGAAAAATTATTGTAACTATCTCTCCGTAATGACGTTACAGGCGAAACATGTAGGCATTTAAATACAATTTCTTTAATGGTATTTTTTACTTAATTTTTTAAGAATATATAGTGACTAGGGTGGATATTAGTCTATATATGTCTTTTTTGTTGTGCCTAAAAATAATATATAGTGACTACAGTGGATATTGGTCTGTATTTGTCTTTTTTGTTGTGCCTAAAAATAATATGTTCTTCAATGACTCATTAAATTAGTTCTTAGGTAATCATTGTATTAAATGTCAGAGAAGTAATGAACCCTTCCTTTTCCTTAATTAATAAACCATCAAATAGGTGTATGTAGATGGACGGTTTGGTATGTTATGCATTGCAATGAAATGTGTGATGTGAAGCAAAGATAACATTTTCTGATGATATGAAATGAACTGCAGTATTAAGAGCGTGTCCGCGAGAAAACCATGCAGAAGGTGCTATGGCTTCAATCACAGATTTTGACCAAATTTGGTTTATAAGTCGGGATAGTCCCAAAACACATAAATGTGCAATATCAGATAAATCTTTCAATTCCTGACTGAGAAAAATGAAAAAACATTTTCATGTGGTGAAATTGCCCAAATCCGTCGGAAGTTTTTGATCAAACTTATGGTATGACACCCCCCAGGGGCAAGAAGTGGTTACAACAATGGGTCATTTTTATTTTTTGTATGAAATGTTGGAGGTTGCTTGTTCACGTGAGCATAAATTTTTGAAACCCACCCCACGAAAGAAGTAACTATAGGGCGTCAAACTTGGGTGACGAAATGTGGGGAATTTAGATAGGCTTTGATATCCAGTCCGTATACAGATCTCGTTCACCAGAATCGTCTGAAATTAATTTTGTGGTAACAGCACTAGGTTATCTACACCTCCATCAACACCAGAACACCCAGCAACCCTCAAATGATAACAGATTCGTATTCCCAGAACCCCAAAATACCAGGCATGGGGGAGGCACCTAGTCAAAGAAAGAGAAAAAAAGACATTGTCTGCGATATCACCTAGGCGTAAGCTTCTATTTCACACAGACGTGATACCCCCCCCCCCCCCCACACACACACACACACGCGCGTAATATATATATTATATATATAACGAAAGAAAACGAAAAAAAGAATTGAAAAACATTTTTTTTAAATAACCATATTGTGTAAGATTTAGATGAAGCGCCGACCTTCATCTCTATAATGACTTTAAAATAGATAATGTATTGAACATTTGAGTCAAATTACTTCATCCTTAATAAAGTTATGACTAGTATAGCGTAGTCTCGAATTTCATTGCTACCGTTGACATCGAGAGTTGATTTAATAACTGTCTAATTAATAGTTTATATAACATTTCAGGCCCAAAGAAAGACCTACAATAGGTAGATTTAACTCTTACATAATGCATGTTATTGCTACCGTTACGATAGTAAAAAAGGGATCGATTGTCCATTTTTAAATCAAAAATCCGATGTCCTAGAGAGTTGAGTATTAACTTCCCATGTGAATAAACATGTCTAATTAATAATTTATATAACATTTGAGGCCAAAAGAAAGATCTGCAACAGACAGATTAAGCTCTTACACCATGCATTTTTAAACAGGTTATATATAGGTATCCTTTTCTCAACGATCCACACCCATTAAAAACAAAGAAGCAAAATCCCACGAGTATTTTGAATTCTATTTTGAACTTTGCTTATCTCCAACTCAACTTAGGATTTGAGGTGAGATATCCCAAATGACTGTATTAGACACAGTTCGGTGGTCAGTCCATATACTTTTACACTGATATTTTTTTATAATTTTGATTCCCCTGTAGGATCAATGGTACTTTATTTTATTTTTCCCACAACAATCCTTTAATGAAAATGAACAGTTATTCACACCGTTTAGGAATGCTACCTGGAAACGGCATAAAACTGTTAACCGTGAACAGGTGTTTTCCAGGTAGTTTAGTGGTATCTGCTGTACACCGGCCGCCTAAAGAGACGTGTTAAGCGATAATCTCCGTGGGTTTATTGATATGATAAATACACTAATCAATATTAATTAGCACTAGTACTATATGAGCTCAGTACAATCAATAGTACCATGTCATTACAGTGTGGTTTTACGATCTATATGGTTGTTTTATATGAGGAGATAAGATTCAGAGCCATGCATCACATTACAAGTAATTATATCATAATTATTATTGGTCAGATTAGGAGTTCTTTATTAGTTTTTTCTAACGAACAACCACAACAGGTTATTTATTCGTGGAAATATTCTCATTTTAAGAATGTAAACAATCGTGACTTTGCTTCAGATTATTTGACTTGTTTCAGTTTTTATGACGGAATACTTCATCGTCACGATAGAATAGGTGATTGGTAGGACCTCACATTTCTATAGGTTTTTTTCCGCTCCATAACTTTACCTACCACTTCACAAATCTAACAATGTTTTGTTGTGGATACCCTGATAGGACGAAAAACTTGAGATACTCTCGTGTACACGTTGGGGTGTGCGTAAAAGAACCATTAGCAGCAAGAATTCTCTGAAGAGCAGACAGACACGTCGCTGTCAGATCAAAATTCTCCTCCCTAACCATCCACATGTGACCATAGAAAAATACGTATGTTAATCTCTATATAACCCAACCATAGTGTTGACGAGGCGTTAAAAACAAAAACATTCTTATCATGTTTGCATTTATTCGAAGCGGGGAATGTTTTGGATGGATATGGGTAAACAGTTCCAGAACCGTTTGTGGGTTTCGGCTCATTAAGAAATTATTGCCCCCCCCCCCCACTCTCCCAGTTAATAGATTTAAAACTCAATACATATTATTTTAAAATGGGTTTCGAATTGCAATAATCCGCTTATCTGTATAATATTTTGTCTCGTTAATGATTTGGGTTTTAAAGTCTCATTGCGTCATTTTAGCGCAATAGAAATCCATTGCAAACTGGTTAAAGATGATTTCGGATTAAACCCGTTTATTCCGTTCAGTATTTAAAAATATATGTTGAACTGAAATTTCATCGTTCTATGCTGCTCGCTATGTAATAAGCCCGCTGCCATTTTGTTGTGGGTGAACATAATTGATAGGCCTATTTTAAATAGGGGTATCAACAAAAGGCATTTTCAGTTGATCCCGCTAGATGCATCGAATTTTCGGAGGCCAAATTCACTGAAAAAGACAAATCTGGAAAAAAAATTCCTCTACAATGGGTTTTTGAGTTGGAGCCTGGCGATTTTCCAAAATGACGGCTAATATGGCCACCAATAATCGGTTTTCTCGTTTTTCACTCAGTTGGATGGTTTTAGATACCTTGTTTGGTGTCTTTTTGGTGGTTTTCAGGGTTGAGGAGTCCAATGGTAGCATCAGCAATGGTGTCACGTTCACGGTTATACCAAAAATCCAAAATGGCGGCCAAAATTAAGTCATAATGACCGATTTTCCAAGTAAAAAGTGGATTAACGGAGATTCAGGTTGTGTTATATGGGAGATTGGTGGCGAGTGAGTCAGATCAGGAGGTCTAATTACCTGAATATATCACCAGGGTCGATGTGGTCAAACTGGGCGGCTTAATGACGTTATAAGCTTAATCTATGACGTCACGAGAATTAGTTTTCGGTGATGTAGGGTTTTTCTGAGCCAATAAGTAAATAGTAATGTATCAGTTCGGAGGCAGATATATTATTCTGTTAACTGCTATGAGGAAAAACACTTCTAGAATGAAACTTGCTCCAAATAAACCGTGTCCAGATAATTTCTTGATTTACTCATCACTGTTTAATATCAAAATGACCAATAATAAAACATAACACATGAATAGGATATAAGTAATCAGTTATCATAACATTGAAAATAATCGGAAATCATATCAAACAGAAACAATAAAGATCACAGTTCTGATTTCTGGCCATGTCATCCTTAGGATTCTAAGCCTCCCCTCAGTCCATGTACTTCTATTCAGCTCACCGGTACTCCATTTCACATGCGTTCATAGCCTGGTGGGAGAATTACATTTTCCCCGCTTGGGGAAATTTTTTTACAGCACTTTGAAAATCTGACCCCCAGCAATCATGAAAAAATGGGGTAAAGTTACAAGTATTGTCAATATCTCAGTAAGTACTAGTGATACGGTCATCAAACTTCGTAGGAATCTTCTCCAGCTGATGCTTGGTGACTTTCTATAAGTTTCACTCGCAATCCGTGACGTCATCAGCCGAAAAAACGAGATGGCGAACCATTTTTTCCCGAAATGAAAATTTCCATCGGAGAATGAGTCAGTACAAGGAAATTGATTTTTTGTTTGCTTGATTGGTCCGGTACTGAGTTTCTGTGACTATTCTGAATTGAAACGGAGCAAATTTCCACTTCCGGTGTGACGTCATCTGGCAAAAATCTATAATTTTGGCGGGAATTTTTTTCAGTTTTGCAAGGATTTTATATATCGAGTGATGGGTTTGAATGCATGTTTCCATAGTGGGACAAAGCGAGAACGACCTGATTACGGTGTTTCGGGTGAAATTATTGATTCTTCAGACGCAACAACACTACAATTTTCTGGAGTGGAATCCGGAAATAAAATCGATTCATAATATAATCATTTAAACAACATCAGGAATTATTTGAACAACAATAGCAATTCTAAACATCGTCATCCTCAACATCATCAAAACTATAAACTTCAAAATTATCGCAATCACGACCGCCGCACCCACCGCAAGCCTGGACACATTTAATGCCGTTTTTCCGACAGGAACATGACTGAGTGGAACACATAGTTTGGCAATTGCATCTGATCACCTTTAGTAACTTATCAGGAGCCGGATTCAAATCTGTCATAATTGGCATGAATTTGTCCTTGTGGATTTTCCATCCCCATTCTTCGGCGTTCAGAATTCTATCGTCAATCGAAATCCATCGAACAATTTGTAGATGCACCAGCAATGAGTGCTTGTTTGAAGCACCTTCGGTAGGGGGAAGTCTTTGTGGCTCAAGTTTTTTTTGACTTGGATATCATTGACTGGAATTTTCTGTATCGTAGAGCACATAGATTGTCACTAGAGTTCCCGCCATACAGCCGAATGAATATTACCAGTCCAGCTGCCTGTATCTCGTCCGCGCTGGCGTCCAACGACATCATCACATCGGCCGCTCTTTGAAGCTCTACGGATTTCTGAAGCATTTTCAACACATGCAGCTTGCCATGTTGAATTGTTGATGAAGTTGTGTCACAGCCCGACCATGAATGAATAAACAGTAGGTACTTGATGACCATCGGATCCAGAGTCTTATGTATGTCAGAGATTTTGAACAATTGTTTTATTGTTTGTCGTTCGCGTTTCCTAGTGTCTTTCCTGATATAAACCTCCTCCATGTCATTCTTCCAATGATAGATCAAGGATACAATTATATCAGTGTCATTACAAACGACACATACAACCTGTTTTTCTTCACTATACTTCAAGGCAGTTTTTACGACCGTATTGTCCGCGTCTGCTTCACACAGCACAGTTTTGTGTCTATGGACAAGCCAACCTGAGAGGAACCTTATCAAGTTTGATTTATTGCTCAGATTCCTCAAGAAGGCTTCCCTATCAGGATATATTTCATTACGACCCCAATTTTAACATTGGGTGCCATTTTACCTGCTCTACGTATATGTTCGTGGTCTTTGATTGATTTAGAGTCATACCCATCAAAAATGATAACGGAAGAGCCAAAGTTGTCATGAACGAAATTATCATAATTCTCTGCCAGTTCGTTATAGGTCTTTCCGGCAGTTCACGCTGTTCATCCTCCTGCTTCTGTTGGTGCCACTGCTTATGGACTATGAAATTTGCCATATTTCTAAAACACACTATGTCTTGTCTCCCACCACCCACGCTGGCAAAAAACACATGATCTCCGTATTGCTCATATAATTTCACCTTCAGCATTTTCTTAGAATAAATCTCCTCTCCACACGCCAATGTTCTCATAGTGTCCATCAGCTCATCAAGAGTGTATAGTTCTGCCTCCGAGTAATGCTCAAGCCAGTCGCACATCGCCAGGAACCAAGAATGCATACTATTGTCCATGGGCCGGCCGGACTCACTATAAGTTGATATTGCACGCGCAAATTGCTTGTAGCAGCCATGATGGTAACGACCTTCAGCCGCCAATTGGATTGGTTCCAGGGCGGTAGGAGCGTTCCCTTCCAGGTACCTCTTCGCACGTTCAACATCCAAGAGCCTCGTATACGTTTTACGACACGCCGCATGCATAATGACCTTGACCGGTTCATCAGTTGCAGATTTGGCGCGAAAATATTCAGTCATTTTTTCATCTCCACAAGCCTCACTGCAGCGGATCAGCGTTTGTAGGCCTTTCAACCGAATCTTTGCTTCATCATCTGTCACTGAGTTACAACATATTGGACATTCACTCACCAAATCCATGGCAATCACCTCAAATTGTAGAATTACAACGAGAAATTACAAAAGCATAATATGACACTCTTCCATACCACCCAAAATGAAAAATGGCGTCAGACTAGATCCTGGTCCTCATGACGTCATAGCATACCGTGACGTCACCGTGGAACGTTATATTCTTAATATTTGACTCAAAATCATGTATATTGATGAATAATGCGTGTTTCAATGACAAATTATGCCTGAAAAATATTGCTAATTTAAATACTGCGTGGTTTTCAAGACGAATTATGACGAATTTTCATTTCGCGAAAAAAAACGGTTCGCCATCTTGTTTTTGCGGATGATGACGTCACGGATAGCGAGTGAAACTTATAGAAAGTCATCAAGCATCAGCTGGAGAAGATTCCTTCCAAGTTTGATGACCGTATCACTAGTACTTACTGAGATATTGACAATTTAAATACTGAGTGGTTTAAAAGACGAATTATGACGAATTTTCATTTCGCAAAAAAAACGGTTCGCCATCTTGTTTTTTCGGATGATGACGTCACGGACAGCGAGTGAAACTTATAGAAAGTCACCAAAAATCAACTGGAGAAGGTTCCTACCAAGTTTGATGACCGTATCACTAGTACTTACTGAGATATTGACAATACTTGTAACTTTACCCCATTTTTTCATGATTGCTGGGGGTCAGATTTTCAAAGTGCTGTAAAAAATTTTCCCCAAGCGGGAAAACGTGGGACTTTTTTTGGGATGATGTTCTAGTCATATACTTTCAGAAAAAATAAGAATCATTTCTTCCCTAATTTTTTCCCCAGTTCACAGCCCATCCACCAGGCTATCAGTCAAAGCTGTTCTTAAAATAGTGTCAAGGTCGTCCTCAACCTTGTTCTCTGGACTTGCTGCTCGCAACTCGGCGACAGAGAAGTTCTGGTACTTGAATCTATTCCCGTCCATGATGCGTCTCTTCTGGCTTTCAGTCAGTCTGGAAAGAATGTCTAAATTTGAGGAATTTACAGGTCCACCATGTCGCTTACACACATCCAACACTCTCGTCAGGCGACTGTTCTTTTTCTTATTCAGTTCCTTTTTCTTCTGGACAGCTAATTGCCTGCTGAACTTAACCTTTTCTAGGAATTCAGTCTCGAGACGTCTAGCCATCTTAGCCTGCTCGGAACTCCTCGCCCATTTCCATTTTTTTCGCCGGTCATCTTCACTCATCTCATAGAAGTCCGAGTTTGTCAGCAAACCATTTTGCTTTACTATTGCCTTGCGGGAGTGGGCCTCAAGTGATGTGGAACCTCCGGTTGTTCTAATACGATTGTCGAGGCCAGCAAACTCAGATTCACACCCCAAGTTAATTTGCGGCGCAAATTGTAACTTTCGCTCGTCGATATCGTCTGCTTCATTAGCGCTCGGTTTGAAATAGTCTATCTCTAGTAACTGACGATTCACGGTGCTTATGGGCTCATCCAAGACACGGCTGATCAACTGACCTTTACCAGTTGTAGTCTTGGAAAAGTCATCCGTCCATTTGCTGAACTGATTTAGTCTTTCTCTGCATCTCTGCATAAGGTACGAAAGTCACTCCAATTTCTGTTCTTGTGTTCAGTCGACTTACGCCCATCTATGCCCAAAAAGTCCATCAGTGGAAAAATTATGATATCTCCCAATAGGCTGTAGATCTCAGTGCACATAATGAACCAGTCGTTTCGGATGAAAGTTGCCACCGCCAAAACCAGTTTGTTGGAGTGCTCATCGACTATATCATCGAAAAAGTCTCTGATGGTGTCCTTCATTCTGCCGAAAGTCTGTGCCAACTCTGCATTCCGACCGAATCGATTTGCAGTGAAACCCTTGAAGCCATCGTGCTCTATACCCTTTATATACTGAATGTTGGGCATGCGATGGAGACAGGAGCTTTGTGATGGCGATGAGACCCAGAGTGTGAATAGATCCACCGGACCGAAGAATTTTAGTGCAGTCAATCAGGCGCTCCTGTCCAATACGTTGCTCTGCATCTTTGAACACTTTTTCTGTTACATTGTCTATACCCAATATCACGTGAGCAGAGCACTTCAAGATCTGTTCATCAGTTACACCCAATTCCTTGAGTATTACAGAGCAATCCCCGGCCCGATCACTCATCCAAAAGTCAATATTTTCTAATTTTATCTGGTACATATAGGTCTCTGTGGGAGATATTCGTCGTGTAACCCGTCGTCATCGTCTGTTTCCCAGCTGGACTACAAACAGTGAGATGATCTGCCTTGACATCAAGGACCCATTTCCAGCTGCCTTCACAGTATCATCAACGCCTACGGTAACAATGGTATCCGATGTTTTAGCCAACAAAGTCTTTGCTTCCAGTTCTAAATTCAGATTCGCGGCATCTTTGATGTAGTTGGTCAGTGTAGCATGGCTAGGCATCGTATAAGTTCGGTCAATGGAGACGCGTTTACGTTTGAGGCCAGTCGGTTCATTTTGTCCACCCAACACTTCGTCTAGGCAACCATCGCAATCAGAGTCAGTTTCATCCAGATTCTCAGAGTTTTTCTCTACGTCCTCATTCTCATCCGCCAACTTTTGATTAGCCAACTGCCATCTCTGGCCAAATACGTCGTTTCCCAATTCCACGGCTCTAGGCGTTACATGATAGTTACATAAACACTTCACCATGCACCGCATCAAAGATTCGTTGAATGTTTTTGGACCATCCCGGACTTTCACCAATGGAAATTGCATTTCATCTGCACTACCCTTATCATCGTGACTCCTAATCTCTTTTCTTGATTGCGTATGAATAGAGTTCCACGATTCCACATCGTAATCAACATCCATAGAGCTATTGACATCATTATCTGAACCACTTACACTAGACATGGCTATTTCAAGTTCTGCGAGATTTACCTTTACCTGCTCCTCTCTTTCTAGATTCAGGTTCTCCAGTAGCTGTTCCTGTCGTTGGCTTCGTTCCTCAACACGCCGTTTTTGCTTCATCCAGCTGATCGAAACCCTGTCAGAGCAGCGAGCAAGGTAGTCACCGTGACAATTGTCTTCATCGAAAGCCTGGTCTTCTGGAGTCATTTTTACCTGGTACTTCATCTCAAGTAACTTCTCATAGTCACGTTCCGTGCATCGTATATCGTATGCTCGTGTCCTCATTTTCTGATTGAAGGCTATGGCTTTATCCTTCCAGGACTGGGACGGACGTTTAGTCGGATGATTGTCTGTTTTCGACATGGTGCGCAGAACTTCATATTCAGTTTTCAGACGTCTGGCTATTGACCTTTCACTCATGGGATATACATTTTTTTGGATCCAATCATCACTGCAACATCCGCCCCAGAAAGTATTGTCCTGTGGGCAGTTTCGCACCGGCCTCATAGTCAATCACCTCTCCGTAGACCTCACCACACAGCTCTTTCCTGGTATCGCTGCTTCGAAATTGAATTTCCATGTCCTAAACTAATTCAACCAGTAAAATTGGTCACGCTTTATATGATAGATAATCCTAGGACCGAGACCTGTCGGGTGTTGCACATTTTATTTCGAAAAATAGGCAAAAAACTCCCATCTTGATGACAAGCACATTCCTTCTGGTTGTGACGTCATTGGCGTGCGACGTCATTCACGTGACGTCTTTGATTTGGCGTCGCGTCGGCGTGTTCGGTACAGACTTCCACTAGGACGAACATCAGGCCAGCAATGAAGCATGCCCTTTAGCAATCCAGAAATATTTGGACAATTTGACGCGGAACCACACTCCCCGACGATGACGTATGACGTCACAATGACTACAATTTTTGATTCGTAGTTTTCGAGTGGCCCCGGTGATGGAACACTCGTACAGCAAAAACGGCGGAGCAACTGGAATACTAGACCGAAAGTGCACGACGTGTTAGAAAAATGGGAACTCCTTGAGGCTTTGGGTTTCCTGCTTCAAAATCGATCATTATGATGTCATTTTGCCCGCCATTTTGGAGTTTTGGTATAACCGTGAACGTGACGTCATTGCTGATACTTCCATTAGACTCGGCGACCATGAAAACCCCATGAAAGACACCAAACGCACCGATTATTGTCAGTCATATTGGGCGCCATTTTGGAAAATCGCCAGGCTCCAACCCAAAAACTCATTGTAGAGAAAAAGTTCTTCCAGGTTTGGCTTTTTCGGTCTATTTGGTCTCAGAAAATCCCCTGCACAAAAAATATTGCGGATTTTGACACCCCTATTTCAAATCCGATTAAATACCAGTCGGGATGATATCTAGCGTTGGTATGTTGATTTTGTTTTCTTAATTAACTAATCTGGGTACATATAAGCGTGGATTAAACCGTGAAAAATTTGACATTTAATCGAAAATAAGTATATCCTGCCTTTTTTATTTTTATTTTTATTTTTTTTTTTTATAAACAATATTTTATTCTCAGAAAAGAATTGAGGGACAGGCTAGGCCTATATGGCAGAAAATATATACAGAATGACTATATAACCAAATTATGAAGTATTGAAATAAGGTTTTGGGGTAAGGTACAAATTGAATGTTTACGTGCATCGGAATGTAGAGGACAGGTTAAAAGGTAATGTTCGGCATCTTCATAATCATGACGGCAAGCGCATACAGGGCTGACTGAGATGTGCCTTGCGAACTTATGACCATTTAGGTCACTACAGGAAAGGCGAAGTCGACAATGTAAAATCTGATTTTTTTCTTTTTCCTGAACTAAAGTATAATGGCGCTTCTTTGTCAACTTGTTTCAATTTACTTTTAAAGATACTGATAGAGGGAGATGATTTTATAAAGTCAGACAGCTGGTTCCATTCCTTAATCGTAGATGGTATTCGAAAATAAAGATCTTCTGCAAAAGTATTCTGATAAATTAGATTTGTTACCAAGGTTATAAGGCTTTTTCGGGAATAATATCAATTCATGAAGATATGGTGGTGTGAGATGATTCATAACTTTGTAAAAGAGTATACGTTTATGAGGTCTTCCCCTTTCCTGTAGTGTGATAAAACCCGTGTAGTCATATAAAAGTCTATGGTTGGTCCCCCTAACAGCACCACATGTAGTCCTGAGTGCGTCAAGTTGCAATGATTCTAGTTTGTTAGTAAGTTCGTCGGTGCACCCATCCCGTATGACATCACAATGGTCTAAATGCGGAAGAATATAGGATGTGTACAATGTTTTCAAAGAATTTCTATTTAGTCTGTACTTCAGAGAGCCGAGAACGTTTACAAGCCTAGAATTTTTCGTCAAGATATTGTCGATATATATGACTATCATATTCACAGTCATTTTGAAAAGTCAGCCCCAAATGCTTGTGCTCAAGTACTTCCTTTATTTGCAGTGTTGTCAAGTGAAAGTGTTGGCAATACTGGGTCCTTTTTAGTCGATACCGTAAGTGTTTCAGTTTTCAGTAGGTTGAAAGAGACCATGCCAAGTCTTTGCCTAAGTATTGATCTTATCTAGGTCTTCATTTAGGACATCCGCGGATGCAGTTGGGTCATGGATTCTTAAGTACAAGCTGGTATCATCTGCAAATAATCTAACATTAGAATTAAGGTTTTCAACAATATCATTTATATATATAAGGAAGAGGAGAGGTCCGAGGACAGAGCCATGTGGAATACCAGCAGGGACAGTGAAGGGACAGGACGAGGTACCACTGACAATCACAGATTGACTTCTGTTGGTTAAATAACTTCTGAACCAGTCAAGTAGACCTCCTCTTATCCCCACCGCCCCAAGATTATGACAGAGTCCTGCATGTCAGACCCTGTCAAAAGCCTTGCTAATATCAGAGAACACTGCCCTCGTGTACTGGCCTTCGTCAAGTGTGGAAGATCAATTAGTTGATAAGATGATGATTCGCCGTCCAAAAAACCGCTTTGCAGATAAGTTATTATAGAGTGTGCCCGAAAGAAATTAAAAACATGCTCATATACACATTTTTCAAAAATTTTAGCGTCTATACTCAGAAGTGAAACAGGTCTATAATTTTCACACTCCGTTGGGTCACCTTTTTTCAAAATAGCTATTACATTGGCCGTTTTCCAAATAGAGGGTACTGTATTAGAAGATAAAGATAAGTTAAATTTCAAACATGATAGACTTTAAACGTTTTCCATTGATTTTATCTGGTCCAATAGCTTTGAATGCGTTCTTCTACTGCAAAGTCCACATTCCAAGATTTATCAGGAACAATAATGTATTTAATTTTATTTTGATCTATGTTTTTTAAATGAAATGAATTGGGGTTTAACGTCCTACAGTTCTGTCTCGATTGGCCTAATGAAGATGGGCATACGCCATACAGTGTGCCATGAGGGAAATTTTGCCAAGACAGCGGCGCTACGGCCAACTCGTATATCGCATTCAAACTACCAATTGACCTTTTACGTGTACGCCAATGTGTACACGGTTTTAATCCCATCCGAACGACTAGACAGCTGTCCTTGTCAGGCCCTCCGTCCTGCCGGAAAATCTCGATGAACTTTCTCCGCCAACACCGGGATCGAATCCGCGACCCCCCAGGATAGAGCCAGCGTCTTACTCACCTAGCCACCATGGCCCCGATCAATGTTTCTAATTCCGAACTATGTCGATTGCACATAACACACCATTATTATGTATATTCCATTCCCAATATAGAAGGACACGAGATTCCATACTTTTTAACTAGCGGGAAGGTTTTTCAATCGATAAAGGCACCCTTTTTCATAAAACAATTTTTAAGGGAGCTGAAAAGGACATTAAAAAGAAGGTGGGTTGTTTGTTTTCTAAATGTCAAAAGAGTTAGTGTTGAAAAGAACAATATTTTGCGAAAGTAAATGTTGAGTGTAGTCGGTTACAATATGAGGCCACCGATACCATGCAGATTAATCATCCTCTTTATTCGGCCCAAAAACGTAATTTTATCCGAAAATTTGATGTCTAATATACATAGAAAAAGATCACAATAAATTCGGTAACTTGTGTGACAGAAATCGGGACCCGAGGTGGCTCAGTGAATAAGACGTTGGCTGACTAACCAGGATGTCTCGGGTTCGCTCTCGGAGTTAGTCGAGAAAGTTCCTCGGGATTTCACGGCACTGTTTCCCATTGCCAATAGAACAGGACGAAGGGTCTGGCACGAAACGTTGCCTCGTCTATCGGGTGGAATGTACACATTTTTTCTGCATGTAAAAGATTCCTTGACGGTTGTAATTCCATTGCCATATGCCAAAGAAACCACCAACCATCGTCGTTTTCATTGTTTTCTGAATACGCGCCACGCCAAAGGTCATTTATTTTAAATATTCGCCAAATTTATTGGTAAAATCAATATTTTAGGGAAATGCATGGTGTATTTTTGACAATAATTTATCTATTTGAGAATCTTATCAAATCATGAACGTATTGACCGGATGATTTTGCATTGAGCAGAGTTAACTGAACCTTTACTAAAATGAATTCCCCAAATGGACGTGTTTGTACCTCCTGATCATTCTGCCTCAAATTCATTATTTTTTGCCAAAACGAGACATAAAATGTAACTTCAAATCCCTTTCATACATTCTAGACTAAAAAATAATCAGTATTAGGCATGTAAAACGTTTACAAAAAAAGGATACGGATTTATCTTTATGAATAACTCGCACTGCCCAAATTGTAGTTGGACTCCATCATAATGGTAAGCTTTTCCAGAAATATTTGATTTCAAGGTTACTTGTGGGTCTTACTTTATTATTTGGCCAATTAAAAGACGGTATCTGTCATTAAAGGGAATTACTCGGAGGCTTACACGACGATAGAGAGAGAAATGGGGTTTAACGTCCACTCGACACAAACTAGGTCATTTCGGGACTAACATGTTGCTCTTTTTTTTCAATAATTCGCTTGCGCGTAGGGGTCTTTAGCAGTGGTAGAAAACCGGAGGACGTGGAGAAAACCCACGAGGATGGACAGGTGACCCTACTCCTTGTCACGTACAACTGGAGAATCGAAACCACGTCAGTTGACTCAATGACAGGCCTAATGATACAACACACACGCGCTAACCATTTGGCCACCCAGCCCCACTCAGTTATTAGTATTTAGGTACCTATCGGGCAGTACAACCCGATCAAGAAAATGGAACAAGAGGACGACCAGCGTCAGGACTGGTAAAAGCCTGTAGATCCCGTCACAGTAAAAGCAGAACGGAAGCTGGCAATCGTGATTTCCACCATCTCATTCCGTCCAATCAGTCTTTTTTTATGGTTGAGAGAATTCATGTGTGGTGCGTTTACCTGATCGTAAAACATGTATCTCACTTGTTATCCTCATGATTATATTATTGAAGGTGGAGGCTATCTCGCAAACGTGATTTACATTTATAAAAATCTACATGTAGAAGAGAGTTCAACGCCCTAATCGCCCACTTACGGAACATTCTGGCGTATAGTTGTTTGGTTCAAATCAGTGTTATGTTTATTTTTTTAAGCTTAATGCTACACGTATCGTGGTCTCGCTTAAATGAACTAAACCTCTATTCTTTGGAAACACAAAATGGACAAAATTGAGTCGAAAGGCACATATTAATGTAATATGAATGTATATTAGCTGATTTATATTCATTTTGTAAAGTTTTCGTTATAATTTCTAATCAGTTATGTTTGTCGAAATACGTGAGCTGTCCAAATTGAATGCCTGGTTAGTCCATTTTTCATCGGTAGTACGATTTGACGTTTCACTTCGATACTAATTTATGGAATATGTCCTGCCTCATTACAAAATGTTAACACCGTATCTTAATCAGGAGCTCGTATTTCCACCGAAAGATAGCATCATCAATATTGATTGAAATGGACCAGTATTAAATTCTATTTCGCGTTTTGATATCGAAAATTATGGATATTATTGAGTTTTAGCTCCTTTAATGGTAAACACAAGAAAACGATAGTATTGTTGGGTGACATTAAGCAATTGGACACTAATGACGCCGTAAATGTGCATTACGTAGTTGTTATGGTAATGCTTGGCAGTAAACGGCTATTCATCATTATTATTAGGCATATGATTAGTTTTATTAAAACAATGATGAATAGCATTTATGTTTTCTATTAATGGACTGTTTATTAATCAGCTACTTGGAAACATGGATCTCTATGTTCTGTGGTAGATAAAGACATGTCTTTATGATTCAATCTTAGATGGACCTACAGATGGCTGGAAGATATGAGAAATCTTTTAACTGGATATTTGTTAGTCAATCTGTTATAAAACGACCGGAAGACATTATGACATGTACGTATAAAATATAAATAACAATATTGTGCAATTTTTTGGAAATACAATGAAATTGGCTGATTTTAGACTGGCTTTAGTGGTTGTAATCCATAATAGAGATTTACCAAGTACAACTTATAAGGAATACAGAAGAAGAAAGACCGTGAGTGACCCGTATAGTTGGTCATTAAGTTGTATTTCATTGTGGTCAGTTGCCATGCACTAATGTAACTTTGATAGAAATACTGGCAACACTTCCTCTAAATTGCTTTTATATATCTGAGCAATTTGACTAGAGGCGATAAACATTGTTCACGGAAATTACATTTTAATCAGTCTTCTTTTTGCAAATAATGAAACGATATCGGATCTTAAAATATCATTAAGTTTGTTTTTAACAGGCAGATTTTTCTTCAGCCTAGGGCATCAGTTATTCTTAAGACGACCATGATACTATAAGCTTGTCATACACGAGTGTCGGTTTAATATGACTTTCTTGATGAAGTCTGGAATCCCGTTGGACAGTTTTGTGTGTTTCTGTTATCCAAAATAAATTTAAACTTGATTAATCGCTGTTAGCTCTGGAAAATTCGCGGAAATATAACTTTTACTGCCAAGAAGACCGACTCATACGAGGTTAGAATATAACAGCAAAGTTAGCCCGGGATAGAGCAATTATATGTATAATCTTTCAAAGATTAAACCATTTGTCTTGCCAGTTAATTTCAATAATTTACTAAGTGTCTGCAAAAACAGGTACACGTTAAGGTCTGCAGATAAGCATTCTCTTTTAATTAACTATTTATGGCAATCATCAGCGCATCAGATATAGTTGTGAGTGTACCTGATAAAAAGCTATTTTAGTTAAATGAAGTATTAACAAAATGTTCTTTGTTCCTTAAATGTCAAAGCAATCTAGAGGGTTTTTTTTAGCACATTAGTTTTGTATTCGCCGCAGTCCTCCTGTGAAATTGTCTGTGCACGAACTTTCTCTATTTGCCACCAATAATGCACGGTCTAATGCTCGTAATTACATACGAATATATTTATTAGAATTCAAATCAATATTATTGTAACAATTATATTCAACATTGTATACCGGTTTCAAATATTAAGCGACAGTGTGTAGTTGAATCGTTTTTCTTTATTTGTTATTTACAAATAATGAGATGACTAGCCTCGTTATTGGCGAATAACGAGAGACACGCTGTCTCGTTATTCGTTATTCAACGTTATTCAATTGAAGCCAGACATCACTAGAATGATAGATGCCAAGTATCCCCAAGTAGCATAACACGCAGAAAAACGACTTCTAGCCAAAAACCAATCCACATATGAAGGTGTTCAGATATCTTTAATGAGGATATTTTAGATTTAAGTCCACATACATCAGGGTATAGTAGTCTTAAAAGTTCAGATTTAGACATTTTGATTAAACACTTGAAATATTCGAAACGTCCAGCGCTAAATCTTATGGGGTCATCAGCTGGTATTTGAGGTTGGAATCATTTTAGCTCTCGGAGACTTTTAAATATTTATTAATTTTGAATGAAAAACTGGTGTATCAACACTTAGGTTCTATGTTCTATTTCAGACCAGTTTTAATCAGCCTGGATGCAGCGGAAGAGTACGACGTTAGGCCCTTATTCATTTCGTTTTATTTCTATTTCAGATGAGGTTATGGACGCGAAGAATCTAAGAATCTCCATACAATGATAAGTTACTACAACAACACCACCACAATGGCCGTACCCATCTACCAATCAGACGGCTCAATTATAGGCCTTGACATGGAGCGACTGACAGTCCAAATCGTATTAGAGCTATTAACTCTCGGAATACTGTGGTTACTTTCTGTGATAGGAAACATCCTTGTATGTGTTGTGATATACCGTAGCAGACGGATGCAATCAACGACAAACTATTTCGTCGTTTCTTTAGCCGGAGCCGACCTTGCTATCGCCTTTGTTTGTGTGCCTTTTATAGCGTCTCGTGTCTCGACTAATAATTGGATGGTTGGTCAACTAGTTTGTAAGCTCGTCCGATTTTTTCAGTATTTAGTGCCTTGCATAAATATGTATGTCCTCGTCGCCATCTGCATCGATAGATTCTATACAATTATATATCCACTCAGCTTTAAAGTGACACGGGGAACAGCTAAACGTCTCATTGCTTTTAGTTGGGTTTTTGCTTCCGTTTTATGTTTTTTTAATTTTTACTTCTTTGACGTACTTCCATCACCGACGCGTAGTGATACAGGTATTTGTCCCACGTATATACCAGTAAGTGATTGGCCTGGAATAGTGTACACCTTGTGTGTAGTGATATTTCAGTATTTCACGCCTCTAGTGATCTTAGCTGTCGGTTATACTCGAGTCTTTAAATATATTTGGAAAGCTGGATGGGGACCACGGCCCATTCAGAGAACTATGAATGCTGTGCCGAGGACTAAAGTCAAAATGGTGAAAATGTTGATCGTTGTGACGTACTCTTCCGTTCTTTGTTACGCGCCATTTTATGTTGTTCAGTTGTGGTTCTGTTTCGACCCACACTCTTTGTACGACCCAACAGTATTCATATTTACAGCCTGGTTAGTTCTAAGTACAGGAGTTGCTAAACCGTTTATTTATCTGTGTTACAATTCGAACTTCAGAAGAGGATGCAAAGAAGTGTTCTGTATGTCTACCATGAAGTGCTACCGTAGTAATACTTACGCTATCACAAACGCTAGCCTTATTAGTAAAAAGAACCACGTTGGTATCATGGATGCTGGAATAACAGATCTGGGTACCAGGTCGCCCGATTCCCCAACTCGGGCTTTTAATCGTGCTCCTCTAGTCGAAAAAAGTGCCTGGCCGTTGTCTGGAACCATGCCTTCAACATATCTTTAATGAAATTTAGACAATAGTAATGCTTACAATTCATATACATGTATTTAGAATAAGGCACCGTCGCAAAATTTCAACACTACACCCAATCGAATAACCCACGGAAATTGGTGCGTGGGTTGAACCCACCGAGGGTATGAAATGAAGAATTAAATGTCGGTTATTTAATATTGAATATGAATGAAAATATGTAAACATTTTCTCACTGCGTCGGCGCGGATGGGCAGGTGGGTGGGTGAATCGTGACCTATCCATGGGATATTCGTTTGGACTCAAGTGTTCACATTTTTGCGATGGCTCCTAACAGAGTTGGGTTTATATCTGTTCTTGGTTAAATATGTTCCTGCTATCAATGATGCTTTTAAAATATTGTATTTGATACGAATGCAAATCTTGTTCTAAGTGATTTTATCAAGCCCCTATCAAGGGGTGGTTGCAAACATGCCACGCGCAAAGCAGATCAATGAGTCCAATTCAATCGTACTGACGAAAACGACATTTAATTATTTCTACTTATATAACAATAGACGAATTATTTATATCGGCTCACCCAATTCCTTAGCCTTATTTGTATTTCGATTTATGTTATACCCTTTGGTCTAGAATCGAAATATATTTGCATATACACATCATGGTTTTGGTGAACATTACTGACGTCACATTCTATAGCTTACTTCGACCTGCCAAAATAAATAAAATCGATATGATCAAACCACTTTCAGATTTCTTTTTATATTCACACATTTTCATGTGGACGTATTATATGTCGTCAACTCTGTCCGTCCGTTCACATTAATTTTTGTTTCTGCACAATCGATCTACAGGTCGCAATTTTGATCGGATTTTGATGCATCCACGGTATCCCCAGTGCCATCCTTCCGTTCGGCTCCATTGACCCCTTGGTCTATTCACGGGTTTTCGTTGATTCAAATTATCTGCCCTTAATGAATTTATTGGCCACATAGGTTGATCCTACAAACCAATCAAAACGGTTTACATACCAGGCTTGGCGTCATTGTTCACACCAAACAAAAGCTCGATTAGGAGTAGGGTTGCAAGAAATTTAATAATTTGACAAAGTTTGCAACACCGATTCGGCGATCTTAGTCCCAATAAATTGCGATTTACTTCCCTACGCTCACTGGAGAACTTTATGATTGGTTGATAAAAATAGCACAATTATCTAGGGCGAATAATTTAACTATGTGGCTCTCCTGTGAATGGACCAAGGGATTAGTGGTCCATAGTAGAGTAGAACGGAACGATTCCACTGGGGATACCGAGGATGATTTTGATGAAATATTTGTTTATACCCCAAAGATCTCGGTTACTTTCAATATTGGCGTAACTTCCTGGATTATGACCCATGGTTGTACGACAAATCGTCTTTTTAGCCTGTGGTCACTCTAAAGGTCACAATTTTTAATAGATTTTAAAACCCGTTCATATATTTCACCGTAAAACCATGATTATGGTTTTGTTCGAGCTTCGTGAAAACCGAACGGAAGCTTCTCTTCAAAAGGGACCTCCCCTTTACACAAATAGTGTTAACGCATGTAATACGTATACCAAGGTTATGGACCCTAAAATTTGAATTCCGACAAAACTTGAACACATATGGTGCGCATCAAAACTCAACTTATAGTTTTTACAGCCTTGGTTCTTCACACACATTGAATATTTAAGAAATAGATATACACTTGTATTACGCAACTATGGAAGCCTCATCTGAGGGTCATATCATGTATATCCATAGTGAGTTAGATTTGAATACACTTGTAATACACAGTAGACTGGTGAATATATTCCCTAAAACTATGCAATAGCCACCAATTATGACACTATTTCTAAAACTGAGAATTTGTCATCATATGTATGACATATTAAATTATAACAGTAAATCTTGAATCAGTGAGCCATTGATTTACCTCGTTCTTCATACCACCCCCTCCTCCCCCCAACCTTGGAAACTACCAATTTTCCAGTGGTTACACCTAAAATAAATAGAATCAAGTTCAATGTTTATAATCAGAAACTATCTGTAACAATTGTTTATATATTTGTTGTCTTCTTTCCGTATGTCTGTTTTCCAGTCGGCTTTCAATACCATTCCACCGTTCTGTTAACTCCGCCATCTTGGAAACGTATAAAGCTCTACAAGAAGAAAAACTTACTCATTATTCAGAACATGTCTAAAATAATAAATTACGTTATGGTCGAAAATACCTGATATTTGGTGATGGTATTATTGCACCAATGCAAAGTAAATAGTGCCGGAACATGACCCAAATGTGACGCCCCATTTCAGAAATTAATTGAACTTTGTTCAAATCGATATTTAGTCACATTTTCTGATATTTATATGAATGCAATTTTTAAAGATAATCCCATAGAAACTGCATCCTCAATTACCTTTACAATGTCTTCGGCAAGGGGGGGGGGGGTAAATCCCGAAAGGTAAAGGTATGTCTTTGAATGCTGTATAGCGGCACGTTCTCGCATGACCACAATGCTTCACACCATATTTGAAAACAAATCCGTAAAAAACACTCTGACCTCTATCGCGTACACGGGGCGGGGGTGGGGTGGGCAATAACTCTGGAACAGAAAGTCGCGGAACGCTGAATATCGATAGGGATTATCCATTCATGTCCCCGGTGCCTCTCACAAATTTTAAAACTACGATCCGTTAAAAATGTGGCCTAGGTCGCGTTCAAAGGTTTCGGAAAAGGGGGCATAACTTTAGAATGAAAGGTCGTGGAATGTTGACTATCGAGTTAATTCGTCCCCTCATAACTACATTGCTTCCCACCAAAATCTATAGCCTATATCGCGTTCACAAGCAAATTATTGATGGACGGACCGATTGATTCAGCCACACAGAAATGTGGGCATATAAAAATCAATCACATCCCTATATACGTTATAGTGTATTTTCCATAGTGAACTACCGTCTTACACCCCAACTAATAAACTCCCATGAACATAAGAATCTGAGTATAGTGGGTACATTTTTTTTTAAATTCTAGCACTTACTTTCTTTTCTCGGAATTCTCTTTCCTCAAATTCAAATCACACTGTCTTTGCTTAAATTCTAAATCCCTCTGTCTCTGTTCTTCCTCTTCATTCGATGATAAAAGATTGAAATCATCATCGTCGTCGTCTTCATAATCCTTGAATATTTCACGTATACTCTTATATCGATCAACAGCATTTTCTGTATCCCGTCTATCGAGTTTTGTAATCTCCTCCTTTTCCTCTTCTAAATCATCGCCAACTGGCATAATGTCTGTGGTATCTTCGTTTAAAACAAGCGGTGAAGTTTCTCTACGGGCTTTCCGTGAAACATTAACTGATTCACAACTTTGAATTTTCATATCGGGGGAATCTAAACTCGATTCGCGAGATGTTGCGAGTTGAATACCTATTAGGTCGTGAGTTTCACTCACATTTAAATTATAAACAATGTCGGTAACATCCACCGCAGCGTCATTTAAACAGGAAGACAGACTAACACAACGGTCCGTGACTTGGGGTGCACTGGCATCATCGTCATTATCCAAGTGTATAATTTCCAGATTGTTTGTAATAGGAGGAAGTTTTGGATAGGAGTCAAAACTCGACATTTTTAACATCGAAGATAGGGTCAGTGCTAATCGTTGAAAACAGGGATATATTCCACTGAATTATTGTGGTCGTGACAATGCTGCTTTCCACGTTGTTGTTGTAATCAAAGAATTTCCAGTAACACCAGAATCTAAGAGGCGGTTCTTGTACAAGTCTTCCCCCACTTTACATGTATATGAGTTAAGGCGTCATAACGGCCACAAAATCATTAATGTCGTTTTCCACTCGAGTAAAACTAAATGTGGAAATCGTTAAAGAAATTCTGGAAGGAAACCACACCTATTGAACATTGACGGTAATGATTGTAAATATATAATGGTGACTGAAAAACTATGATTGGTTAGTATATGACCATCAATAATCCTCTTTACACAGACTTATGAAACAAGCTTCTTATTTTAACAGTAAATTGTAGGGCATACATGTACTTATAGATCTTGAATACAAACTGTTTACTAGATAATACCCTTACTAATACCCTCATTAGAGAATGATATAATAGGCATGTTACTAGGCGAAATAATTCAACGTCATTACACCTAATAAAATCCCGGGAATTTTCTCGGTCAACACCCTTGATTAGCGAGCCATTGTCTTTTTTTATCTTGTAAAATTTTACTATTACAATTAACATTTTACAGGCAGGGAATGGTACAATAAATAAGGTAAATTAAAAAAAGGTGTTAAAAAGAAAGGTACTATTTCATTGTAATTCAAATTGAAACTCAAGTAAATTTTTTAAAGTGCGTTACCTCCAGAAGGAAAGTAATAAAAAGCTATTTAAAGAAGATCTAATCGACTATGAGCGTTCTGGGGAAACCTGCTCTCGAAGGTCGAAAAGCTTCAAAGTTTCGAGATAATCCTGGTTATCCCCCTTTTCTAATAGAAAATAATCATACGTATGATCATTTTACAGTTTATATACATTTACAAGTCAACAGTTATTTTGCCGTCCAATTCATAGCATATACATAGAGATGGTAAAATGAAAGTTTGAGTAAAATTCATCCGATTGTTATCGCAATACTTACTTACTGTATTTAAAGTATATTTCAATACTGTCTTGAATAGTTTAACAATATCAACCTCTATATTATTATCTAGGGACTTTATCCTACGTTTATAGATAGGAAATCAAATTACAAAGGTCATTAGGATGGGATTTGGTGTTAGACTGAAGTCCCAGTAATAAGAAAGTGTTAAAATCAGGATCACATAACTTATATGGTAATAAATCATTAATAAATTCTTTGATTCTTGACTTAAAATAACGCAAATCTAAACATTCAATAAATAAATGCTGTAAATCTTCAATCTCATCCTTACATATAGGACACAAATCATCATCGGTTTTACCAATTCTATCCAATTTGGACATTGTCCATATTATGTTGTGGGCTATTTTATAATCCAATTCGACCATTTAAGGATCTTTAAAACACAGAAAGACATTTCTCCAGACACTTTCCCAGTGGACGTGCATTTTGCCAGGAATCTTTAAAAATGGGATGTGAGGTGGGGGGGGGGCTCAAGAACTCACGTCGATGGGGCTCTCAAGGACCCACGTCTATGGTTCACCCCTTCATTGCATTCCCGCTCCCGATTAACACAGATCTGCTCATCGCTTAACCCAAACCTAACATAAGTTCCTATATTTTCGTTGGGTTGAACTCTGATTACAGTGAATGCAGAAACGTTTTACCATTTCTTGCTAAAAGAAAGTTGATGTACACCGCGACATTTCAAAGTTACCTGCTTCCTACGACTGTTCCCCCTGCCTCACAATTATGAATATTCACCAAAACCATGGAGAAAATGTAAATTCAACCCGTTTTGTTCGATTCTGAACTAAAGGGGCAAGAACATAATCAAAGGAAGACAAAGACTAAACAATAAATGGGAATTTTAGTGATCTGGCCTTTAATCATTTAGTTAAGGTCTGTCGTCCATATCGAAGGGAATCGCAGTGGCTCAGTGAATAAGCGTTTGCTCACAAACCAGGGGGTATCTGAGTAGCTCCCGTTGTTGAGCGAGAAAGTTTTCCCTGTCAGCAGTGCAGGGGGTAGGTCTTGGCAAGGATAGTGTCTAGTCGTTCGAGTCGGGCGAAAACCGAGGTCCCGGGAAGGCGAAATTCCCCTCATAACACTGATTGGCTTATGCTCATCTGCATTATCCCAATCGGTGCAGAAAGTAGGACGTTACACTCCTTTTCATTTCATTTCCATATTGACGATTATGCGTGTCATTCAGTTTATGTTTGAGACAGAGATTTTAATTACCGCAAGAGTTGGGTCTTAATACATGTAAAATTTTTGACGCATGCTGTTCTCGTGATAAAAATTGAACCATATGATAGTCCCGAAATGACCTAGTCTGTGTCGAGTGGACGTTAAAAAATGGATTTGCTAAGTCGGATTAAACGCCTTCCGGTGGTATCATTCCAAAAGATATTATAGATACCGGGACTTTTTTCAAGTTTGCGGGAGCCCTTTCGCCTTCATGGCAGGAACGGGCCTAAATAAAGCAAAATAACTTCTCGGAATTAATTACACAAGTCTTAAAAAGTAATATATATTCGATATTCAACAGATATGTATAATACAGCCAATAATATAATAGAACAAAATATAAATACTTGTTTAAACTCTGATCAATCATAACTAATTGATTAACTTTCAGAACGATTTTTTGTACATGTACATACAAATCCATAGAAATCAAAGCTGATAGATCTCAATACAGGAATGGAAAGTCCAAATTAGGTTTAGTGCTGACACTGCGCTGTACTATATTTTGTCGTAAAGTTGTCCTTTATTGTATATTAGATATGTATTGATCTTCTAGATGAGTATTCTTATTATATATAGATAAATACTATAATATGGAATCATTTCTTTGATTAGGTAGAAATGACTTATAAGCTTTCTGTCGTTTTTTTAATTCTTCTTTCAGCGTCTGGTATTCTTCCTTCGTATATTGTTTACTTTCTTTCGTCTGAATATAAAAATTACACCAAGCATGATAGTACTGTATTAAAAAAAAAACTATGGACCATTCACAATCATAGGGATTACTTTACTTGGGACTAATAATTATTCAGATCGACCAGTCTAGAGACTATGTAAGGTCACGGAGAGACTATGTAATTTCTGTTTTATTTCATTAATTCGTTGGCATCGCGAGGAAACCAGAGGACAAGTGACCCTACCTCCTGTCACATACATGCGGGGAATCGAAAACACGCGTTAAATCATTCCCCCCCCCCCCCAAGAAATTAAAAACATAGCTGTTTAAATCCTAAAGCCCTGTGATATGAGTACTGACCAATATGCTGTATCTAAGCTAGGTCACCAAATATTTTGACCAAAAAAAACCTCCATACCTTCTTTAATCTTTTTCTAAATCCAGGGCACGTTTTAGGCCGTAATGGTTTTGGTGTTCGGAAAACTTCTGAAAATGATGAAAAAAATAATAAAAAATATAATTTATTTTACATAAAATGGCAAATCGAACCAAAAGGAGTGTCTAGATAAATGCTAAAATTGAATTGGACTGGTGGTCGTCGTACAAATGGGATTTTTAACCCATCAATATCAGCTTGTTTATCGACAAGACAAGCTATCGATTGCTCAAATCCTTAATCAGAATCGATAATATAAACTTCCTCTTCAGGTACAACTCGTTAGCACAAGGAGATTTTATCATCACCAACCAGCCTCCGTGCCGTTATTATTATTAGTGGGATAGTACTGCGCATGCGTATTTTAAAACGGGTAGGCCTTAGTCACATTTATCTCTGAGGAGCTCCCTTTATGTAAGTAAACGCCACGTCTTTATAAGATCTCTTGCATCTACATCATCACACTGATCAGCAGTGAATATTCGCTAGGCTGCTACAATCACTGAGAGGAATGGCATCGGTTCGGTTTAATTAGCTCACAACAGTAACTTTTTCCTAGTAATAGAAAAATAAAGAAAGTTGTTTGAAGTGTATCTGGATAAAAAAAAATATTTTCTATTCCCTGTAAACGAGTTTATAAAATGAGTAAAGGGCACCATTCTGTCCGGACCAGTGTGTAAACAATGCACGCGCTATTGAGCCAATGATCGACGTTGCGTGATGTGACGTCACATGTAGAAGGCATTTGAACTTATACAGGTTAGTCATCTTATAATCTTATACATAGTTATGAGAAGGCTTTCGCAATACCCCTGTGAAACAGATTGCTACTTCATTACTATAATAGCCTTACACATGAACTCACCTTCGTCGTGGTTGTTATTATTTTGAGCATCGTGTTCATCATCTGACGTAGAATTAATGGTGGATGGGTTAATATCTAACAAACGTGGACTGAGGACAAACATAAAACATAAACAACAACAAATATGTTAGACTGGATGCAACATGGAAGCATTGGGTTGGGAACTGAACACTCAATCAGAATATTATAGGCCTACTTAGAAAGCAAAGTTGAATCGCTCTAAAGGAATAAAGTATTTTTGATAAACTAAATATTTTGGGGGAAGATTTGGGGAACATATTGGTTTTGGGAAACGTCTAACGACGAAGGGGTAGTGTAATTTTGAGGGGTCAATTTTGCTACACATACTTTCATCAACCAAAGATTGTTTACAGTGTTTCCTGCATGCAGATTGGATTATGGTAACATATAAAATATGGAATCATAAGCCGAATTAAATTATGTCGAAAGTTACTTGCATTGCACCAAACTGGAGTTATTGCCCATTTACTGGCGAAAATCTATGATTACTCGAAGGCCACTTAAAGAAAATCACGGAGGTCAATAACTACGAATGTGACAATAATCATGTCCCTCAACCCAAGTTCGTAATATTAGTAAATAACGAGGTTAAATAAACAAAATAATTAATGATAAACACACCAATTAAAACAAGGCTATTGTTAAACGTACAATGGTTGGTGATCGAATCTTGGTTATAATAATATATGTATTTGTATTTTCAAGAGAGGGCGGTACATTAACATCACATAAATAGTACAAAAGTCCGCGGGATAATCTTTGGCGGTTTTGTTTGGTTGGTTGGTAAGGGTAGTGGGGGGGGTATCATAGGTGGAGCCTCCCACCATTAGTAATTGTTTGTTGTTTTGGTGGAGGGTGCTGCGGTATTATAAATATCTAGTTGTTATACGAGTCTGACTGAAAAGTTCTACTGCCATCTGTGACAGACCTGTACAAAGTCGATGGTTTCTATTGATTTTTCTACACCCCTTCGAGGTGTACACTCTTTTGCTAACGATGCTGCAAGGTCTTGATGCCTGACAGGAAGACATTTTCTTCAGATAAAAAGTCGTTCACAGCTAACATGACGTCATCGTTACTAAGCAAATGACGACCGGCTAGTTCCTTTTTCATTTTTGGAAATAGGTCTCATCCATGGTTACAAATCTGGCAAAAAATATCAGGATCCGCTTCAAACCGGTGCAGATTGTCATGGGACGTCAGAAATCTGACACGTTTCTGATCCGCAGTTAAGAGTTTTGGTACCCATCTTTCAGACATCCTGGCAATATGTCGAGTGGTCAATCGTCGATCTGCCTTTACCATGTCATGCACCCGGGTAATATTTTCTTGAATGCTGATGGCCTTCCAGGACGCGGGTCATCGCCAAGGCCCTCTCTGCCACGCTTAAATTCCACAGCCCACTTCTTTACTGTGAAAAAGGAAGGGGCATCATCCCCGAAAGTGGAGACCATGTCGGCATGTATCTGTGTTGGGCTTAGTCCTTTCAGTTGCAGGTACTTGACGACTGTCCTATAGCCAGTTTTGTCCATTTCTGGTGATTTCAATGGATAGGTTCACAAGATGGTCTTAGAACTTTTCAGCCAGCCCTCGTACTTTTTATCCTTAGCAATTTATTTTCAGCGCTAAACCCCCTTTGTCCCATCTACCCCCATTTGAAAAGATTGAGCTTAGAGTAAATAAAAAGGTATCTATGAGTTTCAATAAAAATTGTTTCCCTAAACACACATGCTGACCTGAGTGGAAGATTCCCTTATTGTGGTATATACAGCCAAATTAATCCATTCAAACGATGAGGAGTGTTACATCGTTTACGCTTAGCAATGACTGTTAACTATAGCCTCATAGTTGTTAATGTCATGGTTAATTCACAAAAAAACCCAAATATTGTTATAGCTTTAAACATAAAAAAACAATAAAATATTATACATAGAAATACCTGTGTTTAATATTAGCAGGTTCAGTTTGAGCGTCGTCTTCCTTTCTATATGATGTAAATGCTACCGTTGTTTTCTCTCTAGGTCTAATAACTACTTTATTACCTGGTCGAGGTTTATGCTCTTCCTACAAAAAAATATATTATAATGTATACACTATTTTCTATTTCTAAGATTTTTTTTGTGAAGTAAATTTAGACCATAGGTGGCTAATCTATGGCACAAGTGGCAAACTGTACCATTCCAATTAGAACATTGGGGAATTCTAAGTGCCACATTGGCCCATTCCAAGAGGCACATAGCACATAATAATGATATGAAAACGAATTCTTAACAAAGTTGAGTCTAAATACCAAAACCTTAGCGAAATAAAAGCAGAATCAAAGGTCTCATAAAGCTAAATAATGTTTCTTGATATATGGCATATTAAAAGTCGTGCCGATAATTCTTGGCATAATAATATGGACCGTAAAAGGTTCGCACCTCCTACTTTAAGACATATTAAGGGTTTTTGTATGGGAAGACAAACTGAACAAAAAATTCATAGTAGTTTAATTGTTATTTCTCTCACCTCTACCTGATAGCGGTGTAATTTAACCATTCGTTTATTAGCCCGAGTTCCTTCATTAAACCCATTATGCCATTCCTGTATACGCCTTTCTAATAGGGTTAACGCCGAATCACTACACGCCCAGTCATATTCAGCTTCCGCTTGAGCATACATATCTCCAACACCAGCAAGGATAGAATCTGTGAATTCATCCGTCATACCATTTCTAGCCAATGAGATAGCATATTGGGATTCGTGTTCGGGACTAACTCCCTCGAGCGGCATTTCCTCTTCGATAATTGTGGGACCTCTAGCAGTGTTGTTATCTGTAACTTGTAGATAGTTTAGTTTACTTGAGCTTGAATACTTCTGAGATTGTAATTTTCGTGTACGGCGCTTATTTTCTCGCATACGAATGAGATAGAAAACACTGCCCGGTCCATACATATTAATTAAAGGTCCCTTTTGAATTCCGTCTGACCTAAGTTCGAATTCAGCTGGTTTGTCGTGCTGAACCGACGGAGCGTTTTTTAATTTTTCTTTTTTCTCTTTTTCGTCTAACGTGTATAAGAAGAATCTAAATAAAGGCAGAGTTTCTTCACTTAAACGTGAGAAGTGTAAAGTCAGTTTGTTATGGACTATATCTTTCATAATGTTCATGGAATGGGGGTGACGTTTCTCTAGCAGACGATCATAATTACTTTGGTCTAGTATAAAAACCGTGGCTTGTTCCGTACATATTATACTTTCACTATACGTTGGCAACCCTAGCACCATTTCTAAATCACCTGAAAGAAATTGGGATATTTTAAAATATTAAAGTCGCCGACCCCAATCCTGTAAATTTGGAACCATATCTAATTTTTCATAACTTAATCCACGCTAATATGTACTGATATTGATTAAATTGACCACAGATATCTAGCTCGAATGACAGTAAATTCTCTCGTTTCAACTGTTCGATTTGAATGTACTGGGAGTTTAACGTCTACTCGATACTAACTAGGTCATTTCCGGATAATTTGGTGCATTTCTTTTCTCAATATTATGCTTGCGCGTGGGGGTCTTTATTAGTAGAAAGACCCAGAGAGTTACAAACAAGAGATGGTTACAGATGCTATTATGTTGGATAAGACTTGCCTATGATGTTAATATATACTATTCAAAAAAAGTAGGGGATATTTGATTTTGGGGGCATAATACTAAAATATGCAAATGACTACGAAAAAAGTCACTATAGAACCTAACAGAAGAAACATTTCCAGTTACATGTGACGCCCAAACGCACCAATAGCTACCGCATGGAATGCAGGTGATGCTTGGGATCATCATGGGGGTCCAACCCAAGATTTGCACGACTCTGACTTTGAATGTTACAGTCATTGTGGCATTGAATTCCAGGGTGGAAACATCAGTTTAATTGTTTTAGTGACCAGAAAACAAATTTTGATATGCGTCGGCTTACCCAAAATGAAAGGTTACGTGCCCTTGGCATGCTACAGATCGGCACAACACAGGCGGTTGTGGCGCGGACGATGAATGTTTCTCAGTCTGTCATAAGCAGGCTATGGTCCAGATACCGTGATACACAATCTGTACAGGACAGACCACGCTCAGGTCGACCAAGGGCGACAACTCAAGCCCAGGATCGATTTATCCGTACCTTGGCCTTGAGAAATCGTGTCATCACAGCAAATCAGATCAGCGCTCGTCTTCAAACAGACACTGGTGTGAGAGTGAGTGGCCAGACGATTCGGAATCGACTGCATAGGGGTCACCTTCGCGCCCGACGTCCTCGCGTGATCCCTTGTTTGAGAGATCATCACATTCAGGCAAGACGTCGTTGGTGTAGGGATCGTCAACACTGGGATAATCGACGCTGGAGCAATGTGATGTTTTCAGATGAGTCAAGGTTCACTGTTGATTTTTTGGACAGACGTAGGAGGGTGTGGCGTCGTCGAAACGAGCGCTTCCAAGACGTTAACGTCATCAGACATGATCGATTTGGGGGTGGTTCTGTTATGGTGTGGGGAGGCATCACTGTTGCTGGAAGAACGGCTTTACATGTTGTTGCAGGGCGTGTTACAGGCCAGTACTACCGGGACAACATCTTGGCAGTCCATGTTGTGCCGTTCGCACGACGTCATGGCCGCCGTTTCATCTTCCAGGATGACAACGCAAGATGTCACAGGGCCAGGATCGTTACAGGTTACCTCCAACAACAGAACATCACCACATTACCTTGGCCAGCACTGAGTCCCGACCTCTCCCCCATCGAGCATGTCTGGGACATGCTTGGACAGAGGTTACGTCAACGTCAACAACGTCCTGCCAATGTCCAAGAACTTGCTGCTGCGTTGCAACAGGAATGGGACAATCTGGACCAAAATGACCTTAGACGTCTCATTAGGAGTATGCCACGTCGGATCAATGCTTGTTTGGCAAACAGAGGAGGATTTACCCGTTACTGACTTGGTTGTGATGCTGTGGTAACTTTGCTGTTTGACCCCGGGTATCATTTTACCCTTATAATGGTCAGTCTGTGCCTTACTTAGTCTAACGATCATTTGGAATAAATCGATGAATGTGAACTTCATTTCATTTTGTCATTTGTTTCTTCGTCAGTTTCATTAGGTGACTTTAATAACACTTAAAAATCAAATATCCCCTACTTTTTTTGAATAGTATAGTACAGAGGTTATTCTGTAGGGTAAGACTTACCTATAATGTCAATAGTACAAAGGTTATTCTGTAGGGTAAGACTTACCTATAATGTCAATACATGTAGTACAGACGCTATTCTGTTGGGTAAGACTTGCCTATAATGTCAATTGTACGAAGGTTATTCTGTTGGGTAAAACTTACCTATAATGTCAATAGCTCCCATCAAACACAACTCTAAATGTTTATTACCATGTTTCTTACTTTCTTGATTAGTTTGACGTTTTTGGTAAGTTGTTACTTTCTTGTCTGTAAACCTTTTCTTTTCTAAATTCATCTCTCTAATGTACAAGAATATAATGCATAACACCGTATAAAGAGGGTTATATCAATTTAAAGAAGAATTTCATAACGTAAAGGGCCTTGCCACTTTCACCTAGAAAATATATCATTAATTAAATCTTAAGCTGAAAATGCTGGGTTGAAGGGCGTTTTGTTTTATTAGGGGGATTCTGGTAAATTATTCAGTCCACTTACTTTCGTAAAAGGTCTCTTGCTTTTTCTTTCTCAAGATCAGCTATATCATGTGTTGGAAAATGTGTTGGATATTGAGATCTATGTTGAGACGGATCCATAACAACTTTAACTTGGCCGCTGAAAATAACATTAAAAATGTATGGGATCCCAAACGTTTTTTCTTGGGCAGGGATACTGGAACGTGAGTTAGTTGAGCGATATTATTATTCTCAGCAAGAATAATCGAGGATTTTATGGCAGATATCACAAATTACCGAAAATCCACGAATTAATCTATTCAGAGTAGCGTATATTGTGCAAAGCCACTAAAGATATGTACGAAAACGCCTGTATCTCAGTAATGTCTTTACAAATTTCTACCAAACTTTATACGCACTCTATTTGCGGTATCCTTACTTTAACTTTATTGTTAAATCATGTCCAAAAAAATCATATTTTTACCAACAGTGATGATACCCAAAGTAATTAATAGCGCCGTTTTAATGTAGGCTGAAAGTGCAATTAAGTCAATTCGTGAATCAAAATTGAGGATAAACCAAATCAGACATCTGAATCTTCCACAATTATAAGTAATTGGTGCTATCAGTTCCCCACCAATGGTCTCTTGTGAAAATTATTTCCTTGCCAATACATCTCTTTATCAGTAGAAATTAAACCAAATTGCCACAATTTCCGTAATTAGCCAATTTACAGTCAATGGATTAGTGGGTGTAATTGAAAATGTTCTCAATGGACTAAAGATAAATTTGTTTATGTTGAACGTGTTCTGTTTGTGTTTTCTTTCGGTATTTTTCTTTGTCGGCTATGGCAACACAGTGGGTGGAGGCTACAAGTCTAGAAAAAAAAGAGTCGAGGAAAACCACAAAGCGGTTAGGAAGGTAAATGAAGGTAAGAACTCGACAATACGTTCTCTGTCCGGATACCGGAGTAATGAGATCTAAAAAACAAAACGAGCGACTATGCCTGTTGGACGTTAAAAGTTGGTGTGAAGCATTGGGGACATGAAGGGATGAACCCTATCGATATTCAGCGTTTTGTGACTTTCCATTTCAGAGTTATCGCCCCTAAATAAAAAATATACCATATCTTGTTAACAATAAGGTATAGTTAGTGTCGAGTGGATATTAATATAAATTATAAAGTTGCTACGTCTGTATAATACCTGATGATAAAAATTAAGCCATCTACTGGAGTTCCTTGTTTTACTATCAGATCTTCAAATTTAAATATATCTTTCTTTAAACTCATAGCCATCATGTTCTTATATCTAAATGGCATGGAGTGGAATAAAGGCAGAGAATTAACAAATCTCTGTTTCTCCTCAAAAGCTTGTGACTGATGAGATCTTAATGACCGATTATAGAGGTCTTTACGTACAACTAGTAAGTCGCACACTTCTGTTGATATAATACTGGCGTTTCTAACACAGTCATTGTTGATAAGAGCCAATTCACCAAAACTTTTACCAGCCTCTGAAATAATCAAATACACGTATTTTTAGAATTAAAAACAATCCAATCGTTTAGCACCTACGGTCCCCAATTTTCCGAAATGCGCTGTTGATAACGTTGGTTTTGGCCTTCAGTCGGTAGAAAATGTTCTTTATTCCACCACGTCCATAACCTTCTAGTTCAAGTACCGATGTGTCATTTGTAGTTTTCACTATAATATCAAATTTCTCATGGCGTAATCCACGCTCATATGTACCCAGATTAATTATTAAACATTTAATTAAGAAAATAAAACCAAAATACCAACGCTAGATAATGTCTCGGCTTGGATTCAATCGGATTAAAAGAAAAGGCCCTACCAATTTTGTTGGCCATAATAAAATGACAGAGGGCTTATTACGTAGCGAAAAGCATAGATCGGTGATATTTCAATTCAACACCTCTTTGTAAATACTGAATGGTATAGATCCATTTTGGGCCTATATTCATACATGTATATATTAGTGATTCATCTTTCAAAGTATTTTAGTTTTCAAGGGATTCATATTGCACTAAAACAACTATAAAAACAAATCCACTAAAGCTTATTGGTGGCGTATCCCATAACGATTGAGAACCTTCCACGTGATCCCTTTTGGATTAATAGCGTGGAAAAACGAACAAAAACAATATTGGGATAACATTTTTAATAGTTTTAATCCTACGAGGTGTTCCCATTGTTGTAAATACATCACCACCTCCCAGTTTACAAAATGTGTCCATCCTATCCGCGTACTGGTCACGATATCAAAATAAAGAAATGAAATGTGGTTTAATGTCCTACTTTTCTGTGCTACTGAAGACGGGTCAAAATAAAGACTTATTTACCTATCACACCAAGGAAGTTTCCATATTTAGTTCTATCTATGGGTCTAATTTCTGGCCCATCCCTTAATACAGCTGCTTCCTCGTCTAACTGTTTCTTTTTAACCAGACTAAATTCTTCATCTGATAAAGTTGTGTTGATGTGAATGGATACCGAACCCGTTAAAATGATGTAAAAGCTGAAAATATATATAATGCAAAACGAATTGATGAAAAAAGCTGAAAACGAAAGCTTAATACATATAGAGAATCTCCTACGAGTCTTTTATGCTATGAGGGCTTCTTATCAAGTATTTCATTTACAGCCACGTCCCCTGCACCTCTATCATCCACGTTGCTGCCAGGCTGGAACAAACTTCCTGGCCATAAGCTTGCTACGCTGTTACGACCTTTATATAGGGAAGATACTGAGCCTCGTCCATCAGCTCCAGTCTAGCACCCACAGAGGAAACCTCAAGAAAACTATGCAATGTTCTTGATTGCTTGACTATTGGTTGTTTTCTGCTTTGAAAGTGAATGAGGACGGATGAGCATGGCACAGTCTCTATAGGCGTGACGAGAGAACGACTTATGCTTGGTAGGCATGTCACTGGAGTGTGGTGAGAAAGTATCCAGGTCTGACTGGTAACCGTGAGATCATGGTGGGAACACTTTTCGCGCAGTTAGATCTTGGCAATGAGCGTAGAAAGATCTTGTAGTAAGCGCTTGGTGTGGTCGTTGCAGGCGCATGATGGGCACGTGGCGTAAGCACCACGCTGCAGCTATGCTCCTTTTGCCTTCATGCCAGGAATAGGCTTTACTTTCCCAGGAAATCGATGATAAATAAATGCTAATAATGTGTTTAGAAAACGTTCCACCATCTTGGAAATATGCTAAATTCATGAATATACGACCATTTTACGTAGTTGTATATGACAGAAATCGAATCTGCCTCCCCGAAAACATATATATTGTCAACAAAGACAACTACTTAAACGAAATCAACCCATCGTCCGATTTTCCCGCCACAAGTGGCAGCAATGTTGGAAATATACTAAATAATATTATGTGAACATGTGATCATTTTACAAGGTTGTAAATGTCAGAAATTGATTCTGCGCCCCCGTAAACATATATATTGACACCAAACACTACCACTTAATCCAAATCTGCACATCGTCTCATTTTCCCGCCAAAAACGCCCGCCATCTTGGTAATATGTTAAGTATATGAACATGTGATCATTTTACAAGGTTTTAAATGTCAGGAATGGAATTTGCGGCCCCGAAAACATATATATTGACACCAAACACTACTACTTAATCGAAATCAGCACGTCGACCGATTTTCCCGCTAAAAATGGGCGCCATCTTGGAAATATCATCATGAAATGATGGAAAACAATCTGAGATATAGTCATGAATGCCGCCAATATTAATACATTGCCAAATCACAGTTGATAAAGCTTATTCCACGATTTCTACCCGAAAAGCCGACGGTTTTACATTAACGATCGGACTATTAAGATAAATAATTAGTTCAACAGGTCACAAGGCCATACTTATTGATATGCATCTTTTTTCAAAGATAGACTTTATTTCGCTCTGCTCTGAAAAAATTGCGCAACTTCAATCAGAAGCGGTGTGGCAGATAATTATAACCATTGCTTGTTTGTTAGACACTGATTATTGCTTGATAAAAACAACTGGATGGACTAGCCGCGTTACCCGGAGCTGCATGGTTTGAGTATATCTCAATGTTTGTGACATGCATAATAACGCAATAATCATAAATTTTCGATTTCATCATTACATACTACTGCACCAAATACAAAAACAAATTTCGCCATTAGATTTCTTACAAATCAAGTTGTTATTATGAAGTTATTTAAACACGCTATCTTTCCATATTAAAGGCGTTAACATATTGTACAAGGTGGATAACTCTCACTACCCACGAATATATTTTAAAACTCGTACTATGTTAACACTATTTGAGCGATGAACCTGCAACTGGTCAATAACTAGTATATGTCAATTTCATCATTAAATACCGATTCAAATACGAAATAAATAGCACTAGTAAATTGTTATTATAAAGTTATTTTAAAATGTATAAATTCAATAGTTTGGTTTCCCATAACGAACAAACAAATATATATCGATAAAAGATAAATAACGGCGATGAATTAAACAGTAAAGTTGTGAAATATATTCTGTAGATACATTTTGAAGCAAACAAATTAGTTTGCAGTGTGTTGACAAATTAGAGATCTGAGGTAAGCAGCATCGGGCGTATATATAGGAGAAAATAATAATATATTATTGTCCTACTTACCAATCACCCTTTTCACCTTGTCTAATAACCACAGAATCTTTTTTACATGTCATAAACTCACAATTCTTTACTATATCTTTTAATACCTCTAATGACAAAAACAATATATTTTATAACCCAATATTTTGAAGTCTTTATAATATGGATATGTTAGGACACTGACTGGATCTAGTTTAATTAGGCCTACTACCTAATTAATTGTCAAATGCTGTGTCGATATAACAAATGACATTGGGGGAAAAAAGATATATTGTTGCTTATAGGCCTACAACCTAATTAATTGTTACAGGCTGTGTCAATATAACAAATGAAATTGCAAAAAAGATATAATTGTCGCTTATATCGATTTTACTATCAAAACAACATAAATATTCCTAGTCGCTGCCATTGGATTGCTGGATTACCATATTGTTTCACTGAATGTTTTTATACTAACCTACCCACCCGAACCTAACCTATAGGCACCGAACTTCTGGAAACTGAGCCAATAGACCCGATTCCGCTGGCATCAATGTGATGAAATTCGACTTCATTTGAACCACAATTACTAAATGCCTATCAAAGACGACACAACTAATTCATTCGACTGATAATTTATTTGGTAACGTATTAGTATCAATTTATTCTGTGTTGAAATCCGGCAATTGTCATCTGCCATAATGATACTACTGATTATACGAAGACGAGTAAATTAAATTTAAGTCGATTGGAAGACAATTTGTTCCATCTGGGGGCCCTACTTCATTCATTTGTCAGATGTTATCGAAAACCGAGCTTTATTTAAGAAAACGACAACTGTATGATAAGATACCCCATTTTCTAGTGCAGTTTGAAAGACCACATAAACACACTTCATAAAGTGTTATATTTACTGCAATCCATGATGAAAGGTGTATTCTTTGGACTGTACTATAGTAAACATACATTCCGGTTGTTCATTTGAATTATTACACTTTTCAATTTCGAATATTATAGATAATATCAAGTTAGAGGTCTAGCTCCTTTAATATAGCACTTTTTGTAAGTTAGTATCAATTTTGGTATCCGGTAATATTCACTAGAAACGAAGAAAAATGTTTTTTAAAAAAAAACTCACCAGAATGAAGATATTTAAATGAATCTGATTTCTTTCTGAACCAAGGTAGAATTTGTTCTATTTCTGCATCCGGGCGTTTATCCGGTGGTTGAATTAGTAGTGATATGACTGTATCATAAAGGTGAGCCATAGCACCCCAGGATCGTGCACCTGAAATGGTTGATTTACCTTGCTTAACCATCGTTCGAGGGAAATCTGAACACTTAGCAGATAAAGTCCGGAATCTATACCCTTACATATAAAGTATTCTGAACTTATAGACACGTTTCCACGGTCAACATTTCATTCCGGAAACGCCCACGTCTTTGAGTTCAACGGTAGCACAATAAGTATCTTACAGTCTTGTCAGATGAGTTGGCCATTTCTATCAAAATGTCGTTCATTGTCAGTTACACTCTTGGGTTCTAAAATGTCTTCTAAATTTCCCGTATTATTAAGTATATATCCTAACAACTCTGATACCTTATAAAGGAAACGTATACATCCACTTGTAATGAAGTGGAATGGGTTTTACGTCCTACTTTTCTGCACCAACCGGGATAATTTATCCCTTCCTTGTGTTACTAGTCAAAGTTTCTTCACGGTGAGGCCCGTCTTTCTACAGTCAACTTTGTCATCGCTGGAATAAAAGTTATAATGTTCATGGCACCATTTGATGAAAATGTCACAAATGAACGAAGCAAATGTCCGTTGGTCAAAGATCACAGCGGGACAAGAATAGTTCTAAATCTGTACAACCAATAATGGGAACTAAACAAACGGATCTTAAGGAATCGATTGGATGATTATGATATGACTTAAGTAGGGTTAATATTCTATTTCCGGTAGATACACGGTATTAAAGTGATCCAAAAATACTACTTTAGATTTTGACCACCGCATAGACATCGATTTTTAATTTTGTTAAGATTATTTTCGTATTTTGATCTGACAATATTATTATAAAAATCTATATCTTGTTCCATGAAGATAGTATTAAATTTAGTAGCTACACCCATGGACTCTATACTATCTATTACAAGGTCCATGGATTCTCTGGTACCATATTTATATCTACCCCTAATATATTTACACCCTATAAACTCAATCATTCCGGAGATATGGAGGGTTAAGGTGCCAATAGCAGCCGTATTGGATTTATGCTAATTACTCGAAAACCTATCTTTTTATTTTGGATTTATGCTAATTGTTGCTCGTATGACTTATGACGTCACAAGGTCGTCACCTGGCATTTTTTTTCTAGTTCTTTGGTAGCACTTTCCTGTCTACTCGTAATACATTTACATCCTCCAAACTCAACCAATCCCGAGATATCGGAGTTTTAAGTTTCAATGGCGGCCATATTGGATTTATGCTAATTGTTGGCCGTATGACGTGACAGGGACGTCATTTAGCTATGTTTTTTGAGTCATCTGTACCACTTTCCTATCTATCCGTAATACATTTACACCCTCCAAACTCAACCATTCCCGAGATATTGGAGTTTTATGGTGCCAATGGTGGCTATATTGGATTTATGCTGATTACTCGAAAACCTATCTTTTTATTTTGGGCGATTTTTGTTTAGGGGACCTTCAGGGATCCCTCTACCAGATTCCGTCGAGATAATCCGACTGCAATTTGTTCTAGGTGATTTATTATATTTACCGGACTATAAGCAAGGCAATTAGTGTTACTCTCAATTTTTTGGCATCACCTTAGTATATTGGGTGGCCTAGAAAACAACAGTACACTATTTAAAGTGGGCTAATTCAAACGACACGTGAACTGTAAATGGTATAGGTACAACACTTTTTGAATTATTGCACTTTATTCAATTTCTTAGATGACCTTAGTATATACTTGATTTTATATCATGGCCTTACTATACTTGATTTTGTATCATTACCTTAGTATACTTGATTTTATATCATCGTTTTAGTATATACTTGATTTTATATCATCACCTTAGTATATACCCGATTGTATATCCTCACCTTGTACTTGATTTTATATCCTCACCTTAGCGTATACCTAATTTTATATCATCACCTTATTCTTCATTTTATATCATCACCTTATTCTTCATTTTATATCATCACCTTATATTTGATTTATATCACCATCTTAGTATAGGCCTATACTTATTTTTATATAAATTGATAGCTTAGTATATATACTCATGCCATTCTCAAAACGACCCATATAATTAATATCACCTTAACAAGGCCCCACAATTATTTTTTTATAAAACACATTCAATTTTACATTGTCACCTTAGTATATACTCAAAATATAAGCTCTAAGCGCGCGTTTACTTACTGTGGTTACCAAGTAATTTCTCCATTTTTTTTCTTCTGGTCAATATACTATATACAATAAATATATGAAATAATCGATATCTGTTTATCACGTAAAGCACTTAGTTATCACTCAATTAGTTCAATAAATCGCCCTTTTTTCGATTAGTCTTACACACTTTCTTATTCGTCACAAACAGGTTGCATTTAAACATTTGTCAAAAATAGTCTATAACCATTTCACAATTCAAACAGACTTTATCCTGTATATGTTCCACAGAAAGGTGAAATAATTTGGTGATATAATATCGCATTATATACAGAATCTACACGCGAAATTGTTTAAATTATTTTCCTCGCTTAAAATAATGACGTCTTTGTGATGATTCCTTCTAAACAATTAAGTCTTGTATTCTCAGTTCAACGGAGATTGAAAATAAATGTTTTGTCAATTACCGAGCTTTGAATATCACTTCGGTTAAAACATATAAATTAGTATGCGCGACTGTATCTCCATAGGTGAACGTCGTGCAAGAATTTCACGATCGGCATCCACTATGCTGTTTATCGTAAAGACCAACCTTGTCCTTACAAAACCATATCATCCATTTATGACACATTAAACCCCAATTCACCTCTCTCACTGATCGAAAATAATTTGTGAAGCCAACTGAATCAATTGATTAGTATCCAAAAAATCATTGTAATATCCTGTATAGTATAGACTTGAGTTGTTTGTGTCCTCACTTCACTCTGGTGAAAGATTAATCCCTTAATCGGCTCGGGCTACAATTGTAATCCCTCGACGTCGACCTGTTACACAAGCCTATCACTACACTATACCCAAACCCAATAATTTAGTCTCGATTTTTGATATGTTTCTGAAGACAATGTTCTAAACAGGACATTTTTCTGACAAAAAAATTATTTGCTTGGTTTCACGCTAGACTTAGATTAAAGACCACTATCCAATCGCATTTAATGACAATCAGAGTCTAATCAATCATATTATGTCTAGGTTTCTTTTGCTGATCAATCTATTATCGATACATTTATAAAGGTGGCAATTTTTACAGACAATGACATCGTTATGAGCCATTATTTGCAAGAACACAGGTCTAAAAAGAATGCCTAATTTCAATAAAATGAAATTGACAATAATTTGCAATTTACTGAAATGTAATATATAATGTTGAAGAGGGTACATAACAAGACAGTTCTTGTTTTTGTTCTAAACATCTTGCTTATCCTGACGAGCTATTATCAGTTTGACTAGCCCGTGAGAAATATTGTTTTTGATAATGGCATAACCGAGTCTATAACATTTATCAATATGGCGTTATGTGTAGCCGCGAATTACAGCATCATATTTTGTCATTTGCATGAATATATTGTGTTCGCTTTTCACTATATTTGACTGTAAATGTAGATTCAGCTCAATCGAAAAGTAAACACCAAGCCGATTTGTGACCCCTTAAAAATGTAAAGGGGTTTAACGTCCAAATATTCTGCTTTTAAAAAAAAAGAAAGCCGGTACATATCATGTTTATTGAATTTCTCTTAAAACAGTTAATCAGAAATGAAATTGCGTTTAACGTCCTGTTTTTGTGCACTAATAGGGCTAACGACGACGGTCACATACAATGTAGTGTCCTATAAGGAAAACCCAATTGCCAAGGGATCTTCTGCGTATACGCCAACGTGCGCACAGGGCCTAGTTGTTTTTTTTATCTCACGCGAAAAACTACCCACTGTCCTTGGGCAGGACCGAATCAGGAACCGCGTGGTTAGTGATTCAAGGTCTTACTTACTGAGCTACCGTGGTTCCCAGTTAATCGGAAGGCTGAGGGCGTGTTTGATTGAATTCAATCCGAACAAAGTTGGATTCGATTTAAATCAGCGAAACGTACTTATTTCTGGTCAAAGTTGAAATATCTATTCCTGTCTGATTTATCACTTTATCGATATAAGGTATAATACAGAATATCAAGGACCGATATACAGCGATCTTCAAATGTGAAATTAATCAGGAACCCAGATTCGAATACTGATCAGCTAAGGGGTGATGATTGCTCAACTCAAAACTACATTTTTTCGCAATTCAGAAACAGCTCTGAGAGTTTCTTACAGATTTTAAAAACCGAATCCAGATCTTTGAATAGTGTGGACTATTTGGATTGAAAATGAAAAATGGTGTAATTAACAGAGAGTGTTTGCGTTCCATTAAATTGGGAATTTAAAGGATCTAGATTTAGATTCAAAACAACTCGCCTGCAAACATAACATTCGGCTGTGTCTTGTCTCCAGATTACCATTAAACACGATTATAGTATGACGTCTTGTTCACTATATTGTAATAATGTATTGTTTTTCTTCAGGTAAACGAGGAAGGTTTAAATGCAGTAAGCGGATTATGCTATAACCTAAATAACAGCTATGAAATATTTCTCAATATAAGTAATGACTAATGATTATTATTAGTATACATATGGCGCCTCTATATATAGTACATGTATATGTCATCATAAAACACCTACTGTTTGTTAAACTGATTTACACAAATTATTTATTCATTTAAATATCAAATAAATGTAAGTGTCAAATGTGTGAAAGCACAGGGTTTATGGTGCGACGGGGGTATGCCTAATCAGCATTCTATAGACCGGAGTTCTGTGAACACCGAGTGCCTAATCTGAACAAAGACTTGTGTCATATCTTAAGAAACAAAAGTCCTGAAAAGATCCCAAGATTTGTTCAACCTACAATTATCAATTATTTTTGGACCAGGAACTGCGTAACTCATCTAAATTGCCCATTTAATTTTAAATGGATTGAAGATAAAACGATTTGTTTGAATTTATTGTGTTCATTTAGTTTCTATTTAGATGAAAACTTTATTCGTTAAAAAAGTTCTCCCCCGTATGCTAAACCGTGGATAAAACGATTGAGATATAAGCGATTTTCTATTCACTGGTCGACCTAAATCAAAGACATCCTATCCATTTTACCGAGTTAAATGACTGAAGTACATTATACGTTTGTGGGTAATACAACACCAAACATACACAATATAATAACACTAGTTTATGTCGATTCATTTATAAAGAGATTTAACGCCTGCGTGAAAGATAATATATCATGTAATCACAGATTTGGATTCTTATAAAAACAAATAGTGCAGGATGGCCGCATTACACGCAAACAGAACCGTAAAGACAAACCGCGGCCAAGACATAAAATGAAATGAAATGGGGTTTAACGTCCTACTGTTCTGCTCTTAAACTGGGCTAATGAAGACGGGCATACGCCATACAGTGTGCTATGAGGGAAATTTCGCCCGGGCAGCAGCGCTACGGCCTACTCTTATATCGAATTCCAACTGCCAAGGGATCTTTTACGTGCACGCCAATATGTACACGGGACCTCGGTTTTTCGTCCCATCTGAACGACTAGACAGCTGTCCTTGTCAGGCCCTCCGCCTGCATCACTGACAAGGGGAAACCACGCCGGAAAATCTAGATGAACTTTCTCGGCCAATGCAGGAATCGAACACCCGACCTCCAGGCTAGCGAGCCAACGTCTTACCCACTTAGCCACGTGATCCACCGCGGGCAAGACACAAACTGCACAGACAATGCAAGTAATAAACACCACGTATCAAGTCAAGTGAATCGGTGCCGTCGGGCCTGTAATGATATAGGCTTCACTTAAAATGAAATATTAATTTTAAAACAAAACAATCATTAGCAAGAAAGACGCAATAATGCGAACAGCATTGCCAGTGGTCGTATTGAAGGCGATAGTCAAAATGCTGTCAGTATTGACAGCAAACGATATACTACTCCATGTTGGGAGAAGGGCAGGGTCTGAATGGAATGGAATGGGACCTACCGTTTCCTCATACACAGCATGTCTAGCCTCGATCAGCAGTACTAAAGTCAGTACGATAAACAGCATAGTCTCGATTATCCATTTAATCGTTAAATCGTGAAGGAAAGTTATGCAGTAAATCTGCTCATAATCCACTAAAGATCGCAGGAACTTATGTCTAATTAATAATTTTTTAGATAACATTTCAGGCCTAAAGAAAGTCCTGCAATAGACAGATTTAGCTCTTGTATAATGTATGTTTAAGTGCACGGTTTAACCTCGGGTAAACATCCCCCCGCAATGACTAGACACAATTTTCGTCGGTGTGCAAAACCGGTACATCTAGCCGACAATCCAGTTTTCTGACTACTGTACTATCAGTGAGATTCCTGTTATAATGCGTTATTTAGAGCCTTAAATTGTTAATGGCATCAACAGACACGGGGGGTCCCATATTCAAAGACATAATTCTATCAAAAAGTGAATAACAAGTCATTGGGGACGCTTGAAACATACCGATTTTTAAAACTTATATGGCAGTCCAATATTTCCTCTATACTACTCCATGACAATCTGATTAAAACAAATCCTATTTCGTTCTTTTAGTTCCAAATTTCATTTTACTTTCTTTTTTTTTTAAACTACCTGGCTCAATGCAGCGGGGGTATAAAAACGGAACACAATATAGATCATTTTAATCAGATTGCTTCCAAGCCAATGTCGTTAAAATGTTACTTTTTTTTAGTAATGCTGATGGTGTAGACCACAAGGTTAAATCTATACTTTTTTTTAGTAATGCTGATGGTGAAGACCGCAAGGTTAAATCTATACTTCACGTAACGTGACGTTCGTAAAATTTTATGTAAATATGCTTATAAATATTTTAAGTGGTTTTATTTCAATATCGAACATATAAGAGATCTATTTATTATATTAAACAGTAGTACACGCCTCTCGATATACTTGCATAAATTATATACAGAAACCAGTCTTTACCTATCTGTGTGAAATATGTAGCCATGAAAAATATTCTTTAAGAGATTTATTTGTCATCTTGTAATCCGGGTTCTATATTCGTAGGCGCAGAATCGGGAATTGTGTGGCCAATTTGGATTCGTTTGTCAATTAATTACGCCAAAGACGTCAGCTCTTTTCACTCATCGGCTACTTAGTGAATAAATGAAATGAAATTAAATGGAGTTTAACTGCTCCGAACAGGGCTAATGAAGACGAGCATACGCCATACAGTGTGCTATGAGGGACATTTTGCCCGGACAGCGGCACTTAGGCCTACTCTTATATCGAATTTCAACTGTCAAGGGATCTTTTACACGCACGCCAATATGTACACGGGGTCTCGGTTTTTCGTCCCATCCGAACGACTAGACAGCTGTCCTTGCCAGGCCCTCCGTCCTGCATCACTGACAAGGGAGAACCACGCCGGAAAATCTGGATGACCTTTCTCGGCCAATGCAGGGATCGAACACCCGACCACCAGGCTAGTGAGCTAGCGGTTTACCCACTTAGCCACCCTGACCCCCCCAGTTAGTGAATAACATGGACCGTTTTTGTTAAAGGGGCATGATGGGGGGGGGGTAGATAAATAATTGGCAGTTCTCGCTATAATAATTATTAAAATACAGATGTGACGTCACCCTTTGATGTTGGCGTACCATTATTTCAAATAATCGTACGGGCAACTTGCCAATAGTACTATATTCATACCAGTGAGATATTGGACTAGTGTGACGTAAAAGCTCGTGCGGAGTGTCAGTATTTTAAGATGTTTAATGGTCTCGAGCTTACGACATTGCGTAATATATTGTAATGTCTCGCTCTCGACCATTAAACAATACATAATAACGCAAATACATAGAATATGCTGAAAATTTCAGTCAAATTGCTCCACTCTGAACCGAGATATATAGCTTTTGAAGTTTAGGCTAGCCTCGATTATCATTACTAAAGTCGGTACGATAAAAAAAAAACAATGTCTCGATTATCCATTTTTACGTTTAATTATTTTTGAAAAAATGTATTTCAATCCGCTAAATCTCGCAGGCTAGCGATGGCATCGAGAGTTGATTATGTTATGGATAAGTTAATAATGTATAATTAATAATTTAGATAACATTCAGGCCTAAAAAAGGAACTGCATAGGCAGATTTAGCTCTTGCATAATTGTCGTGATTGAGTCCAAGATCGGGTACGTGCAGATACGGTCGGATACGTATGATAAGCCTCCGTCAGATCAAAGCTCGATGTGGTCTAAAAAGTTTGGCGATCTAAGGAGACTCATAATTTCTGGCAGGTCGAGTATAATCGCAGTTCAAATTTGGAATTACTTCAACCAGTCTCCGGGACCAACAAACTCGGTCAAACAAGACCTCAGCACGCTCTCAACACGACCAACGCGATCTAAGAAGACCTTAACACGACCGAACGTGATCCCGATGCGATGCAACAAGACAACGAGATGTTCACCAGACACAATATGAAACTACAAGCCATTTTCTATGGAAGCGTATAGGGGTCAGTAGCTCGATAGATATTTAGTTGGCAATATGGACCGTCACGTACACTCGTCGGGAAGGGTCGAGTTGATGTCTTTTTAACAAGACCTGCTCCCGATTCACCAAGACCTGACGGCGACCTTCGCGATCCACAAAGGCCTTCTCCAGCTTTACAACGCGACTCAAAATATAGGTCGTGTTTTGGTGTGATGGGGGCTTTAGAGGTTGAGTTGATACCTTTTCAACAAGACCTGCTCCCGATTCACCAAGACCTGACGGCGACCTTCGCGATCCAAGAAGACCTTCCCAATCTTTACAATGCGACTAAGAATTTCAATCGTAGCCCGAAAGAGAAGGACGGTGTCTAATCGTGCAGAGGATACAAAAAATGAGTTCCAGTCTCTACACTGGCACGTAAATAACCCTTGACTGGTAATACCCCCCCCCCTCCTCACGCCTCCAGTAGCACACTGGAAAGGGCATGCCCGTTTCAGTTGGTGGGTCGAAAAACCGAAGTCCTGTTTACACATTGGCGTGCACGTAAAAGAACCTTTGTTAGTTGGAGTAAGAGTAATGAATTTCCCTCATAGCTCACTGTATAGTGTATGCCCGTCTACTTTAGCGCAGTCGGTGCAGAAAAGTAAGCCGTTCAACCCCATTTCATTTGATTTAAAATACAGATAATTGTTGATTATTCTTCTTTATTCGTCGTTACTAATAAGACTATACCAAAACGCTATTTTAGTGTTTTGATTTTTTTGTTTATATTTATAAGTACTTACAACAACTGCTAGACATAATATTTATCGTTTTGATCCCTTTGTGAATATGAGTACTTACCCTCCCTACAGGTGTGGTGTATTATTATTGATCAACAATACTTTCTCTCCATATTTCGTTTACGGGGTTCAATAAAGTACACACTAATTGATATCTCCTTACCGGCATTTAATAAAAGGAAACCTGTATAAGCTGTTTCTAATATGTGCATGTTACAATCCTAAATAGGCTATACAATATAGCCAACTTATTTCTTTAGTTTAATCTGCACTCACGCACATTTTCTTTAGCAATACTTTCATAAAATTATTCTACATGGTTAATTAGTTTTATGTTTTAGAATTTGGATATGGCAGTCACAGAGAGATACAATGGATGATAATCCTGTAATTACCTAACCTAATCCATCATAATCCCAAAGATTAAAGTTCGATAAAATATAAAAGATATGTCTTAATACGTCTGTTTATAAACCAGGGAGGTAACTCTCCTATGACTATTTCCATCAATACCAGGAGATGGATGATGACAAATCCTTAAAACTTTAGTCATATTTATTTATCGGAGTAGTAGTGAAATGGGTTTAACGTCCCCTAGACACAAACTAGGTCATTTCGCCACTAACATATGGATCAATTTTATTTCAATAATACGCTTGCTCTTTGGGGTCTTTAACAGTAGGAGGACCCGGAGAAAACCAACGAGGTTGGACAGGTGACTCTACTCCTTGTCACCTTCAAGCGGGAATCGAAACCACGTCACTTAACTCAATGACAGGCTTTATGACTTAACGCGCACGCGTTAACCATTCGGCAACCCAACTCCTCTTGAAATTTCTGGACCATCCCAATTTTACGACTACGGTTCCGTGTGTAATGCCAAAAACAATCTGTGACCGACGTTCCATTCACAAAGGTTACGTCTACGTAGATTAATTAAATAGGTTGTAACTTGTCAGTGGCGTGCAGAGAGGGTGCAAAAGGGGGATTTGGCCCCGGTCATCCAAATCAGGGGTGGGGCGCATCCAATCGGAGAATAAAATTAAAACTTCAAAGTGTTCTGAAATTTGATATCATAACTGTTAACTTTATTGTATTAACTGCACTATTTAATTTGAATAAAAAAGGTTCGTTTCATCTATATTGACAGACTAGGGTTAGGGTTTGAGTTATGGTTAAGCCGAAACGTCGTAATTAAAACTTTTCAATCATCACAAAAAAAAAACAAAAAAACAAAAAAACACGAGTTTACCAGAAAAAAACTTGAAGGTGATGCTGCTAAGAAATAATTTTGAGTCTAGCGGAGAAATCACTAAGTGTTCTCACTTGCGATATCAGAATTGTTTTACCCACCGAAAGAAAACTATGTCACTATAACTTCACTGTTACAAATTGACCGCATGATGAAATAGTATACGGAGATAATGTGATCGGCAAGAGAATCCAAATTGGTAGAGTATAGCCATTTCCCAAATTCATTGCATTTAGGTTTCAATTGTTGGTCGGACATTCTTGGTCATCAGGGTAACAAGATGTTTCTTGGTCAATGGGTCTCCCGTCGTCATTAGCCCAGTCGGTGCCGAAAAGTAGACCATTAAACACTATTCCATTTCCACAAGAGTATATAAAGGGGACACACTGCCGCAAATCAATCATGATAATATGACAAACTACACAATATTTTCTATGAACTGAACAAGAACAAGTGGATAATAACACGGTGCCCAAAAATTCCTTATCTTGTGAGCTCCTCAAATGAAAGGTAGTATTTGAAACTGTATAGTATTTCCGATAACGTGTAGTTCATTGCAATAGTTGCTAATCTTAAAGGCGCTAAATCGCTAATAATTGGGACCTAGAGATTGACACAAATAGATCGCAACGTATATAATAATGTAATAAGAATGTACATGTGTATATAAACTGATTTACACGCAATCGTTTCTGTTTTTACCGTAATTTCTAATCAGTTATGTTCGGCGAAATACGGGAGAAGTCTAAATGAAATTGTAATCTCTAGCTTCTGGTTATTCCAGTCTACACCGATAGTATTTATCGCACATGCTCTTCAGATAAGAATATGGCGTGGCATGACTTGTGGAATATGTCTAGTCTCGTTCTTCGAATCGCTTGTTACAAATGGCGCTGAAACGCATTATGGTACACGATGCGTGTACCAATGGTAAAATGTTTATTTTGTCTTAAATATTGGATATCAGAAGCCTACCATTTTCCGGTAGGATTACAACATCAGTGTTGATTTGAATTGACAAATAATCCGGGTTTTCAATGTCGAAGACTATAGAGATGATAATGAGTTAGAGACTTAGCTACTTGAAGTAAAAGGTGTGTGTCTATCTTTTCATTGCACGTAGTATATTAATTCAAAACTAATTGAATAAATATTCTTATTTTCACCTAATTAAAATATTGAGACCCTTAAAAAAGTTGTCCTATGTCCCAATAGTATGCCTATGCGTCCTAGTTAATTAGGGAATGTTCGAGTTTTTCCTTAAGTACTCGTAATTTAGTTAGCAAAGTTTCTTCTTGTTCCTGTATTTAAATGTTAAAACAATAATTCTTTCTCTTCAAATAATAAAATATTCATATCGAACGTATGTTCTGTTTTATTGGTCAAGTTTGAATCAACTCTAATGTTTCATTGAAATAAAAAGAAATTTGACCCACCTTTAGATCTAGAACAGTCCGTCCTTTATCCAACGATTAAAATAAGTTACTAATGTAATGTATATAGATATTAATAGTGCCCACAATTGCTATTAATATGCACTTAAAGAAATTTCTTTTTTTTATTTAAAATATGGGTTACGTCAAATTTGAATAGAAACTCAAACATACCTTTGGGATTTTCGCCCATTGCTGTTGGCTACACTAAGCGACCAGGGTTGGCTTTACGACCCTTCACTAAATAGACAAAATCCGCATTTGTTGTTTTTTTCTTCATAATGAAAATAGTCAGCCCTGTCTCTATTGTCGGGTGTGTGATTAATACAATTCAATTGTAAACCCCAGCCATTCAAATATAGATAATACATAAATAATATGTAAGCAAATAAACGGCTTTTATTACTTATAATATACACAAATGTCTTATTATATACAGTCGTCAACTATTGTGTGCATATACATTATGTTTAAGGCGGATTTTTTTCATGGCGCTAATGACTTAGTTTCCTTATAAGATATAGACATACCTTGACATTGCACAAGTCATTTGCCCAACCGGGCATTTACAATGTTGAACTTTTAAAAAGAGACAATTTTTTAGTATAAATTTTAATTGTATATTTATATAACCTGGTTTTTTTTATATTTTAGATATTTAGATACATAAAAGAATTGAAATATTGAATTTTAATTTATTTACTTACCTGTGCTATATTTTTTTTTTATGTATGCGAATCAATTTATTACTGTGGTATTATTTAGTGTATCTCGTTAAAATCACCATATTTGGTGCAATATAGACCGGTTGGTGCAGACGTACCATTTCATATCATATCGTAACTATTATAAATAAGACACGCTACTATATATAGCCCCAAAGCATATTATATATGTGAATATATTTGTAAAATTTGATATATTTTGCTTGATAAACGATACCTACGCGTAAATAGCTGTTAATAATACGTATGTGTCCTCCAAGCAACCAGTTCTCTCAATACCTGCGCATTAGTAATACAAAACCGGGAAGGTATACGGTAGGGTGGTGGGTTATAATATACGGTTGGTCACCAATGTAAGTGTCGTGGTTTCGATTCCATGCTTGAGCGTGATATATCACTGATAAAAAGTAAGGTCGCCTGCGTACCATTGTGTTTTTTTTTTCTTCGGGTTCTCCAGTTCCCTCCCTGGAGAAAACCCACAGGGCTACAAAGATCCTATAAAGCTCATGGCTTCAGACCACTAGACAACACAATCACAATGTAACTATAGGCCTACTGTCACGTTTAAGTTGAAATCTACTTCTCCTCTAGTTCACCAGCAAATGCATGCGGGAAGTCTGACTTTTTGCTAAATGTATACTTATTATGGGTTTTAGCGATCCATACGCTTATTTATGGACATACGATGGCTCAAACAATCAAGGGAGATAAGAACGTTTTATTCTGCTATCCAACTATTGGAACCGTTATTATGGCACTGGATACACTGAAATGTTTAAATGTGATTATTAAGCTGTGTGTAGATGTCTGACCTGCAATACCTAAATATCAGTCGCATATATAGCTTGTGTAACTATTAATGATAATACTAGGATTATGGTTACAGCAACTGAACACTACCGCAGTGTATTCAATTAAATAACATGAATGAATGAAATGAGTTTTAATGTCCTACTTTTCTGCCCCGACCGGGTTAATAAAGAATGAAGTCTAAATAACATCCACACGTAGGTATGTATATATCTTACTAATAACTTATGGGGATCACGTGGCTAAGTGGGTAAGACGCTGGCTCGCTAGCCTGGAGGTCGGGTGTTCGATCCCTGCATTGGCCGAGAAAGTTCATCCAGATTTTCCGGCATGGTTCTCCCTTGTCAGTGATGCAGGACGGAGGGCCTGACAGTGACAGCAGTCTAGTCTTTCGGATGAGACGAAAAACCGAGGTCCCGTGTACACATTGGCGTGCACGTAAAAGAACCCTTGACAGTTGGAATTCGTGGAATTCGATATAAGAGTAGGCCGCAGTGCCGCTGTCCGGGCAAAATTTCACTCATAGCACACTGTATGGCGTATGACCGTCTTCATTAGCCAAGTTCGGAGCAAAACAGTAGGACGTTAAACCCCATTTCATTTCATTTCATTTCTAATAACTTACACTCGCTGTAAATGTTAGCTTTAGATTTTCGGTCAATGGGTTTTTATTTCCCTTAAGCAACGTGTACATTATCAAAACGTGGATATAAGCCCCCCCCCCCCCATGAAGACCAAGTAAGCGCCCCTCGAGGCCAAGTAAACACCCCTACGGTTCACAAGAAACAATAACAAAATCAATAATAATCATAATATGACATGAACTTTATGTCAACTTCAATAAAACTGCTTACCGGCGAACAACTATAAGGACAATATGATCTTTGTTCGTCGACTTCTCATCAACACTTCGAAAAGAGTTGAATTTGCATTGTTTCGCCTTCATGTTTGCTGGCATGTTGTCGAAAGATTGCAAATGCAATTTTTATTTCAAAAGACATACGAATCTACTACTCTATGGATTCAAATTAAATAGTTTTGTAAAAGTTAATCAATATTTTCTGGATTTTCATTAGTGATAATTTTTAAAAAGATATAGCAATGACGTAATATAAATTCTATAGATTGATGGATTAACCCTGGTTTTGTTTTAAATATTTATAGACAAAGTGACTCAGCGCAATTGAAACATCAACTGTAAAGGTGTCAGACTTATTTTCTTCTGAACTGTATTACAGAAGTAAATATTTAAGCTATAGTTTGGTGTCAATTTGGTTTCCAATTTTCATTTAGAACTTATTTAATAACAGCTAAAAATTGACTTATCATGTTGCTTCATTTTTATTTTCATTTTTCTTTAAAAATACACTTCCCTACACTGTCAAAAATAAATGTAAAATTACAGTGTAAAATATGTAATTTCTTTAACATAACGCTGTAAAAATACTACTGCATGTTTTTATACTATAAATTTACTGTATTAGTGCGGTAACATGGGATTACTGTAAAATTGGTAAATTAACAATAAAATTTATAGAATATAGATATAATATGTAGTTTTCTCATGGACAATTGGGCGAAAGTTGGGGTTTTCTCAAGGAAAACTGGTCAACAAGTTGGGAAAAAAAGCTCGAAAAGTAATCCAGAAAAAAATCCTGTGTGCGGCCCTCGGAATATGATGGAATATGTTGAATATTATTATGGTTCAAGTGATTATATTTGACCCTGGAATGAAAGTAAGCTCAGAAACAAGTAGATTGTTAGCCCTTCCAACGAGATGGATAGCTCTTGGAAAGGATAGACACTTTTCAGATTACAGCCTGTCCGAGAATTGCGTGGCATCAATTTCGTTTGGTGATTAGGACACATAGCGGTTAAACCTGGAAGTTCAACTCCAACTATTCAGAGATTTATTAACTCGCTTTTGATGATACTTGCTGTTTTATGATGCGATTTTTTGTTACCTAGGGAGGAGTTGGCCTAGTCGTGCCTTCCACTAATTCGTACCACCCTGATGCCAGCGTTACTGGCAAGGATCAGGAGACCGGCACAACCGGCATATAATGGGGCCCTCCGAGGGCAGTGTTTAATCTACTGAAATACTGAAACACTGAAATCTACCGAAATTTACTGAAAACTAAAATTAAAATACAAAATAAAATATGGTCAATGATGGAGGTAGACTGATTGCGTATTTTAAAACATTCAAAACATAATAGGCATCAACAAAATTTTGGAGAAAAAAAATGGGAATTTTTTTTTATTTTTTTTTTTTGGGGGGGGGGGGCTATTTGTAAAACGAACATCGTAATGACCTTGACTTTCCTTCATCGGCGCTCACTTGGTCCAAAACCGCACACAGAGGAACAGGCCCCGGGTTACCTTTTTAGGGTGTTTTCCAGTATTTAGGGTGTTTTCCGGTATTTAGGGTGTTTTCCGGTATTTAGTGTTTTCCGGTGTTTTCCGGTATTCAGTATAAAATGGTGCTTTCCGGTTGTTTTCCGGTGTTTTTCGGTTGTTTTCCAGTGTTTCCGGTGATTTCCGGTATATAGTACGGCCCCATCTCTTTAGAACTTTGTTAAAACATTGAAAGACCTTTTAAGGCTTCATTACTTTTCGTCTATAGTTCACTTATGGGGGGGGGGGTCTCGGTGGCTAAGTGGGTAAGACGCTGGCTCGCTAGCCTGGAGGTCGGGTGTTCGATACCTGCTTTGGGAAAGTTCATCAGGCCGGACAAGGATAGCTGTCTATTCGTTCGGATGGGACGAAACACCGAGGTTCCGTGTACACATTGGTGTGCACGTAAAAGAGTCCTATTAAACTGTTAAAAGTATATATATATTTACAGTTATAAGTATACTTAAAATACAGTGACCTATGTGGAATATCACATGGTTTGTTAACTAAAATGCATATGAATACAAGGCTTATGTAAGATTACATCAAACGTAATGTAGAAATACAACCATATTATGTCAGTTTACATTATGTGAACTGTATATTAACAGAATTGCCATTTGAATTATTATTTTTACAGCAAACTTTAAATTAACTGTCGAATAGTGACTACATCGGTTATTCCCTTCCCTCACTGTAAATTTACATGCTGTTTGTAAATCTAAATCTACCACTTAGATGTAAATTTACAAGTCAGTGTTTAAATACAGTCATTTTACTGGCAACTTTCTGCCAGTCGATCCCTGCATTGGTCGAGAAAGTTCATCCAGATTTTCCGGCGTGGTTTCCCCTTGTCAGTGATGCAGGACGGAGGGCCTGACAAGGACAGCTGTCTAGTCGTTCGGATGGGACGAAAAACCGAGGTCCCGTTTACACATTGGCGTGCACGTAAAAGATCCCTTGGCAGTTGGAATTCGATATAAGAGTATGCCGTAGAGAAACTGCCCGGGCAAAATTTCCCTCATAGCACACTGTATGGGCTTATGCCCGTCTTCATTAGCCCAGGTTAGGAGTAGAACAATAGGACGTTAAACCCCATTTCATTTCATTTCATTTCATTTCATTTCACTTTCTGCCAGTCAATTTACGGTAAAAATACACAAATATTATTTACAGTGTAAACCATTTTATAACAAAGCAATTATTTATTATTAGTAAAAATCTTTGACTGATTTTCTATTTCTACTTATATGTCTGTTTAAACCATTAAGGAACGGATATTCCCCATTAAAACACTCCGAAAACAATCGCCCGCGTATCAATTGCCCCACTTTGAAACCCTGGAACCATGACATTAGTCAAGTATAGAACTTAAGTAAATAGACCCGGAGATCAGATACAACTATAATCATATGTTTCTATGCTCGTAACGGTTAAATTGTTCGTTCAATCCTTTAAATCAACAAATAAAAGCGTTTATCTGAAACCAAAATAGTTAGCTAATCGAAATCGTTTACTCCCAAGAACTGAAGTAGAGATAATGAGTTACTCGAGTTTCGTATAGAGTATTGTGTAACGTTCAAGACACAAAAATCATAGTCATGAATGGACATTGATTTAATGTCTTAGTTCATTCACAAATCTCAGTTTCAGACTTCTACTCGTGTACCAGTGTTGTATAAACGAAATAATCGGCATCAAGTTCAACAACTCTTTAAAAGGATAAGTAATCTCTAAAGCAACTAAAAGAATGCCATACATGTCTGATTATCGATATTCTGAATTCATGTCGTCACTCATCGTAGACATGTAATAATAAAGAAATGCCGCCATCAGCTTATCTGGCCTTGGTTTATGATTAGATGATTCCAGTATAAAAAGCTATCATGTTTTAGTGTATAAATGATCATTTATATTCAACTATAAACATGTCGTATTTTGTCTTTAACACCCCCCTCGTTCCTACAGCGGAATTATTTACACAAATTCGAAGACCAGAAAGAAATAAACATTATCACCCAGACATGTAATACGCCCCGAAGGTCTTAACTTGCGCCATAATGTCTCAGCATATACTCAAAGATCTCAATTTTACTACCTGATTGAAAATTATCACGGACTGGAAGGGGATATTTATAATGAAATAAATCGATTTATCAAGGGGAAATAAGTCCCAAAAGGCCCTAACCCTAGGTCCACCATGTACACGGAAGCTTTAAACTCAGCTACAGTCGAGATAATTCCACAACAAGACAAAAATAGCTCAAGATATTATGGACATACTGTTTGAATGGCATTTAGTAATTGAACACATTAAAATAAACACCACAGTTCTATGGATAACAATTACTATATTTCTATAAAGCTACGTTTCAACAATGATTCTCTTGTCGTAATCTTGTGCTTGATAGCGACAAGAGAATCATTGTTGAAACGTAGCTTTATAGAAATATAGTAATTGTTATCCATAGAACTGTTGTGTTTATTTTAATATTATGGACAACCGAGCCTATATAAATCTAGGCATCATAGATATCCCATATAAAGCATTCCTTTATACCCATGGCCAGTTTATTTCATTATAAATATCCCCTTCCAGGCCGTAATAATAATGCATGAGGTGATATTTTACTGTGGTATCCGTAAAAAAAATTATAAAATACGATACTAGGGATGCCTCGGCTATAGGTTTTAAATATCTTAGAAATGTCACAGATCATTAATTAGCCATTAATTGGTGATTCTCGGGACCAATCGATATAGTCTGTCGATTTATTTCAATTTAATAATTATCGTACGTTTATAAACCAGTACCGTATCAAAAGTTCTACTGGATGACCGAGAGATTCATGTAATACTCGCCCAAAATAAACCCCAGAATGCATCGAATCGAATCTATTTTTCAAAATTTTCTGGACCCATACAGATGTTCTAATTGTTTCTCACAGTTTGGTCGAACAGGGGACATTCTGAAGATGAAAAATCTACAAATGTAGAGAGGTATATAGCTGGGCTGCAGTCACTAAAGTTCACACGCCAATCCGGGGCGCGATGCAACTCGGCGCTAAGCAGACAAAGCCAGTTTTAAAATATAATTGATTTTCTGTTTAAGTCTAGACCTAAATAAAATTGACACCGCCTCTTTAGCTCACTCGTTACATTTTAATTTGAGTTAATTGTATGTGTAAACTCACCATATGTGGGATATAATCAAACTGGAAGTTTTACAAATACAGGACGCAACATTTGTTTTCAAAAAACCACGTTTCACGATTCGTGAGACTGTCCTTCGTAGATATATTCATCTTCCATGTGCCATAATGAGTTTACGCCATACGGAAATTTCAAGATTTGTTCTGAACATTTTAATCAATCAGAGGACATTCTGAAGATGAAAAATCTTATGAATCTTGCGTAGTGGTATTTGAAATTAGAGAGAGAGAGAGAGAGGCAAAGCTCTTTTGAGAAAAAAAGAAAGAAAATGAAACATGTGTCCCAGTTATTATGGCATGATGAAAATGAGTTTAACCAATATTCTTAAATCTCTTTAATAAATATCTGTATTTTTATTTGCTACATTTGCTACGTAATAAACCGTTAAGAAAATGCTATTAAGATATTGCAATGTTTATTTGAAATAACAACATACACGGTGTGCAACCTACACATTCAACTTACGATATCTTCAAGTTTACTGATTGAAATTAATTAGGTTTCTATGAAGTTGATCAATTTCATCTGATATTAAATTAATTATGATTTCAAACAGGCACAAGCGTATACTATGTACTTGGAACCGGGCAAAACGTCATTGGTATCATCTTGGAATTGTGCCGTCAGACGAGTACACGACACGTAAGACAAGTTTGTATTTCCACGAACCACTACTTGGTGTGTATTGTGTTGTGTTTTTCTTAGTTATGGGGTGCAACTAACTCGCAGGTTGACCCTGTAGGACGAGGAAGTTGGGTTGGTGAGAGAGTCAACACTGCTTGATGAGTTTTCCGAAGCTGCTCCAATGTTCTTCAAATGTATCTTAGACTTAAAGATACATTATGGGAGATTAGATAAAGAGCTGGCAGTTCTCACTGTAATAGTTAAAAGCTAGATAATGTAAAGGGAATTTGCTGAAAACTTCAAATTGATCCACTCTGAACCGAGAATTTAACGATTGAATTTTCGGCCTAGCCTCGATCATCATTATTAGAGTCAGTACGATAAAAACATAGTCGCGATTATCCATTTCATGATTAAATCATGAATGAAAGTTGAGCAGCAAATCGGATCCTAATCCAGTAAATATTGCAGGCTAATTAATGTCTAATTAATAATTTAGATAACATTTCAAGCTTAAAGAAAGACCTGAAATAGGCAGATTTAGCTCTTGCATAATGTATGTTTAACCAGTTTTTCGTTATGAAATATTTACATCGCCCATTTTAACAATTCTAGACAATATTGATCATATTGAAGGTATTGTGTTTTGATTTAAAATATAATTCATATTAATGCCGTTCTTATTGCTCTATTACTGCACGTCTACACTTCGTAGGATTGTTTCAGCTCATTCTACATCTACATTCTCTTGCCACTGAGACTACCTTCAGTGACATATTATGGAAATATGGGATTTTACTATTCCAATAAAGAAAAATACATGTGATTCACTCTGGTTTTGTATTTTAACGAATCAGTGCTTCATTCTTCTACTGCTCAAAACAAATGCGGTGACTCGGCGATCATTGGCGACCATGGAGTGGAGACCATAGCACGATATCTGACGTTTCCATCACGCTTTCACCACGCTTATGGCGATCTTGGCGCTCTCTATGGGACCATTTTCCGTCGACATATTTCGAATCCCCGGTTGTACGTGACAAGGAGTAGGGTCGCCTGTCCAACCTCGTGGGGTTTTTCGGGTCCTCCGATTTCCTCCCACTGCTAAAGACCCTTACGCGCAAGCGAATTATTGAAATAAAATTAAACCATATGTTAGTCCCGAAATGACCTAGTTTGTGTCGAGTGGACGTTAAACCCCGTTTCTCTCACTCTCCCGTCGCCGTAACAGCGCAGTAAGGACCCCACCTTGGGCTGACGAGGGAATTACCGGGAAGTTGATAGTATACACGCTGCTTAAGGTTTATCCAGTTGACCAATAGGTTACTAGAGAGGAAGAACCAGGGGTGTTTATTATATCGACCTCTTGTGTATTGATACGATAACTCATTCTAAAACATTATTTTGTTAAGATTTGGCTCAGCAATTTTGATTCTTGTGTGCGAATTTCTTCAGCCATTCTCAGATTAGTGGTGTATCGATATCACTAAAATTGATTTTGAAGTGTTTCCAAAAGTCCCATTTATTTTCATCCGTCTGATTTGTAATCAGAACAATTGGATTTGTCTCAAAATTTCAAATTAGTAATAAAATCATGCTGTTGATTTGTTACAACACTTCATCAACCAATGTTTTAGTAAACGGAAATTCAAGTTGTTCAGCATAAATATTGGGGCCTGATTCGCAGAACGCTCGGGAAGATTCGCACGTCTCATTGTCACCAGACAGCGTGATTGGATTGGGAGATGACGCATGCTAGGTTTCTTGACCATAGTACGCCCATATACGTGTTTTGATCCAACAATTTCATTCAATAAACCTTTTGTCATTTTACTGCTGCCAAAATGTACCATTTCATACCTTAGACAGAAAAATTATATTTCATCTTCAGTTAAAAGCATCTCAAACAGACTTCAAATTAGTATAGAAGTGAACAATATGAAAGATATATTCTGGAGAAAAGTAAGAATGAAATAAATCTGTTTATATCCCCTGCACTTTAAAATATAGTTCAGAATTTTTTACACACATTGTGAACACTGCTTAACAGACGTTTTTCCCCCGCTACATTTCCATTGTCTTGCTTTTTTTAATGACAAATAAACGAAAGCTTTGATCATAATATTATTATTTCCTCGATTTCGAGTAGAATGCAAACAGCATTCAAAACAACTTTCTTATTCGAAAATCGGTTTCTTTATTGGCAAAATAATTAGAACAGTGGGTTCTAGGTATTAACAATAGGCTGACTCGACTCGTTGTTTTTCACAGGAAAAATAATTATCAGTTTGTTTGTATATCTTTTTAAGCGGAATATTCTATAAAGCGACAGCCATACAGCACAAGTACTTTAAACATAGCATTTGACGTCAAATAAAAAAAATAGCTCCCTTACGTCATGTCATCCGCCCCCAAGACGAACGCCTGTGTATACAGGACCCTGAATGTGCTGGTATAAAAAAGAACACACATAACACTATCGGTATCCAATCAGACTTCCACGTTGTGTACTTTTTTAAATAGATAAAACTTGGAGAACCTGTGTTGTTATAAAGACATTGCTTAGACGAAATACATAGAGGATATTTGTCGTTTTAGAGTGAATAACATATTTTATTTCATCGAGAAGCAAGAAAACTTATATTTTCACGAATGCGTAGCATGAGTGAAAATATAAACTTTTTCTTGCTTAGAGATGAAATAAATATGTTATTCACGACAAAACGACAAATGTTCTATTTATTTTATGATTTTACAATCATTTTAGGTAAAAACAACATGGACTACTTTGTCCAGTGGAATAACACTTTTATTTCACTGATAAAACGCGGTATTCCACTACTGATCATAAAATAAAGGAAACTACAACATGTATGATAGTTATATCTACAGTCTGAGTTAACAAGCCGAGAACTCGGGCCTATCGCCTGAAACGCTACATGTTGTCTCTGCCCCGGTCTTTTCGCCGAGGCGGATAATGGAACACCGGATGAGGATCTCCAAAACTTTAATCGCACACTTCTTTCTTATAAAGAGGATACGTGCATGGGTCATAAACTGTCCCCCGGGAAATTGGCCAGGTACCACCTTTACCCGATTGGTCACCTGTACAGAAGCTACCCTGGATTTAAACACAGTGGCCTAATATGGGAACTAAGGAGTCAGGAACTGATGAAGGGTCTCCATTTTTCTAGCATGGCAGACCATACGTGGATTAACACTTAACAGACTATGACGTCATTGACCCAATCTGATTAAAATACAGATCTATATTTCGTTTCGTTTTTTATACTTTCGATGGCCTACACTACATGAATATCTGACAAGTTGTACTGAAAGGTCGTGTCAGGGGTCGTACGATAGGCCTTTGACCCTATGACGTCAGACATTGATAAATCAATCAGCGTTGACGATTCTAGTAGTTTACTCACAGTTCTGTGCATGGCACGCCAAGAACTCGCGTAACAGACCGTTTCATTGGCTAATCCCTTACTTCACCCAAAACACCGGTAATATAACAACTCTTCCAGATCCTGGTGTAGTAAAGACAAGTAAAACGAAATTTTGAACTATAAAAAACGAAACAAAATAGGATCTGTGTTTTAATCAGATTGTCATTAACCGATTTTAATCTGCAGGGTATCTAATAAGCCCGAATCTAGCTGTTACCGACTTGAATATATTAAGCAGAACACCACTGAGAGAACTTAAATAACCTATATAGACATATAGTATTACATTGTCATGACCAAAGCTGCTAACAAAAGGTCAAGACTAATTTTGCATTAAAGTAAAAAGTAACTTTAAATCCAATTTTAGGTGAAATTGGTTGATTTGCACGCTTATCTTGGAACCGCTATCCTGGGCCCTCCCTTGAAAAATGCAAATCTAAGTCGGTTTACACCGGGCAGAGAATTAACAGCACGGGGAATGGGGTCCGTACAATGCCAATCCAGGCATTGGGGTAGAAGCTCCTTCATGCAATGTTTCTTAAAATTATCTCTTTAGCCCTGGAAAACAGTTTTATACCAATGTTGGCCGTCACTAAATGGTGTATCTTTAAATCAATTAACGGAAATATTTATTCATCCTTACAAAAGGACATATTTGGAATTTTTAGAACGGTAATAAAATATGTGTTATATAAATATAAATTGGCACCACCCGTTGTGCCATGTAGCAATTTATACTTAACTGACCACTCACTTGCCAAACGATTTTCCAGGGTGCCCCCCCCCCCCCAACGATTTTCCAGGGTGCCCCACACCTCTTGTCAGTGGTGCAGAGAAGAGGGCCTGGCAAGGACAGTGTCTAGTCGTTTGCAATAGGACGAAAATCCGAGGTCACGTGTATACATTGGTTTGTATGTAACTGAACAATTGACATTTGGAATTCAAGTTGGCTTTAGCGCCTCTGTCCGATCAAACTTTCCCCTCATAGCACACTACATTAACCCAGTCGATGTAGAAAAGTAGGAAGTTAAACCCCATTTCATTTCATTCTCTTTTACATTACACTCAAATATTTACCACATCGTCTTAACGCATTCCAATACTTAGAGGTTAGCTTCAATAATTGACAACCAAGACAATAATGTAGGGCTTACATTGTTTTATTAACATATCCATAGTAAGCACTCAAGCTGGATTTGTCACATTGTTTCATTTAATTTATATCAATTCAATAACAAAAGAAAATGAAACAAAAACATCCATTAATAGATCTACACTTTCATAATTCAAAGTTATTTATCTGAACATTTCATTCTTCTATACAATTCCATAGAATCAATAATTATTATTCATCTAAAGAAAATATTTTTCATACAAATTATTCATAAAGTATTTCGAAAGGACCCCTTGTACTAATAAATTTATTTTGTTTTGGCGACCAGCACGATTTTGTACTAACCAATCTGATCCATACCAGTTTCGTATCATATCGATTCTCAACTTCTGGCACCATGAACGTATTTCGCATGCGCCGTAAATTTAATATAAATGGGGATGGGAGTGTCTGTGGCGCCAATTAAAGTATTTTTCTAAAATGACGGTATGGCCAGTGCAATGCGCTATGTCACTGACATAATGTCAGTACTGTTTAAAATATCAATGTAATTACTCGCCACATTGCACAGCCGTCATTCCAGAAAAGTACCACATTACACATGGCCATCCGGTACTTAGAGTGCGTTTGATCGACCAATACCTGAATCTGGTGGGTTCCAGAATTTGCTCTATAGAGCTTTCGCAGACTAATTAAAATAGGGAAATAGATCTTAACCTACTAATTAAAATAGGACTTAACCTACTGCCGGGTTTGCTTGTTCTTCATGATTGTTTACATAATACAGTAAGATCTAAAAACACCTAACAACATTTAACAAAAAGATCTTATCTAGCCAATAAAGATAAAGAAGAAGTTGGATCTTCGTGTAGTTTTGACCAAGTAACCTGAAAACCGGAATAAAGGTCAAATTTTCCATCTTAACAATCATGAATCAAATTTTAGATTTGACCAGACAGATTGAATTTACAGCAAATCCAGATTACTTGCCAAACTCTAACCGTGTCCTGCTTCAACCCAGCGTAAACCCTTTAGAATATAATTGTAAACCGATAGATACAAAAATGGTTAAACTTGGATCTGAATGAGACACCACGTGAAGTTCTCAGATGGTACATATTGAGCATGCCAATTTCGATTTCGTGAAACAGGCCCCTGCGAAACAACGCACTTCATTATTTATGACATCGAATTGATTCATTCAGATTTTTCACAATTTAAGCAAAGGTTAGAATTCAAAATGATGAGAAAAAGATAATGGCCATAAAATATTCTGACACCGAACTAAAATTCTGCGAAAAAAACCTATATTAAATACATTTAATTTTAGAATCTAGTTAATTACATTGAAATCATGACAAAATATATTTGTTGCAGAAAATATAAATCGGCTACAACAGTTTATACCAGAGTAAAATAATATATTGTTTTTTTGGTTGGGTTTTTTTTTTTAAATACAGCAAGAAATAAAAATTGAAAATGGTCAACAAAACAATGGAATTTAATTTAGATGTTTAATCCTATGGAGTTTAATTAATGAATTTACATGGAATTAACAAATAAGTTGCTGTTATTACTTATTCTATTAACAAGGTAATTATATGTCGAACAGCAGAAAGTCATGCAACAATGCTTATTTGTAGAAGCTGGTGAAATACTTTCAATTAATTTTTTTTCATTTGTCCTAAATTATTCATGGAGTCGATTTTAATCAACGTGACTTCGATAAATCCTCCAGGATTTTAACACTAAATACATTTCTTAATTTTAGCATGTTTAATGAACACAAAATAAGTAAGACCGGCACGAACATGTCATTTTTTTCTGTCAAAGAGGCAATTCACTGAGAGTTAGTTAAACTGTCGCTGTTTGACTCGGTACCCAGCTTGGCTCAGTCGTTTGTATTTAGTTAGCTGTGTTCAAATGGAACATATTTTATCAAAGCCGATAATATTGATTTATCCTGTGGTTTCAAATTTTTTGGCAACTCGTTACTGAAATGTTTCAATAACACAATTATTTATTATTGCCTTTGTTATTTATTTATGTCCTATTTATTATTTTTCGTCTTGTTGAGTACTATATTGTATACCATAGTTTGGCCTAATATTTTACTCTCCACAAATGTCCAAGCTCAAGATACGGTACAGAGCCAAACTGAGTGTTATTTTACATAATGAGGATGCCTAAAAACAATTCAAGTTCACAAGTTTAAATCATTAATAGCTATCATACAGAGGTGTTAGTGTTCTTTAAGGGCACGTGACATATGCTACTTACGTTAAACACCTGAAATTTGGTTACTATGCAGATAACTGAGGTGGGGTCCTTCTACTGTAATTTTTTTGGTAAACGAACCAAGCTATTTAAAAAGATCGCGACGAGATTTCAACCAGCCTAACACAACCCAGTTACTTATTCGTTTCTGGTAATATACACAATCTGATTAAAACGCAGATCTTAATTCGTTTTGATTTCGTTTTATTGGTCTGTACTACCATGTAGTGGAGGCCATCGAAAGTATAAAACAAACGAAACGATTATAGATCTTTATTCTAATCCGGCTGACGGTAACCACGGGGGAAAAGAAACCTGTTCCTACCTACAGTATTTTGTATTAATACTGTTCAATTAGAGAATATTGACTGATACGTCATCGTTATTCAAATTTAAAACGATATTTTCATTAAAAAAAACACCTAAAGAGCAATAAATGAAAGCACTCCTTTGTACATTATTACTATTATCAATAATTGCAAGAAGAACGGAACATAATCTAAACACAAAACGCAAATTTTGAGTCCTGATAACTATTTCTTCATTAACCGCAATAGAAACGACAGTCTCAAATAGATATCATACTCTCATTTCACAATATTGTTTTACTGAAGTAGATTTGCTGACAATCTCTCGTGACGGAGTAAAAGCTGTCGTGGACTAACCATTGTCACTTGTAACCCTTATGTCAGTTAGTGTGGCATCTTTAACCCTTATGTGAGTTTGAGCAGCATCTTTAACCCTTGTGTCGAGAGATTGCGTTCCATTTCTTAAATTTTATATGTTAAACGTGTGGCATTAATGCGCAACATTTCCAGTGGTTATTTGTGCTGTACGCTTTCATTAACTAGCGCAGTATGTTCAGTTCACTAGCCAATCAAAAGGCAGTTAAAACAAAAAATTGTAAGGGTGCAATTGAGAGAATACAATTTACCCTTGTATTTTAAGAGTTATTTGGGGCTTGGAATATACTTATATCACACATGATATGAAAGCGTAAGGTATATACATGTAAGTAACTATGTTTGGTAATATATATATATATATATTGTTATTTATACCGATGAAAATGGCGGCATAACATGGAGTGTAGACTGTTTTTTTTATCTTTTTATAGACATTCTCACCTGAAATAAATAAAATTTAGTTGCTTCAAATTCTAAAAAAACGCATTACACATGAGCGTCGTAGGCTAAAGGTAAGCGTGGGGGTTGATGGCACCTCCGCCCGACAGCAAAACTAGCTAGATTTGGCGGGGTAAAAAAGACACTGTTGACAATAACGTCGCAACAACAATCCGGATTCTGAATGTCTTTCTTTATTATCACCCTTGCTCCGTGGAACACTTGCAGTACATTTTTCAAAATGGGCCAGGAAAAAAAAAAGGATTCCTTATCTTTACCATCCTTAAAGCAAGTTGTTTAATAATATTATAGACACTAAAGAATAACTGCACAACAAAACTAGGACAGAACAAACGATACGGTGGTATAATCTATAATAGATGTATATAGATGTATATTCCCATAAGATGTAACCCAATAAATCATTCGAATGTTCCTTAAATCACCAAAGGGTGTGTATATCGTTTTCCAAAACACGTAAAGGTTAATCCAGTGAACAGTTCTAGTCGTTCGGGTGGGACGAAAGACCGAGGTCCCGTGTGCACATTAACAATTAGACTTTGAAATAAGAGAAGGCCGTAGTGCCGCTGTCCGGGCAAACACTCCCTCATATCACACTATAGGCTATGCCGTAGCCCAGTCAGTGCAGAAAAGTATGACGTTAATTAAAACCCCATTTCTTTTCGAATAAAGTTTAATAACAGCACAGATTGAGTCACCGCGATCTCGTTAAACAGGTTGGACGTTGATCTTAATTAAAGATCGTCGATATAAAAGCTATTCCGTCATTATATAGATTAATATGTAAATAATTCTACTAACCTAGTACAGTGATTAGTTTCGTAATAGTCTGTCAATTGCCCTTCGTTTTCGTCCTGGACTGTGACCACTTCTCAAATATTCATACTGGTTGGCTGCGGCATCGAGTGATTCTGTTAGACACAATCCACCCAGTCGCACAGAACATGATCGTTTACTGTAACAAAAACAAACAAATAAAACCTTTATATTTGAAAAGAGATTGGACGCAACATTTATGCCGTCTATATACAAAAAAATGTAATCCCACGACTTTCTGGGACTAGAGCAGGAGCCCTGGGGGTTAACCTAGCTGAAAAGTGTACCAATTTTCTCCTATATGGTATCAATGTATGTATATCTGGTATCATCAGAATGTAAGTCTGCCGGGTTTCTGGTGGTGGATGTGGTATTCCACGCCCAAAATGCCATGATCCCCAACTAGGCTAGATTAGCTCAAAAGTGTACCACATGAAAATCGCACAGCAATGTACCGTACATCTTCAGGTATTACAAAAAACACTCTGACAGACATTTCTAGTGGTGGGGTACCCCTGACAGAGCTATGTAATTGCCAGATATTTGTAGTGATGGAGTATCCCTGACAAGAGTTATCTAATTTCCAGACCAAAGCTGACTAGATTAGCTCAAATCTGTACCACCTAAAACAGCTTTGGGGTTGTTCAGTACCACCACAGGAGTCATGCATGACCACTGGCAGACAGTTTGTGCGATGGGTTGCCCCTAACAGACACGCCCAAAATAACACGACCGCCAACAGTGTGCGGCACTGTTCCTGTGGTCCAAAAAATTAAAAGTTGTGCCAGGATGCGTAGATGGAAGATGCGATAAACTACGGTTGTAGGAACAATTTTATTTTTCAAAAACGCATTTTTAGCCCCATAAAATGTTTTTTGCCCAAAAATCAATTTCTTGCAATCGCAGTTTATCGCCTCTTCCATACGTGCTAGGTATTAGTATCCTACGCATCCTGGCTAAATATCTAATTTTTTAAAACACGGGAACAGTGCCAGCGAAGCTAGTCTAGTTGGGGGCGTGGCATTTTGGGGCGTGTCTGTTAGGGGTAACCCACCGCACAAACTGTCTGGCAGTGTTCATTGATGACTCCTGTAGTGGTACTGAACAACTCCAAAGCTGTTTTAGTTGATACAGATTTCAGCTAATCTAGCCTAGCTTTGGTCTAAATATTAGATAACTCTTGTCAGGGATACTCCATCACTACAAATGTCTGACAATTACATAGCTCTGTCAGGGGTACCCCACCACTAGAAATGTTTGTCAGTGTTTTTGTAATACCTGAAGATGTACGGTACACTGCAGTAAGATTTTCGTGTGGTACACTTTTGAGCTAATCTAGCCTAGTTGGGGATCATGGCATTTAGGGCGTGGAATACCACACCCACCACCAGAAACCCGACAGACTTACATTCTGATGATACCAGATATACATACATTGATACCATATAGGAGAAAATTGGCACACTTTTCAGCTAGGTTGACCCCCTGGGCTCCCGGTCTAGACGCATCCTGTTCTTAATATTATTCAATGCAACATCGCTTTTACGTCACCACCGTAATTTTACCATTTATAAAACACGACTCCCTTTAGGACCAATCCAATGAAATTTGAGCTCAATCAAATGGTATCTCAATCGTTTGACGATAGATACATTTAATTTGATCACAACTAACCCACACATTAGGATGCCCGACAAGGCTAATAGCAGTTGGCTCACTTAAAGGGCATATAGCTTGTCTGCGATATCACCCTTGATGGAAGTGGACGTAACGCTCCAGAAAGGAAATATATACTTCTATTCTTTTAACTTTAATATAGAAATGAAATAATATGGAATTGGGTTTAACGTCCTACTGTTCTGCTACGACTGGGCTAATGAAGACGGGAAATTTTGCCAGGACGGCGGCCCTACGACCTACTCTCATATCGAATTCCAACTGCCCAGGAATCTTTTACGTGCACGCCCATCTATACACGGGACCTCGGTTTTCCGTCCCATTCGAACGATTAGGGTGTGTTTTCTTAGTCCGTTACAAATGGCGCCCGAAACCACACGTTCGTAATCTTCAACAAATAGCCATCATTATCTATTTATCTATATAAATAAAATCAAAGATGTGCGTATGTATGTATGTATGTGTTTATGTTCGCCCATAACGCTTCGTCACCGCAATCCACACTACATAATACGCTCGTATGTGGTATCAAGTTAACCAATTTCGTTGCCCGCGCTCTACCCCCACATAATGTGGTATCAAATTAACCAACTAGACCCCGTTTTAGGTCATAGAATTTGGACCCCGGGCGAATGTGGACCCCACATGGAATTTGGGCCCCGGGCCCCGGACGAAGCTGGGTATCCAGCTGGTGGGTCTATGTTATGCTGATAGATCGAAATACTATATAGCTTTAAGGTTGTCCGGATTGCATATTCAAGAATCTATACATCGATGTTATTTGAATAACCAGACCGCCTTGATTTGATTCAAAAACAAAATTGGAAATGCTTTGAGACGTTTATTTGATTTGTGGGGTGACAATCTGTCTTTGTTGAAAGTGCTAGTGTTAAGATTAAACCGACTGTGTCTTCGGCTTATACAGGTCACAATTCTATGGAATAAGATTACTGCTTATTACTGATCGACGTTTCGACTAACTTAATATAAGTTAGGTCCCTTTAAGGTAAGTAGAAGGGTATCTCTGGTTGGTCAGCATTAACCAAGTATTGTTGTGTTCATGTTTATATTGTCTTGTTATATTTTCAAATTTTATCATTTCTTGGTAATGACTAAGAAAGCCTAGCCGAAAAGTCGCTCAGTAATAAGCAGTAATTGTATTCCATAGAATTGTGACCTGTATATTCCAGTTCAATCACTAAATGTCATTGAAACAATTTGTGTGTTCGGCTGTTGACACAGTAAGCCTAAAAGGAAGCTGAAATTAGTAAACGCATAGACTTCTACTTAGTCCCACCATGATCGAAATAGCACATCAGATCCACCCAATTGATGACATTATTTTGACCTACATCAAAGAAGATTAGCCTTCATTAGGAATATCACCACAATGAGGTTGATCATGATCTTACAAACGCAAACTGTGAAGCCGTTGGCATGTTTCTAGACAGACCTTCTATAAAATGTCTAAGGATAAATTCAGCATGGACACCTCTTATATTTGTTAAAATATCATGTTCTAGTGTCTTTCACACCTTGTTTTATGCACGAGGAAAATCGTGTGTATAATCTGTTCAAGGTCCAAGAACGTGCTCAATGAATTGATTATCAGTGACACAACACGACCGTGGGGTGTACATGGTTCTCGAGAAAGACCACCAAGTTACATACAAATAGAAGACTATTGATCAAACATGTTTAGCAATTGTAATTAATCTAAACTTATATAAAATATTTTTGATATTGAAAGATTATTGCTATGGAAGTTTATGTATCATTTTCGCTTCTCTTTTTACGTTCATCTACTCAAATAGTATATAAATACGGGGGTCATCGTGGTGATATTCCACTTTGTTTTTCACAGAAAACTGTTCAATCAAACCTAACAGTAAATTTAGGAGGCCCGCACCACACACAAGCAAAGTCCATAAGACAAACCAGCGGACAAGACACACAAACTACACAGACATTGCAAGCCATAAACAACAAACGTATCAAGTGAATGGATCGTGGTACGTCGTTGATTCTATCAAATCTGTAACATTAGGTCAGGAATATACCGACTTGCTGTTCTTGTCAATTCACTTCCAAATCCCCCATCATACATAATCAAGATTCGGATTATGGTAAATCAAAGAGACTTCAGTCCAGAATCCAATTTTCTTTTTAAAAAATCAGCTACATCGTTTGGACCAGATTTCAATACTGATCTCGAATTTTACCAATACAAGAATGCTATTGGTTTTTTATGCTTCATAATGGAAACAGATTGTCGTAGGAGGTCGACCTAATTAAAATCAGATTACATTTCGTTTATTTCTGGTTTTAACAATTTTCTGTCATCACGATGTTCTTCCATGAAGATTTCTGTTATATCAGACAATCGTCTAGTAAATGGTTATAATCTTGAAACCACTCAGAATCATTTCTTATACGATTTTCCCCATAACGCCCCCACCCCACGCCCTCCTTTAACGAATATAAACCACTCTCAAAAACTTATAACAATGGACATTCGATGAGGGGGCGGCAGACATGACCCCATTTGCCTAGCAAGCTTCTTCTTACTTCACCCGTAAAGTCAAAGTATGCTTCCACTAGAAATAAATGTTAATCTTAAATGTTACCTGGGTGTACTTGATTCGTCCAGTTGCTGGGCGGCAACCATATCCTGCAAGGTCATTAAAGCTTTTCTTTTATTCACTATATCTTCCAATACTCTGTAACAAACGGAAAACAAAATAAATAGGACTATTTAATATCTGTCTAGTCGTGCTTCAATATTAACTATATTTAATCATTTTAAATGCCATAACTTCGGCATCATATACTAACTAGTATTCAATGTCTTTGATTTAAAAGCATATAATTTCCTTTATTTTGTCTGATTTGTATTAAAATTAGAATAATTTGTAAAAGTTGCGGCATTGTTTTTATAATGATTTTACATTAATAGTAATTGTAGAGAACAGTTTTTGGTTTAATGTCTCGTCAACACAATATTTCCGCCATTTTAATTCAAATATATGGTAGGATTTTGTGTTGCTACGGTTTCATGTACAATGCCAGGCGGGTGAATTTTACCAGGTGCAGAGTTTCCGCCTACCCGTCTTTTACATGCCCTCCAATAAGGTTCACAGATGGATCTCGAATTATCACCGAATACGGACACAGTTTGAAGAATCCCGAAGGTTATATATATTTAAAATTAGAACGCTTTTTTCATTTCGTCCTTGTGGGTCTGAGTTTTTACACTGCAAGGTAAAATTGGGTCCGCCAATACATAACACAAGGAATATAAAAAGGCAGAAAACGAATTGAAAAACATTCTAAATCAGTTGGAACATATTATCGTATACCCATTTTGCTCATGCAAAAACACGCAATTAATCATTTTGACCATCTGATTGACTCTCTATCCTAGGTTATATTTTACGCTTTGGGTAGGATAAACTCTACATTTCCTGATTTTATACTTCAACTAGCGTGATAGATCTGATAAAATCTGTGAAGGTTATATTGCGTTAAGAGTAACCTATCGTTCTAGATTAAAGTTGTTGTCAATTGAGTATTCTTGTTTCTATTTCCTATCATTAACCAAATTACGAATTAACAAAAAAATAGTTCCTTCTTTCATATTATGCGCAATGAACCGGGGTATTTTTTTTATAATTAATTGGTTTTAAAAAAATTATTTGGTAGATTTTATGGTTAGTTGTTGTTTAAACCTTTCAAATGAAGTTGATTAGGAAAATCCAATTGTTTATGCTACATATTTATGTCATCAAAGAGATTAAAACAAATGTTATCGAATAGTTAACCTATAGCTTCTATAAATCCAAAGCCTTTTGACACGAATGTTTATAACGTGGCGGGTAGAGCAAAAAGGCGGGAATGTAGTACATGACTATTCCATTTAATCCGCCATTAATGAAATTACGACAATGGTAAATTAGTGAGCCTCATTCGATTCTTGCGCAGGAAGTTCAAACGGATGGACTTGATGGCGGGAGTAGAAAGTGTGTTGACTTAGTGGCGCTTTTGAAAACAAATGTACTGACCGCGTGTAAAAACAGCAGATAGTCAAATGCATCCAGCATACCGTGAACGGTGAATAGGCACCATATTATACGATATGTTTTTAATGGCGTCAGATTGTGTTGATATGTCGTCTGGTCTTGTTGACATTCCGTCTGTAGACGTTACATCGCCGTTAATAGATATTAAACTATGGTATCTAATCGGGTCATCGTCTTGTATCGTTTGCCACAGACAGAAATTACATTATTTTGTGATTGGTCAACAGTCATCAAACATATTTAGAACTTTGTCCATTAAATTTACTTTCACGTAATAGAACGATCAAGACATCTAAATTGAAAACAGTTATGTATCCCAGTGCTTAACATCATTACCTGTTAGATACACTGAGGACAGTTGGGCTGTTGGGGTCATAAATTTAGTCACTATTACTGCCTAGATCACTCCGCTTCATCTGGTCTGGCCCATTAATCGCATACATATTAGACCATTTTGTGGAACATTTCTCTTCCAGTCATAATAAGTTCTAATATCATTCACGAAAAGATATCTCCTCAGCATGAGAATTTACTCTATAATCCGATTTAAAAAATAAAATTTCAAGTTCATAGAATGCTATTTGTTGGGTTGTTTTGTTGTGGTAGAATTATATTCTATCTCGATCTATCTCATATATAAGCCAATATCAACTGTATGATCATGTGGGGACACATAAAGATAAATTGAAGCAAAAACATTTTCTGCTTAATCTTGCGAAGGTAAATTGGATCGTGCAGGGCTTGTCCAATCATTAATCGAAATAACACATCAGATCAAGCAAGGTAAATACTTTATTTTAACCTAAATCAATGATTCTTCACCTTAACGCGGTTCCTTCAGTCGCAAAATGGTATCCTTTCTATTGAATATGTAGAAACAATTTTACTGACCTTTCAATCTTTCTCTCCATTTCAGGTGACAGACTTGATCTTTTTCCTGGACTCAGACCATCACTTAACCATTCGTGTGATAGAAGTTTGTTATTTACCGAGGTTAATGTACAATGGTGACTGTTTATACCAAATGCGCAGGTTCGTTTTCTGCGGGAAAAATATAAGCATTGATAAGCAGAGTACCACCATAGATATTTTAGTTTAATTGCATTTCACATGAAAAGCGTTATATTTTCATGGTCATTACCATTAATAAAAAGTTTTAACTCTACTTACTATATACTTTATTTGCGGATGGTGGGTAAGGGGCGTTCGAATGATCTAAGGGGCGCACTTTAGATTATAACGTCTGTCACTGAGTCAAGTGACACGGTTTTGAGTCCCGGCTTGTATGTGTCCAAACTCGTGGGGCTTCTCCTGGTCCTTCGGTGTCCCCCCACTGCTAAAGACCGCTACGCTAAAGCAGCGAATTATTGAGTGGACGTTAACCCTCTACGTCCTAAGAAGAGGCTAACTGCAATGTTTATGTTGACAATGTGATAGAATTGACATGCTTTTGGCATAATATTATAATGTCAAGGTAGAATCGTGTGTTTCGTTCATACAGCAGGACAGAAACATCACCCAAATGCATTTCTTTCCATTGTAATAATGGTCAGCTCGTATATACAAAACAAATTATGGTTGTCGTTTTTGACAGAGTAAACCGAAGTCTCCGTGCCTATTTTTCTTCCGGGAAGTGACGTTAATTTATTACAACATTGTTATGTTTAATTATAAATGGAATTCAGTTCGATTATACCGATATCATTTATATCATATTTGTTCCTACACATTCTTGTATTTGATCTTGACTAATAATATTGTTTATTAAAGAAATATTCTCAATCTTACTTATTTCACAGAAGTCAATTTGTGACATATTTTAGCAACATTTACCGTAATAGTATTAAGGCAAAGTTTATATCTCTCCTTATTGACACCAAGGCGACTGGTGGGCGTATACTGCTTTTTATTTCATTATTTCGTCATAGATATATTGCTCGAGATAAGAGTTAAAATTACCACAATATCCATTTCATTACTTCTATTTAGTTCCTGATTTTTTAAAACCCAGATTAAAATGGAAACGTTAGCACTCGTCTCGAAAAACTGTGCTTTATTAGTTCTACTTTAATCAATTTAAAGATGCAATATGTAAGAGCTAAATCTACCTATTGTAGGTTTTTATTTTGGCTTCAAATGTTATGTAAATTATTATTTAGACATTTAATTCACATGGCAAGCCTATAATCAACTCTCTAGACCATCGGATGGCGAAAATTTAAACAGATTGAAATACGGTTGCCATTTAATGATTTAATTTAAAAATAGAGAAGCGAGGCTGAGTCTCGATTAACGTGTAACGTTGCTACGATAATAAGCAATTTGCGCTATATCTTCCAAGAACCATAACTTGGCTTAGAATGAAGTGATTTGAATACAATTTTCAATAAATTCATTTATCATTATCTATTTTTTTAACTATTTTTGCGAGAACGGCAGCTCTTTATCTAAATCTTACACAATACATCTTTAACAAACTAGGTATCAATGCGCGAAAGTTACCACGGTTATTCAAACTGTGGGCATTAGTTAACACATTATGGTTAAAACAAAAGGCATTGACTAGTGGATGCAAGGGCTCGAATTGAAGGTGTTCAATTAATCCTTGTATCTGGCAGATGATCATTATAAATGAGAAATGCTATCGGTGTATTAAAAAGAAATAGAATGAAAACATGAATCATAGCAAAGCCTGATTTTTGTTCAGAAATTTGTTTTTTACAAGTTTAACATTCGAAATTTACAAAAAAACGTGTTGCCAGAAGTTATACCCTTTTAAAGTGTTGAGTTCCTAGAGCAACACACATTTTTCTTCCCGGAGGATAAGCGTTTTGTGTGCTTAACTTTGCGCTTACCGAGTGCCATCGGCGAAAGGATACAATTCTTACTCGGACAAATAAATGGATAACCTTTCTAAAGGCAGTGTTCTGTTAAGTGCACTATGACACCAGATATATGCCGCAAAGTTGAAGCATATCATAAAGTTTTAGCAATAAATCAATTTTCTTCATAGCTCAGCTGTTTTATGTTCAAGAACAGCGCACATGACATCCAAACCTGAAATCGCACCATTAATTATATTAGGCCTATTAGAGATTTGACGTTTAAACGTTCGTTGGTATCGCTTTTCTCAAATGTCACCAGTGGCAATATTAATGTTAAATTGAATGCCTAGACCGGTATTTTTATAGCTTACACGAATCGGCTAGCTCTATTGCTACTAAGATTATCGGCTTAGACGTTAATCCCGCGTTGAAGAACAACTAATCAACACCAGCTTCTGAAAAAATAAATTGAGGCAACCAATTCATTGATTGGTCCGTCGGATGAAAGTATCCTAAAGCTCCTTCTAATAGCAGATATAATATAGGTAGAATTAACCATGTCCCTTGATTCAATTGACCCGTTTTAAAATGGCAAGTCAAGGCGAAAACTTGTTCTATATCACTGACGAGAGATGTACAAAACGTAGGAAAATCATGCGCACCAATTTAGTTACAAAGCACACAACATTACAGATGAACTTTGCGGGGGGGGGGGGTGCTATTGAAATTAGTTTAAACATCACTTCCGGTCTTTCCTTCTTATTCATGTCGTTTAATCAGGATATTCTCCAACATTTAGGTCAATTCTAGTACAGTCCGAATTAAAAAAATATATAAGACTTGCGTCATGAATGGAGGAGGAGAAACCAATTTAGTCGTCTTTCTGATTTGACTCTATCTTTCACGATGTATGAATATGAAATGAAGGTAATTATTCAGAACCAAAGGTTGCTATTCCCTTTGTGCTTGCTGATCGGGGTCAGTGTCTCTAATCATTCGCTAAACTCTTGCAGACAATTAACATCCTGTTGCCTGGCTTAAAAGAATTGGCAAACCTACACCCGGACTTAAACTACACAGTAATTTTTGATTTACCGATCCATGTCTTTCATAGGTTTTATTACTGATTGAGATTTAAAAGGACCTGGGGATTTGTCTGGCGGATAGATGAAGGAAACGGGCGCCGTATATTGAAGCGATTCGTCTATTCATCACGACGATGTGTAATTATTCTTCTCCCGAGGTTTTTATTAACTGACCATGACCAATGAGTGATAATTTAGACAATTCTCTTTGTATTGAAATCTCCAATTTCCACGTCATTCAACGCCATAAAGTAGGGAAAGTGGGTATAATTAGATGGACAAAGTCTACAAGCTATTGTAATACATGTCAAGAAATCGCCTATAAAGATCCACAGGGAACTCTAAGTAGAAGTTAAGACTCTCACTTAATGATTGATTATCTTATTTGAAATATAAATCCAATGGCAATCATCAGTTATGTCGTTTTATTGTATCATATCCAGATCGTGTTTAAGTGTTGTTTGAGTATTATTATAATTTACATAGTTCTTTATTCATAAAATATATTACAAATATGTATTTCTAGACAGTGCTTTTGTTCTTATCCAGAATATCTCTTGAATTTGTGACGGCCTACTTTTATTTCGAATTCCAACTGTCAAGGGTTCTTATACGTGCTCTACCCAAACGACTAGTCACATTGGCCGACTACATGTAGAACAGTGGCTGACTTTTATAACTACATTAGGAAGCCATGGTTGCTCTGTAAATAGGGCACTGACCGACTAACCAGGAACTCCCGGGGTCGATCCTTGTGTCGGTTCTCCCTTGTCAAGTTTTCTTGTAGTCGTTCGGATGGGACGAAAAACGAAGTCTAGTCTACACGTAAAACTGGTTAGTGAAATACACTACAAATGAACTTAAAGACAAAAGAGAAGCACAACGAACGAATTCAACAAAATCCAGCAATAATAAGTGTTATCCAGTCCGAAAAGTTACCCAGGTTGCCTTTCAGGTAGATCTCTACTGTTGTCAACGTATTGAGTCCACCCATCCTTGCTACCGTTGCCATGATTATATGACACGTCATATCAAACAAAGTCACGAAATTCCTGTTAACACGGATATGAAGTTAAATGATTGTTCCTGTAATTATTTATGATTGTTGATGATACGTGCCAATTAACACCGGGTATGACATCCGATTTTTTTTTTTTAAAAACCCAATAAATTAGCAAGGCGAAGAATCCTATTGAATTTCAATGCTTTCTGATAATAAATTCCGTTTGTAGTGTCCTTAATCCTAGGCGAAGAATCCTATTGAATTTCAATGCTTTCTGATAGAAATGTATATGCTAAGTTCAGATAAGATAAATAATGAAGTCTCTTGAATTCCACAATATCCGGTAATCACTTTTGGAGTTATGGCCCTTGCTCACTATGTAGGATTTTATTACCGGCTTAGCAACAACAACCGAGTTCCGACATTCTTGAAATACACATTGTTCCGATTAGTGGTTTGAAGAAGCCAGTGATATTTCACATACGACTTTTTATGAATTGTTTTCAGTTTTGAACACCGGGTCACAACAAACTCATATTTTTTTCGTTTACTTTCAATACGACCATTTGTTTTTTCACAAGTGTACACTGATCACTATCTAATATCAGAGCAGGTCGATTTTGATATTTCGTCTTTGATATCTGACAATTTATTGAATTGTTCATGGAAGAACAACCAAATTTCTGGTTTAATATTTAATATCAGAATAATGCGACGTCTTATTGACTATTTCTTTGTCATAAACTAAATTAATTTTTAATACTTCATGTCTTGACAATTTCATACCAAAACAAATATTCAATATTCTATGTCTTATTAAAAGGCATTATGCAAGGGCTAAATCTTGTCTATTGTTATATAAATTATTAAGTAGACATAATAAACGCTTGATGCCATCGGATGATTCCGATATTAAGTAGATTTAAATAGGTTTTGCGGTTACCGTAGCAATGACAATCGAGGCTAGATTATAATTGTATCGCGAACAGCTATGCTCATAGTAAGTTATTTGACTAAAATTTACAACATATTCCATTTTCATTATCTATTTTTTAACTATTATAGCGAGAACTGTCGGCTCTTAATCTTACCTAATGCCGCATTAACTCTAAATAAATGTGTGAATGTATATTTGATTGAGAATAATGAGAATGTCTTATAGATTACTTACTGAAATGTAGCTAAATCGCTATCTATACTATCAAGGGTTCTTTGTAATTGATCCACAGCTACTTTGGAAGTATCTCTTTTGTGGATTGATCTGAAATATATTATTATACACATTTCATATAGGGGAAACAGAACAATGTAAACTGGAACAACTTAACAAAACGTGGACAATTTCACTCTGGGTTCCTCGGTGGTTAGAGTACCTTGTCAGAACTATACGAAACAGCATTTTGATTGGTTAATAAATGTGAAGCGATTTCAGACTTTGCATAAAATCATAGATACGGCATTTTACAGCCTCGACTCTGGCACTTAATCTGTACGTAATTTTCTTCCCAAAAGTGTAATTGAGACATTTTGTATTTATCTTTATTTGCATAATTTTATGTACATTATAAAAAACATTTAAACCTGTTCAGATTTGTGGAAAAACAGTTTAGAGTTCTTATTCGTTATGACAGAAGACCACCTTTTTATAAAATGAACATTAAACATCAACAAGAACAAGATAACCTCTAAATGATTTGGTGACATCTTCATCGAGGAAATATAGGATGCTCGATTCACAGTCCAGAACGTCCCGAATTGACAGAATTGCAATCGAGTAACGCCAAATTCAGTTCTGTCACAGTTCTGTCAGTCCCGATAACGGAGGTGGTGTAAGTAGAATCGTGACGTAATTAAAAGGTTTCGGCTGCATGGTTGGTTGAGATATTTACTTATTCAGTCGACGCATGAGTTGTAACCCGAAATCCACCTTTTCACTCGATTGTCACTATTTTTGGGATTGAGAGAATTCAATTCCGGAATGTTCAATCGAGTACCCCCATTGTGAACACAAATAAGCACACTGATCCGCAGTGAATGTTCGCTAGGACGCGACAATCACTGATAAGGATGACATCGATGCGACTTAATAAGCCACAAAAATTTACTTTTTTCTTCCGACAAATTAAATTCTAAAACCTTTTTTTAATGTATTAGAAAAATAAATAAAGACGTTTGAAGTATTTGTAGGTAAATATTATTTCCTGCTTTAGTGTAAATGGGTATTAAAATGAGTAAAAGGCGCCATTCTGCTCGAATCAGTAACGTCTTATGTAAACAATGCACGCGCCATTGAGCCAATGATTGACGCCGTGTGATATGACGTCATGTGTTGAAGGCAGTCATCTTTTACAGAGATATTAGAAGACTTTTTAATACTCTGTGAACAGATTGACAAATAAGGCGCATTATTTTAATTAATTATCAACTTAAAATTACTTCAAAAAGAATTTCACATATGATTTTTTTAGTAGCAGAAGTTTAGAGAACTTAAAATCATTACGGGCAAAAACAATTTTAGGTAAGAATTTTTTAATAGCAAATGTTGAATTCCAATTTATGTCGTTTACAGGACAGATCTAGATGGCATATATGAAGTAAAGGTTTAAAAAAAACAAAAAAAAACAACATATCCTTTTCAAAATACCTGTAGGTTTTATGAATATAAGTAACCGAATCTAACTCGAGTAAATGTGTAGATTTCCTTTTAAATGGAATATAGGGTAGAATTACATTTGTTATTTGATTCAACTGACCAGCACTGTATTCGACTCTTAAGCATGTTATTGATTAACATCTTCAGTTGGTTATGGAATACTGATTGTGGGTTGATTGGTATTAACCAAGTAGTATATTTGGATATTTGGTTAGATAATACAGTGGGTACTCTGCAAGGCTTACCGGGGAATAATACATTCTCTAATGGGTTGTCATTTTAAGAATAACTGTATTTCATTCTCATTTGCAAACTATAGTTTGTTGAAATTATGATAGCATTTCCCCAAGTCGTCTGAATATTAACGTCTGTGCAAAAAAGTTGGACGTTAAACCCCATTTCATATCGTTTCATTTCTGAATATTAACAAAAATACATAATTAATTATATGGAACAGACAACGAATATACACCCACCTACAAGTTTTGGAAGGGTGACTCTCATTACAGATAAAATGTAGAGCAGAGCGTTGACAACGTTTCGGCAACCGGGATGTGTGCTAGGGTGGGCGGCGGGGGCGGGGAGTGTAATAACTCAGGGCCCGGTTTCTCGAAATCTTAACTAAAGATAAAATCCAAATTTTAGTAGATATTTCAATTTCGATTGGCTAAGCACTAAAATAAGTCTAATATGATCCATTCAAATTACTAAAATTTTGGATTTTATCTTAGTTAAAATTTCGTGAAACAGACCCCTGTTCTTCAATTCAGTGCAATAAAGTTTGTATAAAGGCTTCAAATTCTTACCTGTAGTCTGTTATACATGTAGCTATACTGATCAGTGTTAACAAAATGACTGCCGTCACATTTAAGTATGTTGAAGGGTTAATCATGGTTACCTAGTGTGTCTTTTACCTGAAGAATAGATGTGATATTAGCTATTTAGATCGACATTTTGTCTGCCAAAGTTACCTTCTGTATCCAGTTTATATTGCTTAAAAATGTACACATTCGTTCAGTGGGAAAATATAACAATGTCGAAATAGTAAGAGTAGGAGAAGTGCACTACACGCAAACAAAACCGATTAGACAAACCTGCGAACAAAAAAAACTAAACAGACATTGCATTAAATAAACAACAAACATCAAAACAGATGAATGTATCCGGGGGCTAACCGCAAGCGTCCATTGCGCTATAGTCCCGGGTCCATACAGACTTCACTTAAAATGAAAAACAAAACAATGATTTACAAGAAAGACGCAATTGAAATAAGGCGACCGGTCTTGGCGGTGGTCTTCTCCTGGATGGCGATAGTCTGCCACTTGATGTCATGAGTTAAAATGTCAAATAAGTAACAAAAATATGGGCGAAAAATCCAGAAAGAAATTCGGAAAAAGTTAAATATCAATAAGTAAAGTGTCTCCATTAGAAAACTCTTCAAAGAATTGCTATTATTTATAACGTGTGGGAGACTTTATTATAATATTCACGGCGACCATGGGTAATTCTGACGATTCCGTTGACATTATAAACATAAACATAAAAGGAAATCAAATCTCTCGGTAACATAGACTTTACAAATATACATTAGTCATCTGGCATCACGTAGGTCTAATTTCCAATTTCGCTGGATCATTGAAACTTGCAATTTGATCGGGTCATAAAGATGATCGCTGTCTTCGAGTAGGAAATCAGCGAAGATATGATCTTAAATTGAAGACACCGACATTGGGTCTTTTCAATCGATAGCAAATTTGCGACAATAAGACTATTTAATATACCGACGGGTCGACGGGTGCTCAACTCGCACCACCCACTATTAGAGAGATTTTGGAACAAATTTATGGTCGTCATCAAGGAATTGGTGATAAGTATAAGATGTCTGTGACGTCTATCATGGAGATTATTTTACGAATACTAACGTTTCTACTGTATATTCACATAATACGTTAGTTTAGCAAATTCATACTACTTTGTTACTTTGTATCATGATATTTGAATCTGAATTTCCATTAGGATGAATGGTACTATATGTAATAGATATATCTTAGTGGATATATAGACCAGTAAAAACAATCCACGCTCCTACACACAAAATAAAACCAAACAAACCACAGCTAAATGCCGCTCAAATAAGAAACCACGTAGAGATTCGGGGTTTCAATATAGATCTTAATCTGTAATTTAAATCAACGTACTTGCATTGCCGACGTACGCTGAACACAGAACTACATGTCTGTCTCAAAATAATGTGAATATTACGTTAACAAGACATCAAAACCCATTCCATATTTAACTGAGAATTAGTCCAGCAGATGTGAATGGTCTATGATAAAGTAATCATATTTGGTGGCCAGCAAATAATTCCAACCTAATCCTCAGTCTTAACAAATTTCCCGTCATGAATACCAACGAAAATAAAGACGATATTAGTGTTGAAATAATCCGGACTTAAGCGCAGACATATGACATGGCATTGATGACAATTCATTATAAGCATGGTTATATATTCTAACGGTACATGTATTATTACTTAGGGTTAATTAATTACAACCGGGAACATGCCAGATTTCATTTATTAAATAGCAACACGGGAAATGATGTACAGTAATCCAAACAGACAAATTTGAAGGGGATTGGACAGAGGCAATAGATTAGGCGGGAATGATTTTATTTAACCAATCGCAGTGCCTAAAATTAGACTTCAAAGATATCAGAGGAAGCATTTACAGGCCAACTGAAACAGGGCCGAATTAAGCTGTTCCCCTTGTTAAACTCTACCGTTACAAAATATAGTATATGTCCACTTTAATATTGTGACCCCTGGCTGCAGACCAGTCACCCCATCCCCTCAAATTACGCAAGGACGGAAAATCAAATTTTAATAGCCCTGCATTTTTAGTCAGACTCTCACCCGGATACCTTATGTGGGTAATGGTTAGTGACGACATTAACCAAAAGCAGAAATAACAGTTCATAGTTATCTTCACTTGCAACTAAACGAATTCTTTATTTTCAAAAGTTATTCTTTATTTTAGTTTTAAATAGGAAGTGACATAGGATTTGACTATTTCATAAGTTTATTATTATGTTTATCAAAATGTAACGGCTTCCTACTGGTACTTACTCTCTAAAAAATATCTCGAATGTCTTCAGTAATGTAAGTAATGACGAAACTTAAAGGTAATTAAAATATTGATTTCCTTCGCGTGGAGTTTTTAAACGCAAAAATGTAGACTACTTTAACAGTTACTTGCATTATTGATAAGAGAACAATTTATGATACACTGAACTCATTCAAGTTTTTGTCGTTTCTGGCCGCCATAAATGACACAAAGATTTTGAAATAAGTTTGTAACAAATAATAAAGACTTTTCATCAAAAATTAAACCAATAAAATTGGTTATTATTTATTATAATATATCCTTATTGATCTATATGTTTTATATTTCGGGACAAAATAAAAAGGTATAATTTTCAAGTTTTTAAATAAAACTTTGTATTAATTTAAGATAACTTACAAGTGAGATTAAAACCACAAACGTTCCCTCAAAAGAGACCAAAAGTAGTTGTATAGCGGCGTAAACTGCAGATTGCACTATCCTTACACTCTCTCTAAAACAGTCAAATCCCAATATAGTAGACGATAAACTTTAATATAATCGCTCCTTTCAGGCACAATTGATCACTGTATTTGTCTCGGTTCAATTCAACATTATTTAAGCTTTTGCTTTGATTATCTTCCACGGTTGTTTTAAGAGGAGGTTGGAATGAGGTAGGAAATTTTATCGTTGCTTAAGAAGTCTCAAATGAATCCAAATGTCACACCCAACTCAAAGGGTTTTGCTTTTCGCGATCTTGCTAATGTTTCGAATATAGAGTCGTAAATGTAGATATCCCTGAAATAATTGATATAATTTTCGCTCGTCCACGGTTGTTTCTCTCCTAAACTTGTTGTAAATAGGAATATGACAATAAAGCCAGTGATATCCCCACAAACATAAATAAATCAAGCACAACTTTACACCAAACTAAAAAGCGATTGGCACTTAATGATGACAATTTGTTGTCAATGGCGTAAATGGCTTGAACTATATAGAACCTGTTTCGCTATTTTGTCTTTGTCTTCCGCTATTTTTTAAGCAAGAAAAAATATTGTTTAGATTAAAATAAAGAAATGACTTGCGAGATAATCTGATGTGTTATTTCTATTAGTGTTTGGATAGGCCCTAGGCTATATTAGATTTTTCTTTCGAAAGACTAAACGGAAGTTTGCTAGTTTACTAGTTTTAGTTTAACTTTTAGCTTACTTTGTCGACAGTGGAACACTGACTTTATGGATAAACTTAAAATTTCCAAGGAAGATAGACTGCAATCACATAAAACAAATCAACATAGAATTAAATGAGGTCGCTAATTTAAGTTTGACACAAATAAGTGGTCTATATATAGCTCTTTTAAATACAGAGAATCGTAAGAACATGGTTTTCTCAAATATTGAGAAGCTACATCTCGTTTACCTATTACGCGGGTCGCCATTTTTGTCCAAATAGCATTTGTGGTAGTCATATCTCGAAACATCTGAATAAACAGAGTGACTAAATGGAATAGACATCTACTATCGCCTCGTGTCAACAATTTAGTATGACTTGACTATTCAAATAACAATATCAACATTACACATGACCAACAAATGTATTTATTTTAAGAGGTCTTCGTATTTCCAATCGTTCTGAGAAAAACAAATATTTTACACAATATAACGGATTCATCAAAAATGATTTTGCCAAAAAATATAACATACATTTTTTTATCCGATCTGATCAAAGTTGTTTTATTGTTTTAACAATTACGAACCAATATATTGAAGATCACCCTACACTGATATCCAAGACAACACACCCAATTGATATATTTTAACGTGAACTGGAAACTGTCAATAAATGTCCCTGTGGGATTAAATGAACTCCAGAGTCTTAAGATCAATATGTTGCATGTTAGAATAATGTTATTTAACAACTTAAATAAATACTATTAGGCTATATTCTATATAATGCTCAACTTTAATTCATTCTAATGTACATAAAATTGGATATAATTGGTTTGGGGGTTTTGTTTTTTGTTTTTTTGTTTTTTTGTTTTTTTTCATTAAGCCATTAGTTTTATTTCCTGAAAGAGAACTATTTGAAATGTAATATGAACCGACGAGTTTTGAGACGTCGAGTCTCCATCCGACTCGGAAATATTAAGTATGCTTGCCAATTACTTTTCTACATCTTGTCTGCATACGTTAATCCGCTAGTGATAACCACTACGACGCTATGGAGAATACTCGTTCTCTTGTTTTGGAGTGTTTGACCATGCAGCACAATTTGTGCCTTATACTATTATCTTCTTTTCTGTACCGTTAAAACACGAAGCCAAGTTCGTTGCTACAGTTTGTGATTGTGTGGGTCAGTCATCAAGACTATAAATTAACTAGAGATTATAGAGCAGAATGTTTTACTGCTGTTTTGGGAATTATTGTAGGAAGAATATATTACCGTATTCACCACGTCAATTAATACTTGTACATAGCTAGAACGATTGGGACGCCTTATACAAAATGCAATTGTTCTTTTACGTGCATGCGAATATCGGTACTCGTGACCGCGGTTTGTCTCGTACGACTTTTCCTTGGTGGAACCTACAGATAAGATTTGGAATTACGAGGAACTTTCCCGTCCAAAACCGGGGCATTCTAAATCAACAATGTCCAGACTATATCATGCTGTTAAAAACATGGTTATCTACAAATTTATAGATTTTCTCAAGTAAAAACAATTTCTAAAATTGGTCGGCTACCAAATTGTGATAATTTTTCTAAAATTTTCGCATCGCGTCTAATCTCACGGCTCATTGTTAGTATAGGGCGTGAAGTACTGTGTAGGATATTCAGAACCGGAAATGGCTTTAGAAATTCTTATTGTGATAACATACGCTTCATGGTCGCTATCGTGACCACCTTGGTGGGCATGAGCCACAGAACACATATTTTTAAAATTAGTCGAAAGGTAAACTATATCTTAATGACAAACGTCATCCAGTAAGTTACTTATTCTTCGTCTAGTTATGAACTCAGTAAGTTACTTATGTTACTTATTCTTCGTCTAGTTATGAACTCAGTAAGTTACTTATTCTTCGTCTAGTTATGAACTCTTAGTTACACAAATATATGCCAACCCTACTAATGATGACTGATGAAGATTTTGCCCCAAGCACCCAGTGATGATGTCTGAAAAAATCGTTCTGTGATAAAATAATTATTGGTCCATGGAACTGAATATTTTTCAGACGGACAGGGTTATGGAATTTTGCACTGTGGTATTTATACTTTTTAAAATAGTATTCGTACAGCATTGCTCGGGTTTCTCACTTTTGTAGCACGAAAACCATAGTATTTCATTTTGTGCGAATACCACAGTATTTGTTTTGAACGAATACGACAGAACGAAACCTTATTAACGTTTTGTCAATAATAAGAGGTACCAAGTGTTCCAGAAAGAGTAACCATACCATGCCCTGTGTATGAAACGGTAAAATGTATACAAAATACCCATGTATCAATAAGACTTCGCTGAATATACTATTGGCCAAAGGGACATTTGAAATACTATCTTAGATATCAGTTTAGTAAATATATCATTTATTTACATCAGGTATATAAACAACTACATAAATACAACAGGAACATAATATTAAACAGAAACTAAACTACCTCAGTAACATAAACAATAACATCAACACGGTTGTAGCTTGTAAAGGACATATGGGATGAATTACATTTTTAATTAGAACACAGAGTTGAAAAGTCGATATCATATATATTATCAAAAACCAGCTGGGATCAATAAGTTCTATGCACCTAAATGATCGTTTAATTTGATGAAAGTTATAGAGAGGTTTGTCACACATTCTATCGATGCCATTTATTAACCAAAACAGTATTATATTTGAGAAATGCCTTTTTAGAAATAAATTGAACGAAAAACACAAAGAGTTAATTCTCAGACACCATTTTACAAGCGGTCATGGGGAGATCACCTTCAGATCACATCTGTATGGTCAACTCCATTTACCTGTATTTAGATTACTGGAGACAAACTTAAAAACTATCTTTATTGCAGCTTATCCAGAATTGTTAAAGTCAATATTATTAAACTGTAATTAATGTTAATCTGTTGTTTAATCTTAAACATACATTATGCAAGAGCTAAATCTGCCTATTGCAGGTCTTTCTTTAGGCCTGAAATGGTTTCTAAATTATTAATTAGACATCAATTAACTTATCCAGGCCATAATCGACTCTCGGTGGCATCGGATTTCTCCGATATTAAACAGATTAGAATAGTTCAGCCATATTTTTATTTAACCTAAAAATGGAGGAGCGAGACTTAGCTTCGAACAACCAGTACGGTGGTTGAAATTATTGCACACGTCTCGTCAAACATTCAAAGACTAATATCTTCGCTCGCAATAGAGTAATTTGAATGAAATTTTCAAATTATTCATTTTACATTATCTATTTTCGAACTATTATAGCAAGAATGGCTAGAATTTTATTTAAATCTTACATAATGTATTTTTAACAACAAACAAGATTTATCTTTTCATTTATTTATCCACCTAACCAGTTACTTCAACATGAAGTAATTATACTAGAAACGTGCTTGTATATAGTATAATACACTAATTAAAAGAAGTTTAAGTCTTTTTAAGAGAAATATGATGATTAGTTACATATATAGCATGATATAATCTGATACTGTGTGTACTGTTACCTATATTTAATGCCATTAATAATGAATGTTATCAATATGAAATGTGAAGATGTTTTCAAGATGGCCAAGAATGTTGTAATATATTTCAAATAATGTTCACCTACACGATTTGTGCTGAGGGCCAACTAGAAGAAATATCAGGATCTTATTTCTAACATAAGGCGTGACTTCCGGATTGTGCCATTTCCGGTTTCGAGCGTAGTTTCGTATTTAAAATGTGACACAGTTAATACAAAATAAAATAAAACTAATGGCGACGGGATATTTTTAAATGTTCGACCGAGTGTCATGGTTTGACTCCATTCTTGGGTTCCTAGTGCTTTAAAGATCCATTATGTATGTCAACTGCATGTCTTTCTTTTGGCTTCAAAAGTTATATTAACTATTATTTAGACATGTATTCACATGAAAAGCCTATAAGACCATGGGATGGCGGAAATTTAAATGGATTAAAATACGGTGCTATTTGATGATTTAATTTAACCAGCGGTTGCCGGGCAAGATATGCCAAAATTTTGCAAGAGATGAACAGAGAACAACCTATTTGCGTACAAAGAGCAACCATTTTGTCAGGCAGTTTCGATCTGATACATTTAAACTGTTTTTTAAATCAGATAAAAATTGTGACCTCTAGACGTTCCACTAGCTAAAAAAAAACACGTGATTTTTCGTACAATCAGGAGCCATAATCCAGGAAGTTATTAAAAGGAACCGAAATCGTTGGGTTATACGCATACATTTCAAGCTTCCTCAAAATCGGATAAAAATTGTGACTTGTAGTGAGTTCACAAGCTTGGTGTTACATACTTTTAGACTCTTTGCGTACAAGGAGCGGCCATTTTGTCCGACAGTTTCGGTCGGATTTTTGCGAAATTCGAGCTCAACCCCCACTGAGGTGTAACGATGATACATTTAAACGGATTTTAAAATCGAATACAAATTGTGACTTGTTGAGAGTCCACAAGTTAAAAACGTGATTTTTCGAACAGCCAGGGCTCATAATCCAGGAAGTTGCGTTCGATGTGCGCAGTTATCAACAAAAACCAAGATCTTTGTGATATTAACATGAATTTAAATTTTCATCAAAATCGAATCAAAATTGTGACCCTAGAGGGTCCACAACCTTGATATGCCATACATTTACACTATTTGCATACGAGGGGCGGCCATTTTGTCCGGCAGTTTCTCTCCGATTTTCACGAAATTCGAACTCAACCATCATTATGGTTTAACTTTTATATTTTCGAACAGGTTTTTAAATCGGATAAAAATTTGATCTCTAGAGGGACTACAGGCTAAAAACGCCATTTTTGTACAATCAGGGGCCATAATCCAGGAAGTTACGATCCGATATGCGCGAATATCGAAAGGAGCCAAGATCTTTGGGTTATAAACATACATTTCAATTTCAAGTTTCATCCAAATCGGGTGAAAATTGTGACCTCTAGAATGTCCACATTGAAAACCTGAGATTTCGTACAATCAGGGGCCATAATCCATGAAGTTACGGTCCGATACATGCTAATTTCGAAAGGAACCGCGATTTCTAGGAGATAGACCTATATTTCAAGTTTCGTCAACTTGGATAAAAATTGCAATCTGACTAAAATACAGATCTATATTTCGTTTCGTTTTTCATACTTTCGATGGCCTGCACTACATGAAGATCTGGCCGGTTGTAGTAGAAGGTCGCGTCAGGGGTCATACGAGAGGCTTTTGACCCTATGACGTCAGACATTTCATTAAACAATCAGCGTTGATGTTTCTAGTGAGATACCCACGGTTCACGGGGCACCGCACGCCAAGAATTCGCCGTAACAGACCGTTTCATTGGCTAACCACTCACATAAACCAGGAAGCATGTTATATAACAACTCTTTCAGATCCTAGTGTAGTAAAGACAAGTAAAACCAAATTTTGAACTATAAAAAACGAAACGAAATAGGATCTGTGTTTTAATCAGATTGATAAAAATTGTGACATGTAGAGTGTCTACAAACAAATTGTGGACGTACGGACGTCCGGACGGACAGGGGCGACGACAATATACGTCCACATGTAAATATGGGCGTATAAAAATGGCGAAGTGAGGCCAAGTCTCGAATGACAAGTGTTGTTACGATAATAACAATCTATGCCACATCTTGTCAGAACATTAAACGGTGAAAGCTTCGTAAAGAATAAAATAATTTAAATGAAATTTTCAATATAATATTCATTTTGCATTGACAATTTTTGAACTATTATAGCAAGAACGGCCAGGTCAATATCTAAATCTTGCATAATACATCTTTAACCGCTAGACAATTACTGGAAATGTTGTTTAAATGACATTTATTAATTGACAATATAAATAAATAAACTATAATATGAAATCACAATTATTTAGCTTCTAATAGAGCGACGTTTCAACTAGGCTTCATCAGGCATCACATCAAATGTCACCGTAAAAAAGCTAAGTAATTGTTATAGTTTATTTATTTCTGCTACTAGAAAATCTGTTACCATTTCTAGGGAACCTGTTTCCATGCTTTATATACCCATCCAGGGCGTGCAAATATTGAAAGAAGCCTACTTACTTCTAAACATATAAATATATGTCTGTAGAAAATCCAAATAGCTCGACAAATCTTGCTTTGGTAGTCAATTAATATACTGCAACCCACGATTTAAATAATTTAAAACTTGAAAAACATAAAAAAACAAAAAACAAAAAAAACCCCGATACTTGGAAAACTGTCGAATAAAAAAGTATGAATGACTTCAGCGATATAACCACCACAAATGATTTCAAAATCTAACCTAACCAATTGTCCAATACAACCTCGTCGCTAATATAATTAACACCCTCAATAATTACGAACTATTTTTTTTTCTTTTTTCATTCCCTATTTTATTTTCAATTTTTAATTTTGAAAATAACTTCAGTTTTCAATTTTTGATTTTGTAGAATCTTTTGTTCAATTTTGTAGAATATTTTTTTCAATTTTGTAGAATATTTTTTTCAATTTTGTAATCTGTTATTTCCTGTTTTTATTTTTAATTTGTAAAATGATTTCTAATTTTGTAAAATAATTTCTAATTTTGTAAAATAATTTCTAATTTTGTAAAATAATTTCTAATTTTGTAAAATAATTTCTAATTTTGTAAAATAATTTTTAATTTTGTAAAATAATTTCTAATTTTGTAAAACAATTTCTAATTTTGTAAAATAATTTCTAATTTTGTAAAATAATTTCTAATTTTGTAAAATAATTTCTAATTTTGTAAAATAATTTCTATTTTTGTAAAATTTCTCTCATAGTACACTGTGTCGCGTATGCCCGCGGGTTGGCCCAGAAAGTTCATTGGTATTTTCCGGCGTGGTTTCCCCTTGTCAGTGGTGCAAGACGGAGGGCCTGACAAAAACAGCTATCTAGTCGTTTTGATGGGACGAAAGACCGACATCACGTGTAGGCCCACACGTTGGCGTGCGCGTAAAAGACCCCTTAGCAGTTGGAATTCGATAAAGAGTAGGTCGTAGCGTTGTTGTCCGGGCAAAATTCCGCTGAATAACAAATGGCGTATTAGCCCAGTCGCAGCAAAACAGTAGGACGTTAAACCCCATTTCATTTCATTCCCTAATCGCCATTTTGTTGATAACAGACGCTTGTATTTTAATACTTCTATTTGACCGCGGCTGCACACCTTTCAAATGCATTGTCTTTAAAGAAACTTGCGATTTGTCGCCAGTGTGATATCATGTTTTAGGTGTGGTGATGAATGTTTTCCGGTTCTTCAGAACGAAATTGCACACTACTTTTTACTTATATAGGCCTAAGTTTTGCCTGCTGTTCAATCTTTTTCAAATGGTCAGATAAATGATGTTGTTATAAATCTATAATTTTAATCAATTGTATGAATTAATTCATTATAATTCGTTGCGATATCTTCGTGGTTGTAGTTTTCTTTCTATTGTTTATTTCCGAATGAACAAACTGTCGTGATGTATCTGTCACCCGTGATTTCTCTTCGACCAAAACTAACGTTAAACTACGTGATTCTTAGTTCAACTTACTTTAACAATGGCCTTTATGAGCTCAGTAATAAATGACATTTCGGGGATTAATAATAAAATTGGCGACAAAAGAAAAGATTTTCAACCAGGGGCGACGAGCCAGAAGCACTGGAACGGCTGCCCCTATGCCCTTTTATTCCCGCAAAGTACATTTATAGACATGTGCAGAAAGGAGGATTATAACTTTAGAGACACTGCCAGCGTCCCCCTTGTCAGTATCCGTGTTCAAGAGCACATTTTCTTAGTGAGCTACCCAGTAAAGTCAGTGGCGAGTGTTCAAACACTGTAAGACTAAGCAAGACTTGAAGACCGGTAATAGTGTCGACACTGCATTTCCATCTCCAACAATCTGCTTTTCCACTGAAGTTGCACTTAGGCCTCCCGAAACAAACCATTTTAAAGATATGTTCCTTTGGTATTCGAGCTACTAACTAACTATAATCGATTTGAGAATGATACTATCCGAAAACGCCATTATTGTGGATTACGCGTCACTTCCTGTCATTTGAATCGATGACCAACATTTATCGACATGCTAATTAGGATGTGTGACATTTGACCGTGAATAGTAGGATTTTTATTTTATTAGCCTCATAATCGTTAATATAATTATTTTGTTTCGTAAATAAAATATGTTCACTTACGAAGACTTTTTTAAAGCTGCAACAGATTAGCGCCTTTTATTAAATAATTATATAAATACGTCTTTGAATTAGCATCATTAATTAAGTAAGTCGTTGACTTGACGTCTTAGAATTTTACAACAGGTGACCTAATTAAATACGTCTTTGAATAAAAAGAATTGTCTCCACAGACTGAGATATAAATTGAATCGATTAAATAAGCTTCATTTGTATAACATGTAATTGTTTGCGATATGACTTCGTTGGAAGCGGACATTGAATTTATAAAGCTATTTCACACACGCACACACTAAAGTTTTTGATAGAAATACAAATTGCTTGCTGTGGTGTTCCGTTCCACAAAGATTAACCATAACCTTTATCGGACACGACACCAGTCATTACTAATATCCAAATGAAGCGATGGATTGGACTTGGATTTCAGAAGCCGGGGATTACCGTGGACTCCCGTTTGGTTACCAGCTTAGTCGTTATAAAAAAAATATATTCCAAATACTGATTAGGACTGTAACACTCTTCCATTGCATAATGAAACATTTCAAGAATATTTTCAGTGGCGAATACAGAACACGCACATTTTGTGTGTCCTCTACATTTAATATGCTCTTAACACACAATCGACTGTGTAAACGTCATTAGATCGTAATAAGAATGGGTCGTGCGTTTACGAAGTATAGCCATATGTTGTTTTTATTAACTTATATTTATTTCACGTCTTTAATTTTCTGTAATCGATTGAAAAATATTTGATTTTATGTCGCTGTAATGTGTTAAATGATGTATGCAAATGGTGTGTGTAATCAATCTTATTTTGTTAAACTAATAAAATTTCATTGGCCTTCTGTTATATAGCTTCTTAAAGGTTGTATTCTAGTTTACTCACCACTCTGATAATATATCGTTCGGACTGTTGACTCAGCACTCTGATCCTGTACCATTCAGAGTGTTTACCCAGCAGCAGACAGTCACCCGTGGAGTAGTGCGCCGTTAAGATAACACCATGGTTTCCAGGGCGCTTCACTAAGTTGCGGTCATATTAGAACCGTCCACAAGAGAACGCGAGAAATGGGTTTTAATGTCCTACTTATCTGCACCTACTGGGCTAATGAAGACGGGCGTATTATACGCCATATAGTGTGCACTGATAGAAGTTTTGCCGGACCAGCAATTGATTTCCAACTGTCATAGGTTATTATACGTGTGCGCCAATGACGTGTACAGGGGTTCTCGGTTTTTCGTCCCATCCGTACGACTACAGCACTGGGCAACAAAACACAGACGAAACATTTTTGGTTGAAGTTTGAACAAAGGAAAACTATCGAAAACCCCGGTGGTTTGTTGTAAAAAGTAGACCTTGGAAAAAGCGTTAAATTCGAATCACACAAAGAAGACTATTCGAATCATAACCTTTTACCAAAGAAAACCTGGATGTCGTTCTTCAAACCGTACCATTGTTATCATGTCATAAAATATGATCGTTCCATCATACTGACATAGCATATGGGTAATAATACTTAATATAAAGACTACTAGACAAGTAGTAATATGATACTGGTTATCTTTGTCATTAATCCCATGATTGTTTGAATATAGAATTGTTGATCAATAAATCTACTTTCTAAATAGTCGCTAATCATTATTTTCAGTATAGTATATAGGGGTAACTATTGGACAGTCATGAGGTAATCGAACTAAATGTATAGACTATGAACTATCAAATGCAGATATATAAGAATGACGCACTCGGATTCTCAGTAACAGGCAATTGTTGGGCTATGATAATTAAAGTACTGGGATACAATGTAGTATCAAGTGCAGGATTAGTAAAGAACTGATAAGAAAGTGTAGGGTTATGAGAATTGAAGTCATTTGATTTTTAGTACTGGCTAGGAAATATCAAATATAGGGTTCCTATGGAATAGCAAGAGTCAAATGTGGTGTTACTAGAATCAAAGGTTGTGGCTAGGATATAAAGTATAAACAGTCGGTTTACTATAATCAAAGTACCGATACTAAAAAGTATAAAGTGCAGGTTTACTAGCAGCATCGAAGCACTGACACTTGGAAGTATAAAGTGCAGGGTTATGAGAAATTAAGGTCATTTGATTTTACAACATCAAGAATTGACAGAAGCGGATCCAGATTACCACAATGAATATCACTCGATTGGTACTCGGTAAATTCTTCCAACATGTTTGGGGTAATTGTTTTAATTACCGACAGTCAGTCAATTCAGTTGTAATGCATCTTGATCGTGGAATCATCTATATAAACCAAGGTCATTCTTGATTCAGCTAATTATAACGTCTCTAATATTTCAGTCATATGATCTTAAAAGATTTTCGCTCACAACATGAAATTTATTTGCCTATTCCAGTGAATGGCATTTTAACATACCGGATCCGACCCCGAATACAGAAAGATCAAATCTAGGAGGATATCGATAACGTAGAAAATATTTATATTGGAGGATTACTTTGACCTTTTGCATACAATCAAATAATAACACCCCAGATGCTACGACATAGTCAAATCACGTTCATTGATGAATATTATTGTTTTTACCATTCGGCAAAGATCTCTTTAAGCTAGACTTTCATTTTCAACATAACGAAATTAATGTTCTAAATAAAAGTGACAGCTATTGTATTTTCTTACTACGTTATTAATCAACATCTGTTAAAATTTCATTCTCATTTCCGTAAATAGGAATTTAAAATAGGTTTAAGATAATTTTCGGTTGAAAGAAATTGAATAGAAATTAGCGTTTTTTTAGAAGCTTTGTAAGAATTACCATTTTTTGTTAAGTTTCTGTACTTTTTATTGAAGTGTGCTGCCAAATTTATTTCATCACATTTGAAAACATGTTATCGCCTCGGTAAAACACAAATTACTGTGAAGAGTCCCTTAATTCAACTGAGTTTAAAGTAGCAATATTTTTTATCAATTAACCAAACAAATCGTGTCCTATCTTTGTCGCTGTGGAAGTCCTGTGATCAATCCCGGTGCAGAGAGTTCATCGGGATTTACCGGTGTGATTTCCCCATGTGAGGCACTCGGTGTTGTAGCCAGTATTGCGTTGACATTCATTGTGGGGTGGGATTGTGGATGGAGCCACATTGTTTAGATCCGCTACTGTCGGTCACCCCACCATCTTAACATTCATTATATTTTTCAGTGGATATAAAGATGATTTTCAGTTATTTTGAAAAAAAAAGTCAAAACTACATTATTCCAATGGCAATGTCGAGTGGTTAATCGTCGATCAGCCATCACCATGTCATGCTCCTGGGTAATGTTTTCTTGAATGGTTGCTGTTGATGACCTTCCGAGACGCGCGTCATTGTCAAGACTCTTAGTCATACTAAACTTAGGTTGCCTGTCTAGAGTTAGCTCCACTTGAGCACAGCCACTAAGCTAGTTGACCGACATGTGAAAGACCTGTACAAAGTCAATGGTTTCCATTTATTTTTCTATAGTTCCCTTCGAGGTGTACACACTTTTGCCTAGAATGTTGCAAGGCCGAAAAATGTCATTCATGGCTGACATGACGTCATCATTACTATGAAAATGACGACCGGCTAGTTCCTTTTTCATTTTTTGAAACAAATCTCATCCATTGTTACGAATTTGGTCAAAAGATTATCAGAACCGGCTTCAAAACCGCACAGACTGTCACGGAACGTCTGGAATCTGACACGTTTCTGATCCGCAGTCGAGAGATTTGGCACTCATCTTGCAGAAACTGTTGTTATTCCTAACTCGTTGACGATACTATGCCCAACCCTCACATTCACATGCCATGTACCCGGGTAATGTTTTCTAGAATGCCATTTGACCCAAATCCCTAACTGGTCCAAGCATTTTAACTCAATTTCGCACAATTCCGGGCAGTTGCTGCAATAGAAATGCCGACCACGGTTTATGGTCGGTCTAGACATATATTATCACAAATACCAGTCAGAAATCCGTACCCAAATGGGTCAAATTGGCAAAAATTCGAAGTACCAACTTTTATCCATATATCATAATATGATGGAACCTGGTATCAAAATATATCCTTTCGGGGAAACTGAATCCATTTCCATACACATTTTGGTGATTAGTTATACCGCGGAGTCAATATTCGGAAACAATTTCAGATGGCTGAAAATTTCGAATTTTACAAAATGAACACATTTGGTATCAAAATATTCTCATTTCGGTAATTAATTGATTCCCCTGGGTCAAAATATGTGGAAATCCCATTGGGGGATTAAGAGTAATCGAGTCTGCCCATTCATCAAGCATCAACTAAATTTCAATTCGACTCTCTGGTCAACCACTGCTCACTGGCATGACGAAAGGCGCCTCTCTCAGCTCTCCGTGGACGCACCGTCGCGAGCGTGTCCGATTTCGAGCACCAACCTCAAAAATTGAGTCAAGATGGCCAAACCTATTGGGGCACACAGTGAATTTATTTCACAAAATGATTCAAAGGATGAGACACGGATGGATCCCGGTATGCAGTGAACCATTTGATAATGAATTGCCCACCGCCATTCCGAAGATGACGGAAATATAACGGGTATTGGAGGCCAACAATAATGAGCCGATTAATGAGCGGATATAACAATTTCAATGGCAGAAAATTTAGGACAGAATAAAACATCGTGTAAAGTCATGACTAAGTTCGACAATGCGCCAAGTGCGTGCTAGGGCCTCCGAATGACGGTAGGCAGACCAAAGTTAGGGCACTTTAGGAGAGGGGGCAGGATGGGGAAAGTTTAAGTTCTGTGGCACAAGGTAGAATCTTTTAAGTCCTAAAGATCTTAACACGAACATAATTTGCCGCAATCAAGAACTAAACGACCTGTGAGTAACGAAAAAAATAGTATCAATAGCGACTGGTATTCCTTACAAAGGGTGCCTGCCTAATGAGGGGAGGGGTATGGGGGTAGAATTGAAATTAGACTGCCAACCCCAAGAACGAGAGGACGACCAAGATGCACTTTGAGTCAGGCCAAGGAAGTTACTGGTGACAGATTAAATGTCAATAGAGTTCGTGGTGACGGTTAGCGTATTGGCCTTGAGTATGCTAACCGGCAAAAACGTTCCCGTCGCCCGTGTTGCAGGTTTCCTATATTCATTTAGATAAATAGATAAAACTAAGACAAATTAATTGATTCTGAATATTATGGAAATATTAATCCGGCTGTGAAATCTATTCTGGAAGTCATCCTTGGAAATCATGGTCTGATTGAACTTGTGTTGGGTCCCTATATCATCATGAAAACCGGACATATTCTGTACGTACATTGGGTGCGATTGGTTTGTAGTATCCCTGGATTTGGCTGGAATGACGGGAGGACACAGAAAAGGGGGCACAATGTTTTCATTAGGCTTGACATTTCCTTGTGTATTTAAGGTAACTGTCGAAATTCGAGTGCGCATTTTCGAACGGGAGGGCTCATAGTCACCCCGCTTCCTCCCCTATACCCTGGTAGGAAATCCCATCGGATTCGAGCGTTATCAACCATTTCCAGTTTCTTTTGTTTTTGCATTTATGAGGGCAGGGTAGGCGATTCACTACCTGCCCGTCACGTCTCTGCAATGGGATGTCTTTTTCGCTTAGGTTACACAGAGTGATGAACAATTTCAATGCTAGAGGCTTTACAAATATGCTAGGTGAGCAAGTACTTACTGAGTGGCATGTATATAGGAACACCAGCCTCATTGTTAATTTGTAAAATAAATCTAGATTAATGTCCAGTCATCAATTGTCCTGTCTTAGCATGACCAAAATATAGTTGTTGTAACAGCGGTCACCGATTATATCTGGTGTAATGGACCGTCTGCTGGTCTTTCTTACAGACAACGGTCTGCAAAAAGGAATTTTGGCACCACGGACCGTCTAGACCTTGATAGGGCCTACAGGCTCCTCCGCTTCCATAGAATTACAAAACTGTAATTCCTAATCGAAAATCTAAATCCCTAACTGGAATTTCTCTTTATATTGACACAGAGGAATCACATAATCACTAAAACAAGGATTCGACTACCTCTGAAACGTATATTTTGACACCAAACTTGATCCTTATGTGCGGGGGGGGGGGGATCTTGAATAACCCATCATATTGACGCAGTGATAACACCTATCACAAAAGCGTGTATGGGAATGAATTGATAGAAAAAAAAAAGGATTTTGGTCAAATGACAGCCATTTTTTTTAGACGTCATATTTAGACCCTTTTTGTTAGCTCAATTACAGCCAACTACAGCAAACAACCATGAAACGTCTTCTTCCAATTTTTGGGAAGTTGGCCCATTTATTTCATACTTTGACCCTACTAACATGTAACCATATATACATATATATATATATATATATATATATTACATAATCCGCAGAGTTTTAAATTTCAAAATTTTAAATCATAACTGAGAGTAAGGGTTTTTTTTTTTACATCGTCAAAAAAATTGGAATATCAAAGTTGGATTAAATAATTTAAAGAAATGACACGTCAGCACCAACAGTGCTTAGTAACGTCAATCAATATGGTGTCTATAAGTAACAAACACAAATTTTGTCATAAGGTCAAATTAATACTAGCCTATAAAGATCCAGCATAGACCAAAGACTGAATATATCTTAAACTATATCTCAAATTTAGGCGATAGTCTTAAACAAATGTGCCCAAAAAATCGGCAAAAGACAGGGCTACCCATACCCAATCTTCCCACAAAAGAAAAGGGGTAAGCGGTATAAAACTCATAACTCGGCGTTTCTACTCTTTTTGTCACTAAATCGTATGGATTTATTGAACCGTATGAATTATTATTATTCGCCCTCGTGTTGTTTAAATAATGACGACCTTGTCGTTCCATTTTTTTCATCCTGCTACTTTGCCCATTTTTGCACTCCTATCGCCATGTTTTCCCCCGTTTAGCATTCCTATCGCCATTTTTTTCTTCGTAGCCCCCTTAGATCCTCTCATCACTCACTTTAGGAAATGCTGGTCTAGAATATTCCTACGCTTCGGTAATGACAAAATGCATTCCAAGACTGATTTCATTAAGTATTTTAGTTAACTCTAAATGTTATCCAAGGCTTGCGTCGTTAATGGTTAGACAAATATTTATATCAACTCACATCGGAGCCAGTGCTTTATCTAACGTAAATATATTATTTAGTTTTTATCTTGCTGTTTAATTTATAAAAAAATTACCCTTTTTATTCCTTAATTGTGTATAATTTAGATAATGCAAATTCAATTAGATTTCATTAATTGATATTTCCTGTTTCGTTCTTTTTCTTTTTACCCAAAAACTGAAAACCTGTGGAAACTGTCACATTAAAAGTTAGCGGAGATTATAATATTCCTTCCTGTTGGAACGAATGTCCTTGAATCTGACAATTTAATCAAATCAAAAGAAAAATCAAATCAAACTCAAGTAGATATATTGAATGCATTTCAAGATATAAATGTCAAACAAATTTGACAGTGGAGTAGGTTAAACACATTAATCGCGAATTACAGTTTCATGTGAAGTTTAGTCTCTCTGTGTTCGCTGTAAGCCCCAAATTGCATAGAAATAAACTATCATTATTACAACCAATCGTTTAGTAGAAATATCAAATCATTTGAATAATTACTCGATATGCCCCTTTAGTCCATAAATTAAGTATAGGGAATCCACGATCTAGAAATACTTACCCGTGGGTGTGTCCAGTGACAGAGAGCGAGTCCCTTCCAATCCGTGAAGAAATGTTAAAATTTTAAGAGAGTGTTAGTAGTAAGACATGCATCATATATATGTAGAAATCTGATTTAGATTAGTGGGCGACTCAACACTTCAATTGTTCTGATGAAGTCAATCGAACACGCCTCGTTAGAAAACTCGGGTACACACAACTAATCAAGATTATATATTCTAATTTTATTACCTTTCCCCTTCTTCATAAATCAAGTTTATTAATACGACCATTGTTTCCAAATAAACACAAACGTATCGACGAACTAATTAAATGTAACTTGTGCACAAAGCTGAAACATATTCTAATCAAGCCGTATTACCATAAAGACAATATACAGCAAGATACAAAATGAATAAGAAACCCATTTCTCCGTTATATTTTAATTATATATTTTAAAAGTATATGATGATAAGTCTTTTTGAATAATAAAAAAAATAAACAGTTGATCTTAAATGGAAAAACATTACGTAAAATAATATCTAACCTTCTTCAGCTATTCGTGTAACTGTGGTTTTAAACACGACATGAAAATTCCAGAAGTTCGTATTCGCCGCTATCAAAAAAATAAACCCAATACATAATAAAACAAAACAGATACTAACCTTCTTAAGCGAGTCTTCGAATTAGTTTTCAAGCACAAAAAATAAAGTTCCTTAAAACGATGCTAAAATCATTGAATCATTAGTGAATGGTTGTATGAATCATAGTAGACTTCCAGCAAATTAAACTCGTTTCTATAAGTTTCTATTCTTATGGTCAATTGTACCGGTTTAGCACTTAATCGACAGACGTCGTCTGTTGTATTAAATTAGAAATCCGAAAGAAATGTAGTTTTCTTAACTCCCGAGGAAAAGTGTAAAAACAACCCGCTAAGCCAATGGTTGCGCAGAAGTACAAGAACTCTTTGGAACCACGCGGTAAATAAGACGGTAGATCATTATCGCCTCCTTTAAAAAGCGCGAAGAGCCGTGCGATTTTATCGACAAGGATAACGGTTTATGGCATACGGAAGATTAGAAGATTTAAGTGTTTATTGGAATATTGTAAATGCGGAGGTTGTTGGTTTAAACCTTAAGAATACCATAAGAGCAAGTGCTTCCAGTGGTAAACCATTTGTATAGAGGGTTTTGATGTAAGAGGCATAGATTCTTATCTAGATAACACAGATCGCCTAACGTGCAATTACCATTATCAATAGCATCTATTCGAACTATCTCAAAATCCTCACTTAAGAAAAATATGAATTCATTCTGTTAACAGTACAGATTTCTTAGCAATCAAAAAATTTTTTTAAAAAAATGTTATATAATTTGAACCTGCATTTTGAACGAGGAAGAGCAAGTCTCGAATTCAAAAATATCAATAAATGTTCAATGCAAAACATCGCCATTTTCTCCCTGATTAGGTACTTACACCATCTTAATTTTTTTAATAACACATTCAAGAATCCTACATGTTTAGTTCATTTAATTCGATTTTTCTAATTGTTGTATAGTGCTAATATAAAAACATGGTGATTTATTGCAGGCGTATACTGCGTTACTGGGGGTTTTTTGTTTTGTTTTTTTTTTTTTTTTTTTTTTTAATATTACCTCTGAATCAAGGGCAATTACTCTAAACATAACCAACAAACCACTGTCACATATCTTTGATGTCTAAATATGATGTCTTCGTTTTTACACAAATAAATCACAAAGACTATAATATACTATTCTATGTTTTATGGTGCCCTTCCCTGTATTATAAAGGTGCGACAGCCAGTCTCCAGTACAGATCCCGCAAAGAACTGTCTACTGAATTCCATTCCCGATTTCTCCGCTATGATATCATGAGAATTGTTTACCGTTCCTGTTTTGGTTGACTATAAATATTAAGAGGATATCAAAACAGTTCATCTCGAGCGTTATGGTGTTACTGACCGTGTGGGCTTCTTCCCTCATAGTGAACGGCCGACACAACCGAGTGAGGTTCGTCAAATTTAAAAAGGCCGTCAAATATTTTATGGGCCCTTTTTTTCTTGGGCCCTAGGCAGCTGCCCACAGTGCCTATGGGGTAATCCGCCTCTGCACTATCCGGCCTTTACAGTCTACGAGACACAACAAGCATGATAAATAATTTAAATTCGATACTAACAATAACATTTACATGCAATAACATTTACATGCAATAACATTTACATGCAATAACATTTAGCAATCACGATGTAAATCGGAAATATGAAAATATTGAGTAGGTAAAAAAATTACTTATAAAATATTAGTAATCAAAATGTCACCATATGTTGTTACGGTATTTTCTATGATAAAACATTTTTTAACAGTGGTAGCTGGGTGTTTACAAGGTGCGAGTTGCTCATTGGGGGACATAACTGGTGAGTGGGTGTCAACGTTAGGAAATGGGAGTTTATGGTGGTTGCGGCATGTACTTGCTGTATAGCAGTGAACATTATTAAGGCAAATTATGAAGTTCGTGAAATAAACAAATACTTAATTGAATCTACAATCAGTGTCTTAAATGTTTGTATAGTTCTAAAAGCAACAGCTTTGGCTCCCTCATCAATATTGGTGTCGCCATTTACAGAATCCTATAAAACTTTTTCCCACGATGTAATAATCGGTTTGACTCGTTTCGTGTAAACATTTTTTAATCAAAAATCTATTCATTATACAAATAACTAACAAAGTATTCTCTTAACTTCGTATTTAACCCCGGCACACCTTCCCGATGGATGTTACCTTCCAATCATGAGCATTTGGCTTCTCAAATCAAAATTCGTACTCTGGACTTGGATCTCCGATTAGGATCGACTTTGCTCTATTTTAATTTGTATGAAATCAGGTTTTGTGCCATTTAAGTCCAAACATATGATACATATAAATATATCAAAAATTAAATGGAATGGGGTTTAACGTCCTACTTTACTGTACCGATTGGACACATAGACAGTGTGCTACAAGGGTTTTTTCCCAAGCAGCAGCGATACGGCCACTCTTATTTCGAATTCCACCTGCCAGGCTGTTTTCCACGCCAACGTGTACACGGAACCTCAGTTTTTCATTCCTTGCCGGACCGTCCGCTCCCCGCCATTGACAATGAGAAACCAGGAAAACTTCCTAGAGCAACACCGGGGTCGAACCCCGGATCCCTTCCCTGGCTAGTGAGCCAGCACACTCACCATCTTCAATAGATGACTTGATCTCGCTTTAACTTCGTACATTTTATCAAACCCTTCACATAATACCCTGGGGGGTTGCATGGCTGAATGGTTAGCGTGCGCACGCTGTATCATAAAGTCTGTCATTGAGTCGACTGGCGTGGTTTCGAATCCCCGGTTGTACGTGACAAGGAGTAGGGGCGCCTGTCCAACCTCGTGGGTTTTCTCCGGGTCCTCCGGTTTCCTCCCACTGCTAAAGACCCCTATGCGCAAGCGAATTATTGAAATAAAATTAAACCATATGTTAGTCCCGAAATGACCTAGTTTGTGTCGAGTGGACGTTAAACCCCATTTCTCTCTCTCTCACATAATACCCTACATATTACTTCGTCATTAATTTAGACTAGCTATAAACCCAGCTGGGGACTTATCAGATTTCTCGATAGAAAATATCACTGCGAATACCAAGTCTCGTGCTTTCCAGCTAAAATGTATACCTGTGATAATCGAGTTGCAGGGTTCAAGATTCGTTCACGTGTCTGCGGTAAAGGGGGATAACGTTCCTATAAGTTCGGGAATGTCAGACTAATTAAGCAACGGCTAGATGTTTTAAAACTCGCGAATGTTGCTACCGCGGCTCCCAGTAAATAACAGTGGTTCTTAACCTACACGATAACACAAACTGGATGGGTTTTTTTTATGAATCTTGATGGCATTTAACACTTTCTGGATAGCAATCCATTAACTGAATACGAGTATTAGATTCTAGATGGTAAGCTCAGTTTCTTTCCTTCTTTCGTCACATCCGAATGACACCCGGTCCCTATACCCGATTTTTTTTTCTACTTTTGTATTTGTGGTTTTAAATAGATGACCCCCAATGTCCAATTAGCATACCTTTCAAGGGGTAATTATCACTTTTAATAAGAAAATGAATTTTTAATAAGATAAAATTCAAAATAACATTTAACTCGTCTAATTATCGAAAGATCGAACATTGACTTACTTAATGTGGGGTATTTTTCACAAGCGTTTGTTGAACTCGTTGACTACCACTAAACAAGTGGTACACCACATTGTATATTGAATATACATGAGCGATGACTTGGTTGATTTGTCTCGAAATGTACATGCCATAAATTTTGAACATCCTTAATGTCGTAGACAAATCGCGTCAAATCAAGAAAAAGAAATAAATAACGACTGGCGAAGGGGTTGTTATGTATCCTTGCAAACTATGGATTATTCATTGCGTATAATTCAGAAAGTAATCCAGCTTTAAACCTATCACGTTTATCTACAGCTACTAAAAACACTTGATTTATGTAGTTCTCTTTGTATTGGAAAACGTGAAAAATAACCAATTGCAACAATCTCTTCAAAACTCCCCTGCTAGCAGTAACAGAAAATAAATCCTTGATAACCTTTGCATATGGAATCACTTTTGGATTTCTTTGTCTAAATTGTGTAAATATGTTTTTTTAAACACATCCTAAACTAGATAAAAGAATTTTTTACAATCCCGCGGTGGAATAAAAAGAATTTTTCCCGATTATAAAATCAGCAAACAACTTGCAACAAAAGCTAAACAAGTCTTCAATTAATTTTAAAGAAGTGTGCAGCACGATGTTGAAATTAATCAAAAACACAACACTCGTGAACTTGTTTTACGTTGGCGGTAATAATTATTTAGCTGAATTATTTATGAAGACATTACCCTAAGAGTTGAAAGAAAGAAAGAAAGATGCTGAATAAAGACTAAAATTTTAATATACAACTAAAAAAGTGAACATTATGAGGAGCTAAATAAATAAAAAGAGTCCTTACAATACAATACAATACAATTACAATACAATAAACAAAGACTTGGGTCGCCTGTCCAACGTGGTGGGTTTTCTTAGGGTCCTCCGGTACCCTCCCACTGTTAAAGAACCCTAGGCGCGTGCTAATTATTGAAATAAAATTGAACCATATGTTATTCCCGGAATGACCTATTTTGTGTGGAGTGAACGTTAAAACTCTCTCCCCCTCCCTCTCTCTCTCTCTCTCTCTCTCGTCCGTGCTGTAAGCACGATACTGTCCGATTTAAAAACAGTTGCAAACTGTGTCCTTACCTGAGGGGTAGCCAGGTGGATAAGTAAGACTCTGGCCTGGAGGTCGCGGGTTTGATCCCGGTGTTGGCCGAGAAAGTTCATCGGGTTTTTCAGGCGTGGTTTCCCCATGTTAGTGGTGCATGACGCAGGGCCTGACAAGGACGTCTGTCTAGTGGTTTTGATGGGACGAAAACCCGAGGTCACGGGTACACATTGGCGTGCACGTAAAATATCCCTTGGCAGTTGGAAATCGATATAAGAGTAGGCCGTAGCGCCGCTGTTTGGGCAAAATTTCCCTCATTCCTTCTTTCACCGATTTTAAATCTCCCACTTTTTTATTTATGTCCGCTAGCAACGGTCTTCCTGTATTGCAGGCACAAATAAACCACAACACATATCAAAGCGAGGGCCTCTACCAGAATGCGAACACTGCCGTGTTCCCTCGACAGTAAAGTACATTTTGATTGAGTGGAAGCATCTCAAGGATTTTAGTTTGCATTTTTACGGTTGCCAGTTACTGCATCAATATAGAGACAAATTTTTATATTTTAATTGTATAAAATGTATCTTGATTTTGTGTTCATTTTTGCTATTTATATACACAAAATGTCTTATATTTATTTTTGAATTATGCGTATGTTATCTGTGATATTTGTTTTTATTTGTGTATTTAAAGATACATTCCAGGGTACAAACTGGGTGATTTGATGATATATTTGGACTAAAAACATATTCAAACTAATTTATCATAATTTTGCTTCAAATACTTCTCAAAACATTGTAATTGTCGGGGAATACCCTGGCTATAAAAAATCGACCAAAAGAGGTCATGTTTGTGTCACGTGATTTACCTCTCTCGGTACCTAGCAACGCAAGCGAAGTCGGAGGGGAATTCATTGCATACACAAGACGATGTTGTCTTTAATCGCTGACTATGTATTACAAATATCGAAGCCTAATTAAATTTTTGAATTATCCACTGCCCGCGTTTATCAAAATGTACATCAAGCGCTCAATCTCCGCGTGCAACCTTTGACGTCACGCGTGCAGACACTCCTAATCGTCGGGCTGTCGATTAGTGAAGCCCTTACATTTTTGTCCTGTATGCGCTCCATGAGTGTTTTTCAGGGAATCCAGTATTTTTCTATTAAGATTGGATATTTCTACTTTCCATATATACCAAAATTACCATACTTTTATTGGAAATAACCACCCGATAAATACTTTTCTGGGAACGCACCTTTAAATATATTAATGTGATAATGTTTAATTTGTCTCGTTAAATTCACCATGCTTGGCCCAAAATAGCCCGGATGGTGCCATAAACAACATTTCATTTCACTCTAAACAATTACTTCTTTGACTGCTGCCATTCTATAACTTGTGCGTATTTACCGTGGCGTTATATCTCATTTAAAAGTATGACAGTAAAAAACAAACATGTAGTGGCGGAGAGAAACGTGGTATAACGTCCACTCAATACCATGGACCTTATAATGTATTATAAGGTCCATGTCAATACACACACACTGTCATTTCGGGACTAACATATGGTATATAATTTGGATTCAATCGTATCTAAACGTGGTATAACGTCCACTCAATACCATGGACCTTATAATGTATTATAAGGTCCATGTCAATACACACACACTGTCATTTCGGGACTAACATATGGTATATAATTTGGATTCAATCGTATCTAAAACAGACCCATTTATTTGGTTCGAGGCAAATAAAGAAAGTAGACACCTTCTTAAATGGGTAGCAGAATACGTAGATTTACAAATCTTTATATCTATATAAATACTGAACGAAACTGAACCATTCGGGACTGATGTTCCTATTAGAGTTTCAAATTTTAAAACGTTGTTTGTCAGGGATTCTACTGCGCTAATATCACGTAATTGATCTTTAAGAAAACTCTGACATTTTCCAATTCTTTACTTCCTTGATTTCCCACCCGATTTGGAATAACAGCAAACAGCACATTGGGTGTCTGAAGCAGTACTTAACAACTGGGTGAAATTGAACATGTTTTCGTGTATAATAGGGTTCGATGATTTTCTTACGAAATTCGTGATAACGTGGACAGCTTAAAATAAAATTGAATTTATCGTTTATATTGTATAAGTGTGCATAATATTTCGCGAATTTAGTTTGTTCCATCCATTATGTGACGCCTCCCACTTGACTATGCATTATCCTTTATATTAGCCCTTGGCAACGGTTCTTCGTATTTTTCTTTTCTCAGATTAAACAAACCAACAATGTACAAAGTCGATTAATAAAGCTAATAATCCGCATACATCACGTTCCAACAACCGAGGCAATACCTTGCGGCCATATTGGAACCTCTTGATGACGACTGTCGCGCTTAGTAAGGTGATGGCAGTAAAAACAACTCTACCATAAACTGAGGTTATGTACATTATACGTAATAATAGTTTAAACATCTTATGTCAACGATGGACGAGGAGCAGAAAGCATTTTCAGGGTGTATTTTTTTATTTCTTGATAGATTACGGAAACTTGTTATTGTCCGAAGTGCTTCCGGGGTGCTGTAAAACAAACTTCTTAATGCCCTGTGCCACTATAGTCTGTTAACTAGGTCTTAATCAAAATACTGTACCAAAAGACATTTGCGTTTTATTAATTAAGCTGACCTCGGATGGGGTGATATTATGTAGGCTGGTGGATTTAAGTTGAATTTTGTTATTTGAAATTTTTTTTAGTCGAAATCTAGTTACAACTTTAATTGAAATTAAATTAATTACATTCTAAATCATGAATATTTCAAGACTTAATATTAAAATCTTTTATAAATAATAAACTACGGTTACCAGATAAAATTAATCAAGACGTCAATTGCATATATTTTATCTACAAAGTGAAAAGTTGTGACAACAAGATTAGCACCGTAATACCAAAATGAATTATGTTTTATACAGGACTAAAAGTATTGCAGCGATTAGATTATATCGAGGAAATCATTTAACATTCCAATTTAATTTAAAGCTTAATTCTGCATAACAATTGTTATTCGAAACCAGAAACCCATTCTTTTACTTTCACGGATTTACGGATAAAGGAGCCGACACAGATTTCACAGGGTAGCTCTTGATGAAATTGGGTTTTAAGTAAACAAATTTAACGTCAAAATGTGAACATATCTGGGATGTCCCCTTGTGAATTTTGAATTTGAACGCAATATTGATAAGAAATTGTATTATAACATACCAAATATTCCTCTCCAACGAACGTATCTTGCTGTATGAACAAATACCTAGGGGAAACAGGCATAATAAGCGACAATGTGATTGTCAAGTTAGAAATCACGTTATTATTATAAATTTTAATAATTAACGGCTTGTTCACATTAAAGATAATGTTTATTCAACCAGATAAAGAAAAATAAAAGATCCCCACTCAATTACATTTAATAATTAATAAAACATCAAAGGCATCAGTAAATCAAAAGAAAATGCAAATGCATTTCCATAGAAGTAAAGGCAATGGTAGTCTCGGTCACCCAGAACCTCCTAGTCTTCAACGCATGGGACTAGGTCCACTGTTAGGGTTAGGGTTGGGATTAGCACTAGCACTGTTTACATCTCGTGACATATGACGAAATATTGAGCTGGCCTTATCATTTAGTCCTAACCTAATAACCTATTATTCTCACATGTTGACAACACAAATATGATAGAGACTAAGTTAATGGCGATAATGTTTTAGTCAAACTGAAAACTGTAATTGTTCTATTGATTCTTTGAATTATTGTAAGAATTCTGGCAGAATAAAATGGCCACCTTTTTAGGACCAGGAACTGGCCCCAAACGCTAAGCATCTTGTTGTTGTTTCAGGGCCTACGCTCTTCGATTTTTGATATGAAGTCACAATTCCATAAATGGAAATGAAATGGAGATTAACGTACTACTACTGTTCTGCTGCGATCGGGCTAATGAAGACGGCCATACGCCATACAGTGTGCTATTAAGGAAATTTTGTCCGGACAGCGGCGCTACGGCCTACTCTTATGTCTGTTTAACTTTAAGTATGGTGGCTGTTAGCGGCCATTCAAATGAATCTAAATCGTCGCGTTGTGAAGAAGGCGACAAGTCGACAAGTCGACAAAATCAACCCACCAACACGACAAAATAACCCGACGATCGTCGCCTTCATTTCGTCGACTTGTCGGGTCAATTCTGTCGATTTGTCGGGTCAATTCTGACGACTTGTCGACTTGTCGCCTTCGACTTATTCACAACCCGACAAGTCGACATGTCGACAAAATACAATTATTTCGACTTGTCGTGCGGCGACTTGTCGTGCGGCGACTTGTCGCCTTGGAAGTCAAATCTAGCTTGCGCATTTGCTGATTGGATAACTTGCATGCGCACAGATTAACTTCCGAGGCGACAAGTTGCCGCACCACAAGTCGAAAGAATTGTATTTTGTCGACTTGTCGACTTGTCGGGTTGTGAATAAGTTGACACGACAAGTCGACAGAATTGACCCGACTAAGTCGACGAAATGAAGGCGACGATCGTCGGGTTATTTTGTCGTGTTGGCGGGTTGATTTTGAATGGGCCCGTATTCAAATGATATCACAAGTCTAAGATAGTCACTTAACTACTAGATTTCACTAAAATGAAGGATAAGTGGTATTCCACACTTTAGATCTAATGGCGTTAGATTCTAAATGTATGACTGGTTTGGGTGGCTCCCCATTAAAACCTTACACACCTTTTGAAACGCCTTTATCGGCTGGAATTAACGTATTTGCTCAAATCATAACAGATGGTGAAAACCCTTACGTTTTCCCCCCTTTTAATCTAATTCATCCATCTTAAATTTGTTGGAAGAACAATACATACATTGTATGGTTGTGGTGCCTGCATTATCTCCCACCCATGCATGGTTTCCAAAGTATGGCACGATTTTGCCATGAAGCTCATTTGTTGGCTTTTAAGGGGGACAAATCGGCTTTGTTATATCCTTTGAAGTCGGGATTCAAGCCAGACAAATTAGGTTTACCTTGGAATTTGTGGGTCGTTCGTTTCACACCCAAACCTAAAGAAAATGTAGCCAATTTAAAATTGTTTGTCTGTCCTCCATCTCATTTTCCGTTTGTCATTATTGGCGATTCGATCGTGTCTGTCTAAAACCATTTGTTACGGAAGGGAAGCTGCTGTGCATACCCGGTGCGAGAATTTCAGATATAATTCATAATTTACTGTGCATGTCTAAGTTTATTGCATGTAATATTCTTATAGTGCATGTTGGTATTAATGACATTAATAAACCTTTGAATGAATTCGATCATATGAAAAGCTTAAAAAGCGTTATACCTGTATTAAAAAGATGTCTTAAGGAAACTACTTTTATTTTTTCTGAGATATTGTATACAGAAATACAACATTTTAGAGCTCGTTCTGACTTTGTAAATGAGCATGTGTTAAGTTTGTCAGAAAGGGGTACTAGTCAGGCAGAACTATGGCTGAACCTGGAAATTGTATACAAAGTTTTTTTTATGATTGATTTTAGTAGCCTAGGATGTCCTCTTTCAGAATCTGCCGGGTGAACCTCGGTCACCCTTGAGCGTTTTGAGAAATTCAAGATGACGTCCAAGATGGCTGCCATTTCAAATAATCCCCAATAACTCCCAAAGTATTTAGTCTAGGCTGATAATTTTGGTGTCTAAGGAATACTCTGAAAGCATTCATTATGTTGTGGAGTTATTAGATGATAGTAAAATCCAAAATGGTGGCTAATATGGCACCTTAACCCTGTAGCGGCAATTGGGAGCGATTATTTCACCAAACCAAACTACATCTAGAGAGAAGCTATATATTTCAGGACATAGGCGCATAAGACGGATACGATGCCACCACATACATGGCTACCAGTGGTTCCAGGAAAGCATGGACCTCCCCTTGAAAAAGGGGTAAAAGCTGTTTTTTGAACATTTTCGAAAAAAAAAAACGAATTCTACCCGCAAAAGACGAAAATGACCTCCAAAAATAGATAATATTCAGTTTATCCCTTTAGTCGTGTTTCCGGCTGCAACCTGCGGCGACACAAGCGCAAAATACTGTACATTTTAAGCCGTCTCTAGTGCAGCTACAAGCTCGCGTACTACATGGATTGTCACTCTTGCATCCGCATCTGATGAACCGCATGACAAGTTGATTATAAACTGGAAGGGTGACCGGTTGTATTGCTTTCAATTTAGTGTCCTTCACCTAGCCATACAGTTCCGGATCAAGTTCAGGCGGATTACGATCTTCCAGTGAACGCCACACAATAGCTTGGTGATGAGCTATTTTTACATTCTACACAGTTTAGGTGGGCATGATGACGATACATTTCAAGTTTTGGATACCCATACCCTCCAGCGTGTTTCAGACACCGATTTGCTAGAGCTCTGCCCATAACACGCTGACATAAATGCAGTGGCTTGTGTAATCACCGATTCTATTGGAGAGTCTACTACCCCAAGGAGTGAGAGAGAATACAATCCAGCTTTTCCTCACACCGTAGCAGCATGCAACCGTGTCACATCCAATAAGGGCATGGGCTGACAGGATTTCAGTGATAATGGATGCTTGTTTCTCCATTGTTTTACCAATGTCAATAGTTGTTCGTTCCTTGATTGGTGATTCCATTGTATCCCGATTCTTTATGTTAACTGACTATGTGGTAGTAATGCACAAGAAGGACGAAGACATCGGTATCATCTGATATTACGGTTATGTCAGCTTGTTGATCACTTTGGGCACACATCATCACCTGCTGAACAACGATGTTGTCTGCTTCTTCATGTGTTGTTCGAAGATCTGACCTGGTTTTAACTACACCACCATTGCTAATCTCAATCGGGACAGCGTCCCCACCTATTACTACCAATTTATGGTTCCTGGTGTATTCATGATGGAATGACTCATCTTCAATTACACCCCCCCCCCCGGGTTCCCTTCAAATTTAATCTTTTTCCAAGGTATGTATGTATATATAAATGTGCTAGAAAATTATTTTTATATTTAAAAAGATCAAAGAACGTACTTTTAAGCGATTGCTGTAATTTGGTATTAAGACCCGGATTTTTACTTTAAATACCCCTATCCTCGTCATTTAATAGGGTTTGTACCACCCAAATTTGATCGTTTTTAAGATAAGCAAATATGAATGTGCCAGAAAATTATTTTTATATTTGAAGAGAGCAACGAACACGCTTTTCAGTGATATATAACACCATGACTGGTATTTCATATTAGGACCCGTATTTTTACATTGATTACATTGTACCACCAAAATTTGATCGTTTTTAAGGTAAGTAAATATGAATATGCCAGAAAACTATTTACATATTTGAAGAGAGCAATGAACAAGCTTTTCTTTGATATGTAACATCATGGCTGGAATTAGGTATTATGACCCGTATTTGAACTTTAAATACCCCTACCCCCCCCCACCCTCCATAATCATGTGCCAAATAATTATTTACATATACTTTCAAAAAAAGTAGGGGATATTGAAATGCAAATACCTATGCAGGTTGTAATATGATAAATAGTCATGGACTAGTATGTTCACAGATGAAAAACTTATCGCCCCAACAGAACCACTGAGCTGTATGTGCGACACGCAATAGCGCCATACACGTGGGGGGGGGGGTATTGTCAAATTTGACACTTCAAGGAAGGGTAGATGAAAACCGCCGCTTGCTGGTTTATCCTATCCATGTTTGCTTTCTTATCGGTTCTTGCATAAGATTTACTGTTTAGCGTATCTTTGCTTTAGTGTATTACGTTTAATTTGATCCGGAGACCTGTTCGTCAACCGACAACACTGCAAAAATTGACCGTGGCACTGCAAGAGGAGTGGGTCAGATTGACCCAAATCGTGATTGGACGGTTGATTAGGAGCATGCCACGACAAATTGCTGAATGTCTGAAGATTGGTGGAGCAATTACTTATTAAGACAAAAATCAAAAACCTCCATTTTCACTTTTGACAGTGTATCTCTTTGCGAGTGAAATGGGGCCGTCAGATAAGCCGCCCATATGAACTGTTTATGTTCATGTGTAGGCAATACATACACTGGTTACCTCTAATAAAAACAGCAGTGCATTTCCGCAGTTTTATATTGTTTCTGAATATCCCCTACCTTTTTTGAAGACTATATTTGAAGACAGCAATAAACAAGCTTTTCAGTGATATGTAACATAATGGCTTGAATTTCGTATTAAGACCCGTATTTTTACATTGAATACTCCCCCCCCCCCCACATTATCTTAGAGTTTAGTACCAACTTGCATCGTTTTTTAAAGTAAGTAAATATAAACCTGCAAGAAAATTATTTACATATTTACAAAGATCAATAAACAAGCTTTCCAGTGATATGTAACATCATGGCTGGAATTTCGTACTAAGATCCGTATTTTGACATTGAATACCTCTACCCCCTCATAATCATAGTAATAGAGTTTAGTACCACCCAAATTTAATCGCTTTTTAAGGAAGCTAAATATGAATGGGCCAGAAAATTATTTACATATTTAAAAAGACCCATGCTGTAACATCTAGCTTCTCTCTACATATAGTTTGGTTTGGTGAAATAATTGCTCCCAGTCGCCGCTAAAGGGTTAAGGGGCCATATTAGCCGCCATTTTTGGATTTTACTATCATCTAATCACTCCACAACATAATAAATGATTTCAGTGTATTCCTTGACTCAAAAAACATACGGTTAAACACCAAAATTATCACCCTAGACTCCCTATGGGAGTTATAGGGGATTATTTGAAATGGCGTCCTGGACGCCATCTTGAATTTCTCAAAACGCTCAAGGGTGACCGATTCTGAAAGAGGACACCCTGGGCTACTAAAATCAATCTTAAAAAAACTTTGTATACAATTCCCAGGTTCGCTCGAATTACTGGGTTTGGCGACCGGATACTGAGCTGTTGTGAAACATTCTAACATTTGTCAAACTGATTTATTTGACGGATTACATCTGAATAATCTCGGAGCTAGGAAATTTGCTGGAAATTTGGGTTTATATGCCTAAAAGTATCACTATTTTCTGCTGTGCGATGTTAATTTGTTATGGCATCTTTACAAGATTGTAATAAAATAAAATTGATATTTTGTAGTTTGGGTGTTTTCTTTTTTCAAGATCCGTTAATATTTTTGATGCAGGACGGGAGGGCCTGACAAAGACAGCTGTCTAGTCGTTCGGATGCAGGGACAGGTGTACACATGGGCGTGCACGTATAAGATCCCTAGACAGTTGGAATTCGATATAAGACTAACCGTAGTGCCACATTGATTTGTAAAGACTACGGGTTAAATGCCACTTTGGTTTGTAAAGACTATGCGTCAAATGCCATATTGTTTTGTAAAGACTATGTATGCTTTAAATGCAACATTAATATGTAAAGACTATGTATGCGTCAAATGTCACATTAATTTGTAAAGACTATGTATGCGTCAAATGCTTTATTAATTTGTATAATAACTGTGCACATGCGTCAAATACCGCATTAATTTGTAAAGACTGTGCATATGCGTCAAATACCGCATTTATTTGTAAAGACTATGTATGCGTCAAATACCGCATTAATTTGAAAAGACTATGTATGCGTTAAATGCTACAATAATTTGGAAAGACTATTTACACGTCTAATGCTAAATTATTTTGTAACGACTATTGTGATGCGTCAAATGCTACATTAATTAATTCGATTTGGTGCATTCTTCTGGGGACAAGTAACACGTGCTCAATAAGATAGATCTATTGAAAAAACGTATTTCCATTAGAACATAATTTTCAAACTTCAATTCAATCAAGGTACGAATCCCAACCAGTCCTTTTTAAGCATAGTCACTAATAAAAGGCTAAAGAGAAAACTTTAACCCAAGGCCGACCAACTTATGAACCCTAGTCAATCGTATGATTTCAGAAGCACGCCTAATAAAAACTTTTGATCTTTTGCACAATCCAAAATGTGTGGGTACACTTTGAACACCCCACCGCCACCCCTAGATCCAGTACTGAATGCGGGGGGTTGGATGGCTGAATGGTTTGCGCGTGTTGTACGTGACAAGGAGTAGGGTCGCCTGTCCAACCTCGTGGGTTTTCTCCGGGTCCTCCGGTTTCCCCCCACTGCTAAATACCCATACTTGCAAGAGAATTATGGGAATAAAATTGAACTATATGTTAGTCCCGAAATGACCCGGTTTGTGTCGAGTGGATGTTAAACCTCATTTCTCTCTCTCTCTCCGGTACTGAATGCGTCCAATAATAGCCGATATTCAACCCCCAAGAGAAGTCGGTCACGCGCTGATAACAATACATAATCTCAAGATAATACTCCCATTCGTCATTAGGCCTAATCTGTCAATGTATTGATTCTGGTAGTATACCCGTTCAAAGTTAAATAATCAAAATATGAATTAAATTGCCGGTTACCACCCCACTCCGTCCGAGCCCAACCCCTCTCCAAAATACCCATTTTATCAGTATTATAACTCAATATAAAATGTAGGTTACTACCTGACCTAGTGGCAATAGCATGTGTTACAGGGTCAAAAACATACTTGAAGTGTGGGATAAAAAAAAACCAACAGAAATTGATCACTTTTTTTCTCTAAGAATCCCCATTTCATTAGTGTGTTAAGTCAATGTACATGTTATACTCGTATCTGCCCCAGATCCTATAAGGTCAAATCATTATAAACATAATTAGAGTATCGAGAAAACAGGAAAATTAAAATAGAAATAGAGTACACATGTTTGTAGTAAATACAAGTATTGAAACAGATAAATTGAGTGATTTAATACGATATTTATCTCTTTAAATTGTTTTCTCTCTCTATCTAATAATCATCTGTTTTCCTGTTCACTGAATTGAAAAATTACCATACAGGTTCCAATGCTCACTTTTTATAGATTTCCAATGGTACTGCATTATTTGTGACCTTTCGTTTATACCCCACATTTTTAGCACTGATTTCGTTATTACAAAACAATTTAATGCATTTTCAGTGAAGTGATGCAACATAAATCATTGGCAAATGTAGTTGAGAGCAAATGAAAATAGTAGGTTATGGAAAACAAGACAAGAAATTTAATAGATCTACATAAAAACTCAAATTGATCACACCTCTCTTTTTGTTAACTTTGTAATTAAACATTTTCTACTTGTTTTTAATTATTCATTACAACTCTGTGAAATTTTCATTAAAACTAGAAAAAAAAGAGACAACGCTATTTTCTAGAAAACGGATGTGGTTGTAAACCAAAAGACATTTACATTCAGTTGTGGTTAATTCATAAAAATTAAAGGTGACGTTTCAGTATTGAGTGCGTCTCCGAATTAAAAAGTCTCTGGTAGTCATTTGAAAGTTTGAATATGTTAAAAGTTGAAACTCTAACAGTAATACCGGTCCAAAATGGTATAATTACGTTCAGTAGTTACAAAAGATTTAACGTCCCATGTAGCACCATGGGTCTTTCTGTCTGAGGTGGAGAGCGAGCGAGAAAACCGGTCGCCACATCCTACATACAACCCATGCATCTATTCTTACTACATATTTCTGTAGCCTTGTGATCGTCTAGAATTTGTCTCTAGCTGTCTTTACTTCTGCTTCACGTTGTGTATTTACTTCTTCCAGTTTCTTAAGACGTTTGTCTTACCAGGAATAATAATGCATAGTTCGCTTCTACATTTTATATAGCATATAACTGAATACAGGTATACAAGCATAGCACAAATTACAATACTATATAGCTAAAACCACTTCTCCACCCTATCCAGCCTCTCGGCTGTCTAGGAACTCAGATGTACCCTCGATCTCTGGAATCTAATGCAAGTCTGACTTACAACTTTACTATGATTTATTTTATAAGACTCCTGCAGATCACGCACAGAAAGCCTGTTCATGGCCCTGAACCTGTGCAATTAACGATATGATTGGTTACTTTAAACCAAATGATGCAATTAGAATAATTCCACTCACGTGTAATTCTGGTGGTAAATGAGTGACATATGTTTTCGATAAATAGCTCTTTTTTATGTGTCAACTGTCAATTACAGACTAAGTAGATTTAAGTATTTTAAGTACATATCACATATTATGCGAATATGTTATTTCTCGAGCAAAAATTCTACTAAAAGTATTACACCCACTATTCTGCTCCGACAGGGCTTCCTCTGAATTTGGTTGATCTGGTGAGTTGTTACAATTAGTGATGGGGCGAGCTCTGTGTACGTGTGATATGACAAGCTCCATATGAGTCGTGGTAGAAGCTCAATACGAGTGGTGGGACAAGCTGTATATGAGTGATGGGTCAAGTTATATACGAGTGATGGAACAAGCTGCATACGAGGTGTGAGGCAAGCCCTAAAGTATTGGTGGGACAAGCTCTGTGTTGGCGATGGCACAAACTTTATACGAGTGGTGGCACAAGCGCCATACCAGTAGTGGGACAAACTCTATACCATTGATGGAACAAGCTCTATACTGCAGTGGTGGCACAAGCTCTATACTATTGATGGCACAAGCTCTATACCATTGATGGGACAAGCTCCATTTCTGAAATAAAATGAAATGGGGTTTAACATCGATGGAACAAATTCGATACGATTAAATTTGTGTTTTGAAAGATTAAGCGAAGTTTTGGTTTCATTTCGGACTAAATCTCAACACTTTCTTTATCTATAAATTTTTAACAAGGACAGCTAGGTTGCCACCCTGCAAAGTCAATCAACATGAATTCGTTGAAACATAAAAACTAATCCAAATCAAATAGGTTTAGCAAAATTTGATACGTACATATTTTTGTGAAAAATATTGATCACGGTGATATTAAAATATTATATAAATACACCACCAATTAATTTTCCTATAAAACAGTATCTTATATCTTCAAGTATGGATGATACAGTCATTAATCTTGCTCAATATCACCGAAGACGTAATACTTGTATTTATTGCAGAATATGATTTAGTAATTCTATTTCCGATTAGTAAAATATTTACATAAATAAGAACGGTGACGCCTTGATCTTAACCGAGCAATTTATCAAATTGTCTTATTTGTCTTTCTTCAATTTCATACAAAATATAAAGGTGTGAGTTTTTATTGTTCAGAGATGGTTGAAATGAAAACAATTGCAATGTTTGAATTTTTGATAAATGAATGGAAAATATGACCCCATTTGCAGCGTGAAGTAAAAGGACTATAAATTACTATCTGATAAAGTAGTTACATCTTTATTTCGTTTCGTATTTATGGTTCTGCTTTGTGGTTGCTGGTGTGAAGCCGATATTAGTTACGTTGTGCACTAAACTTTAAAGGGGCTAATTCTTTGGCACCTAGAATGTATATAAACTGATTTACATTCAATTGTTTCTGTTTTTACGGTAATTTCTAATCGGTTATGTAGCATTCCAGTCTACATCGGTAGTATTCTCCGCTTGGATATGGTTAACCTCGTTCATCGAGTCGCGTCATTACAATGGCGCCCAAAAATATTCTAGCACGCGCTTCGTGTACTAATTTTAAAATGTTCACTGTGTCTTAAATATTGGATTCAGAAGCTCATCTTTTCACGGTAAGATAACAACATCAATGTTGATTTAAATTGACTAATAAGTCGTGTTTGCGAAGTCGAAGACTGTGGATGATATTGTGTTAAAGACTTGTATAGCTAGTAGCTACCTTTTTATTTCCTGATGACGATACAGAATTAAGAACACGACACTGATACCTTGTAGCTTGTCAGTTATAAGGCAAACTATAAAATATGGAATATAAAACGAAAATGCAATTGAAAAACATTTTTTTTTATTAGATTGTACGATACTGAAAAGATTTCAGTAGACAAGTGGGCAGGATGACTGCACCTCTTAGGATTTATATGTTGATTTGTTTTGTGGGGTAACATAACTTCGATGACGGCCAGTGTTATACATAACCGATTTGGTGTTTTACTCGTGCTGGAATGGTAGGCCTATGCATACAAAAATCTATTTATGTCTGGAGTCTTACATTACCCCTTGTTGCCGATATGGTTTTTCGTGCGACGTGTAAGCACAAGGGTTAAGCGCCCTAAGTTTGATCTGCCCAACCCCCTTCAGAGCCCCGACAGAATAGATGAAAAATAAATAATTACAAAAAAAATCAACTTCCGCCTAATCTTAAATGTTAAAAAGGAGCTAAATTTGTAGCTCTATATTTTCCATAATATTTGAGATTAAAAACACGAATTAGAATTCAATATTGGCCAATTTCAATCAATATTGAAGCTGTTATCTTGTGAAAATATGGGATTCTATTATCCAATATTTAAAGGAGCTAAATCGCTAATATTTTGGGCCTAGAAATTGGCACGCTAGCCTGGAGGTCGGGTGTACGATCCCTGCATTGGCCGAGAAAGTTCATCCAGATTTTCTGGCGTGGTTCCCCCTTGTCAGGGATGCAGGACGGAGGGCCTGACAAGGACAGTTGTCTAGTCCTTCGGATGAGACGAAAAACCGAGGTCCCGTGTATACATTGGAATGCACGTAAAAGATCCCTTGGCAGTTGGAATTCGATATAAGAGTAGGCGATAGTGCCGCTGCCCAGGCAAAATTTCCCTCATAGCGCACTGCGTATGCCCGTCTTCATTAGCCCCGCATAGGAGCAGAACAATAGAACGTTAAACTCCATTTCATTTCATTCCGTTTTACATGTACTGTGAATTGTCATCAGTTATGTTCGGCGAAATACGCCAGAAGTCTCAACCGAAAGACAGTTTCTAGCGTCTGGTTATTTCAGTCAACACCGATAGTATATATTGCGCATGCTCTCCAAATAAAAATATGGCATCACCGTTTGACATGACTTGTAGAATATATCTAGCCTCATTCTTTCAGTACCTTGTTACAAAAGGCGCGAAACGCATTATGGTACACGATTCGTGTACCAATGGTAAAATGTTTATTTTGTCTTAAATATTGGATATCAGAAGCCCATCTTTTCCAGGTAAGACCACAACACCAATGCTGATGATTTAAATTGCAAAAAAAAAAATCGTGTTTTCAATGTAGAAGATTTTGGAGGATATTGAGTTACGGACTTAGCTACATTAAGACACAATGAATATTTTAATAACAGTACACGAGTCGTGTACTCAACTGTTTCGGGCGCCATTTGTAATGAACCAGACAATGTTGAAGTAATTAGTAATGGCCGATTCCCAAACGGCAAAATAATAATGAAAAAACGTGTCGAATGGACTTAGTAGACGTAAAAGATTGCCGTTCAGTTTGGACTGTTCGCGTATTTCACCGAGCGTAATTGATTACAAATTACTTTATATACATTCATATTACATTTGTGCTTTTAGACCTATTTTCGTCTATTTTAAGTTTCAAAAGAATAGATACTTACACCCTTTAAATCGCCAATACAACAATACCCTAGGGTCAATAAAAACATTTTGAAATCAAAATAATCAGTTTCAAAAGAATAGATACTTACACCCTTTAAATCGGCAATACAACAATACCCTAGGGTCAATGAAAACATTTTGAAATCAAAATAATCCGTTTCACAGACATTTCCCGAACAATCAAAGGAAATAATAAAAAATGTAGACAAAATGATTTGCAAAAAACCCACCCCAGAATATGTTATATATCAGAAAACAACTGTTTAACCTCGCATATCTCTATTCTCTTAGAATTTATATAGTGATGAATTTACTACATCAAAATTTTAGCTTGTGCACTAGAATATCATTTTTATGGGATAAAGCATGAACAACACACTCAATTACATAGTCAATGTCAAATCAGTAATGAAGAGCAAGATTCAACTAATGATTGACCAATATTGATTAATAATTTTACATCGTCAGAACGATATCATTCTTCTTAACTTGATCGATCTTCGCCATTTCAAGACATTAGATTGTTGCGAATGAACCATAACCGCCAAGCTCTGACTCCAAACTCCAAAAACAAACCCCGAAAACATAAAAAAATAAAAAGGAAAAAAAAAGCCAAATCCGGGAGAAAACCGGATATGGGTCCCAGAGGCCCCCCCCCCCCAAACACACACACACACCAACACTAGACCACGAAATGTCCCCTTATTCGAGAATGAAACACGCCCCTTTGACTCCAGTGCAAGGAACCATGTGCTTATGTTCCGTACTGAGACACGTGTGCCATCCCATCATTCATCAGTCCCGTTAGGAGCAGGCCATTGTATTCGACAAAATCCGGTGTTACGGTTCTAGCCCGTTATCCGGTTCAATTTGGTTCCTTAAATTGATTATTGCAAACCCACCTATAAGTCTATCGCTAGCAAAATGGTAGGCATGCTTAATATACACTGCAGTAGTGCAGTACCTAACCTACCGAAATGAGTTAAAAAGAATATATGTAAATGAGTACAACACCAATTCAAAGATTTAAAAAATACTATAGATTTAACCCCCACTGAATACGAAATAGATCTGTTCTCAACTAACATAAGGTACAATTTTAATTCAATAATTCGTTTGCGTGTGGGGTTCTGTAGCAGTGTGTGTGGTGGTGGTGGTGGTGGGGGGGGGCTAGCGTTTGCTTATCATTTACATATGTCTGGTCGAAACCACGTCTTTTGATTCAATGACATACCTTATGATCTAAAACTTAAGCGTTAGACCATTCGGCTGCCCACAACCCCCGCATCCTACAAACCGTTGGATTTGAAGAAAGCTATTGGCAAAGTTAATCCAGGAGCTAATGTCAAATTAATATGGTCATCAGTTACAAAAGGTTTGACCCCCACCCCCATACGTGTAAAAATCAATTGGTCAGATCGGGCACTGCAGGAGCATATAGCTACAGCAGCACCTTAGGTCATATGGCTGAAACTTTCTAGAAGCAAATGTATCCATAGATGGAGTACATATTTCACAAATCTAACCAAAATTTCCGGTGCTTTCCCTAAGTCAGACCACACCCAATAAGGGTCCAATAAGATGGTCATCGGTTACATGGCTGAAACTCAACAGAAACACTATAACATAACCCCCAAATTATTCGAACTGGTGATTTTACGAATACTACTTGCCAAAATTAATCCATTATTTTTTTTGGCCTTTTACAGTTAGCCAAACTACGCTTGGTGGTTCATTCGTTTTCGTGGTAACTTATTGGAGTTTACGGATACCCATCCTGATCTTGATAGTGAATTCCGGATGGGACATTTTGCACTGAAGAGAACTGGGAAGCCTTTTTCAGGAATGTAGATTTGACTTTCGAACAAACTGTTAACGCAGATGTGCGTTTAGAATAAAGAATAGGGATCAGGCCAGTGTATTTGCTATTTCGATTTCAACAAAGATGGGTCAATGCGTGTCTTTCCAACTTGTTTAACGAATTTGGTTTAGATACAAACTACATTTCCCGTGATTCGGAGATGTTTGGCTGTTTATAGCGACACACATTTTGAGTGTGAATGAGCTACAAGAATCTTGGAGCAATGTTTACAGATTCTTTAGGAACCATGCACTCGTTGGCTGTGATTATACTGCATATTTTAGTTGAAAAGGGAAATTCTGACCTTTAAAATTATTTAAAAAGCTGTCGATGTTCATAGGAATGGTTTTAATCGTCACTGGGGTCCCCTCTTTCTTGGCTTTCCTCTTCATCTATGCAAATACTGTCACCTGATCCAGAAGCTACATCACCATCAAACCAATTTAATTCACCCACTATTCTTTTGAATGGCAATTTGGGGGATTATTCGTTGATGCATTTATTGTTACAGTACAAATGTACATCGTTCTCTTGATTTTCAAAGTTAATATGCATGGACAAGGCAGCAAAGAGCTCGCTTCTATGTCATTAATATATCTATTGCCACTTGTTTGGTTTTTATTTCTTTAAAATATCTTTAACTGAAGACATTTAGATATTATGCCATAGATAATACAAACAAATCCTTCGTTAACAGTATTTACACCAAAAGAATTGTATTTACTTTTATCAATAGCAGTCAAGGCTTTCTGGAAATCAACAGCTTTTTCTATTAATTTTAATGTAATACTTCCCCTTTCCGACTAAATGATGCAGTATGATCAAATCCAGTGAGTGTGGTATGCTGTTAAAGACTCTGATAACCTTGCTCCTAGATTTTTGTGTAACTCATTCACATTTATACGACGAAATGTTGGTTGCTAGACACCTACTTCCAAGCATAAATCCATTGAACAATAACATCCATATTATCTGTAGGACTATCAGTATCAACTGTGCGGATGACAACATAACTATGAATCATAACTAGGAATTATAGGAGAGAATTGGGGTGGAATATTCTTGAATCAGTCTCTTTAATATTTTTCCATTTAATAGAAATTCTTGTCTTACCACAGTGACTGTCATAATGGTTTGTGGAGCCAAAATTGAATTATTGAATGGGTTGATTCATGTTTCTTGGCTAGCAGCACCTGCGTTGATAGCATTATTGAAAAAGGCTTCCCGGGTCTCCTCGGCCCAGAATGCCCTTTCCCGAATTGTATAGTGTATTAAAACTATGTAAATGAATAGTTTTCGCAATAATTCATCTGTCACCAACATTTTTTAGAATCCATTAGGAGGTTTTAACTCATTATCAATTCAGAAGAGCAAAAACCATAGAAGCAAAGCTCCATATTACACCATTCCAATACAATTTTTTTTTTCACTATGTTGTATGATGTTGAATAACATTCTGAATAATTGTTGAATATGGGGTTGTGCTGTGCCAGAAAGAAAAACAGAACGTTTGAAAACATAAATTTAATACTAGTCCTAGCTATCTATTCATTTGGTTATAATTAGTGCGGTGTGCCGTGAATTGGGCATCTTATGACTACTCTTTTCTACAACACCTGATACTATTTCTCATTTGAGGATTTCACAAAGCTAACCTAACAACATTTGTTAGTATTTTGAATCCTGCTGCGGTTCAAAAAGATATCATTGATATTACATTATTATAAGCTTTATATAGAGGGAATGGGGTGGGACTAAGTTATAAAGGTCGCCCTGACTTGAGAAAAGACCCAACATTTATGGTTAGATTTTCGAAAATCACTTTGTCCATGCACTGGTCCACCATATTCAGCTATGTAACTGATAACCTCACAAAAATCCCCATTTTTAGGGCGTGGTCGAACAGACTTTAGAGCGATCTGACTTGGGGAAAGACCCCAAATTTGAAAATTATATTTTCCAAGTATAGATCTTTGTTTCGAGTAAGTTTCAACCATGTAACTGATGACCATATTATTAGCCCCGTGTTGGGTGTGGTCTGACTTCGGGAAAGCTCCGGAAAGTTTGGTTAGATTTGTGAAATATTTACTCCAGCTATGGATACCTTTACTTCTAGACCTAATGACCTACTTTAGGGTGCTGTTGAGGTGCCTGATCTGACCAAATGATTTTTACTCGTATGGACACCCACTACAAATTTGCACGGTCAAACCTTTTGTAACTGTTGACCATATTATTTTGTCATTAGCTCCTGGAATATTGTTTCACAACGGCAAAGAGGTTCCATGTAAAAAAAAAAGGTGGAACCAAGTAAAACAATAAAAGTCAAAGTGATGCGGTTTAACTCGAGTCCCATGCACTAGGAACCGAGCCAAACAGAGAACTGGGCCAAACCGCGTACCCAGGCAAACCGCAGCGTGGTACCAGTTTTTAACTTCAAGTGCAGACAAGCAGTGTCACTTCGTCTTTCTCGATGGCGATTATATCGGACGGGATTTTCATCCGTTATAAACACCATAATCAACCGTGATAAACGCATCTTTCGAGACTGCTCTTTGAATGGTCAACAACTAAATATAGATCAAAGACAACCCCGACATCTAGTGTGTCGATTTACTTTAAATTATTTTCTCATTATGACGAAAATTGAGAAAACCATTAACTCCAATAGATACTGCATTTAATGCACATGATATCAATAACAGAGCTTGTTTGATTGGTCGACGACAAATTTAGATGCTCTGTGGAAAACATTTATCTCCAATGAGAGCTCGTAAATGAAACGTTGTACGCCACTTGATGAGTAAAGAGGTAACGATTTCACAAGTTCGTATAAACAATAATCAACTTTTAAAGTAATCTATTAGGGTAGTCGATATTAGGTGGCAGGGATATAAGAGATAAACCCGTCTGCGTCAGATTGAAGATAACGTCACCAAGTCGTTTACAGTTTTAGTACAAATATCGAAGATACAGTGTAAAACATTCGAGCCGGTAATTTCAAGATGATGGGCTCTCTAGTGAAATTAGGCGCATGCCTGTATTATGTACGGTGGCCCATATACGACTTTTAAATATTTTTTAGTTTTGTTTTTTAGTTTTAGGTTTGTTTTTTTAGTTTTCACCTAGGTGATAACTTATCACCTCGGTGACCGCCCTGTTTGTACACATGAAATCGAGACCTATTAGTAACACATGAGTTCCCACCGAGGTGAACTCATGTGTTACTAATAGGTCTCGTTTTCATGTGTACAAACAGGGCGGTTCCAAAGAAGAGCGCAAATTAACTACACAGAAAGTGACGAGTATGACTACATTCTGAAAAACAAGAAAAGTATGTCATTCAGCAAAAGCGACGAATCCTGCCCGAAAACAAAAGATATTTTGAAATAAAAAATAAATAAAACAATTTGATTGATTAATGTTTTATAGGCTCAATATTATTTCGCTTATATGGCGATGTTATCAGGATTATTGGGGGTGGGAGGGGGGTAACCGGGATCGATGCCCGGAGGAAGCCCCCTACCTCACGTTGGTTCCTAGCGACCAATAAAACCACCAAACATTATTTGTTCGCTATACAATTACGTTAAGTACCATCAGGATAAATATATTTAAATATAAAGTCATGTTAATCGATTGATTGACTGAAGCTTATGTGGCGTCTTTCAACAGAAGCATACTTTATTTTAGCTTATATGTTCACTTTAGATATAAAGTATGCTTCATACGAAAGACGATATCTACTTAAAATTGTATTTGTTCCGATATTTCCACATGGGGTCATGATCGTTAAAAGGGTGACGTCGCAACAGAACATGTAAGGGTAGGCTTATATATCTAAAGTGAACATATAAGCTAAAATAAAGTATGCTTCAGTTGGGGCCTCCGCTACAACCCAAGATATATACTTCCTTTAATTTTAGGAGGGCGCACGATCCAACACTAGGGAAAGTACCAAAATTTGTCGACCGGTATATTCTCGACCGGCCTTTGGTGGGATGGTCGCCAGGAACCAACGTGGGGTGAGGTCGGGGGCTTCCTCCGGGCATCGATCCCGGCTACCCCCCCCCCACCCCAATAATCCTGGCAACATCGTCATATAAGCGAAATAATATTGAGCACATAAAACATTAATCAATCAAATTGTTTTATGTATTTTTTAATTCCAAATATCTTTTGTTTTCGGGCAGGATCCGTCACCTTTGCTGAATGACATACTTTTCTTGTTTTTCCGAATGTAGTCATACCCGTGGTCACTTTTGTGTAGTTAATTTGCGCTCTTCTTTGGAACCGCCCTGTTTGTACACATGAAAACGAGAACTATTAGTAACACGTGAGTTCCCACCTAGGTGAAAACGTTTCCACCGAGGTGATAAGTTATCACCTAGGTGAAAACGTTTCCACCGAGGTGAGAACTAAAAAACAAAACCCAAAACTAAAAAATATTTAAAAGTCGTATATGGGCCACCGTAATTATGATATAAGTTTCTGTTCGAAATGTCTTCATTTTTCTGTGGTCTCCTGCAGACATTATTAAGGGGAAATAACTATTTTTGACACTCTACAGTAGATGGGATCAGACCAGTAATCCCCTCCCCATTGCTTTCTATGTTAAATCCATGTCACTTATATCCGATGATCTTAATCATTATAAAAACATACAGCCTAGCATGCCACAGCCATCTCTCAAAATATCTAAGCTGGTTGACCATCACGATTTTTTGCTACGTCCGGTCAAATAAATCTATGCGCGGTGGTGTCGATAAATTGAGACAATATTTTACAGCCCCCTTAATCACATCGGTATGGTGGACCCGTACGTCTATGCATTAAATGTAAAGAATTGTGTCTGCGATTTCATCCTCGGTGGAAACGGAAATTAACCCCAGGGCCGAATTAAGACCTACAGAGACCCTGAGCACTTAGAAGATTTTGAGACAAAGAAGGTAACAGTAAGAAAAGACAAAATGAACGAAAAACTAATTAAAATTCTTACTCATTTCTTAAGTTAGATATTTTTAATTCGTCATCTAACAAAGCAGAAATTCTGTGGTGCCCCCCTTCCCATGTTGCCTTAAGCAGGTGCTTATTTTGCTTTATGGTTAATACAGCACTACTTAAGTCCCACGACCATGAACCCAAAGCATTGGGAAAAAGGACCGACAAGCATTATAGGCATTTTATTACATCATTTTCCAACTACAACATCCTTTTACACTTTAATAATTAGAGTAAAAAAAAACACATATGGAGGACACTCGATTGAACATTCCGGAATTGAATTCTCTCAATTCGAGTAAATACGAATACAATATTGAATACGAAAACCATCTTGAAAAACGAACTTCGGTGAAACATTTGATGACGACAAAATTCTACCCACTGACAGCATTTTCACCTTTAAAGTAAAAATATAACGGCTTGGTGCCGAAAAATAAGCATTTGCTGAGAAATTAACGGGTCAGTATTTTAATAAAAATACTATTGCAGATGTGTTGATAATGCTGTCGCTGTTGTAGATGTTGGTGGTGGATTTGAGCTCCAAAACGCATTTGTAAATCTAGAAGCAGAAATTCTTTGAGTCAGAGGGCCCTAGTTCACGCATTGACACTGAACGACAAGACCTTGCAACCCCATCAGAATAATATAGACATACCACAAAGCCTGGACGTCAGTGTATGACGCAATGAAACCGAAGATCCACGAGAATCCCATAACAGACGCAAGTTTAATGTAAATGACGCACCTATCTCGATCTCGTTTTCTTCCGATCATTTTAGCAGATTGCTTCACCGTCTTTTCAATGTAATATAAAGTGACGACGAAGCAGATGAGGTTGCTCCCCAACACAAGAGCAATGGGAAGAAAAAAGGTAAAAATGTAACCAGAGTAATCTGACATCCAACATAGGGCAGCCATTCCATATTTTACATGCAAGTGGTTTCCAGGAATTACATCAAGGACCAAGAGCATAATGTAAAACAGTATCGGGGTTAAAACACAAAATAGACAGTACTTCATAAAGGCATCGCTTCCACGCCGACTCACAACGCGCATGGATTTAGGATGCATAGTGAGAAGCATATTTACAGCTTGGGCAGACATTCATAAGAATGCTGAAAGCCAACTGATATGGCTGATAGTTGCTAAATACCTGCATACCAAAACTCCAACATTTGGTACCATAGGTAATCCTTGTCCTAATATCAATGTCACTTCAAGACCGATGGTAAGTTTCCCAGGGAGATTCTGCAACTCGGCAATTATAGCGTAAAGTGAAATAGTAATCACTAAAACTAAAAAAGAAAATCGATAACCCAGAGCAAAACCACGACAGGTAGGTTTGAGCTCGATCCATGTCGAAGAAATGTTTAAACTTGGTTGCGTCGTAACAGACAATAGCTTGCGAATCATTAATATAGTATTCCAAGGGTGTGCCGCTTTCTTTCATAAGTTATTTATTCGACTGATATTGCTATATAATCGGGAGGTACAGTTTAACGATATACCAAAATGTGGTACACAGACACATACTTCTTCAATGTTTATAACGAGACTGCTACTAGATATTGTTAAATTAGTCAAAGTGTTGGCTAATGAATAGAAGAAGGTGACAGTGTTGGCCATCACTTCAACAAAGATTGTTTCGCTTTGAACTTGTAAACTTGCATTGCGGATACAAGCAAAAGTTCACCGTGAACAAGTAAAATTGTTCATCAAAATTAGTGATACTAAGTGAAATTTTGTTGGCTGATAAAGATAAAGGTAGGGAGTTAATTGCATCTAAAAAGTATTTAATAGAACTCGCTGTGATATTATATACAATCGCGGCTTTTTTCCGAGTATGGGACACACTTGTTGGTTTCTGGGTGCATACTAAACATTCCAAACTTTGGTATGTGGAATTATAAGTGCTTAAACATTCCATGCATTCTTCTTTAAATATGTTTACGGTGCTATTTCTTAATATACGTACGATGTATTACAGATTTCACCCCCGTGCTCGTATTCTGTGGTGACATTTATATCATCACAATAATTCGAAGCTTTGCCAGTTACCATAGTTTTGCAGAGTGATTCTTCCGAAATATTATGCCACAGATCACAGTAGATGTTTCGAAACAGCAATAGGACATTTCCCATGTATAACAATGGTGGCAGTTGAGTGGACCGTTGTTAGCACCATTCCTTTGACGATCGAATTATTAAGACTTAATTCATAGATTTGCTGATAACCGAGAAATTATGTGGATGATCTTCGTTTAATGGCATTTTAAGGCAGCTGCTGTACTTTACTAGTAACCTATACAGGTTTTAAACCAGAGACGACTGATTTTGTTTAGATGCGCCGTTCAAATAACCGAAATCCACAGTACCTTCCATTAATTTCCGACTTGTTTCGAAGAACAGGAAGTCAACCGTGGCATTTAAATTGAATCCATAAAGTTGACACCAGTCTATTATTGGGGTAAATTGAAATTCGGGAATCGTATAACATCCAATGTAGGTTTGGTTGCATGGGCAGATCGATGTTGCATTGATAGCAAATGAGGCTGAAAAAAATAAAGATAGGTTGCCAGGCAACGAAACATACGCCCACGGCAGCTAAATCGTCCGGGCAGTCAACAAGAGTTGTCGCATATTTTTACTTTTTTTCAGTAATGAAACATTTATAATACATTAAAATCTGATTAAGAGTAATAACTCATTAAGTAATTATCAGAAAACCATTAGAATTTATTTGTTTTTTTTATAAAGTTCTGCCCCATGCTAACGTTTAGTATACGAAACTTTTAACATCGTGGATTTAGCTGTTCAAGTCATAAAAATTCATTGAAAATCTCAAAACCTTAAACTCTGTTGCAATCTGAAGTCAATCGGATGATAACTTTAGCCTCGAGAGGGTCACAAGATTTTCAAAGTGATCAAGGGCCATAACTTTGGCAGAAATTATCGGAAATTATTGAAAATCAATTATGATTCTTCGTCTCATGACTTTAAACACTGTGTATAAATTTAAAGTCAATCGGATATTAACTTTAGCCTCTAGAGCGTCCACAATCCGGACCGACGACAATATACGACCACATTTCAATGTGGGCGTATAAAAAGTAAACAAAACATAATGAATTTAAAGATACATTCCGTGCGTATTGACTGCCGGTGTTGTATGACGCACAAGGCCATGTGTGAGCACACAAGCCCAATATTTATATCGTTATAGTGGGGTCCTAGGGGCCTGCAAGGGTTGGTGAGCGGGTGTTTACCCAGACATTATGGGCGAAGCCCTGAGTCTGATGACCAAGGAGATAAGTTTGACATTGGTTGAGCAATATGGTTATGAAATAATGGGGACTAGAATCTGTTCCTAGTTTTGTAAAATGCATTAGAACCATGTGATTTTTTTCCACTAAAATAAAAACCCACACCCACATACCCTTTCAGTTAGACCCTACATTATTGTCCCCCACCTTTCGAAGAAAGCAGGGGACTATTAAAATGGGTTCGTCCGTCTGTCTGTCTTTCTGCCTGCCCGTCCGTCTGTCCGTCCGTCACACATTTTGGGACACAATAACTCTCCTTCTAATTGAGCTAGAATGTTCAAACTTGGTGTATGTGTTTATTCGGTCAGTGCCTTGATGGAGTTCGAAGATTAGCATTTTCCTTCTTAGGGTAAGCAGAGATAAGCAATTTCATTGGTTAATGCTTTGGGACACGATAACTTTAGTTCTAATTAAGTGAGAGTGATGAAGCAGAGCTAATCAATTTCATTGGTCGGTGCTTTGGGACAAGATAATCTTAATTCTATCTGATAGAGAGTGATGAAACTTAGTGTATAGTTTGATTGCTCGGATACTTTTGAAAAAAATAAATGGGGATTAATTAAAATGTTTCATCTATTTATTTTGGGATTTCGGTGGGGAACATCAGCCTCCCTGTTGGCTTGTTTTTACTAACTAGGTAGCTGTAAGCCTAGTTCAAATATTTAAGGCCAAATTACAAATATTTAAACTGAAACCGTATATAGGTTTCATACAGATTGGCTGATAACTTTTGTCGTTCGAGCATTCACAAGGTTAAACAAAGTAAAAATGGGGCATATACTCTAGGGGCAATCAACAGAAATTGCTGATATTCAATAGGAATCTTTGTTTCACTAATTTAAATTATGCATATAAATTCCATACAGATTGGATGATAACTTTTGTCGTTAGAGCATTCAGGCCGTTCACAAGGTTCAATAAAGTGAAACAAGGGCTATAACTCTAGAAGTAATAAACGGAATATGTTGAAATTCAACAGGCTTCTTCATTTCACTAATTTAAATGATGCATAAAGGTTTCATACAGATCGGCTGATAACTTTTTTCATTAGAGTGTTCACAAGGAGCACCAAAGAAATTAATGGAAATTACTGAAATTAAATAGGATTATTCATCTCACTAATGTAAACAATTGGCAATATACATCTTTTTTTATTCTGGGAGCATAAAAATTATAAATGCAACAAGTAATATATTTTATTCAGGCAACAACAGGTACAACACATCAACAAAAATATTATATCATCTAAAGATTATAACATTTTCTTTAACTAACTGTATGTTTAAATGCACATTTGGTTTTAACTTTGCACAACACTTACCAAGATTCTTCACAAATTTAACAAAAAGTTGGTTTTAAACTCATCTTTAAAGATAGATAAAGTATTTTTGAGTGGAAATTAAGTGTCTGTATCATAGTTAACCTACAGTACACATTGCTTTTTGGGATGAGATTTATTACTCCCCTATTTTCAAATTTTTAAAATCATAAAGTGCAAACATCCCAAAACATCAAAATCATTAAGTTTGTTGTGTTACATCTAGAGTTGATGAATTTAACCCAGTTTCTTGTTCTACAAATATATTGTAAACTGACTATAAATGATTGCATGGCACAAATTCCAATGGACAGTACAGTACAAAAATTTGGCACTCCTGCAAAGAACATAATGCTGGAAATCTATTTTTTAAGTACAAAATTTTTAATTAGACTAAGGTCAATTATTGAAATATATAATATGGTTTTGATTATATGCTATACAGAATAAGGTAGCTATCACCCTGAGTTTAACATATATGTTTCAATTACCAAATATCTTTTTTATGCTTACTACTTATTTTGTGAAGTCTCTGTAAGCAGTTAAGTACCACTGATGTAAACTGATTTCTACAAATTCCTTAACGCTTAAAGGTAGAAATTAAGCCCTTAGTTTAAAACTGTGTTGAAATAATAAAATCAAAACAAATATAGAATTTCAATTAACAATAATTTCAACACAGCCATTTATTCAATGTAGGCTAATGTCCCTTTAAACATAAAGAAATCTGTTCAGTGGCATTTTCCTTTCAACCTATGATCTACAAACAATAGAGATTTATATATGCAACAAAATGTGCAGACGTCTTATCATATTGTTAGTAATAAAACATAGATAATTGTTTATATGTATGTAAAATTGTATGTACAATATATTTAATTATTTGTTTACCTCTTCGGGAAGTTATCTCCTTCCCTTTAAATCTATGTCAATATTATTTAAGAATATAAGTATGCATAAAACGTTTTGAGTATTCTCCTGTAAACCCTTATATCATTAGTAAAAACACAATTGCACAAAATCAAATAACATATGATCTAAAATTATTCTATCTTATTTACTACAAAAAATGGTTCAAATCTGTTTTAACATTTGGTATAAATACATGATATTTAAATTATAAAAATGCTAAGACACATTGTTTTTTTATCGTTTTTATAAGAAAACATAATAATATATTATTTAAAGCTAACAAAAATATCTAACAATCTTTTCATCAATCAAGGCACTGCATATCATAGTTCGGTTTACGAAATTAGTATTTCTAAAAATATACAACTTTTATTATTAAAATTCAGGCTTATCCTTTTGGATTTCACCCAACAATCCAATATTAACAATAAGTTACATAAATTTTACGAAGAAGGCATTTTTGATTTAAGAATTTGGGTCAAGTAAGCAACCATAACAAAAAAAAATAGTTATTTTACTTCCCACAAACTGACAGAGAATAGCTTGGTCCAAGAAGTTTTCCAGGGTTGTTTTCATCCATGTTGTCTTTAAGAAAATAACTACCAAGCCTTGTGTATGTAGCTTTCCACAGTTACTTTCTAAAGCTTCAAAATCTTGGTTTAAATCCATGTCGAAAGCTATACATGCAGTAAACATAAACTTCTCTATTTTGAGACTATACATTTTGCCCATCCATTTGCCGAGATACTTTTTTTTGAATACAACCCATCTGTCTTTACTATATAACTAGAAACACTTTCCCTGTCATACCATAGAAATGATTCCATATATCTGAAAATCCCATCAAGGAAGGAGAACAAATCTTTGTTACTTTGTGGTTGATTACAGTTTAAAATAGATATACTAATAGTCTGCCCTATTACTATTGACTGTCACTATTTATTTGGTTTATAAAAACTATTATACATTATAAACAAGAGATATATATCATAATACATCACATGGAAACAAAAGACACAAAGTATAAATAGTTTATTCTAAAAGAGTTTATGATAATAATTTATGTAATGAAGATTTTCAACAGCTTTAAAAATAAAAGAGTAAAAACAGCAGGCACCATTAAAGTAGAAATGATGGTTGCAGTCACCATAGCAACCAAAGGTTAAGAAATATGAATTTGCTGATCATGATCAAATCAACTTTAGATTTAGCACCACTTTTTATATAAGTAAAAAAATTCATTAAAGATGTCTTGCATATTATTAAACACAACAACTGTCTATCTTATCCTTCAGTTGTTATGGTAACAAGCATAAAGTTAGAATGACGCATCACTGTTCCACTGTTTTAGGGAGAGAAGCTGGTGCTGCTTTGTTTCTTTCATGGTCTCTGAGTTTTCTATAAAAACTTTGGACGTAAGTGAAAACACATTTCCAATCAGGATTTTTCATTTTCACCATATCTTCAACATCTAATAAAGGTGCAATATCAGCCAACTCTCTGTAATAATATTATAGTTAACATTATGGACAATATTAAGATATTTAATCTGCATAAAAATATTTGCACATGTCAACACTGCCACCAATATTTGGTAATTGTAAAGAGAGCTGCATCCACAATAAACAAGCAGTTCCCATGCAAGATACGCCCACATTTTGCAAGATATGGACAAAGAACAAGCTCCAAAAAAAAGAAGCAATTATTCATACCAGGAGGGGCCATAATCCAGGAACTTACGGTCCAATATGCGAACGAAATAAAAACTCAACCATCATTATTGTGTAAAGGTGATATATTTAAACGATTTTTAAATCGATTAAAACTTAACTGTGACCTCTAGAGGGTCAACAATTTAAAAACACGATTTTTGTAAATCAGGGGCCATAATCCAGGAAGTTACGGTCTTGTATGTGCAAAAGGAACCGAGATCGTTGGGACATAAACATATTTAAGTTTAATGAAAATCTGATAAAAATTAGGGGGGTTGGATGGTCGAATGATTAGCACGTGCGTGCTGTATCATACGACCTGTCATTGAGTCAACTGGTGAGGTTTCGAATCCCCGGTTGTACGTGACAAGGAGTAGGGTCGGCTGTCCAACCTCGTGGGTTTTCTCCGGGTACTCTGGATTCCTCCCACTGCTAAAGACCCCTACATGCAAGTGAATTATTGAAATAAAATTAAACCATATGTTAGTCCCAAAATCACCTAGTTTGTGTCGAGTGGACGTTAAACCCCATGTCTCTCTCGCTCTGATAAAAACTGTGACTTCTAGACGTTCTACAACTGTCATTAGGGTGATATATTTAAGCGTTTTTTAAAAATCGGATATAAATTGTGACCTCTAGATGGTTCGCAAGCTAAAAGCCATAATCCAGGAAGATATAAACATATAAACAAGTTTTGATCCGATACATGGAGATAAACCTATATTTCAAGTTTCATCATATTCGGATAAGAATTGTGACCTGTAGAATGTCCACAAATATTGTGGTCGTCGGTATGACGACAATATGAACATGTGGGCATACAAAAATTTTGGGGGAATTGAGCAGTGAAAAACACAATTAATCTTGCAATTTTCATGAACGTCAAACCATTACACCTCTTTAGTCAAAACCTGTTACAAACGTAAAGACAGTTATTCTTTTCACCTACATAGATTCACTCCAACATTCTATTAGATATGGGAATTCAATATAAGAGTAGGCCGTACCATAATTTCTCTCATAGCACACTGTACAACATATGCCCATTTTTATAAGAACAGTCGGAGCAGTACAGTAGGACTTTAAACCCCATTTCATTTCTATTAGAAACAGTTGCTAGATTTACATAGTAGTAAATGTTGTTTATGTGCTAAATGTTAGAAAGCTATCAAGTCTATTTAGTGATTCTGCACTTGCTTTATTACTATATAGTACAGTGATTCTCAACCAGTGTGCCACGGCACACCTGTGTGCCGCGAGATCTTCCTAAGTGTGCCCCAAAATTTTGAACGGAACACTAAGAAAATTGGAAAAAAACATGTGATCCCAATTGAGTATTCATCGGTGTCTACTGATAAGTTCATAGCTGTGTTTTTCTTTATTTAGTTTTAGTCATTCTGTATGTGTCTATGACTAGTCACTGTCTACGGTTCTATGCCGTCTGACTTACCATGTTTTTATTTTGCAAAATTCAGATATTTTTCATATAAATTTATCCAGGTGTGCCGCTATTTTTTCATATGTTCCAAGGTGTGCCGCAATCTGGTTAAAACACAGATCCTATTTCGTTTTTATAGTTCAAAATTTCGTTTTACTTATCTTTACTACACTTGGATCTGGAAGAGTTGTTATTTAACTTGTGTTCTGAATGGTGTCAATGAAACGGTCTGTTACGGCGAGCTTTAAGCGTGTTTTTCACGGAACTGTGGGTAATCCACTCGTAACATCAATACTGATTGGTTAATCAAATGTCTGACGTCAAAAGGGTCATAAGTCGGTCTTTTGACCCCTGACGTGATCTATCACTATAACTTGTCAGATCTTCATGTAGTGTAGGCCATCGAAAGTATAAAAAAACGAAACGAAATATAGATCTGTATTTTAGTCAGATTGGGTGTGCCGTTGACAAAAAAAAGTTGAGAACCACTGCTTTAGTACAACCACTATAAGGTGTGTATATAAGGTTAGCAGTTTCAGCAAATTATCACTTTCTATATATTGAGGTCATTTTATTTAACACTGTAATTAATGGGATTACATTATCTAATAATTTCAAGGTAAGTTAAACTGATCTCAGAACTGATTCACAAAGTATACAAATAATACTACTACTTTTATAAGACTATAGGTCCCATGCAGTAGTTTAATCCAGCTGTACATATGTATACTTACTCTGCTTTATCAAATGCCAAGTTAAAGTTATCTCGTCTTTTCTTTGGGTCAAGTTTTGAGAAGTCGAAAGAATCTGGATAGAAATGGTGTATTAAGGCACAGAAGGCCATACCATTATTCCATGAACTAGAGAAATTAGTAACCTCAACATTCTGAAAATAAAATGTTACTTTTATGAATTATTCATAAACACTGAAGGGTTACAAAATCGGACAATTATTCCTAAAATAGGATTAAAATATTAAATATTTTAAAACATTCAAATTAGATTTGATTTTATTTTTACAAAGTGTCCAATTGCAAAGTGTTAATAAAGCCCATAAAGCCCACCAAAGCAATGAGGCTAAATTATTTGATAAATAACAACCTTTTCCTAAAATAAATCCTCAATTGTGTATTCCACCTAGGGACACAATCAAACAATATATGTGCAGAAACCTTATACAAACCCAATAAAATACATTTTACGGTTCCAACTTCTTTAAATTGAACATTTCAACCTTCAGATCGACAGAGGCTGTTCTCAAGAGAAAACAATGGTTATGGTGTATAACGTATAAAGTAAATTAATGAATTTTGACCATAAAATGTATTTTAGTTAAACTCTAACTTCAAAACTTACTTGCAAACCCATATAGAATTAAAATAAGATTCCAAACCCATTTAAAGCTAAAATAACATTCCAAACTAAAATCTATCCAAACTAAATGAACATTTTCATTTACAGAAAACACACAAAACAAAAGAAACACATATACATACCAAAGTGAAAACAGAAATTAAATTGATAGATTATTTTGAGGTATTTTGATTGGAAAAGCCATGCTTCAAGAAACTATGAAAATCTACAATTCATCAGAGAATATATAGAGAGAGAGAGACTCTGGCTTGTCGCTACGATATTCATAGAGGGATGGGACTTGCTGAACACATGGTTTAAATCAATGAAGTTAAAAGTGTACGAAACTGTTTATATTTTCTTAATTAAGGGCATTGAGTAGTCTAAGATACACATTAACTTTTCAACACCAATCTTATTAAGACTATGTCCACTTGTTCCATGTGTAAAATAACCCAGAGGACACATAACAGTCTGATCGTTTGTTCGTGTAATAATGGAGGTACAAGCGGAAAGAAAAAATATATTTATAGCAAACAATAGAAGGTTTCCCCGATCTAGATCAGTTCTTGAATAAATTATGACGTCGTATATGCACCTTTCTTGTCATCCTCTGTAAACAATCATGGCACTGAAGTAGATATTTACATTTTACGTCTGAATTGTTGTATTTTAACATTTGTTTTGGACATATTCAAAGAATAAGGCCCTAACCCAAAATCTTGTTTGAAGGTTTATAATGAACAATGATTTTAAAATACTTTGAGATGATATTTTACAACGTTTTTGGTGTCGAAATGTAGATTATAAACTCTACTTTCAATCTACTGGTGTGATTATCGATATCTCTTTTTAACATGTACTAACAGAATTTCCAAGAAAACTCATCATTTTTTTTGCATTCCCATGGATACCAGACAAATCACAGGGTAGCTTTTTCGAACTTGCTATTAGCATTGTTCATGCCAAATTTAAAGAAAATCTATGCAGGCATAACTGACAAAATATGACTTTTGCTGTCATCAGCACCCTTTATTACCATGCTTTTGGGTCAAGTTTGGAACATAGTTGGTAAATAAAATTGGTATTTTTTGGATGATTAATATGTAGTTTACCACCAAAAATAACAAAAAATATCATATCTTATCAACAAAAATTACAGTGCTAACTTTAAAATGTGCATTTTAGACTGCTCAATGCCCTTAAAGTGTACCCTCTTCTCTCCTACTGGACTGATCAACTTCATTTGAATCAATTGGAATAAGCAGCACTCAGACAACAAATCTATTTGTAAATTAGTTGGGGGAGGGAAAAATAACTTACTCATGTTTCTCTCAAATCAAAATTGGTGTCATTTTTTTGTTTATAGAATTGCATGCCATGTAAAATATTGTCTAGCATAACATTAGGATAAAGCTTTGATGTTGAAATGAAATAAAATAACACAGAAATATAATGTAAAATGGCGTTGAGATAACTAAATCTGTGGTCCAGATCTGTAATACGTGCAATAGCTGACCAACCTTAAATTCTTTCAAGATAAAAATGCAGCTTAGACAGATTTTAGCCATAATATCTACTACAACTATTTGATTGGACACAGTAAGTTGTTTTTTTGCCAATAAGAAACCAATCTCTGTTGGCATTTTGGAATGTGCTTTCTGTTCATACTGAGCATCTTCAAGCCATATATAATATATATATCGAGATGTTATGATTAAAACTGTCAGTGGTCGAAAATACACAATGTAGCTTTTTTCAAAATTACAACTTGATAGACCATTTATTGTGATAGAGGAAAAACAGAGTCCTAAAGCTATTTAAAGTTGTGTCTCTCATGCTTGGTTCTATTATAGCATACTACCTCATACTCTCTGGTCATAGCCTTAGCCCATTCCAGTAGGACTTGTTTTATAGAACTTGGGCTTCGAGATATATTAGGCTTAGCCGCTCCACCAGCACTTTGTGAAGAATAAATGAGATGTTATGTTTTAGATATTGGAAGAGAGAATGGGTTAATTAATGACTATCAATTAATTATTGTATGAATAGGTTTAGAATTATAATGATAAATGATGCTATAATAATTAAGCCTCCATCTGCATCTCTGAAAATGAATGAACTGAAATATGATTCATAGATAATATATTTCTAGGTAATAATAATATGATAATCAGCTCCCAAATTTCGACCACTAAGAAAATATAAAAGATAATCTATTTTTTTGTCTATAAAAGTCTGACATTCATTGATTTTATATTTTCTCAGATAAAAATTTAACAGAAAATGTACTTGAAATCAACTGAAATTTTGAATTTTTTTAAAATAAAATTTAGTTGAAAATTTACCCGAATATGAGAACAATTATCAAATAATTATTATGAGAAAAGATGTTACTGTATTTAAATTCATCTATAACTTCTTTTCTATGTGAATATTAATCCATTATGGTATTATATTTAAATTATATGCAACATTTTCACTAAATTGAAAGCATAATAACCACTTTGTTATTAATTAACTTTATTTTAAATTACTACATCTACAAAACCATGTCACCATTTTTACCAATAACGATATCTAAAGCATCATGCACCATTTAATTTTAACAAAATATATACCACATTTGCGTCATTTCACCAAGGCATACAAATGAACAATGAAATGAATAATAGCATGCCGCATCGGCTCGGTTCTAGGCATGATCATTTACCTCGTATTCACGAGTCATAGCTTTAGTCCATTCTAACAGCATCTGTTTAATTGCACTCGGACTACGAGTTATCCTTTTAGAAAGAAAGATAATACAATAGTAAAATAGAATTTATATGGCATAACAAACACATTTCATTAAATGCACAGCAAACCAGACTGTTCACATCAAGGATGCCGTTTCAAAATTTTCTACATATATTCTAAAAAGTTAAAAACATGTATCAATATGTACTGACTTTACTATACATGACTACATTTTTTGTAGAGCTAAAAATAAATTTGGGTTATAACAAGAAAAGTTATTATACATGTTTTACAGAGAATGTATGGGAGACATTTCAGCTCATTACAGATGTAAAATATTAGGTCTTGCTTCTTAATATTGTAGTTCTGATTTCATTTTTTGATTCACTGTGTTTTCCAAATTTTTCTATATTTCTGCCAAATACAAAAAAACAATTAAGGAAGCCTTCTTTTTAAAATAAAACAAATGTGGGCTGAAATATCTTCTGTAGTATCACAGAATCAGTGATTAATAACATTTGTGTTGTATAATATCAAACACAAATACTCATACTGAATATAGTTATATGGCTGAATAAAAAAAATATAGTAACATTTGAAGTGCTGCCAAAACTCAAAGCAAAATATATTTAATAGCATATGTTTCAGGTGTAGCTATTTCGGTGATTAACAGCAACTCCTACACACAGCTTTAAAAAGAAAAAAACCTAAATGAAAAGGAAATAAACTATGTTAAATAATGATTTATGAATAGGCAAGAAAAGATCAATTACTACAGGAAAGTTTTGGAGATTATTTTAGGAAAAACAAGAATATACCTTCTTTGTTAATTAAGAAAATAAATATAAAGTTCCATTATATCATTCAAGAGATAAGAAAAAAAACCTAATCAAAGATCAAATAAATGTATCTATTTCAGTGCATTTGTAGAGATACATTTTGATTATTTTAAGAACAAATCCTTCTGATAGAAAGCAACAATCAGAGTTATTCCCCTTTAGTACCCAAGACAAACTGATCCTTTTCAAGATTTTGAGACTTCTTGCTACATTCATATATAACTACATAATATATGAATCTTAAATCTTTATGGACTGATAATTAACCAAATCAATTTCTTAAGAAAAGGGCATGTCACTATAACACTGATAACTCCAATATAAGCCACCCTTTTGTGCACAAGCTAGATGATGTCAATAAGATCGCTGAATCCATCATTAAACGAGATATAACAGTAACTAATGCAAGCCATATAGGTAACATTTAACCAGTACCATATTAAAAATAATCTCCTTCTAATTAAGTCTAACTACCTAGAGACTCCTAACTGAAAGATCAAAACTTTTTAAAAACAGTTATTAAACAAATATTAGAACAGAGACTTTCTGCAGACTACCTCTCCAATACCCCATCCCCACCCACAAAGTTATAGAATTTAGGCCTAATGGTCAAAGAAATTTCAACTCAATATATGTAATGATTCTACAAATGCTTTTTTTATAGCATATCTTCTAAAATAAGATATTTATCAATTCTATAATCAAACATTTCATTAAATGAGGTCTTAATTAACTTATCAATATTTCTGGGGATTTTGTTTACAAAATTCAACTAATGGTACCTCATATTCTTGTGTATTATTTTTAACAAAATGTTTTAACTCTTCTTTGATTTCAACAGCATTTCGCTGCATATTTCTAGCTGCCTTCTTTGCCATGGTAACCGTAACTAAGGCACTGCAGGTAAGAAACAAAACATGCAACATAATTAAGTGTATTCATGCAACACATTTCTAAATCTGTATTTATCTTAATAGAATCATTTATGTATCAGCACATAACATAAAGTATGCTACTGTTAGTAGATAAGGTATGTATTTTCTTGTTTATCTTATCTATTTTAACTTATATAAATTTCGTTCATCTTTAAACTTTGAAAAATAAAAAGTTATTTAATAATTAAAAATGATCTATGTTAAAAAGCTAATTTTAAGTCAAGACTTTTTTTATACCTTACAAAAAAAAATAAATATCATTTGTACACCTTGTACACATTACAAAGCTAAGTTATCAAGGTAAATTCATCAATCTTGAAAGACTAAATATGGAGGGACAAATATTTTAAAAGCAGAATGAATCTAATGAAATTGATAATATATTCGTGGTGATGAAGTTTTTTAAATCTAAAAAGCAAAAACTTTAATGCAAAACTTCTAAAATGCTTCTGAAAATTTTGAGAAATGAAGATGTGCAAACATCTACTTGGCACTTCTTGATATCCATTATATTATTATCTTAAGGTTTAAAAATATAGAAGATAAAATCTAAATATATAAATAAATAAAATAAGTAAAGGAAAAAAATGAATATGTCATTTCAATTAGAAACAACATACCTATCTGGTAAACTGAAAAAAAGTAAGCAATAAAATATTTCTTTGCATGCTGACTTACATTTTTTCCATAGATAAGATAATCTGGTAAAATGTCTAAGTCTGATTAAGTTAAAACTTTAAGGAAATAAAGAACTCTGGTCAACTATAACCCACATTTGGAAATAAAAACAAAGGTGACAAAATATTTTTTTTACCAAAAGTACTATAGTTGAATTATTTTAATAATGTTTTACCATACAACTGGTAAATTATTTCAAAATTTTAATGTTTTTTTTTTTGTTGTTATTTATTTTTCTTAAAATAAGGTTTCTATAATATAAACTTACTTAGGTTTTCCAAGCTGTCCAGGAGAAGATTTATCCATTTGTTTGAAGGCAGCCATAGCACCTTTAGTTCCTCCTAGAAACAATAAATAAAATATATTAAAAGTCATTTTACCAAGTACTTATGCTAACACTGTCCCAATGACTAAAATATCAGTCGGTTTGCCTTGGTATATATGTAATAAAAAAACTTCAACAAATTCTTAAAAAATCTGCAAACGTTATCAATCTTATGTAAAAGAACAATCATAATATGTACACAACAGGAAGAAGAATTATAAGTAGCTCCAAAGTTTCTTCAAATAATCAGACACTTCATTTCCAAATGATTAGAAATCGACAAAAGCACAACCAAACAAATAAAAAATGTTCTTGAAAACAAAAACCTAATGCAGTAGAGCAACCATTTACTGTTACACACAAGGAGAGAAGTAATTAAAGGTAGCCCCGAAGTATCTTCCAAACATTCGGCCACTTTATCTCCATATAATTATTTTTAGAAATCATCTTAACAATTTATCAGAATTTCATGTCAATTACTGTAGACAAAAACAAATAAAAAATTTGTTGTAGTAAAAAAAAAAAAACACTTACAAATGATTAGCCTAATTATTTCTTTACAGTACTAGATATAACTAATATTCTTTCAATTATATTCCCAAACACAACCGTAACACAATAACAACTCAACATAAATGACAAGTTGGAACAAATTCACAGGCTTCTGGCCAGGTAGAGAACACCTTTATTTACATGCCAATATATTTTAAACCAATCAAGATGCTGCCACTTAATCATGCTTCACCATGCTGGGATCTCTAAAATTATTGACTACAACAGGGCAGTGATATATTGTCTGTAACTTTTGTAGGATCGATTTCCCAATGTTGCTTATCACTATACTTGTGATTTAATTGAAATCAATGCGAAGGGATAAAATTCTAAGTTCTAGCTGTTGAAAACAGAATCTCAAGAACTCCAGTTTTGAAATTTGCTTAAAGTTGAAATAACCTGTTAAAAGTACATTTACAATGATTTATGTATGTGGGTTGCGTCTATTTTTGTCTTTAATCTTAATGGAAACCTGTAGTCCTATCTATCATGGACATCTTTAAAGTGTTACATTTTTTGTTATACTTAAACAGAAAAACACAATCATTTTTATAGTTTTATAAAACTAGAGATAGAGCATTAACTGTTCTAACTGAGCAGTCAAATATTTCTCAATAATTTCAATAACAATTAACCTGTTGGGTACGTCACTTCGGTCAATGTCTGTAATTTTTATGAGGAGCAGAGCAGATGCCTTTACCTAGGTATATTTGTGAATAATAACCTGTTAGTTAGAAGTGTGGCAGTAACTTGGAAGTACTGCCAGGTGCAATATGAAGTCTGTTAGAATAACAAATAAATTAGTTACAGTATAAGCAAGTTGCTGTATACGTATATACCTCCCCATGATTCCTTTTTCTGTGATTTTTCTACCAAACCATCTTTACTGTTCCACGATTCTGTCTTCACCGAGATCTGTCCACTGGTGCCATAGCCACAGTTACTTAAGATCTTATTGGTCAGTTCTTTAGCTGCTTGATCTACAAGCCAATGAAAACACACAACACAAACAAAATCAAATAAAACAAAAGTTGTTACATAAAACCGTGCATATAACACATGATGAGTTTCATTACATGAAATGATAAAATTGTTATTGTAGTGATTTCATTACTTATATTTTCCATGCCTTTTAAAAATATCTTATAATTAATATATTTAAGAAAACAGAGGTCTTTGAAAAGAATCTCATGGAGTATTACCAAAATATTCTGGTTTGAAATTGAACAGCTACGTAGTTGCCAACAATCCATCAAAATAATGTAATTACTTTAAGATTGATGTTTCAAATAGCAATAAATTATTTTGTTAAAATAACATGTAATGAATTCTATAAATATAGTTCTGGGCTTTTTACCGGAACATTTTGCATACTAAGAAATTGTCATTCTTGTATCCTGCTTGTGTTTTTTTAAAGACTCTATAGTGATTTTAGCACTATAGAATCCCTTGTAAAAGTTGAATCTCTAATAGAAATATCACTCCATATAAATGGTTAAATTCTGTTCAGTATTTACAAAGATATGATGAACTGAAAATTCCATTGGTCTATATGCTGCTCGATATGTAACACAAGCACTGCCATCTTTTATTTGCCGTTAACCAAATTGATGGGCCTATAACATCCAATGGAATTCAAGCCGGGAGATTATGTAGTGCTGGTATTTTGATTTTGTGTTTTCTGAATTTTATTTAAACATTAAATAATCAGCGCAAGTACATATTAGAGTGGATTAATATTTGATATTTTCCAAGAAATGCAAATCACACATCCTTACTTTAATTAATCAGATGCTATGTAATTGTGGTCAAGTTTGTAATATGTGTTTAATTACAATGATCATGATATAGATGAACATGCTGTGTCTAAGTTAACTATCATAACAAAACTCACAAGCTTCAATAACAGATGGCCGTTATAATACATACCTGCTGGTTGTTTACCATATGACATTCCCATTGGTGTAGAGGTTTTCGTTAATGTGGTTTTCTTCACTGTGGTGGACGTTCCTCCTAAAAGATTTCAATTCTCAATGAACAATGATTCAAATAAAAGCAAAAAGATTAACATTAATATATTTCTACCAATAAATGGGGATTTCATAATTCTGATTACCAGTACGCTAAAAGTTAAGAAATTATGGGGTAAAACTAGCACATTAACCACACAAACTCAATATAATTTTTAACAATAATTTGAAAAAATTTGAAAAAATACTGCATAAATTAACTGCAACAATCTAGCTAAATGTTTTTACAAAGCCGATTCATGAGCACACCATTTTTAGTACAAATAGCATCACACATAAAATATTGTAAACTGCACCTAACTATATACATATAGCTACAATTACAATATTGCAATTTAGCTACAACATCTATGTTAAATTTATGAATGATATTTCATTTGTTTGTATTTTATTTTGTAATTGACTGTTAACTTGAGTAACTGATTATCCAAATATTATTTTGCTAATTATTTGTTTTATGATGAAAATGGTACCATGATTATTTCATATCTTTACATTAATGATTGGATTAATTGTTAGTTCTTATTTTAAATCTGAATGGTATTTCTGACACAACCAGCGGCTGCCAGGCAGATAAGCCTACATTTTGCAAGAGATAGATAGAGAACAATCTAAACAAAAAGAGATTCTTCGTACAATCAAGGGCCATAATTCAGGAAGTTACCATCCGATATGCATGAATATCGACAGGAACCAAGATATTTGGGTTATAAAGATATATTTCAAGTTTCATCAAAATCGGATCAAAATTGTGAGCGTCCACAACCTTGATATACTATATAATTACACTATTATTTGTATACAAGGGGCTGCCATTTGTCCAGCAGTTTTGGTCCCATTTTCAAGAAATTCGAACTCAGCCATTATTCGGGTGATATATTCAAACGTTTTTTTTCAATCGTATAAAAATTGTGATCTCTAGAAGAACCACAAGCTAAAAATCTGATTTTTCGTACAATTAGGGGCCATAATTCAGGAACTTATGGTCCGATTTATGCCAACATCAAAATTCACCGAGATCTTTGGGAGATAGAACTATATTTTAAGTTTCGTCAAGATCAAATAAAAATTGTGACCTGTAGAGTGTCCACAAAGAAATTGTGTACGGACGGACAGGGGTGATGACAATATATGTTGTGCAAAAGTGTCTATATTTTGAAAAATCCAATATAAGTTTAATGAGGCAGTATGATGTAGCCATGTGTTACAAACAATAACACATTATATGTAATAGGCCAATGATATTTAGTAAAGGGATATCAAACAGATTGAGAAAGCGCCCATTACAGAAACAAATATTGCAGATGCCATCACTATCAACCCCCGTATTTGTTTTTGGACATTTACCAAAATCAACTATATTAAACCATCCATCTATAATAAAAGACAAGTTTGTGTAGATATTCGGAGGTGTGCGTTCTGTCTATAAATAATGGATTACTTGATATATTGAAAAAGACGTCAAAATTGTAGAATAAATAAATCAAATCCTCAAACATTGCTTCTGACAATGTAGCAATGCATGAATGGGTTTACAAATTAGACGTAATTTGACGTACTTGACGTATATCGCAAGACTTTCTAAATCCCCTCCCCCCACACCCCCTCCTAAAGTTGAAGTTAGTGTTTCTCATACCACTAATGAGAGTTAACCTTATGCAAATCTCTTATAGTGTTGTTCATATCCAGGATTTAATCTGAAAAAAGCTGAGGGGCCATTGCTATTCTCTTTTACTGCGAGACGGCCGGCGGTGAGTAGAGAAAATGGGAGGAGCTTGTTTTGACGACAGATGCATCTGTTCAAGATAACCCAGGTGGAGGTTTTCTTGACTTTACTGAAGCGCAGCATGTATTTAATAACAAGATATTAGACCTACATTTACTAACACCAGGGTGAGAAAAAACATGTCCGCATGGCCAAATATTTCACTGCAATACTGCACTAAATGAAAAACAGGTTAACAGTGTGTATGGAAAATATCAAAAGGTGTTGAAATGCACTCTGGTTTGTTTTGTTTGTGATGAGGAATGGGATGAAAAATGGTGGGGTTAAAATGGATAAATTACTCCATTACCGACCAGGCATGCCAGGCACTACAAGTGGTGCATCACGGAAGCTTGTTGGCATCTAGGAGGTAAAACAAGAGTATATATAGATATCACCCTGTGTTTTTTTATCTTCCGTAGTAATAGTTGTAGTTGTAGTAGTAATAGACCCGTCAGCACCTGTTTTTTTTTCTGCTACCTGACTGTACCCCTCCAATTTCTTCTGCTTTTCTGCATCTGCTAATTTTTGTTTATCCGCTAAAACATTTGTTCCACTGGTGGAAGTTACTCCAGTAGGTGGGGCATTTTTGTAGACATCCATTTTCCTCTGCTTCTCCTCGTCTGCTATTTCATACTTTCTTCTCATGGCTTTTTCATTTTCTTGTTCTAACTCACGCCTTTTCTTGTCATAATCAGCTGTAAAAAGATAATTCAATTAAACTTCAGCCCAATAAACATTAGATTTGACAAGGAGACAAAAATAATTCAATCAAACTTCAGCCAAATTACATTTGACAACAAGACAGCGACTTTCCTGTCTTAAGTTCCAAATATGTAAGGATTTTTTGAGTGTAATTTATGGAGACAGTCGGGTTTATTTAATATTATATATAATAAGAAAGGTTTCTTTTAATATCACACCAGAAAGCATTTCTCTAACAACAAGAAATCTAATATCTTTAATCAAGACAAAAGCTTTGTTTTTCATTTGGCAAGAATAGTGACTTGTTTACATTTAATTATGAAGTCTGGTCATGACATACTTGCAGAAAGTAAAATTTGTCTCTTTGACCAATTAGATGTTCGTTTGTCTGCAATGCGGTTGTATTTTATTTTATCATTAGACTATAGACAGATCTATACAGATATTTTTTAAGTTTACTTCAAAGATCTAGAAAATTTGTATAATTAAGGAACAAGGTTTTATACATGAGATTGGCTTATTCCCAGTTAGTATCTAAAATTGTTTTACAGATATATATATGCTTTTCTTGAGTTAGTATCTGGCAGTTTTACAGAAATGACACAAAGTAAGAATAGCCAGCACAGAGATCAAGGCTGAAATTAAATGTTTTAAGACCACTTTACCTCTTTGTTCTTCATGAAGCGTCCTTATTCTGGTTCTAATCTTTTTCTTTTCATCAAAACTTTCTGTTTCATTCATCTATTGAATATTGGAAAAATAAAATTGAAAAAATATATTGTATCAAAGGAAAACTTTTAGTTCAAGGATATAACTTTCAAGAATACAAAATATCATTCTTACATTAATATTGAATATCTCCAGATCAGGCATATCCTCAGAATGAACAGATTTGAGAATACACAAATATATATTGGTTGTATTGCCAAGATGATATCTATTCTTTTTACTGAAACTCAACTTGACCTGATCATGTTAAAAGATGAACCGAAAGATACCTGTTGATTCTCATGAGTTAATCTACGGTCAATCCATTAATGAAATAGTATCTGTTTATCTTGATTGACCTGTCAAATTAGCTGATGTCAATACTATTACCGGTATCTTAAACTAAAAGGTATTGTTACTAATTAACACCTTAACAATTCCTACACAGACAATATGAAAAGACATTTTTTGTGACAAACATTTTCTCTGTGCCAGCCCATATATATTAAAACAGATCTCCTAGTTGGGCCTTTTTTGCTAACCAATATCCAGCTGATTTGAAAATGTTTTATTTTATGGTGAAATCTACCAGCCGATAAATTGTTTTATTCAGAAATTCTGGAAATTCAAATACTGGTAACAAAACACACAATCCCAATGACCATCTCATCATACTTTTTGTCAAAATCATTCATTATTTCTTAAAAGTAAGGAATAAATGAAAGAAAAATTTGTATCAAAAGACTAGGTTTTCACATTTGTATGTTGTATCTATAGCAGACATAAAAATATCTGGTTGTCAAAATTGTAGAAACTCTTGCCATTAACAATATTGTTCATCAAGATTTGAGATAAAACTAAACTTGCAATAAAACAGGATTCTATTCTAGTTAAGCGGACTACATAACAGAAATTTGTTGAGTCTGACCGAGAAGTTATTTGATGTGTATATATTTATAATAGAAGTTATGGAAGCAGTAACAGTTGGTGCTATATTTATATATAACAATAACCTGTTACAGTTAGACTTTCATGATAAAGATATCCTTTCTTTGTTTATTTGTCCACCCTGTATGGCTACATCAACAGGATTACGGATCCCTAGGTACAGATACAAAAGAAGCTATAAAGGTTAGTTAGACACATGTTCTAGCTCTCTCTCTCTATACTACAACCCAACTTTTCAAATCAAAGAAGACCGCAGAATATTAATTTCTAATTATTCAAATTTTCCCGTAATAACAAATATATGGCATTAAAGATGCTTTTCTATAATTTCACAATTCTGAACATACATATTCAATTTGATTTGGTATGATACCCATTAGGTATAAACACAATATATTTCATCCTGCTATCACTTCAAGTGACCTAATTTTTTTATATCATAGATTGATCAGAAATAGTTCCATGCGGTTTTTAATGGGGTTTTTACATAAAAAAAATACAGATTTACTTGGTTTTGAAGAACTTTTTCTGGTAAGTCTATTTATTAAATAGCTTGAACATGTGAATTTTTCTGCCAGTCCTGTAAGACTGGCAAATATTACCAACGTGAGAGCCCCATGGATAGGTGTATATATAGGTGTTAGCTTTGGCATTTTTGTAACAGCTTCCTGTGCCATTTTATAAGGAAGATGCCAGCTTTGAATTTATGGTAGGCCTACAAGTTTCCTATGTCATTTTACAGGGAAGATGCTAGCTAGAATTATATTTGTAAAAGCTTCTTATTCCATTTTACAGAGAAGATGCTAGCTTTGAATGCATTTTTCGTAACAACTTCTTCTTACTGGGACGATGTTAACTCTGAAATTTTTTGCAATACAAGCACTGTTAGAGAGTAACCTACAAATTGGACAATAGACAAAATTGAATCGTTTCTATTTTATTTGGGTAGCCTCAAAATGTTTACATCATACATGTGTGTTAACATCTACTTTCTCGGACTATTCTAAACCTCTAGATGATAAAACATGTTTGGCAATTTTCCCCAAGTGTAATCTTGGCAGCCATTAATATCATACTTGGTGTATATTATATTATTTACATCTTTAGTTTATCATTGGAAAAGATCTCACCTAGCTTACAACAAATGTTTATTCTAGGTAATGTTCATAGCTATATATATTACAGGTTAAAAGGGTTGTTGTATAATCAAAAGGGAATATTTGATTGATAGCAAAAAATATTTTGACAATGTATTGTCTTTTATCTTTAAAAGAACAAATGACATATAATTTGTTAAATGACCAGTTTAAATGTATAGACAATTGTTTATAGTGGGAGATCAAATCTATTTATCTCTGCATTTGTATTGAAGAATGTTAGCTTATAAATGGAATCTGATCAGTAGTCAGGTCAAAATACTGTTTAACCCCCAAACAATTGCTACAAAAGGTTTTTCAACTGATTCTGGCAGGGTTTAGTGTACTTTATAACATAATAAAAGTTTACCAAAGAAGGGCCCCCAGAAAAGTGTCTTTTTCAAGATGGTGTCAAAGATGGCCACCGGAACGTATTAATGATCATAATTATGTACCTATCAACTCAAATTTGATGATCTTGGAGTCTATTCCTAGGTTTTGGGGGGCAAAGAACTCATTAATGGCTGCCAACACCTCCAAATGATCGCAAGTCCATAACTATTGACTCAAATTTGATGATCTTGATGTCTATCCCCAGGTTTTTGGGCGCAAAAGATTTTCCATATATTGACCTGACTACAGTGAATATAAATGGAATTCAAGCTTATGAAATTCAGACTCTGAATCCAAGCATATCAAATGTTTGAATGAAAGAATAATTAAACTATTTGAATGCATGCATATAAACTGTTTGAATCCAATTATATAAACTGCTTGAATTCAAGCATATAATTTGTTCAAACTTCACAGGGATTGCCAACACCAGAATCTCTGTCAGCAAAATTCTATACTCTAGTCTTTGATAATAATATATGAGTACCTACCAATTTTTGAAGTTCTTCTTCATTGGTTATGTGGTCGTAGGAACTCATGGTGAAGGTATTATAGTTAGAAACTGGTGGATCACGGACAGTATATCGGGACTGGGAGCTAATCTCCCCCTACAAAACACAAAACAATTTACATTATTAATATATTAAAATATGGGTCCTGTTATAAATTCTTTTCTGTCAAAACTTACTATACTATAATTTTCCAAAAGTGAGTCAAGATCAGGATGAGTTCCTAGCATATATATATTAAGTGCATGTCAAAATAAGAACAATTATTAGCTGTATCAGGAATTTAATCAAATTTATAACGGTCCACATATGTATCTGTGTTTCTGTGCAAAAGTTTGCTAAAACCTATTAAATGAGTGTTCTCAGAAGTAGGCTAAGCATTGAAAATGAACTTAAGATTTTTCTGGAAACCGGGACCATAGACATTCAGGTAAGATAAAAAAAATCTTTGCATGTTGAGATTATTGAAAGTAGAAGAGGGCGATATGAAATCTTTACATAATAGTTATAGTACCTGCCCCATGTTCTGTGCATGAATGACAGAGGATCCAATTAAAAACATTTTACATATAGGGCAAACATCAAATCATGAAGATATAATTTAGTTTGTTTTGCAGTAATATTTCCTTTTAAAATTGTTTTATGTTATTGATGAAGGAAGATCCAATATTCTGCTGATGTTCAACGGATGGATAATAAAACAGCCAATCATTTGAAGAACATGGCCATGTAGAATGTGGCCTTGGCATGAAGTAAAATGTAAACGTTAAATTCTTGTATACATTTAACTTATATAATTAATTCAATCCAGATATACATGCCAGTATGCTAGGACCATTTTTTACTTACGATATTTTGGTATAATGCAATTATATAGAGAATGTAAGAATCTGAATGAATCATCCAATATGTGTAAGCCTACTCCTAAATAAATCATGGATGACAGATGGTAGATGTGTACGACATACTGTTAATACTGTATACAGAATCTCATTGTAGCAAATAAAAAAAAATATATTCATCAAATTTCATAAAACTTGTATAGTATGCATATAAGAGAACAGTATCAGTATTGAAGATTTTACAAAAACTTTAACCACACCACAACAGAATTTCAAAAATAATTTTCTCAAAATTTGTTTCCACTAGTTTCTTCTTCAAACTTGAGAAAAAATATCAATAAACACACAAAATAATCCACCCAACCAATGTAAAATAAAACCTTGATATGAATTACTACGCAAAATATTCTTTGCACACAGCACCTGGTGACTGAACTACACATGAGCATGTATATAAACGCAGAATTTTATCATATTACATATCGTACAGCAAATGTTAACTGAATATAAACAAAAATAACCTGACAAATATACTAGATTTACATCATTATTGCTCAATATATACCACAAACATCCACCGTGATTCACACAAAACTTTTTTGTATGACATTAATTATGGTCTTTTGCATGCAAAGATACAAAACCCTAAATGTTTTATCTACAATAATTTTTTCTTATTCAACACAGAAGTAATTGTGATCAAATAAGCCAAGAATAATAGCAATGAGCAATGGAACTTAGATGATGTATTGATATAATTGCTTATCTGTGCTTATAGCCTAACCAGAAAAGGCTCATCACCAAACTCAGTCAACACATTCACCTAATGAACATCTTCACCAAGCTACTTCAATTACAAGCAGAGTTAATGTGTTCCAAGCCATGACAAATCAAATTATCTCTGCTTAGCTTATGCTTAGCCCAAGCAGAAAATGTTTGTCACTGAATGGAGTCAAGAAATTAACCTAATGAAAATCTTCATCAAGTTTCAACAATCTACATTATTTAGAAGCAATGTTATCATGTTCCAAAAGGATTACCATTTTGAGGTTTTGCAACTTGCAAGGAAATGTGGCTAATGTCCCTATGTATCGTATTCCTTTTTTTCAAAGCTGGCAAGGATATTTCACTAGATGTTCCCAGATACTAAAAAGAAATCCAGTATCAACATTCAGAATTCCCTAAAGAGTGGACATAAACACTACCGGATTAAGGCTCTACTGGCCCTAAGACACATTTTGATGGGTGGTCTGAAAATACAGATAAACAAAAAACCTCACATGCGTAAAGGGACGAAACATCCAGGCAACACAGAGTATGAAAAGCCTTTAAGGATAGAAGGATGTTATTTATTTACATATAATAAAGGGAAACATTTTTGTCATCACCTGATAATTATCAAAACAACTGGATTTTTAGCTGGCCCTAATGGTCAATCCAACACTGGGCATAAACTGTCCTGGTAATATTTTCTTCCTTTTCCTTGTCTTTTAATCACATAAAATTAAAACTATGAGTGCAATAATCTTAAAATCCTCTAAGCAATAGTTGATAAAGCCCATTCCTTCTTGACATAAGTTGATCAAACTTGAATTGAGATGCTCTGAAAGTATCTAAATACTTCAGGCATCTGAAACTCAAAGGACTAATACAGAATTCTTGTCTAATAGTGCTGTAATGATTAGACTTGTTTTTTCAGGGTTGAATATTCTGTCTACTAACACCTGTCTATGTTAAATACTAGAAGATTTTCTTCTTTGATGGTAGGGTAGCTAATAAACAGCTGAAACTCTTCTCTCATACTAGCTGATGAAAAGGTTACAGATAGTATACAGTTTATATAATACTTGTATTCTATCCTTACAACTTCACCATTTTATATCTAAACATTTCGTCTTTTATATACTGAATTATGGCCAGTCACATGAAAATGAAATTAAATGAAATAGGGTTTAATGTCCTACTTTTATGTATCGACTGAGATAATGGAGACAGGCATATGCCATAGAGTGTGCCTACTCTTATTAAGTATTCCAACAGTGATGGCTTTTTTTACGCACACGCTAATGTATACATTTGACCGTAGCTTTCACCATTGACAATGGAGAACCATTCCAGAAAATCATCTTACTTACTGAGCCACCACCAATATCCTTAATGTCACAAGGGGACCAATGAATACCTTTCATGATATTTGAAATGTTTTATAAAGAAACAGTGAATTTTCGTATTCAAAATCGATTAAGCCAATTACTATTAATTAGAAGGCTGGGTGTCCGAATGGTCTGCCAGAGTCAAGTGCGTGGTTTTGATCCCATGCTTGTACATGATGAGTAGGGTCCCCTGTCTGACCATGTGGGTTTACTCCGGGTTCACTGGTTTCCCTATCCACTACTAATTATAAAGACCCCCAACACGCAAGCAAATTATTTATACAAAATTGTACTATATAAGTGCCAAAATGACCTAGTTTGTGTTAAGTGGAAATTATTCCCCATTTCTTTCTATCTTAAACAAATTACTAGCAATTATCACCTTTTGACACCAATAACGAATAATGTGTTTAATATATACCCAAATGTTTAAAGGATAAGATTTGTCATTTTAAATCTAGGTATAATGACAAGTGGGCATTCACACCAGGATTTCAACCCAGTCCACTGTCCTAACCAACAACAAATGCAACACAACTTCTGTTATGAATGATGTACCTCATATCAGCTTCCAGTACTGAGACAAGTACAGAAACTACTGTTGATTCAACATTTCACAGTATTGGCATTGATAGTATAATTTGAGTATTATGTATCTTTACACTTGAGCTATTTAGTAAATGATATCTGTTATTAAGGCATGCTGATCATTTCTGTTTTTATAAAAATCTTTTAAATTTATTCTGCATCTGTAAAAACATGGCATGGAAATTGAAGACAGATACGCTATTCTATACAAAAGTTTGGGAAAGAGCCTTTCACATTTTCGCAAGTGGGATAAACAAGACATTAGAGCCGTTATCACAGAAGTAAAATAACCAAGATGAAAATTTGCCAAGGTTTTTCTTCTATGAGGCAAACTCATTACTTGCTGGAGATAAATATAGCCTATCATCAATAAGTAAATCTTAAAATATAGATAGAGTCTCAGGTTACACCTTGAGAGTAACATTGAAAATAAACCCCACAATAAAAATATTATTATGATGCTATTTAAAGACTTGTCTTCTAGTGTTATGAAAGATAAACCCACACATTAAAATCTTTCAAAACAAAATGTTACATAAGAGTTTTATTTCAATAATTCGCTCGCCCATAGGGGTCTATAGCAGGGAGAGGAAACTGGAGGATCCGCAGAAAACCCACGAGGTTGGACAGGCGACCCTATTCCTTGTCACGTACAACCTGGGAATCGAAACCACGCCAGTTGACTTAATGACAGACCTCAATGACAGCGCACACATGTTAACCATTCGGCCATCCAACCCCCCGAAATGCTGTTACAAATTCATAAATTAGTACTACACAGATTTTCTTTGCTTATATGTTGCATAAAACTAATAACACATTTTATGCAAATTTCTAAGCATTTAAGATTTATTTCATAATCATATTTAAAGAAAGTCAGCATACATCAGATGCCAAACTGTATCTATGGAAGCCATTTTTGCAGATTATGCCATTTTAGAATTGACAGTGGTATAGGACTCAACTTACCAAGAAAACTCAAAATTCTTATGACTTAATTACAAAACAAGCCAATTCTGTTGATTGAGTTTGATAATGAGCTGCACAGTAACCATACAGATGATGTTCGAAATGCGTCTTGACATTGGGATTTTGTTTAATCACATCTGCAACTGTAATTTATTGACACCAACTTGACCTACGAAAGTACAGTCAATACACTATCTCTTACAATTTGTTAATTGGCATGGAATCTGTTTACCCAGTGAGGAAATACCCCCCCCCCTCCAAACTCTCTGCACAACACAGATTTAGTCCTATTGAATAAGAATATTGTTCTCTAATTTTGAAAATTTAGAAAGCTTGCTGTGACCTGGATTGTCTCAAGAATAATGATCTCTACAACCTAGTCTAATTCAAACAATTAAAGAACAGAACATATTTATTGAAACAAGATAGATTCCTAGTACATGTGGAACATCTACAGTTCTACTTGCTTATATCTATAATGTGACAAAAATATCACTATAGTTCTTAATAGATGACTGACATGTAATGTGTTGTTAACAATCCTATATGTAATGGTGCCAATCTTTTAAGCACTTTAGACAATTTGAAACCAACTGTTTTTCTTTGATGTATTTTCACTTGAGATTAACAAGATAGAAACAGGTGATATATATGTGAGTATCAGGATTATTATAGTTTGAGGTGGAATTAAAAAAAAAAAAACAAATCAAGGAGAGGGAGAGAGAGAGAGAGAGAGAGAGAGAGATGGGTTTTAACTCAACAAAAACTAAGTCACTTTGGGACTAACATATAGTTCAATTGTATAGAATTAAATCTTTAGCAGTGGGAAGAAACCGGAGGAAACATGCGACCCTACTCTTCATCACGTACAATCAGAATTTTGATTGTACGTGATGAAGAGGTGTACACCATGCCAGTTGACTCAATGAAAGACCTTATGATCTAAACCAGTAAGGCCCCCCCCCCCCAACCCAAAAAAATCATGTAGTAACTCAAATTAGATTTATAATGGGCTTAAATAAGAGTGGTTCTACCAAGTTTTAAGAATTTTGAAATGTGCACGGTGATTACCAAATATTTACATTGTAGCTATTTTGGATACCCTCGTTTATCACACAATTAGTTTCTCTGCAATATTCTGTTATGTACCAGTTAATTAAACGTAATACATTTCGCACGTTCTGACATAATGTAGCCGCGCTTGTCACCAAACACTTTACGGTAACATATTTAGAGCTCTGGATAATCTTGATTGATTTTGTTATGTCATTATGTATTGGTTGTTGATCAGACTGTTATAATTTAGGACAGAAATTTGCGCTGAGTATGGCAGTGTTTGAGTGGAATTAGGTCTAAACAACCGAAACACTGTGGGGAGTATATATAGGCATTTCAATAACTTATCCAAAGAGACTTCAAAGACTATACACTGATTAATCAATTCCAAAATTTTAAATAAATATAAGCAAATATATCTTTACTATAATGGCTTATAAATAAATCTAAGGTAATGATGTTCCACATTGGTAATGACCTTCAAATGATCTGTGTAACCTTGGCAAGTAATTACTGGTTGAACTTGGTAGAACTCACTTAAATTACTCACAGGATATATACATTCAAAATATGTAGAGATATTTCAGTGTGCCAGCAGACGCCTGATGTCTGTTGCTTAATTCACTGTAATTACAAGGGTAAAAATGTAGGAACCATTCTAACAAGAGCACTGACATGGAAAAACATTATTAAAAATAAAGACCAATTATAACCATTCTTACAAGAATGTACTGCAAGTAGGAGTACAGATTGCACAATAAACATGAAGTCTAAGAAAGAGAAAGGCTTCATTTGTATCTATTTCAAAGGGATATCTAGGTTCATTATTAAAATCAATCCTAACATAAGCGATGGCCAAATGAAGTTCACATTCTGTCTTATTAATGTACATTATGCCACCATTCGTCTGTACTCTTATTGACATCTGAATGATTAACTCACTCCTATTTAAGTCCAAAATCGTAACTAAGCTATGTTTGATGTCTAAATTACTACCTCATCTAAAATTCAAAAAAGGAAAATACATATTAGGTTTCTATTACCTTGTATAAAAAAAATCAATTTTCATAAGTTTTGATGTTTATTTGTATCGAAACCCAAAATTTATTAAAAGTGAGCAATTTATGATTAGCAAAAAGTGCAACTATTAAAATATTTGGATGTGTTACAAAATTTTATAAAGGTATATTAAAAGGCTGCTGATATATGTGCTCTGGAATTAAAACTGGGATGTAAGCACGGACCGACCAAGCCCATTTCAACATCCCTCCCTTAACTTTGTTTGGTGTAGGATAATAATTTATTGTGCAATAAAAATAAAAATATAAAGTTTGACTCGGCATATATCTGATCAATATCTACTTTTAAAATCAAAACTGCCGAAATCAAAAATAGACTGATGATAAATCGCTACCAAATCTATAAACAAAATTATTCCTGGCAAAAGAATTACTAAAAATGCTTGGGATTCTATTAACATCCTACAACTACTCAGCAGAATAAATCAGAATTTTTTTGAATTTCTATTTTAGCACCCATGATATACTATAAGGGGTATATGTAGACATGTTGATTGTTTTTTCTTGTTGTGACCACCTGCTGTAGTAGATCTACATAAAGATGTTTACTACCTACACAACAAACTATAAATACACCTATATTCTTCAATTCTACAGAATATACTAAAAATACACCTATATTCTATAATTCTACACAATATACTATAAATACACTTTACCTATATTCTATAATTCTACCCAATTTACTATAATTCTAATACACATATATCTATAATTTATGGATTACTTTACTTTCTTAATGTGTTCAAAGGTATTTCATCTAAAAAAAGACAGTGGAAATAAAAAATCTTTTTGGCTACCCAAGAAGCCTTAACCTTAAAGCAGTAGACCCTATTTTTTATAGATTTAATTAATTACCCTATTACTGTATGCTAAATAGTCTGAAACCTTTACACACATTCCCTCCAGATTTTTTGGACCTTCAAATTGCAGGAATGTGGGTTGGTGTAAAAACCCTTCCTGTCCTACATTCCTTCTGGGCTTCAGGCCAGGGAAATTGCAGGGTTAGGGCAAATGATTCAATCATCCAGTATCGAAATCACCTCGAAAGCAGAAATAATCTTACACTTAAAAGGGTGCCCTTTATATAATCAACAGCACACCACTTATCAATGTCACCTATTATAGGAATAAATGGGAATTCAATTAACATTATATAAAATAGTAGCTAGTCAACCAACCACTCCTACAAGCCTAGGATTATTTCTGTTGCAAATTTCTATCAGTAGATCTTTTTCACAATTGGTCGATGAAATAGCGTGCAATGTCCAGATTAAACAAGGGTATGTTCTTTACATAATCTCACAGAAATAGCATGATCTGTGTGGTGTGGATTATTCAAGGAGCACTTTCTAATTGTGAGTTTAAAAAACACACAACCACGATTATCCTAGCAAGTTTATAGTAATTTATAATGTAGTGGTCAAAGACGTTAGCTATTACAATGGGATTCTTCTGTTTTTATATTTCTTATTTTCTCAGATTACTAAATTTTAAATGTTACATCAGTAATTTACTCGCCTTCCGCCATTATCCTATTCCCGTGGCAATCGCTCACCTGTGGTAACCTTTTACCTACATAACAAAGGTGTATCTATTAATGTGCAATACATATTGCCACCAGGTGTCTCTCAATTAATGTTTCATACATTATCTCCACCTCCAAGAAATGACTACCATCATGCATGGCATCTGAGAAAGGCCAACCAACGAAACTTATCTGTACCAAAATAACATGCTTTGATTCAAATGCACAATCATTCACCTAATTGTCAATTCTATATACTACCATGACAACTTTTCTTAAACGCAATTATCAGTGTGTTGCCCGACTCTTTGCATTATACTTGAGTAAGTCATCCCACTTTGGGTGCCCGTTACAGAGACCTTAGAACTTTTGGGAAATACAGTACAGATGTCAAAAAAATATTGTGCTATAATAATTACTGGAGCTAAAGCAATCAGATCTGAATGAATGCTAAAAATCTTATCACTTGAAGATACTACAATGTGTTTGTATTTACACAAGAATTTGTATGCTACAGATAAAGTATGCAGCAAACATCCATGAAAATATGGATCAAATACGAAAAATAAACAATTGAACTTTGCAGTTAGGGCTTCTGTTTGAAAATGGGAGCAGTCTTATCTGATAACAATGGTTCAGGTGACTGATCTGCAGCTAAAAGAAATTGTGCACCAATAAAATGATGTTACTGTCTTTATACAATTCAAATGTAACCTTCCAATGAAACCTTTTATAACATACACACTATGACCTTAAAATATCTGTAACCCTTTACATAAAGTATTTCCTTGGTACCATTAATGAGCCTAATCATAAATACCTTTCAGAATTTCAACTGCAAATGACATAGATAGCCTATAACAGCTGTATATAATTAAGGAAGATTAAAGAGTTATACATGCAAAAATCCTCAATTTCCAAAGAGCACATCATCGAAACCAGATATTAAAATTCAGTAATACTCCACAATGAAAAGAGTCGATTACAGATTCTAGTTAACAATTTAAAAATTCAATCAAAAGTTTGTCTTGATATAAAGGAGTTTATAAATGATTGGTAACATGGATTTCAATAACGATGTATAATTTTTGCAAGTACAGCTTCTGTCACACAATTAACCCTAATAGCTGATATGATCTCGATTCTCCTATAAAAACAGTTATTAAAGAAATGTTATGAAACAAATGTTAAAAATCTATGAAATGAATGTTAAAGATGTCTTAAACATATTATCCACCATAAAAAGGTTTAGACATTAATTCCCAGTAAAACAGTAAGAGATAAGCTAGAGATAGGTTTTAGCACTACATATCTGATTATCTTTTATTTTTGCATAATCTTTGCAAAAAAAGTAAATTTTTGTGTGAAAAGTTACTACATATATATTGCTATTGTTAGACCCATCAGTTTTCCATGCACTCTCTATCCTTTCTGGGTGCATCCACACTCTCCGAAATTCTGGTATCTGCCTAATCAATTTCAAAATTATAGTCAAAGAAATGAAAATGTTAATATTACTCGACTATTAAATATTAACTAACAAGCATTATTCAAAAGATTCAACAGGAGCACTGTCGTTATATTCGCACCACCCCCACCAAACAGGAAAAAAAATCCCACTAACATTTGAGACATTATTCAAAATTGATATACCTGATTTAATCTCCCAAATATTATAACACTAATTTCAAAATATATAACTTTTTATAATGCACATTGGATTATATCTTTGACTATAAAACTGCCAATAAATATCAGTATTTCTACAACAATTTAGCAAATGAATTACTAAATGAAGCAAGTTATAGATGGTGCACAAATAATAATTGCCTACCTGTTAAGATTATCAATCAAATTAGATGTTTTCGCAGGACACTTGGCAATGAAACACCAATATGGAATTATTCCTAATAATAACTAAATATTATTAATGTTATTTTTTTTAGAGTCCTTTGAAAAAATGATCGAATGTTATCTCAAGTGATGCTTGGGTCCCAAACAAGATGGTAGAATGGTAGAAAGAAAGTGAGGTATTGGCAATGTTGTGAGCCTACTGGCTAAAGGTGTGCATGGTGCCAAAATGTAAATATAGTGGAGTCCATGGAAACCAGTCTCTTCAACATAAAGCTGAGCTGACTGATAAACAAGGCTGTCAGATGTAACAAGCATCTATCTAAATAGATATACATTACTTGTTGTTACCTACCCTCATCTCAAGTATATAGAAATAATTCTCATAGAAGTCGACTGCTTTCTATAAGTTTTAATCTTTCTTAGCTTTATGAAAAATATTCTATAATTAATCTTTTGTGTTATTCTAAAATATGTTAATATTCCTCTCCTCAAATTAATACCTGTATCCTTAATCTGTCTTTATCCCCTCCCTTTTAATCTATATTAATCTCCTTATTTATTTCTCTTAATCCTTTGTGGTTTTTAATTAGTTTAATTTGAAATATTTTTGTCTGGGGATAACCAAGTTTGAAACATGCAATTACATGTAGCCTACATTCATCTTTTATGCTGAAAGATAATGTTTCATTGTCAAAAATAGATTGGTTTAAGTATATATGTTCATAACACATTATAGTTTTTGCAAATTCCTACTTCTGATAGTGCTGGTCTACTTGAATTGCAATAGCAGATCTGTATGCAAGATTCCACCCCCTTCTTTTTCTTTTACAAATATACAGTCCTTAATGATATTCATCCCTTAACTTTACCCAAATCAGGAATATTAACTTGGTGTGTATAATTTGAATGAATAATGACCCAAGCTCCCCAACCTCTAGTAATAACCTGAGCTTGCAAAGGCCCACTCCCCCTTTTAAGTCAATAAAAACCAGGGCTATCTAAGGCCCACTTACCCCTTTAAAGTCAATAATAAACCAAGCTAACAAAGCCCCCCCCCCCCTCCTCTTAAAAGTCAATAATAAATCAAGCTATCAAAGGCTCACTTCCCCCTTTAAAGTCAATAATAACCTGAGCTTGCAAAGACCCACTCCCCTGTTAAAGTCAATAATAAACCAAGCTATCAAAGCCCCCTCCCCACCCACCCCCTTAAAATCAATAATAAACCTAGGTATCAAAGCTATCCCCCCCCTCCAACATTAAAGTCAACAATAAATCAAAGGCCCCCTCCCCCTTTGAAGTCAATAACAAACCAAGCTATAAAAGGCCCCCCTCCCTTTTTAAAGTTAATAACAAACCAAGCTATCAAAGCTCCCCACCCCCACCCTTAAAGTCAATAATGAACCAAGCTATCAAAGCCCCCCCCCCCCCAACCTTTAAAGTTAATAATAAATCAAAGCCCCCTCCACTTTAAAGTCATTAATAAACCAAGCTATCAAAGCCCCCACCTCCTAAAGTCAATAATAAACCAAGCTATCAAATGCCCATGTGATGCAAAACACTGAATTTTGCTTGGATAGACTACCAACATGATATACCCTGTGCTCTAACCACATCCGAAATTGGCTCTCAGAATGGCTGGATCCAAAGCTTTCATTATTTAAAATGTGATTACTTGTGTAAATTTGTATATAAGATTAGCTTTAGAGTATGCATTCTATTACAATATACTGTGAAATATGATGATGGGAAGACTCCATAAATTTATGGGAAAAATTGAATTTGGTAACAGATATTTAACCAGTAATAAACTTTTTAATTTTGTTAATTGATCACATTGAATCTGTTAATTCCATTTTACCATAAGCATATACTGAAAGCTTTCAACAATAACACCCATCCTACACATATCTCCAACCAGATTCAAATACCTTAATAATTCTCACCTTTACACAGATAACAGATTACCATGTGCTATTAGCATGGTCATGTCTGCTGCTGAGAGATACACACAGCAGCCTACCTTTCTTGCCTATCGCATATCATACCTCCATACATGGCTAGCACCAAATTTACTCTATCCCTGTAGAGGCATCTTTTGTTACTATAGCAACACATATAGGTAATGTTATAATGGTGGTTTGGGGTATCTACATTCGTCAGGAAAACCCATTATTTCTGACAATCGTGGGAAAGGTGTGATTGAATTTCACTTTTTTCACAAGTTATTTCAATTTCTTCATTTGTTCAGAAGTATGTTTCGAAATAGAATAACAACTTTTTAACTAGAACTTGATAAATAAATATATGTAATCCTATTCAGGTATACAAATTGTTTCAGCATTATATATATTAATTTCATAATACACTTTGAGATTTTGTTTCTGTAACTTTCAATTGAAAATGTTTGCAGCTGATTTCATAAACACTTTTTTCATTAGCAATTATTTTTATGGTATGTTATAAGCATAAAAAGTATCTTTTGAATTTTGTCTGCACAGAAATAGATTTTCAAAATTTTAATTTAACTCATACAATTTTCACAAAATAAATCAAAGCAAATATAATTTAATCAAAGCAAATTTTGTTTTCAAAATTGAAATTTTTTGATAGCGATGGTTTATAAGTTTGCAAGTTTCAAAATTCATTTCACAGTACATCTATAGTAAGTTGAAACATAGATTGGCAGGCAATGAAACAAAAATATATGTCTACTAATGTTAATAAAACTTTAAATTATCTAGAGTAATTCAATGATTTCTTCCTTAAATACCTCACAAATTTATGTTTAATGTTACCTTATGTTTAACATTAGTTACATCATTTGACACCTAATATCAGAATTAAGAAAATATAAACTATAGGAATAATTGTTTACATTTGTATAGAAGTCAGTGTTTACATGGTCAGTTCTGTTACCAGGAACACCAAAGAAATCCAAGATAACCTTTGATCAAGGATCAAGGTAAAATACAGACTTTTTAGTTTTTCAAAAAAAGGTAGACTCCACAGAGTGTGGTCTATTTGTCTGAAAACCATGAAGAGATAAGGTTCAATATTTCAGTCCCAGAGACATGGCCCAGGTTGATAATTTCAAAAGTACAAAACTGTTCCAGCCTATTCTCTGAAAGAAGTATAACTATTTTTTTGTTACTGGGTGGGCTATTTCATATGATTGCAAAAACAGGGAAATCAGAACTGAACAGAGGAAAATAAAACATTTATAAAAGTTCTGAACCAAATCCATTTGTCCTTGAACAAGTTACGTTATTGAATCTACCCAGCTGTGGCAGTGGCAGCAAATTGCAACATATTTGAATGTATTATGGGTATTATGCAGTTGAAAACATTAACCCTGAAAGATTTAGGAATTAAGCCTACTTCTGGGCAAATCACTAAGCAGTCTATAAACGGTTGAATAAGTTTAATTAGATTTCATCTATTTTCTTTAGTAATTTCGGGTTTGATTGATATAAGTTAGTTATCAACTTTAAAATTATGGTACATTACCTCAATAAACTGTATTCCAGATACAACATTGAAATGAAATGGGGTTTAACATCCTATTTTCTGCACCAACCAGGCTTATGAAGTCGGCCATATGCCACACAGTGTGCAGTAAGAGAAACTTTGCCCAGACAGCAGCGCTATGGCTTACTCTTGTATTGAATTCCAACTGTCAAGGGTTCTATTATGATCCGTTTTTTCATCCTATCCAAACAAATAGTCATTGGTCCTTGCCAGGCCCTACATCCTGTACCACAAGTGGAAACAACACCGAAAAATCATTGATCAGTGCCGGGAGCCAACCCAAGCCTTATTCACTGACCCACAGCAACACCTCCCCAAAAATTGGATAAAAAATGTATAAGGACAACACAAACCAAAAATCCAAGTGTCACCCAATTATTTGTATTCTATTCTAAAAATGTACATGCCATGATGGTTTACTCATTATTTTCTATTGCTTAAAGTAGGTTCCATTATGTAGGTATTCTCTTATTTTTTTTGACCAGGTAATGACGATACCAATTACATATGCAATAAATCAGTAATATGATTTATGATGTATTGATGTTGGTAGTACATCATAGACAAATTACCAGATGCTTGGTCTCATCATCTCATTATTCAATTAACTCAGACATTGATTAAGATAACAGCCACCTGTTTGCTCTTGTATATAGGTAAACCTACATCTTATATCTGAAGTCAATATGACTGGTATTAATTAATAGTTTGGGTTTCACATTTTTTCTCACCTTTAGCTAGCAAATGTACATGTATATTATTCAAGCAAACACAACTCAAAATAAAAAGAAAACACAAGAAAAACTGACCAAAATGTGTTTTTGTGGGGTTTGGGCCTAGATCTATATACAGAAACCTTTTCCGGAACCAATCCTCTTCCAAGGCTGATCCATGGATCATGTGTAGAACATGCAGCATATAAAAATACGACCATTCTGTACTAATATACAATCCATTTTACACATATTGTTTGTGCACTTTTAGGATAAGAAATGAAATGGGGTTTAACATCCTACTTTTTGGGATAAGAGTGCCTTGTTAAAGTGGATTTATCCATCTTCAACCATGTAGGAATGTGCACTATGGGTGTCTTACGATTGAAATATAACAGCAATATATGCAATTGTATTACGAATGAATTTAAAACTACTAAACTTCTGCCACTTGAAGATACCTGCGAATGAATTTAGAAAGGACCACGACACCCACAATAATAGTGTCATACCTAGGGGGAGAGCCAGGAAAGTGACTGCTTACCCTAAGAATAATTTTCAAAAGTGGCACCTTTTCAACAATTTTTGCATTAATAGTCAAACCTATTTTTTTAATTTTTTTTTAATGGCAAGGCCTTATTTGGAAGAACTTTCGGGACTGATTACGTTAATCAACCAACCATCTTGTGTATTGATTTCAAAAACAAAATAAAAATGTATAATCAATTTTAAAATATTCAGTACAGGTCATGGTGTCTATTTTTGTGTTTTCCTTTAGAACCTACGCTCCTACCCACAATAAGGGTGTGTGATGTACAATAAACCTAAAATAACCCAGGTGTGCACCCTTCTGCGCACCCTGCTCTTGACAAACCATGGTTTCTAAAACCCGATGATGAAAATTCTACGCCAAGGAATCTAAATATATTCGAAAGTCATGCCTGAAAGGCTTCCAATTTAAACAGAAAGGTACATGAATCCTCTCTAGCTAGCTACCATTCCTATTTTCAGTTAGACTAAGTAATAATGGGTGAGGAGGGGGAATAACAGAAGCTAAATAACGAAAATTAAGTAAAATGTTATCCTACCTTATGGATGCTAAATTTATTTTCTTGAGGAGGTAAGGAATGCCATCTTCTAATGGAAGATTTTGGGGCTTCTGATTGGTTGCTGCCCACTTGGAACTGCATGCGTAATTGACTAACAGATGGTTTACTGGGTTTATCACTAGGGTAAATAGTTGTGGGTGGTGGTTCTTGTATGATGGTCTGACTATATGGTGATGGGGAGGATGAAAAAAGGGAATTGGTGGATGCTAAAAATAAAAATAAAAATCTTTAGATCAGTAGCTGAATTAGTCTCACGGGATAACTATTAACCAAACAGATTTAATTTAGAAACTAGGGGCTGTGTTCACTATACTACACTATTTATCTATTATCAGCTTTCGAGAATAAAATATCATACAAGTACGCTATTGGACAAGGGAAGGAGGAGAGGACACATTATCTGGTCATTTCCATATCTTCGGGTAGTAGTGATAATCAGAAATTTTACAAGCAAAAGTACTATTTCCAATTACACATTCATCATATGCCAACGTGAAAAGGATAGCACAAAGAAGCATTTTGCCACTGCACTACCATTCATAATACATGTATTATTGCATCTCAGTTGCCTACGTAAGTGCTTATCTTTTCATGTACGCCAAATTTAATACAAGACTTCAGATATAAGACACACCCCGGTATTCTTTTATTATCTTTGAGGGGTTTTAAGGAGCTGGGTTGAGGGGTAAATTAGGCTTCAATATATTATACCTACCTTCTACAATAAGTTGGCATGTACAGGATGTCTCGCCGCCTGGACTAGTAGCAACACATTCGTAACTGCCCGAATCCTGTTCACAGACCCCACTAATCTCTAGAGCAGCTACATTGTTACTATTATATGACTGGACGAAATCCTTGGTCTGTCCAATCACCATGCCATTTTTGCGCCATGTGATGGTGGGTTTTGGGGTACCAAATATACCACACTGTAATTTAACTCTGTCCCCAGCTCTACCTGTTTTGTTAGACAATGGCTGAGTTATAGTTGGTGGTGATTGTGATGCTGGAATAAGAAAATCATATTAATAAATCACTGTTTGTCTTGTCAAAACAATAGTTTGGTTATCTTTTGGCTAACACATTTTTTCTTCATCTTTTGAATGGGAGGTGGAGAATTTTACCTGGATAGTGGCATTATCTCCATAAAGATTATATGTATTAACTTTGAATGGGAGAATTGTCACAGCACATATATATTGCATGCACATTGGTATTTAGTTTCTCTTTCTACCGATTAATAGACAAGGTTTGTTGTAAAGAATAGAAAATTTTATCACAGCACAGATATATTGCATGCATTGAGCTTAAACCACAGTTTTTCTTATCTAAAATCATTTTACTTATATTTAATCTAATTATGTAATTAGTTTTAGATCGACATTTATGAAAAATGTAAGAATTATTGAGAATCAATAACAAGAAAATGCATTATTGGTTCAAATATTAAATGGTTAATTATCCATAACGCTACATTATATCTTTGTCATAAGATATATATCCTGAAAGAAATCAGGAGTTCTATACACTTGGGATTTAAAATTGGCTCTGTGGAGTTATCTCCCTTCATGCTTATAGACTCCAGACAAGAATATATGAACCAGATGTCTTTGACTACTACTAGCTTTTCTGTGCAAGCAATAAATATTACAAGCGGCCATGTGCTACTCATTTCCACAACTAAATAAAACAAAAGTAAAGCTAAATATTTCTTCCCGTCTGCTTTTGATTTCTGTACATCTCTAGAATATCCTCATATCGATAGATATATTACTAATTTCAGGGTCATTAATAACTTGAAAGGTTCTTTACGTAGTTATATTGCTTTTTTGACCCATTTAAAATACAAACATAAAAACTTCAGTGTTGGTTCTTTTTGAAATTTGATAGCAAACTTGTAAGAAAGCTACTGTGTTAGTGAGAAGTATAGATAAGATGTTGGGAGAGCTTGAAATAACTACATAAACAACGCAGTTTCTCATAAGAAAATAATATGGTACAAAAAAAAACAGATTTCAAAATCAAGAATAGAGAACAATTTTTCATAGAAAGTTTATATATAAAAGAAAGAATGTATTTATATTAAACCTGCATATTAAAAATAAAGCATTTTCTTATTCTTATCAATTCTTAATTTAATAAATTGGAGGTATGTTAGAATTGAGATTGTGGCAATTAATTCAGATTAAATTTCATGCTATATACTATCTATTAGTATTATCTATTCTATATCTTTCTTATCAAAGTACTGATGTTAAGACAGCAGGTATCAATACAAATGCATGCCTACCTTGAATTGTTATTATGGAGTCCATAGACACTCTTCCAGCCGAATTTTCAGCCACAATTTCATATCTGCCTGCATCTTTAATGGTGATGACAGGTATCTCCAATCTAGCCAGACGACCATCATAAGATTCACAATAATCAGTGTAATCAGGTAAACTGCTATCATTCCTCATCCACATGACTTTTGGTTCTGGTGTTCCAATGACATCACACTCTAGCACCAGACGGCTTCCATCCTGCACTGACTTGTTGGTCAATCTAGTTAGGAACATAGGCACAACACTGGTTTCGGAGGAGCATGCTGGAAGTTCATTAGTTCAAGAATATTTAGTATAGTGAAGATGGGAATCATATGGTTGGCATCATACATTTAATATCAGACATGATAATATCATTAATATATGTACTATCTTTTTATTTACGTGTTTATAGGCATGTTTATCTTTTATCTACATGTTTGGCCACAGCTCTATCCGGCTGCAAAACCTACAATTACCTAATTCAAGGTTAAGTACTTAGCTGATTAGCTAAATATTTTCACAATGATTGAATTAAAATGCTTTTATTTAACTCATGAAGAAATTTATTTAAGAAGAAATTTATGAATTCCAGATGTTATGACCTGTATCTTGGATACCCTGTTAGATGTAAAGTAATCTCTAGAATAGTCTAGTTGAACTATTTACAGATCCATCAATCATATTATTCCTGTAATCTTTTTTGCCATTACACAAGATTCTCAGTAAGGCTTGTGTGAAATGGAATCCAAGGAAGGGCAGTCTGTACCTTAGGCAATCAACACATGGTTAAACTGTTTTAGCTAATAGCTTTACACACACTGTTTTTATTTAGTAAATTAATATCAAATAATATGTTAGCATGGAATGTTATGTGGATATTTGTATGCTGCCTCTTATGGGGTGTTTAGATACAATAAATCTATATATTTATCTATCTATCTATCTATCTATAACATTGTTGGTTTATGATTATATAAGAACAGATCCAGAATTTTTGAATGTGGAGAGGAGACTCAAATAGCTGCCGTTTTCTGTACTTTCTTTGGACCTTAAATGGCAATTACCCTTTCTAATTGCCAAATTTTAATATTTACTTATATATTTTTGGTTAGTTATTTCCATCTTTATCAAATATGGATAGAAAAGAACATAATATTATCATTCCAATAAAAGGTTGACAAAACTGTTTTGGTTAGTTATTTCCATCTTTATCAAATATGGATAGAAAAGAACATAATATTATCATTCCAATAAAAGGTTGACAAAACTGTTTTGATGAAATACAGTAATTCCAAAACAGTTCAATTGCATCAGATTTAAATACAAAAGTCACCCAAAAATTGTAACCTATGTAACCAGTCAAACAATAACAAATACAGTAATTCCAAAAGAGTTCAATTGGATCAGATTTAAATACAAAAGTCCCCCAAAAATTGTAACATATGTTACCAGTCATCAAACAATAACAAAACTTTTCAATTATTTTTCCTCAAAATGAATTTTGGTTTCAGGTGTCAAGAAATTATCCTGCTACCTCCTAACACAGTGATTCTCAACCAGTGTGTCCAAGATCTTCTTAAGTGGGCCCCAAAATTTTGAAAGCACACTAAAAAATATTTCACCAAAGAAGCTAGCTATTTGACAGATAAAAATTCGAAACACTTCAATAGAGTTCATAGCTGTGTTTTTCTTTATTTAATTTGAGTCATTCTATGTGTCTATGACTAGTCTGTGTCTACAGTTGTATGCCTTCTATGACTTGTCATGTTTTGGGGGTTTTTTTGCAAAAATATTTTTCATATATATTTAGCCAGGTGTGCCGATATTTTTTCATGCGTTCAAAGGTGTGCCATTGGCAAAAAAAAGTTGAGAACCACTGTCCTAACATAATCCAAATTTAAACTATTTTTGTTTTATCCTCTGACCTTCCCCATAGAACTTCATACAATTCATATAACTGAAGTATTAATATTAATAATGTCATGAAGGGATTTCCAATTTTTGTACAAAAGCGTCATGTATCTATCAGTCTTTCTTAGTTTCTTAATTTATTTTCTAAACACACAACAAATTTCTTAACTTTTCACAGATTTCTTTTAAAACACAAAAACAATACTTAACATTATAAATTAAGTAGCTGGAACCCTTTTCGGGCTTCAATATTTGCTCACAGATGATGTGTCAGGGGGGATAACTCCAGCTAGCAACCACAAGTGAATAAGATTATTTACCTGTTACACGTAACTTGCACGAAGTTTTCTTTTCACCTAGATCATTCTTGGCTACACAAATATACGTTCCAACATCATCTAAAAAGACCTCACCAATTTCTAACTTTGCAAATTCTCCATCAAAAGTCTGCTTGAAATCTGGTGAATTTTTCTGAATAACTCCATCTTTATACCAACTGACAGTTTCTGCCTCTAAAACACGGCAAACCAGGGTTGTAGAATGACCTTCTGGCACCTTAGTATCATGCAAAAATTCCATAAACACTGGAGCATGCTTAGGTTTTTCTGGAAAAAAATCCAATAAAAAAGTACATGCAAAAGTTCATGTTTCTATTAGCTATAAAGAGAGCCAGTTTTAACACCCAAAAAACATTAAAAATGGGTAAAAAAATGAGAATTTAGATTTGTTTTGCAAAGCTGACAGCCAAATATAAGACTAAAATTAGTAAACAAACTGATTGTTATATACACTCCAATCAAAATAAGACACCAGTTCAACAATTTAGTTATATTGAACCACTTTAATGAATAAGTGAAAGTGATACAGAAGAGGTTATAATAGGTCATACTTGTGTATATAAAGACTGATGTGGATTTACTGATAAACAAAAAATCATGCATACAATGACAGAACATAAGGTATACAAAAAACCATTAAATCACTGGCAAAAGGATGCAATTAACATATTTCTTACTTGCATTAATTTGCAATGTAAAGTTTTGAAAGCATACATTTGATAATGTTTATAAGATTCAATGAAATTGAGTCTATCAATATAAAAGAAATCACAAGTATAAATATGTGAAATAAAATTATACTTACTTTTGACTGTGAACTGACATTTTGTTTCTGCTTCTCCAAGATCATTTTTAACAAAACAAGAGATAACACCGTTACAACTCAGTGGAGTATCTGTAATATTTAACGAAGCTTTTCCACTTTCTACATCAAATAAAATCATAAAATTTGTAGAGGATGGGATTGGCTCTTTTTCTTGATACCATGTGATTTCTGGCGTGGGTGAACCAATCAAAACACATTCTAAGGTGACATTACTGCCCTCTGTTACTTCAAGATCTTTTAATGGCATCACAATTGACGGACAACCTAAAATATAATGTCGGAAAAATATAATCTGATTCTGATAAACTTTCACCGTCAGCTTCCACAATACTGATATCGCAGATAAATAAAGAGAGAGAGATAGTTTGGGACTAACATATGGTTCAATTTTATTTCAATAATTCGCTTGCACATAGGGGTCTTTAGCAGTGGGAGTGCAGACAAATACGTTTTTGAGCAATACATCTTGCTTTATAATCATGCTAGATAAAAAATATATTGGTGATAAAACAGAATTACGTGATTGTGAAGTAGTCTAAAGATTCTGTTGTTAACACCTCATGATGAGCTATATATTGTGAGAGGATGAACCTTTGTACATTTATTCAATGATAAATCTTGTCAACACCACTTTAAAACCCTGTTTTGTCATTTCCACAGGTTTCAATGATTCAAATATCCTGATAAATTGTTCAAAACATTTAAATCAAATATATTATCAGTTTCTTTTATTTTGATGAAATATTATACATCAGTTTGTTAATGTAATGTGTTAAATAATGATAAATGCACTCAATTGGTCATTGAAATACTGTCCAATGATAAATGCACTCAATTGGTCATTAAAATACTGTGCAATGTAAAATGTTAAATAAAGATAAATGCACTCAAATGGCCATTAAGATACTGTGTAATGTAATGTATTAATTAATGATAAATGCACTCAATTGATCATTAAAATACTGTCCAAATGTTAAAGTGTTTGAATATACAATGTTAAAGTCAATACAGAATTAACCCATCGTCTATTAGAATCAAAAATTGTTTAGAAACACATCTAAGCATGAAAATGAAATCCTACAACGTGTCAATGAATGACGTATGCTCATTGGAACTGAACAAATTGAACAGTCCCCATAATGGCTATCATTTGAGCTACTGATAAATAAACTGAAAGATTTTTTAACACAATTTCCACCTGAAATAAAGATTATACATTATTGAATTCAAAATTATCTATGTAAAATAATACCAACCTATTTTTATATTGGTACGTCATCAGTCTCTAGGTACTTAAAATAAACACATGAATTATTCTGATTTTACTTTCACATAAATGTATTCTATTTAACTGAATTTATCAGAAAGGCAATAACTCACCAGAAGGTCTTTCAATTTTCCCATCCAAGATGTCTTCTTTATCTTCTTCTTCTGAACCAGAAACACTACCATATCCACTGCTGGCTTTAGATACATTTAACTTATTCAATACCAAGATGGCATGGGATTTCTTAGTATCTCCTATCATAGGAACTGTATCTGGTGCTCGCTTACTAACCAACTTATGTGAGGTAGTTCTATCCCCCCAAGAAAGTCCACTGGTGACCGACTGATTTGATTTTTCATCAGTAACATCCTGTTGAATAATTTCACCTCCTTCCCTATCCTTTACTCTCTTAGTAACTAGAGCACTACGCTCAAAATAATTAGATCCACGAGAGGTGATACGTTTCTTGGTATGGATTTCGTCCCTTTCTGTGAATTGTGACCCTCCTGGGGAGGAGAATTTGGTTTCCACCACTGTGTCTCTTACTTCTGCATTTGTTTCATCAGGGGTCTGATACTTTCTGGTTGTTATGGTAACAATTCTGTTTTTATTGTTACTTTGTGTGGTTTGTTGTACTTTGATGGTACCATCTTCTTCCCTTTGAACATCTATTTTACAGTTTGTTGGTGAGGTGGGACGAAGATTTAAACTTTTACTCCTGATTAAGGAGCGTTTTTGAATGAATGATTTAGGCTGTAAATCTGAAACCAATGGTGAGATCTGACCAGTTTCTTCACAGCCGTCTGCTTCATCTTCAACACTATCTGTTGGTAATTGTAACCCTGGTGATCTTTTCTGGATGAGAATGTCTGAAAAGAAACATTAAAATTACTTTTATTTTTATATAAAGCTTACCAGATTTCTAAGCCTGTCTTAAAAAGTAAAGCCTTTTGTTTTCATCCAATCTGATTAAAATACAGATTTAAATTTTATTTGTTTTTTTTTTATACTTTCAATGGCCTACGCTACATGAAGATCTGACCAGTTGTTTTGGGAGGTCGTGTCAGAGGTCATATGAGCTACTTTTGACCCTATGACGGCAGACATTTGATTAACCAATCAGCATTGATGTTTCTATTAGATTACCCACAGTTCCCTGCACCACATGCCAAAAGCTCGCCTTAACAGACCGTTTCATTGGCTAAATCCTCACATCATCCAGAACACATCAATCATAACAACTCTTCCAGATCCTAGTGTAGCAAAGACAAGTAAAACGAAATTTTAAACCATAAAAAACGAAACGAAATAGGATCTGTGTTTTAATCAGATTGGTTTTCATCCAGCCACTAAAAACCAATGACCCATTTCCAGATCATACTTAATTTACAAACATCTTTCATTTTCATGATATATGTCATGGGGCCTTATTCATGAAATATTAATATCTCTTTAAATAAACTAGTCCAAAACCATTGTTTGGAAGGCATAAGGAAAAACAACTTCTTGGAATATCAATGGGGCTAGTTAGAAGATTCATACTCTGATCACAGTAGGTCGGCAAGGTAGGTCGCTACTCCCTGTAAGGTTTTCACAACAACCTTCGCCTACCTCAATCAGCTGCTGTATGTTAAACATTATACATCGGAAATAAAATATTATAATAGTTTGCTGTTTGTACAAAGTTTCAAAGAGATTTCTTGAACGGATAATGAAATATGCTCTGGAAAAGAAATTGTGACGGAAGGACGGTCATCAGAAAATAAAATAATAGGTTGATGAATGTAAAGGTGTTGTAAAGGTATCTTGAACAGTTTCTGAGATATGCTCTAGAATAATAATTATATACCAAAAACTAATTCAAATGTGTAGTAAAAATTCCATGGAAACATAAAAATTATTAAATCCGACAAATTTCTAATTAGCAAAAGGCACAACTACTGTAATAGGATGATGTGTGTGCAAAGTTTCAAAAAGATATTTTGAACGGTTTATGAGAAATGCCCCCATTTCAATATCCCTCCCTAACTTCATTCGGCACAGGATAATAACACCTTTAACAATGGTGATGATAAAATGCTGATTTTAAGAGGTTTAAGTTTTTGTAAATACTGGACAAGGGGAAAGCAAGAGTATGTCATCTATTAAATTAAATAACTTACCTTTATCTTCTTCGATTGTTTCTAAACCGGGTCCGTTTAATTCTGTATTATTATTTTCTTCCGTCTGTAAATACACAACCATGGCCATTTTCAAAATTTTATATATAAACAACACAAATACTAATCTTAGTTGACAATTTGAATTCTGTTCAGAAATCGTTCACTCTTGATAATTTTTAGTTTCTAGCAACCAGGCATATTTTTGATAATGTAGGTTAGTAGCTTGGACATAATCTCTCTGATTTATTGTTTTATCATGTTTACGATTCTTCTAATAATCAAATCAAGTTACTTTAACACTACCACGAGAAATCATGTCAAAGAGTTACGAGATACTGAGTGTTTGGTCAATAATAAGCCATGGCCTACTATAAACGTGCTCAGTAGGTGGTGTCAAAATAAATTGGAGCAGATTTACAGTTTATTGTTTCGGATAAAAGAAATGTTTACATGGTGTATTTAGCTTTATATGTTTTTATTATCTCCTATCATTAATACTAAGATGGCAGATAATAATAATAATAATAATGCTCAAATACCTTTGTAACTTGCAACACACACAAATGTATGCAGCATTTGGCTAATGAAAGATTATAGTTTATAAGGTCAATTTTACATAATTTTTATTTACAACAGGTACTTAAGGTGTCTCTTTGCCCTAATACAAATAAGGTGGGGATAGTTTTTGTTTCTTCTCATGTACATGCTTACAATACAAATTTGGTCCTACAGGACATATATTACTAGGTGTCACTTTGCCTCAATACTAAGAAAATCATCTGATCCTACATACAGCACATAAAAGGTGCTACTTTGCCCTATTGTAATACTTAAGTACATGCTCACAATACAAATTTGGTCCTCTAGCTTACACAGAATTCAATACGCATATCGTCAACCAAATGATTTAAACCAGCAGTCAGTTGCAACCTATCTAGAAATTTGACAAGACATTAATAAGTGTTATTAATTTTTGGCTGACCCACTCCAAAAAGCAATAAATTGTTGCGTATCAATAAAATTAAGCACATTCAAATTTTTCTTTCAAAATCTGAAGTGAACAAAGACTATATAGCTATACAAGTGAGTCTTCCCCTTTAAGTTTTTAACTCTAAAAATATATACTACTAGTAAAGAATACCATGTAGATGACCTTCTCTTAATGTCTGCTCTAAATATTTTGACCAGCAAAAGAAATGACCTTGTCACCCAAATAAAAAACAATTCATATGTTAAACATCCTTTTGTTCTAAAACATAGCTGAAGTTAGAATGTTAAAGTACTCAAATTGCTGACCTTAACTGTTTTCAAAGAAAATGACATTTGAATTATTCTTAAACTGTTTATTTTCATAAAATATTGCCTTTCTACTGTTAAATTTCTTCCACTGCTAGAATGTACATCAAATCTAATGAATATATTTAAGTTAATAACTTTTATTGTTATAAATTCAATAGCTGGTGGTGACAGAAATTTGAAACTGCATAAGCTGTTTTAAAAAGTCCATTTGTTGTTTTCAAATTATTTAATCGTGCAGTCTTGATGCTCGGATCTCATTGCTTCTTTGCAATAAAATCTTATCTTATCTTATCTTATCAAATGGCTGACATTTTACTGCTTTACACACAGAAAGACTGTTGTTATTTCAGTTATTATATAAAGACAAATAAACACCCTTAGTCTAACATATTAATTTTCCTGGTAATTAGAAACATATCTTCAGAAAAAAATCATTTTGTGCGGCATTTTAAAAGGAGTCAACGGTATAGCTTGGCCAATAAGGTCAACAAATGTTGAAACATCCAATGTTGTGCAGTAAATAACTAACTTCTTAAAAGGCAATATTTATTTCTTTATCACAATACCACAAATAAGCTTTAGAGAATTATGAAACTGTTTAAATTTTGAAATTAAAATGAATTCATATTATTAATTAAAGTTCATTCCATTTTGTAGTTTTTGTCAAAGAAAACTTTACCACACACAGTTTACAGATGTGGGACACAATCCATACTTAACCCTGCAAATAGTGGCCATATGCATTGCCTTGTGTAAGATTTTGTATCTGTTTTAACATTGATAAACAGTCTTAGTATCATGTAAAAGTCAGGGTAAATTATCATTATCACTATCTGATTTGATCCCCCTTTCTCCTCCCGCAACACCCCACCCCTCTCCCCTTGGCATTGTTTTTAAAACATAAAGAAATCTATAGTGAACATTATGATAAATCAAGTGGAAGGTCACAGGTCAAGGGGGTTTCCCACAAGTTAAACAACTGCTTGTTCCACTTGAAACTACTTGACACAGCAATAAATACTACTTTCAAAGAAATATAAACTATTGTTTTCTACCACTGACACATTACATACAAATGTCGCCATTTGATTCAGTAACCAGTTTGGTTTGTCACCTTACTAATATTACCGACCATGATTGTGATATTTTTGCAAGTAAAATGAAAAGCATACATAAAATAAAAAGACCTAAGTTAAAATACAACGCTATTTGTGCAAGTAATAAACAGCAGTTGGGTTTGTGAAAGGCTTTCTAGTAGAATGTTTTTATATTAAAACAGCCTGATCAATCAATATGTAACTGGTGATAATTTTCACTTGAATCTCATGTACAAGATACCAAGCCAAATCGGGTACCGAGTCAAACTGTGACACCTGTTTCCGCTCTCTGCATTTTTTTTTATTGTCAATGAATGTGAAATGACATGAAGACAGAAAGATTTGACTTTCAGTAGTTGGAATTATGTACCATACTTAAAATATGTGTTACTTCCTATTTGTGTTGGGAGTATTGATATAAACTTTCGCCTTTGATATGACAAGTATAACAAAACCAAAACAAATTGAGCGTAAAGTTAAGTAGGTTGGGAAGAAGTTGTCAGAATTATGCTCTGCTGGCCATGACAAATCTGTTATTAAACATGTACTGTACTATGACAGCATTATTTCTGAGGACATGAGACAGCAATATCTATCAAATAAATTATAATTTGTGACAAAACACAACAGAAAGATTAAACTATGTGATCTTTCCAAATAAATCAGAAGTTGTACTGGGTGTTCTAGAAAGAATCAATACAAACAATTCTGTGGATTATAAATGTTAAAATAACTTTAGCAATACATAGGCCTATATGAATTTGTGAGTTTTAAACTATCAAAACATTTCTGAGAGCAATTTTAACATAGAAATGTTATCTCTTTTTTCTTACCTTCAAACTGTTGTTGGTTATAGCACTCGTCACTTTTCCATCCATAGACTGCATGGGGGTAGTACATTCATTGAAAATAATAGGTTTTAATGTAGTAATTACCCTATTCCCATTCACTTCATCCATTTTGTTTGATAGTTCCGTATTTTCTGTATTCAAAAGCTGAATATTTTCACTTGAAACACTAATATTGTTAAATGACTGCTCATCATTTTCACTTTCCTTTAAATCGGCAGACTTAACTGCCTTAACTTCAAGGTCATTTAATATATCTGTGAAAGCTCGCTCCATTTCTACACGTGAACGCTTCCTTACAGGTGTCACAACACTGTCATCTACAGCACAAGTGTTTTCCCTATCATCAAACTTTTTATTTGGACTGGAAGTCACTGAATGTCTCCGAGATTTTTCAAGTAAATCTCTTTTAAACACATCTTCAGAAATAGGGCTTTCTGTCCTTAAATTTTGATCGCACTGTTCTTTGGTAGCACTTGATTTGTGTAGTTTTAGAAGCGATTCAGTACTCTGAGACAAACTTTCCCTCACTTTTTTCTTCAGCAGAATAAATGTTTCTTTATGTTGTTGCGCATGTGACAACACTGACTTTTTCTCTTGTGTGTCTTTTTCTATTCGGTCAGCGTTTGTGAGTGGCTTATTCGATGATGCTGCCTTGGCCGTATGATTAGTTTTTTTTGCTTCGTGTCTGTCCCAAGCTGTCAAATCTTTTTTAACATGTTTTATAATGTCTTCATCAATTGACTTTCGGCCGCTTCTGTAGGTTAAAGTGTTTGTTTTACTAATATCCTGCTTTGGTCTGTTATCTTTCACACACAATAATGAGTCTGTTTCTCTCTTAACCTTACTGTCATTGGTTAATTTTCTATCTGCTCTGAGTGTACTATTGTCACCTCTTGCCGAGAACTGTGTCACACAAACACTACCCACTCTACCAAGCTGAGGTGACAAGCCTCTGTTAAGGCTATATTCGCTTAAATTACTGCTGTCTGAATTGCTTAGTTTCTTTGGAACTGTTAAACTAGAACTTCTTTGAGGAGCACTAGCAATAGTTGACACTTTCTCTGTAAAGAGAAAGAAAAATAAAATCTTCAACTCATGTAATTGCAGTATAAATTTTGATGTGCTTCACTGTAAAAATAAATTATAAAAGCATACTTCATGCTCAAAGTACATTAAATATGTAATATAATATGATTTCAAACTGCATCATGCCTAAACATCATTCATCATATCTTGTGGGAAAATGATTGGACAAGGAGATTTTAAATTGGAAACAAGAGTTGTTATATTATTGGGGATTGGTTCATGATGAACCGGTGACCCCTTTAACAAGACTGTCATATAACAAGATATAGTAAATAGTATGTCATGTATCTATCAACCATCTAACAACCCATGAAATTAACATATATAAACTCATTCATGCTTAAAGATTAAAATCTGAAAAGTGATTTTTTTTCTCCCGTCCAATATCCAACTTTCTCATGTATTGTTTGTTTGTCATCTGACGTCAACAGTAAAAGTTGTCCATTACAACAACCAAATTCACAGATTTTATCTTTTTCAATCCAATCTTGTCAAATGATTTCTATTTTTCCATTACATTTTTCTATTAACTCAATAATACTATCAGGATTATTTCTATAAATTAAAACATATCATTTTTCAAGTAGCATCAAGTTACAAATTCATCTGAATAAACCTGTCTGTCATCTATTCATTTGACGAGTCTTTTGACATAAAATGCCTACCGGTAACTGTACATTTTAAGTCAAATACAAAAGGCAAATGTATTTCACAAATGACTGCATATGTGTTTATTGAATTGAATGTTTGTAAGGTTTTCTACATAAAAACTTTTATTGGAACAATAATCTATACACATTAGCATGTACACTGTCAAATTAATTAAAGGTAAATGGTCTATACGGCAATTAAATTTAACAATTGGATGCACATATGCAATGAGTGGAAAAATATCTAGATTTCTCAATTAGCCTATACAATGGTACAAATTTTTAGTGAATGAAAACAACAAGCGGTTGCCATGCAAGATACGCCCACATTTTGCAAGAGTTGGACAGAGAACACCTAAGAAAATAATCTGATTTTTTGTACAATCAGGGGCTATAATCCCAGAAGTATGATCTGATATGCACAAATATCGAAAGGAATTGAGATCTTTTGGTTTTAAACATACATTTCAAGTTTCATTAAAATAAGATAAAACTTGTGACTTCTACTTTTAAACTATTTGCACATTTTCACAAAATTCGAACTCAACCACCATTAAAGTGTAACAGTGATATATTTTTAAACGGTTTTTAAAACTGAATAACCAGCGTGACAATTTTCGTACAATCAGGAGCCATAATCCAGGAAGTTACGGTCTGCTATGCATGAATATCGAAAGGAACCAAGATATAAACACATGTTTTAAGTTTCATCAAAATTGAATTAAAATTGTGAACTCTAGAGGTTCCACAACCTTCACACTATTTGCATACAGGGAGCGGCCATTTTTTCCAGCAGTTTCTGTCCCATATTCACCAAATTCGAACTCAACCAGCCTTAATGTGTAACGGTGATATATTGAAACGGTTTTTAAAATTGAATAAAATTTATGACCTATAGCTAGAGGATCAACAAGCTAAAAACACGATTTTTGGGTACAATCAGGGGCCATAATCCAGGAAATTAAGGTCCCTTATGCGCAAATATTGAAAGGAACCAAAATCTTTGGGATATAAACATGTTTTAAGTTTCATCAAAATCGGATAAAAATTGTGACCTCTAGAGCTTCCACAACCTTGATATTACATACTTTAAAACTATTTGCGTACAGGGAGTGACCAGTTTGTCCGACAGTTTTGGTCCGATTTTCATGAAATTCAAACTCAACCATCATTATGGTGTTACAGTGATATATTCAAATGTTCTTTTTAATTTGGATAAATTTTGACCTCAAGAGGGACCACACGCTAAAAATGCAATTTTTCATTCAATCAGGGGTCATAATCCAGGAAGTTACAGTCCAATATGTGAGAATATCAATAGAATCCAAGATTGTTAGGTTATAAACATATATTCCATATTTCATCAAAATTGGATAAAAATTGTGACCTCTAGAGTGTCCACAAGCTAAAAACCTGATTTTTCATACAATCAGGGGCCATAATCCATAAAGTTAAGATCCAATACATGCAAATATCGAAAGGAACCAAGATCTTTGGGAGATAAACCTATATTTCAAGTTTCGTCCAAATCGGATAAAATTTGTGACCTGTATAGTGTCCACAATCAAATTTTGGACGGACACGGGGGGGGGGGGGGGGGCAATGACGATATACATCAACATGAAAATGTGGGAGTTTAAAAATCACAATTATAGCAAAAGCAAGATTTTACAATTATCCTACCCACTCACAATGTATGACTAAAAATTTAACTAAAAATTTCAAGAAGATTGGCAAAAGAACACTATTACACAAGAACACTATTACAAACTCTTTTGATGCTCTAGGTATATTACCTAAGTACAATAACAATTAGTTATCAATATTAGATGTTCTAGAAAGAGTAAGCCCTAAATCCACCACATATACCACAAAAATCTGTATTAATGGGAATTTAAATCCCCAACATTCCAGAATAAAGGTTAGATATAGAGTTTAAGACCATTACACAATCAAAAGTACCTTATTAAAAACCATTTTCGTATAAAGAATATTCAAATCGATCAATTCTGACCCAAGTTATCGTTTTAAGTTAACATTGGTTTCTACTGTTTAAAACCTCCATCTTTATACCTCTTAGATAAAAGGCGTAAAAAATAATTATTCATGAAGCTTTTTTATACACAGACGTACTTATCCCAATAATTACATAATAATAACAGTTTTTACATTTAAATAGTAGGCCTACATACTTTCAAAGTATATGTAAATGCCCTGGTTTGTTCTACCTTTCAAAAAATTATTTTCTAGAATCTATGTGTCCATTAATCTAGAGTTGCAGATGACCATTGTCCACTCCCCAATAAGAGCTCATTCCTACTTTTAATTCATTCTGTACAGGGTACACTATTCTAACATACATAAAACATTCAATGAAATTCTTTCACTGGTATATTTACATAAACTTTGACCAGGAGTTCGTAGGTGAGTATAGTACCATGTCCAACACATTTAATCCCCAGTAGTTGTAGGTTGAACAAAGCCAGCAACTACTTCTTATGTTATATAGCACACTGGAATTAACTAAAGTAATTAGAGGGGATTAGGCGTATCTGTTGTTACAATGAATCTAATATCCTAAGCTGAACTTTTGTATGGTTTTCTTAAACAGGACAATCACGCTAAATAGCCTTACATTTACAGTATAATTAGTTCATTCATTTACATTCTAATTAGTTCATTAACAAGTTTTTGTTAATCTTGGATCTTTAATATAAATAAAAAAAGATTATGGCAAAAAATTTCTTAAAAAGAACCATATCCCATATATTTAATAAGAATATGATGTTCATCATCATCTTCCACTATTAACTTAAGCCTTTAGATTTAACAGTATTTTCTATTGCAAACTATCATTGTCTACACTAGTGGTTCTACAACTTTGCAAAAAAAACTGTATCTGGACACGAGCGATGGCTTGGTCCAACAATATAAATGGGATTAATCCCTAGTAACTCTGCAAGGAATGTGGAGCTTGAAATGGGATTTAACAACCTACTTTTCTGCTCCATTTGAGCTAAAATAGATGGGTATACACATTTACGCCATGTAGTGTGCTATATGAGTGTCAGAGAGCGACGCTACAGCCTATGCTTATTTTGATTTCCAACTGTCATGGGTTCTTTTATATACACACACTGTGTACACAGAACCTCGGTTTTCCGCCTCTTCCGATCTACTAGATACTGTCACTTGCCAGGACCTCCATCTTGCACGACTGACATGGGGAAATACTGAGGAATTTTCTCGGCCAACACCTGGTTAGCAAGTCAGCGCCTTACTCACTGAGCAATCAATCATGTCTCGTTTTTTCAGTTGATTTTTACTTGTTGGCCTAGAAGACCAGAAGCCAAGGTATAAAATTTTAGTGTAGTACTTTCCATAGGTTTGATCTTAAAAAAAGTATTAATAAGCTAAACTTTCACGACTTGAAACAACATGCTCTTCGGTTTACAAGTTTAAACTCTTTTTTTTTAAAAAAAAAACAAAATTATTTTTTAGACTATAAAGTTAACTCTGAAATCATTAATACATCAATGTGATTTTTTTATAAAGATACCACTGGTTCTACGACAGACTTATGTTTTCTTACCCATTCCTGGTGAGAACAATTTTCTTTTAACTGGTCTGGTATATTTGTTTGTTGAGATAAAGCCTGTAGGGGACTTGTCTTTTACCTCGTTTCTACTGTTTAACCTTCTCATATTGTGTGAAAAATATTATCCCTTTTGAAGCGACCAGCTTAAAGTAATATCCAAAGTCTTATTGGCTTGTATTACACTTGTCAAAATCCTTGGTATTGGCTAGCAGTCTGTTGTATATTGAAGGTGGGGATAATTTGTTGAATCCCTCTATCTTATGTTATTATAGCTTAAACTTCCTACTGAAATTAGCTCTAATGTTTTGTATAGATTGGTGTTACTTATTACTGTTAGGGTTCACGCTCTCTAGGGGAGATGTCCATTTGCAAATATTTATCCATCAATAAGATAAAACATTTTGTCAAGAGACCAATTTATCCAGCTCTAATAATGTCTTTTCATTGCTGTTGAGTCGTACCATCTTGACTTTTGTCCAATGTGTTGACATTTCTACCTGACGAAAAAAACGTCAGATAAAACAGGTGTGTAGATATAGATTTGGATATCAATTGACAGGATTATACCATGTGATATACATTCAACAAAATTATTGAGTAATTGTGAAATAACTTACATATATATATATATATATATGTTTTGTTAAATGTACTTGAATTAAAAAAGATAGGTTGCCAGGCAAAAAATGAATCTTTTCACAGCTGCTACCGGTTATATTCGTTGGATAGTGAATCATTATGTAAATAAAAAATCTTTACACTGTATAATATCATTTGTGCGTTCAGAAGACCATATGAGTATGACATAATCAAGGGAAATAACTATATAAATAATTGTCGCAATTGTTATTCATTATACTAATCAAAACAAAGATCAAGTATACCAGATGATGACAATCACATAAAGCAGAAATCAGTTTGTGGTTACAGGATATTAAAGGAACTTAATGATAAGTTATTGTTTTATGAAATGAAATGAAATGGGGTTTAACATCCTACTGTTCTGCTCCTATACTGGGCTAATCAAGACGGGCATACGCCATACAGTGTGCTATGAGGGAAATTTTGCCAGGGCAGCGGCACTATGGCTTACTCTTATATCTAATTCCAACTGCCAAGAGATCTTTTACGTGTACGCCAATGCATACACGGGACCTCGGTTTTTCGTCAGGTCCTCCGTCCTGCACCACTGACAAGAGAAAACCACGTCGGAAAATCCCGATGAACTTTCTCGGCCAATGCAGGGATTGAACATGTGACCTCCAAGCTAGCGAGCCAGCGTCTTACCCACTTAGCCACTATTGTTTTATGCCAATTACGATCAATCACAATGTTGAGGGATGAGGACTGGATAGGGGATTGAGGAAATGGTAATGCGTGAAGTCTTATAGTCATCCCAATTGTGTGTGTATTGTGTGTGTATATATGTATACACCTACAATCACATCTTATATGAATACTACATTTTTTTTTTTAATCACCAAAAAACTAAAGAAGAGAGATGAAAATCATTCATATAATATTTTAGCCCCAAAAAGCTAACAAAAGTTTTAGTATTTAGTTATATATAATATCAATATTTTGTGGGATGAAGATATCTGTAAACAGCATTATATTTTCATTAAACTTTATCACTTTACTGAGCAAAAAGACCTTTACATGTGTTACAATTATTGGCAACAGATATGTCGACCATGATTCTTTATTAAGGACAGTTTATATAAAAACACTTTTGTCATGATCATAAAGAGTTATTGACGTGAAATTATTATATATAACTTTTACATGTGTTACAATTATAGGCAACAGATATGTCGACCATGATTCTTTATTAAGGACAGTTTATATAAAACCACTTTTGTCACAATCATAAAGAGTTATTGACGTGAAATTATTATATATTACTTTATTAATAAGTCACACGGAAAATGCTTAATTCACATGTTTATTATACACAGTATTGCAGATATATAAAGGTCACATCAAGAATTTCATGAGATTGAACTCGGTGATCTTTCTTTCATTTCTCAGTGAATACATTTCAGAACGAGAAAGCAATGGGGTTTAATGTCCACCCGACACAAACTAGGGCACTTCGGAATGAACATATGTTTCAATTTTATTAATAATAATTAGCTTGTGCATAGGGATCTTTAGCCATTGGAGGAAACCAGAGGACCTGGAGAAAACACACAAGGTTTGGCTCGAAACCACGCCACTTGACTCAATGACAGACCTTATTATCTAAAGTGCACGCATTCAACCACCCAAATACACGTCAAGATAGGGACAATATGTGTCTGTCTCTTCAATAACATATTAAATCAACAAATATAATAATAATATGATGATATCTGAGGTATATATATATATCAAATGAATATTTTCATTAGATTAAATCAAGCAATCTTTCTTTCAAATGTTATCAAAAGCCAATTTTACAAAGATGGTGGAAATATACATCTGCTTTTGCAAATAACATTATTAATTCACATCAACAAATATCTGATGATTTTAGATGTTAAACATCAAATCAATTTATTTCAATAGATTGTCTGAATTGAACTCTCTTTAAAATGTTTCAAAAGATGGCGACCATATTACATCTGTTTCTAACATAAATATTTAGTTTTTTTTTTTAAATGGAGAGGTAAATAAGTTTTCACACAGTTTATTTACTCATACTCAACCCCTTTATATATTGTTTCAAATAGGTGTTAGTTGCACGGAATCTGTATAAAACACTGACGTGAATAAGAACATGCGAGGTCATTGCCAGTGCAACAAAAAGTTTTTGGGTTTATTTGCAACAAATATAAAAGGCAGAAAATCATGCAGCAGAATGTGTCAAATACACTTTATTACCTCCTCCTAATTCAAAGACATCAGCTTTACTAAACATTTTATCTTTATTCTCTAAGTTCAAAAGGAAACACTTGACCATGTCCTAATTGTGTAAAAGAATTGTAACTATTTTAATTAAATGATTGCATGAGCCACTGATATAACACACTAGTACAAATCTCTTTAATAAGAAAGAGAGAAAGGCCAGAGACTTTGTTTTATCAAACAGACATAGCCACTCCCTCTTCACCTTTATCAATTTGTTTTAAATCAAGAAAAAAGATGACATAACTGATATAGACATAGGCTTAGACATTTGGTTCACAATAAATTGTTGTATTAAAGTCTGTTTCTATATTGAAACAAAATCTAGATCAGATAATGATGATCACAGCTGGATCAAATTTTAAACAAGCGGGTGCCATGCAAGATACGACCCACATTTTGCAAGAGATGGACAGAGAACAAGCCCAAAAAAGAAACGATTTTTTTTGTACAATCTGGGGCCATAATCTAGGAAGTTGCGGTCCGATATACGTGAATATCTACAGGAACCTAGATCTTCCGGATATAAACATATTTAAGTTTCATCAAAATCAGATAAAAATTGTGACCTCTAGGGGTCCACAAGCTAAAAACACGATTTTTCGTACAATCAGGGGCCATAATCTAGGAAGTTACAGTCTGATATGCGCAACAAATAGCGAAAGGAATCGAGATCTTTGGGACATAAACATATATTTTAAGTTTCATCAAAATCTGACAAAAATTGTGACTTCTAGAGTGTCCACAACCTTAGTATTACATACTTTTACACTATTTGCATACAAGTAGCAGTCTTTTTATCCAACACTTTCGGTACCGATTTTCATGAAATTTTAACTCAACCATCATAATGATGTAACAGTGATATTTTTAAATCAGATAAAAATTGTGACCTCTAGAAAATTGACTCCCTTAGACTCGATTTCTGAGCACTTAAAAAATAGTTTCGGAGATTTGATACACTATTAGTTTTGGCATCTTGTTAAACCATGGATTGATTAATACCCTGTAAAATCGAGATCAAAACACTGCTGCGGCTGACCCGCAGACAGAAATATAGGCTACCTATAAAACAATCAGAAAGACGATTTTGTAAACCTAAGCACCATGATATAGTATTGGCATGTGGGAAAAACCTTGTCAGCGATTTTCACAACATATGTATGTTGCCGCCCAGTCTTCAACTTTTGGGCTCAGTAGGCGGCACAGTTTGGCCAGTGCGCGGCGCCGCCGCCGCCTAGTCACCATGTTAAACGAGACTCTGCCTCTGAACACAAAATATGTCATTTCAGGTCTAACATATGCTATATTTTATACCAACAATTTCATGCATTCTGGAATCTTTAGCAGTGGGAGAAAACCAGTGAACCCAGAGAAATTCCACATGGTTAGGCAGTTAACCCTACTCGATCCTGCTTGTGCATAAGCCTGGGATTGAAACCCTTTAGATCGCCACCCAACCCCTCAATTCTAAAGATAATCAAGCAATCCATGCTCTGAATAATCTTCTTTGGTAGGCAATTAACAATGTATCCTCAAACCAGCAGCTGCCAGGCAGGATACACCCACATTTTCGAGAGATGGATAGAGAACAAGCTAACAAGAAAGTGATTTTTCCTACAATCAAGGGCCATAATTCAGGAAATTACAATTCGATCTGCGCAAATATCGAAAGGAACTGAGATCTTTGTGTTATAAACTTACATTTCAAGTTTCAACAAAATCGGATAAAAATTGTTACCTCTATAGGGTCCACAACCTTGATATACCATATTTTTACGCTATTTCAGAACGAATGGCAGCCATTTTGTCTGTCAATTTTGGGCCGATTATCACAACATTCGAAATCAGTCGTCCTTAGGGTGTAACGGTTATATAATAATACGTTTTTTTAAATCAGATAAAAATTATGACCTTTATAGGGTCCAGAAGCTAAAAACGCGTTTTTTGGTACAATCAGCGGCTATAAATCAAGAAGTTAAGGTCCGATATGCGCGAATATCGAAAGGAACCAAGATCTTTGGGTTATAAACTTACATTTCAAGTTTCAACAAAATAGGATAAAAACTGTGACCTCTATAGTGTCCACAACCTTGATATACCATACTTTTACGCTATTTGAGAACGAAAGGCGGCCATTTTGTCTGTCAATTTTGGGCCGATTTTCACGAAATTCGAACTCAGTCATCCTTAGGGTGTAACAGTGATATAATAATACGTTCTTCTAAATCGGATAAAAATTATGACCTCTATAGGGTCCACAAGCTAAAAACGTGATTTTTCGTACAATCAGGGGCCATAATTCAGGAAGTTACGGTCCGATATGTGCGAATATCGAAAGGAACCAAGATCTTTGGGTTATAAACTTACATTTCAAGTTTCAACAAAATCGGATAAAAATTGTGACCTCCATAGGGTCCACAAGCTAAAAACGTGATTTTTCGTACAAACAGGGGCCATAATCCATGAAGTTTCGATCCGATACATGCCAATATCGATAGCCGCCGAGATCTTTTGGAGATAAACCTATATTTCAAGTTTCGTCAAAATCGGATAAGAATTGTGACCTGTAGAGTGTCCACAAACAAATTGTGGATGGACGGACGGACAGGGGCGACGGCATAATACGTCCACATGAAAATGTGGGCGTATAAAAATAATAAATTCCTAAAAATCTTACATTTTTTAAACATGAACAACTTATTCCATCACTTCTATTCAAACATCTACACTCTTTTAACTCAATAAACAATTTGAAGAATGCACATTGTAACAAAAAAAAATATCATGAATGACAAAACATGCTGAATATGAAAATCTTACCCTGTAAACTGTACCTACTAGCTTACATTGTACTCATTTAAGAGAAAATTAAGACTGTATAATAGTTGAATAAAAAAATAATGCTACACTTCACTGACATTCAAATGACAGCTCAATTATAGTGACACACTTTTAATAATAATATGTATATGTGACACAGGGACTATAACAATGGGTTATCTATAAACTTATATTTTGTCAGATCGTCATATATGCCCTTAAGTAACAGGTGTTTAATGTGATATAAAATATGTAATATTTCATGTTACTTAACTTAGGGATGGGAGAAATGGGGTTTAACTGCCAATAAACACAAACCTGGGAATTTTGGGACTAACATATGATGCATTTTTATTTTAAGAATTCGCTGGAATCTGGGTCTTTAGCATTGGGAGGAGCTGGTGAAAATCCAAGAGGTTAGGCAGGTTAGTCTACCTTTTGTCACGTACAAGCTTTGGATCCACTCAGATCCCTCCCTCCCCAAACTCTATTAGGACTGGGATAGGGTTTAAATATTTATTTTAGTTCCACTTAGGTTGCTCATACCTTTTAGGAAACAAAGAAAATAGTCTAAATTTAGTAAATGATTTCTTCACACCCAGTAAGATAGGTCCACTATTAAGAGATTTAAATGGTATGTTGACAATTAATGGAAAAAGTCAAATCGTTCACAATTCACATATATCTCAAAAGCCAAAAACATATAGGCCTACTACAATGTATTTTAATGTGAAGACGGTGGTATGACGTGGTATGAAATTAATAATGAAATTAATAGAAAGCAGCAAAAACTAAATGGACATAACTTGGGATATAACTGATGAATTTGTCTAAGTTTTAGACCCAAATTTTTAGTTTTGATTGTGTGTGGTTCTTAAGTCTATATCTAATTTTCATTCTGGCCTTCTAGGGCTTTAAAAAGTAAATTACCCTATGAAGTTCACTCACAGCCCTCCTGGTCAGAAGGACTTGTTAGTCTAAAATCAAGGCTTGGAACCAATAAGTTCAAGAAGAGGATCATCAAGTCTTGCTTTATCAGAATGACCGAAGATATCAGAGGGGATTTTACTATAATATCACCAACGTTCTCGGGGCTATTCTTGGTTCGAATATGCACCCAGGTGATACATATGTAATATTTCATACATATGGACAATTTGTAGATGTGGATGAGCTAGGATTGGGGGTGTATAGCACATTCACAGAGAAGTTTTCTGGCGAAGGCGGTCACTGTTCATTAGAAGTCCAAGTCGAAATCTGTTTCAATATTTCTTTATATACAGTACCTTTCACATTTAAAAAAAGAAAAGAAAAAGGTCTGTGTGTCTAAATTATTTTTAAAATTATTGTTATATTGCTATAATCAGGTCTGTTAAGCAAGGTGGACTGGCCATCCATTTTTTGACTGACATTCCAACGCGGTGCCATATTGGTGACGATCAATGTGTAAAGCACTGTGTAATCATTTTACAAACTTTAACAAAGTTGATTTGACCACATAGACCTAGTTCTTTTACGTAATTAAATTTTAAACATAAGATAATAGCAAGACTATTAAGACGCTTAGTAACCCTAATATGATCTTGTAAATATTGTAATTATTGTAATTATTTAACTGTATATAAAGAAATATTGAAACAGATTTCGACTTGGACTTCTAATGAACAGTGACCGCCTTCGCCAGAAAACTTCTCTGTGAATGTGCTATACACCCCCAATCCTAGCTCATCCACATCTACAAATTGTCCATATGTATGAAATATTACATATGTATCACCTGGGTGCATTTTCGAACCAAGAATAGCCCAGAGAACGTTGGTGATAATAATCACATTCAGTTCTTAACTCAAGTGAAATTATTTCACATATTGGGTACTAAACAAGTCATAAATTTCTAAAATAAAATGGCAGCATAGCGTTTGACTTACTAACTGCGTGTAATATTTATTTAAAATGGCCAACAGTGTATAATTTACTGGATGTAAGGAAGATAGAAAACTGATGCTTCATTTACAGAATAAAATAGATCCAGATAAAACTGTCAGTGGGAGGGCTGGTTTTACATATGAAGAGCAATTCTTTCCTTTATCATAAAACAGCATGAATGATTTGGAATTCAGAAATGTTGCTGTCCTCTCACAGTTCAATTTCCTTACTCCTAAATAAAAATTAGGACACAGCACAATATTTAGAATTAATAATTATTTAGAAAATTTGTCAAAATATTTTGTTATGTTTTTAATTTGTCAAGGCATGAGAGGACAACGGCATTTCAGGATTTTTTTCCATTGAAATGCATTGTCACAAGACTTCTATTGTAAAATGCAATGCAACCATAGGACTATCGACAAAACAAAACATCTTTGACTGGAAAAATGAGGAAGACCTCGCAGCCTCAACACCGATAAGAATTTGATATCACCTTCAATTTTTATTTGTTTTTTGTCTTCACAAATTCTTCTCGTAGCACAAAACAATATGTTTTCTCTGTGGTAAACATCTATGTGTACTAGGTAATTCACACCACTGCCAACACCCATAAGTCACAACACAGACTATTTAATTTTTTGAAATTGTTCACAAAATTTTATGTGATAAAATGGCTTATTCTCTCTTTCTGTTTTTGATTTATTCAAACTGTTTACACTTTAAGATTAAATGTTATGTGTTATATAATAAAAACGGTGTTGGTTTTCCTTTAACTATGACTTGTCGACCTGATAACAACACGTTCTATTGTACACTAATCCTATCATCAAAGACGCAGTAACACATTTACGTTTTCATTGACTGGGAAAATTACAGTATCAATGTACCTTATTTCGGTAATAAACAAGACAATTGTTTGTTGATGTTTATCGATTTCAGGTTATTAACTTGTAAGTGAGCAGACACACTAAACAGATCACAGACTATCCAATACAAAACGGTCAGTAACTATGTGAACTCCTCAAAGGAGTCTCATTTTTACATTTCATGTAAAATATACCAGTTATATATGAAGCTGTAGTTTGCATTCAATGCCTTTGGTTTGCCTAAACATTTCTGACACATAAAATAATACAAACGTGACATTTGATTTGACTGGTGTTGTACATGAGGCATTATATATGTATCATTAAAGACACACTATGGGAGATTAGATTAGTTCTCACTATACTAGTTAAAAACTAGATAATGTAAATTGAATTTGCTGAAAATTTCAGTTAAATTGATCCACTCTGAACCAAGATTTTAGCGACTGAATTTTTGGCCTAGCCTCGATCATCATTACTAAAGTCGGTACCATAAAAAACATAGTCTCGATTATCCATTTCATGATTAAATTATGAATGGAAGTCAAACAGCAAATCGGAACCTAATCCAATAAACATCTCAGGCTAGCAATGCCACCGAGTGTTGATTATGGTTTTGATAAGTTAATTAATGTCTAATTAATAATTTTGATAATATTTCAGGCCTAAAGAAAGACCTGCAATAGGCAGATTTAGCTCTTGCATAATATATGTTTAATTTAGGAATTTCACACATTTAACCAATGCTATCTTTCTTTTGAATAAATGAATAGGCATAACTATGTTGCCCTGGCAAAAATCTAATTTAGATGTTAGTCTCAAATTTGTTCAAGATTGTCCTTCATGGACGTTTTGATGCAATAAACATCTTATCTTATCTTATTTTATTCAAATTGCTACCTTGTCAAAAAGGTTTCATTTTACTGCCACAAAATAAATGCCTAATTTATTCAAACACAACTAACCAACAAGTAAAATCGATTCTCTAAATTGATAGAATACAGTTAAATATAGAGGATGCCCTGTTTAGACAGGTTATCAACATATAATACTAAACAATGATACATAATATACCTTGATATAATTAGTTTCCTATCATATAACACCATTGAATGACACATGTATAAATCATTGTCCAATTATATCATCCCTTAGATAGATTCATTTATCAGTTATTGAAATATAAGTCTTGTAAATATGTCTTCAATAACAATCAATGTCCAAATATTGTACGTAAATCTTTTCAGACACAGTTTAATCCAGACAATTTGGACAATATCTAATTTTACATGACTTAATCTATGCTAAAATGTACTCAAATTAATTATTTAATTCAGAAAATAACACCAAAACATCAACCTTGGTAATCTCTCAGACTGGATTCAATTCAATTGATCAAATTTATCTAACCCCAAGCTTATATAGACGACACTGCTTGCAGAGGATACAAGATGTTGCACAATTTTCAATTCATTATATCTTTGTTTATACTGAATCCAACCCAACCACTTTTAGATCGATATCTATTTCACCTTTAACCATATTGTAGTTGTGTCATTTTAGAACAACCAATAACATTGTTGGCCTTTCCGCTAAGATTACTACAATTGCTGTGACTTGTGATGGGTATCATACTCTAGTCTATACATGGAATGCTTATTGGTACTCTTTCATTTATTAGTGCAATTCACAAAGAACTCCGATAATTTACAGTGTGCTCCAATGAGAATATTTCAATTCAGTTATTTGTAAACACATATAGTAAGTTCATGTCAGTTAATATATTAAATCTGATATGATGGATTGACAGACACCTTGTACATGTCTCTAACACAACTCGCCCATCCAGAGTCTGAACTTTTCACTCGAGGCGTAAACAATACCAAAGAACACATCATTCAGAAGTGAAAATTAACGATTATAAGCATACAGACCACCCTTCATCAACAAAACACTTACTAGTAAACTAATGCATAGCCATTACTTTATCCATACTAAATCATTGCACTATTATTTAATGAAATAATTTTACTTCTGATTTCAATACAGGAATTGACACATTGTTTTCTACTAAACATATAGGTACCTTATTTCATGTAATAAAAACCCAGCTCAAATATATGCCTACTAGACAATTTGTTCTTTTTCAGAGCATATAATAAGTGCTAATCTATAATGAGAAATTTGATCTGCTCACCTATACTCTGATAAGTGATAAGAATAGGGATGCTCAATTTCATGGTAACAGAGACATCCTTTCATGAACAAATATTTAAGCACCTGGACAGTTATTATTACCTATAGAATATATTGTATCTGGAAAAGTGTATGGCATAAAGTTAGACTAACAAGGTAATTTCAGGATCCTTTGGTTAGATTCCATTGTATTAAACACTTTTTTTTATTAATATTTTATATTTGATTATTACCTAACAACAGCATCTGGAAAGCGTGCATGAGAATTAGTTGTTTCTTACCTTTTTACACACAGTAAGAGAGAACGGAGGGGCACTGGAGTATGCAAAATTGTGTGCACTTCAGTGACCAGAGTCCACTTGGACTTTCCTTCTATGCTCCTTTAAATTTTAAATCTCTTTTTATGTAATGTAATGCTTCACTGTAAGTGTAAGATCTTACCATATATCTTATCATGGACAAGAGCAATGCTGATGTATTGTACTATTAGAAAATCATAGCAACAGATAAAGACAACCTGAGCGGAAAAAAGGTGCGTATAACCACAGCATAAGAAGCTTAATACACAATATCTATTCCAGATAAATTGATTGTATTAAATCTTTTATTGGTGGAATAGTTAGTTTATCATTTAAATCTGTAATCTGATAACACCAAGATATAATTTATTGTCAATTACGATTCTCGTAGTTCTAAAAAAAATCAATTGTTTAGCCATATTTCTATAGCTATAATAGGGGATCTACATTTCTATGTATCTCAACAACAACATGTACATATAGATAACACCAGCGGCTGCCAGGCAGGATACGCCCACATTTTCGAGAGATGGATAGAGAACAAGCTAAAAAGAAAGTGATTTTTCGTACAATCAAGGGCCATAATTCAGGAAGTTACGTTCCGATATGCGCGAATATCGAAAGGAACCACGAACTTTGGGTTATAAACTTAGATTTCAAGTTTCAACAAAATCGGATAAAAATTGTGACCTCTATTGGGTCCACAACCTTGATATACCATATTTTTACGCTATTTGAGAACGAAGGACGTTCATTTTGTCTGTCAATTTTGGGCCGATTTTCACGAAATTCGAACTGAGTCGTCCATGGGGTCTAACGGTGATATAATAATACGTTTTTTTAAATCGGATAAAAATTATGATCTCTATGGAGTCCTCAATCTAAAATCGCGATTTTTCGTACAATCAGGGGCCATAATTCAGGAAGTTACGTTCCGAATGCGCGATTATCGAAAGGAGCCAAGATCTTTGGGATATAAACTTACATTTCAAGTTTCAACAAAATCGGATAAAAATTGTGACCTCTATAGGGTCCACAACCTTGATATACCATATTTTTACGCTATTTGAGAAAGAAGGGCGGCCATTTTGTCTGTCAGTTTTGGGCCAATTTTCACGAAATTCAAACTCGGTCGTCCTTAGGGTCTAACGGTGATATAATAATACGTTTTTTTAAATCGGATAAAAATTATGACCTCTATGGGCACAAGCTAAAATCGCGATTTTCCGTACAATCAGGGGCCATAATTCAGGAAGTTATGTTCCGATATGCGCAAATATCGAAAGGAACCGAGATCTTGGGTTATAAACTTACATTTAAAGTTTCAACAAAATCAGATAAAAATTGTGACCTCTATAGGGTCCACTAACTTGATATACCATATTTTTACGCTATTTGAGAACGAAGGGCGCCATTTTGTCTGTCAGTTTTGGGCCGATTTTCACGAAATTCGAAGTCAGTCGTTCTTAGGGTCTAACGGCGATATAATAATACGTTTTTTTTAAATCGGATAAAAATTATGACCTCTATGGGCTCCACAAGCTAAAATCGCGATTTTTCGTACAATCAGGGGCCATAATTCAGGGAGTTACGTTCCGATATGCGCGAATATCGAAAGGAACCGAGATCTTTGGGTTATAAACTTACACTTCAAGTTTCATCAAAATAGGATTAAAATTGTGACCTCTATAGGGTCCACAACCTTGATATACCATATTTTTACGCTATTTCAGAACGAAGGGCGGACATTTTCTCTGTCAGTTTTAGGCCGATTTTCACGAAATGTAACTGTGATATAATATTACGTTTTTTTAAATCGGATAAAAATTATGACCTCTATAGGGTCCACAAGCTAAAAACGTGATTTTTCGTACAATCAGGGGCCATAATTCAGGAAGTTACGTTCCGATATGCGCGAATATCGAAAGGAACCGAGATCTTTGGGTTATAAACTTACATTTAAAGTTTCAACAAAATCAGATAAAAATTGTTTAAACTAAATCGGGTAAAAATTGTGACCTCTACAGTGTTCACAAGCTAAAAACGTGATTTTTCGTACAATCAGGGGCCATAATCCATGAAGTTACAGTCCGATACATGCCAATATTGAAAGGAATCGAGATCTTATGGTGATAAACCTATATTTCAAGTTCCATTGAAATCGGATAAAAATTGTGACCTGTAGACTGTTCACAAACAATTGTGGACGGACGGACAGGGGCGACGACAATATACGTCCACATGAAAATGTGGGCGTATAAAAAATATGTAAACATTATCAACTGTGCAAGTTTCTTCTTTTTGTACTAGTGCATTAACCTCAGTTATTTAAGGGACTCTACCAGTCAGGATTGTCATTTTAAGAAATAAAAGATTACTTCTTCTTTATCCATCAAATTAATGACACACTCTTGTAACATTTTAATCAATAATAATATCTTATCCATAATAATCAGAAAATATTGTACATTGATCTTCAAAGGTATTCAATATACCATATTTCAAATGGTGCAATTCTTAAACCGGTTATTTGAAATGAAATGGGATTTAATGTCCTACTTTTCTGCTCCATCTGGGCTAATGTCATACAGTGTGCTATGAGAGAAATTGGACAGTGGTGCTACAGCCTATTGGTACTTTTATATTGAATTCCAACTGTCAAGTGTACAGTGGACGTCGCTTTATCATCCCATCTGAACAATTAGATGTGTTATTTGATTGAAAGAACTTATATTATTGTCAATACTAAAGACAGAAACACAACTAATCTTTCAAAATAAAGGCTTCTTCTTGCCTAACAAATGAAATATCACTGTCAAAACATTATTTTTATAGATAAATACCATTTTCCTGGAGAAAATTCCTTAAAAATCAACGTTCAAATACATATTTTATCCTTGCATTTCCAGATGTCTTTATAATTTTTTGTGTGGAATAAACCTTAGTAATAGTATAATGTGATAAGTACAGATAGATATAACAATATGTAACAATTATATCTAAAGTATATCAAATTCCCAGGTGTACTAACTCTTAATCTACTTATCTACTTACATATACATGTACACGTTTTAAACTCAAGCAAATATTTATCTATTGCCATTTTTGCATGTTCTTGGAAAAATTGTACTTTGCAGCTGCAATTATTTTGTACAAATAAAACGGTTTACTCAAGCTAAAGAGACCATGCATCAAAAACAAAGAATAAAACAAACACAAATTTCTTTATAACACTGCACGTTTCTAAGAATTTATCTATCTCAACTCTAAAATACAACCAGAAGATCTTTAATGAAATAGGATGAATTTATTTTTCTACAGGAGATTGAAAATATTATGGAGAGAGTATCTAGAATAAATTTTCTAGAGTGACAATAGAGTGTAATAGTAGACGTGCCACACAAACTTTCATTATTATGGTTAAAGAATCACTAGATATTTCTAAAAGAGTAAGCACATCAAAAGACTACAGATGAAAATCAAATGACAGTTTTATTAATATAAAGATGACACAAAGTATACTAGATTTTAAAATTTGTTAATCATCTATTGCAATTAACAGAAATAACATTTTGGATAAATGTCATAAAGAATTACTGTTTTCATGATATGAACAATTTAGTTGAATCACATTCAAAATATAAATTTGGAACCTAAAACAAATTTAACAAAAATGATTTACCTTAAAAGAAAATTCAGATGTTTTTTTTAAAGATGTTTAAAAGAGCACATTATATCAGCCTCTTCTAAGTTTCCTATGACTGATGATAAAATTGGTATTAATGTCCAACAACACAATCTATTGTAGTTCCCTCCCACTGTTAAACAACCAACCTATAGTATTGTACCTCACTCTAGGCGAGCAGACGACATTTCAATATCTGGTACAAAAGACCAAAAGAGAGAAGGGGTAGACATATACTTGTAGACTGGTCGAACACCTAACAAACACAACACACTCATTGAATAACTCTGGTCCTATGATAAACTGCTTCTGAGGGGATCACCTCGTTAGCCTATTGTCCGAATCACACACCAAACTTTGATCTAGTCAGCTAAAAAAAACATCTTCTAATACAAACAACAATGTGAAGTAAAGTTGTCCAATAAAAAATAAGATCATCCTTTCATTGTATTGCCGCACGCCAGTTTATTTGGATGAATAAATCACCAAACAACATATAACAGGGAGTCTGAAAAGATACTATTCAATTTAATGCCCTGAGATATGTAAAATATTATTTACCATATATAACTTTTTATTTGTAGCACATCAATGTAAATATCAGGACCTCAAACAGTTAAAGAAATATTTTGTTTGAATGTATCACTTCAATTTTTTTCAAATATTTCATAACCATCATTTTTTTAAAAAATCAAGGTTGAATCCACTCCTTTTTATGTCTGAAATTCATATATTTATATATTATCTAAACAATTTATCAATTTTCTGTTTTGAACTTCGGTGGGAAAACTTTATAATAGATGCAATATGAACACAATTTCTCTTTACTATCAAATGGTATACAGTATTTTAAAAAAGAAAAATTTCAAAAGATAAGGTTAAATGATAGAAATGAATAAACATCTTGCCCATTTCACAATTTTTTTTATAGTACTTGTAAGGAGGAAAAAAACCTGCGACTGCAGTTATTTCTTATATTGATGAATTTAATATGTTAATTAAAATATTCAAACAGATCAAACCATGTGAATTAACCTTACTGAATAAAGATTTTTCTCAAGCCACAGACATTCAATGCCGAACAAGGCCAACTTCAGGAGCCACAACCGCCAATTTTTTGTGTAAACATACATAACTTTGGTTAGATAAAGCTGTATAAATCAATTAAATATGGGTGGATTTCTTTATACTTAACCACAGATACACATGGATATTGGCGGATAAACATTCTACTGAAAAAAAGCAATCATGTTTTCAACATACTCTTAATTCAAATATTAGTTCGATCGCACTTTCTCATCTCTAACATAGACACCTCCTTTTAAACACAATTCAAATATTGGTAGTTACATAAAACATTCTGTCTGTCACTGCAAATTTCTCATCATCAAGAAAAGCTTATACAGAAGGTCCTGTTTATTTTTATAGCTTGTCTTCCAGTGTATAAGTGGGGATACTTTGATGGGAGGTTTTACATTCTATCAGCCTCCAATACATCCAGTCAATTATTTTGAAATGTATCTTATTCAGGGTCAGCCTCTGGAGCTGTAGGACCCATTGCGAACATTTTAGGTGAAATGTGTGTGAAAGAGCGTTACCTAACATCTGCTTCCACCAACGTGATATTGCAGACAACATCCTAAACTGCTTGTATAGGCAGCCATGTGTAAAAAGGAATTTTATAAATCTATTTCTCAGCAGAGGCAGATTTGTCTCAAATTGTTCATTTAATCTTATCTAAACACACCCATATATACAGTAGAATCTGCATTAAGCAGCCACCCAAGGGAATTTTCACAAATGACCGCTTAACGGGAGTGGCCTCTTAATAAAATCTCGTTGCTTTTTGTGCCGACATAAATTAAATATTACGCTTGGATGCATTGGAAGCGGTAAATTTGGCCGTCGCTGAATCTTGCGCCGAACGAAAATTCTTTACTCAAATCTCGGACATAACTTAACGGGAGTGGCCTCTTAATAAAATCTCGTTGCTTTTTGTGCCGACATAAATTAAATATTACGCTTGGATGTACTGGAAGCGGTAAATTTGGCCGTCGCTGAATCTTGCGCCGGACGAAAATTCTTTACTCAAATCTCGGACATAACTTCTGTAAACTTGTCATTTTGTACCAACCTTTGATACTACTGTCTACCATTGTGATGCATTTGATAATATTTATCCATTTTTGTGAAGAAAATCGATGAATTCATTTTATTTTATCAAAAAAGCACATGAACAAAAAACATCGCTAATTTTATCACCTATTTACAGGGGGTGTAACTCTGTATGTAATATTATAGGAGGTGCTAAGAGAGATACTAGTTAATCGTGACAAAACTCGGTACTTTTATTTTATTCAATCAGTATCAAACAATGTGTCGTTACGCGTGAAAACAATGATCAGGTTAGTCGTTTAATAAAACAAAAGATTAATTAACAGATAATACCGGGTTGATTGTTATGTTTACATTTCTTTTTACCTGATCAGTGGGGGTCCAGTTAATTAACTACTACTCACGGGATTAGCGGGGGTGTTACAAAGAACGACAAGATGGTATCATTCAACAATGGCCGTTGAATGGGCGATGTTTTGTTGAATTTATTAGTAAAATAGTGACCGCTGGCCGCGTTAGAGGAGTGACCGTTGAATAAAGAGATGAAACAACAGAATTTCAACGGGGGGAATTTATCGTGACCGCTTACAAGGGTATGTCGCTGAATAGGAGTGGCTGCTCATACAGATTCTACTGTAACTGAAAACGACAAATCCAAAAACTCTACAGTTCTAATGCAAATACAGTAGAATATGTACCGTCAATGCTAAGTTTTGTCACGATCATCTAGTATCTATTTTCCATCATTGCCACTTTGTTGTTAAACATAAGTTTTAGCGCCTCCTACATAATACATACAGAGTTACACCTCTCTGAAAATCGGTGACAAATTCGGCGATGGCTTTTTTTGGACATGTTCTTTTTTGATAAAATAAAATTGATTCATGGATTTTTTTCACAAAAATGGATAAATATTATCGAATACATCACAATGGTAGACAGTAGTATCAATGTTGGTACAAAATGATGATACGTTCACAGAAGTTATATCACCCATTTGAGTCAAAGAATTTTCGTTCCAAGCAAGCTTCAGCGACGGCCAAATTTACTGATGCAAGTATTCATGTTTGCTCCAAATGCATCCACATGGAAAATTTACTCGATGTTAGTAATGAAATGACATGAAATGGAGTTTAACGTCCTTCTGTTCTGCTCCGAACTGGGCTAATGAAGACGGGTTGATGTTAGTGTCAGCACAAAGAAACATTGAGATATTTATCAAGAGGTCACTCCCCCTTAAGCGGTCAGTCATGAAAATTCCCTTGAGTGGCTGCTTAATACAGATTCTACTGTACTTAGAAATTGAGAATCAGATAAATCTGTCATGGCAAAAAAAAAATATACTACCTGTACTGAATGCTACTATAGGTGAGATATATATAGGAAATATATGACCACAATGTTAAAGGTTTAATTGTTACCTCACTATGTAATAACAGCTTAAATCTCAAGTAAACACCTTAAACCAATTTCTTCTTTATAAATACCAGTAGATTTCCAAGTGTTATATCGAGGAATACTAAAAGTTGTCAATACACTTCAAACCTTTTTTAACACTACTGGTCATACCCGACTGATATGAGATCTTTTATATAAGGTAACTATTAAGTGTTGACTATAGCAGATTAGTAAGTGATACAAAATTGGGCTAAAAAGATTTAATTTGATAACTATTGTTCATTGTTGACATTGCTTTCTAGCATGATGGGTTTCTAAATGCAAGATGTTTAATATTCGTTTTCAAGTTGGGAGAAAAAATGTGACGGTCATGGCAAAGAGGAACAAGTAAAGATTAGTTTATTAATATGTTTACTTTGTCCACCAACTTCAAACAAAGCAAACTAAATCCATGTATTCCCCAAATCTAGATTTTCTCAAAGTCAACTGAGTATTCAAATCTTGATAAGCCACAATAATCAGTATAAAAACTGATGTTAAATTCCTTTTGACACCTGTATACAATTTCTTGCTTGGGATTCCAAATGGAAAGTGGTATAAGAGAGTACCAGCGCAGGCAAATAACTTATATGGAAGGTGACCAAAGAGAATGGTATCACATGCAAATAATCCAGGGTTCCCGCGGTCCTTGAAAATCCTTGAATATCCTTAAATTTAAAATTTCATTTTCAAGGTCTTGAATATCCTTGAATTTCGTGGAAATAGGAAAATATCCTTGAATTTCAGTTGAGATCCTTAATTTTGTTTCAAATGTCTTCAATTCCTTTTAAATATGAGATTATAATGATAGTTGGTAATGTTTTGGTTATTTTTAAGATGAAAAATTGTAACTTTAGGCTAAAAAATATCCTTGAAAATCCTTGAATTTGACGTATATTTATCCTTGAATATCCTTGAAAAATTGGTTGACGAAGCTGCGGGAACCCTGTAATCCATAGGAAGCATTTTTTTCTTACAATTTTAATTAAATGAAGTGTTTCCAAAAGCCAAATAACTCGATACAAAACCATCAATTAGTTCCTAATCCTTTCTATATGAAACACAAATCTAAACCAGAATTTGACTGAGGCTAACTGATAAATGATTCACGGCAAAAATCATAAATAATCAAATTTTGTTTAACCATAAAAATTTCATGTACAAATTAAAGAAAGTTATAACTGAATGAAATAATAACTAACATCAGCTTCATCAGTTAATTTCTTTAGGACAAATTAAGTCAAATGTAACACCTCTCCCTTTAAATCTATCATTCATTATATTATATGCTAATTCAGACAAGCTATGGATCATAGTACTTAAAATATTTCATGAATGGTGTCTTAAACCCCTTAAAGACAAACAATAAATTATTTTGAGTAGAATTTGATGGACAGCCGTGGGTATAAGAAAACAATCAAAAGACCATTCATATATTTTAGTAGATAAAGTCCAGTAAAAGGCTTATTATAACTTTATATTGGTGATAGTCATCATGGGTAAGCCCATTATAAATCACTATAGTCCCCCTAGCTATTCTTCACGTAAGTAGGGTCCTTAACAGATCTCCCCCTTTTCTCAATAATGTATCGATATGCATTGCCTTAGATTTTAATCTGCTCCACTTCAACTTTTTTTTTTATTAATAACTTTTTAATACATAACTTATAAAAATACATATAAGAATATATAAATCTGGACATGCTGCTCGAATAATGTTTATAAAGTTTATCACCCAATAATACATTCTACAGTAGATATCGCTTGTGTGATATATTTCATAATCTACTGCGATATCTCCTTAGGATTTGATTGGTCAGTTGAAAAGGAACTACTTTTTTTTATTTTCAAAGAACAGTTCATTTCTTATTAAAAGTAACTATTTTTTTTTTAAAAATGAACTATTGTTATTCAATTGACCTTGATGGAAACACTGGGCCAATATAAAGGACTTTGCAATGGTTGAATTGCTGTCAAAAAATGATGTATCACTACGCCGTAATGTTCAGTAAAAGTGAAATCTAGAGCAAAGAATTATATTTATCTATTTGCGCATGTAAGAAGGGATTGGGTGATAAATAAAATCTCCTACTTGTCTTTTTAGATATCAAAAAATATCAACACTCGTTGATAAAGCAAAAAAAAAAACGAGGCAGACTGGTAGGAGATTCTCTATTTATACACATTTTTCGAGCAGCAAGCCCAGATTTATATATTTTTAAAAAGTTGATGAATGGCGGTTAAACCTAAAAGAATGATGGCAATGTCATAACCTTTTTGGAAGTCTAGTGTAATGAATTATGTACCTCTTGGGTCACAATATGCATTAATATAATCTATCATTATTGTGTGACAAATTTAGGGTTCAACGTCAACCCATGTGTGTATTCTAATGCAAACCAGTGATATATACATACAGTAGAAAGAAATAGGAATAAAATAGGAATCGACCATATCATTCTGCAGTCACTTTGGAATTGCAACGTCATTTCAAAAATCAAATCTGTCAATTAATCCACACTTGTCCAATGAACAATCATGCCAATTTTAATGTTGATCGCACTTGAATTGACAGAGCTTTAGGCTTCTTTGAAGAGCATTGCCCCAGGAAGATCAAGGAAAAGAACACTACCTAGTGTATGGAACATGTTCCTGGTTTAATTAAAGTATAATTTTTTTATGCATGTCAAACATGATATTCCACTAAGTTATTTTACAATGTATCAAAGTTAAATTAATTTATTACGTTTTTTTTCTTAATTTGTAGATCTCCAAGTTATATTCGGAGAAGAAAATTGAGTTATGTTTTTGGTATATTTTCTTATTCAGCCCTAATATTCCCAAGGTCCTCACTTCCTCCCATATTGAAGCAGATTGGTTGTGTATTAGAAGAGACTAATCCTATTTTCAGAGAAGTCACCTACTACTCAGTGAATCAGATTAATCTTCCAATAAATTAGATACGGAAAAGAAATATTGTCCTTCTATAATAGATAATGTCCAAATGCGTTAATATAAGGCAAGTTTAAATGATGGAAAAACAGTAAAAATGATTTAACTCACCTAGTTCTGTCTGTTTCCGTAACTGTCTAATAGCACTGCGTATTTTGCGTTTCTCTTCATAGTCTGAGGTTTCGTTCAGCTGAAAAATAAATATACCTATCTAACAAACGTTAAGCTCTTTAAACAGTTTCTCGCGAATCATGCAATCCACATGACAACAACAAACAACCAGTCTAACCCATTCTACAAACCTCAAAAACACAAACACCACACATTACTAGAGATTGTCATTGATTCAAAGTATGGCGAGAACAATTCACCTCATGTATTTGCCTAAAACAGACGTTTTTGGGTTTTTTTTAAGTGCTGGAGCGCCATCAAGTGCTATTGAGCACCTACATGTGGATTGAGGAGAATCTATTATCGAGCATATATCAGTTAAAAATTGATGCCCATATAGTTTCCATATTTTATTTTACATCATTGACATATGGTGAAAAGTCACTGTGTAAATGTGCAACTATGCGATTAGAATGAAGTCCTAACTTATCTTTTACTCTTGCTTTATGAATGTAATCAATCACTCTCCTTATTATGATATAACTCTCCTTATTTGCATAATTCCTCACTTTGTTCAGACTGGGGAACCTTTTGAGAAGAGTAATTTTTGACTTTTGCAAATTAAGGAGAACTCTTTTAAGCTCGCCAGCCTAATATAGAAAACAATGAATGCTAAAATTTATCCCTAAAATACATGGAATTATTCTGAATCAACAGAGAATGAGCAGTAGAAGATCAATCAGGTTTCGATCAGGTTTCAACCAGTTTGTATAGAGAGACAAGGATTCAAAAGTACAAAAAAAATAGTTAGCTATGTGATCTTCCAAAATAAAGGAGAAGTGGTATCATGTGTTCCAAAGAGTATGAATACCATGGAGCTATAAATTTAGTACTGGTAACCCTTTCTGTTTATTTATATTTTCTTCCCTCATTATTAAATCCACTAACATATCGACCAAATAAGTATTTAAATGTCCATGTTGATAAATCATTAATTATCATATTGGTATTGTGGTTAAATGTTTACATAATGGCTCCCATCTGTCATTGTCGGTTTCCAATAATATGTTCTGTCAAAACTGTTTATTTGAACTAGACATCATAGAACGTGACAATGGGTTTGATTTTATTATATTTGTATATACCCACAAGTCAAGGCTAATGATACCCAAGTTGCAAATTAATAAGTTGGTTCAGAAATCAGATACAGGAAGTACCTGAAATGTAGCTGGTGATTTTGTAAGCCTACAGCAAAATTATAAAAACTTTAAATATTAATATCACACTCATTCACATGAGCAGATATAGATATATAAAATCCCATCGTATTACAATGTCCAACTGTCAAGGAAATGTGAGTAAGGATGTTCCTCATACTTAAGAACACAATATTTTGATCCATCGAGCAAACTCAATTATGTGGTTAGCATTCTAATATAGGAATATGCCTATATTGGCTGAAGTACCAATAGCTTGATAACGTTGACAGATTACTCTTCAAAATTTTCCCTATTAGTAGCTGTTTTTCCAATTATGTTTTTAATAGTTAAGAGGCTTTGTTAGTGTGAAAATGTTGCAAATTGATAATCCATTGACACGCACATTTGTCAGCAATTAAAACACCTACCGGTATATTGGCACATGAATGCAAGGGTTCAGATGAAGAGTTCAAGTTTCCCTTGTATTTTAAGACAATTTCAAGGAGACTTTGCTCATGTGCTTCAAATTGAAGCCTTCAATATTTCTGAAAAAAAATAGCCTACGATATTTCTTTAAAAACTCTAAATCTAAAATGTATACAGTAACCATGCCATGTAGTTGAAACTTTTTAAAGGTAACTAGATTATTTACAAATGGTTTTTCTATTCATCTGTATTGATATAAAGAATTTGTACTTGTTTTGTATCTTGAGAAAATAAGCCATTTTCTTTATTCTAGTGTACATGTTTGCCGATACTGCTTAAAGGGCTCTCAGAAGTGAAACAAAAATACAAGTGGTATTGAAATATGACACAAATTGTGACTGGTCACAATCCGTTTATTATTATTTTAATCACACCTACTTTAGGTTTCATGTAGTTATATTTGAACTACGTGGATAATGGCCTTACCCAAAACTGTAAGACTTAACAAAATAAAATAATGTTAGCATCCAATCCAGGACTGTTGTTTCAGTCATTTTGCCAGTTTTGACTAACCGGCTGGAGAACTTACCTGCCACAAAATTAGAATTTGTACTTAAATATAGTTTTATGTGTAAAAACACATAAATATATATAAATGAAATATATATGGAATGTAATTGGGAACTTGTTGATAAGTAAAACACTGGTGGTAGGGGGTGATAGGGTTACCAATCTGATTAAAATACAGATCTATATTTTGTTTTTGTTTTTTTATACCTTTCACGGCCTACACTACATGAAGATCTGACCAGTTGTAGTGGGAGGTCGTGTCAGAAGTCATATGAGTGGCTTTTGACCCTATGTGACCCTATGTGTCTAGTGGTTTACCCACAGTTCCGTGCATTGCACACCAAGAACTTGCCATTACAGACTGTTTCATTGGTTAATCCCTCACATTAACCAGAACACAGCTTATATACCAACTCTTCTAGATCCTAATGTTGTGAAGACAAGTAAAACAAAATTTTGAACTATAAAAAACTAAACGAAATAGGATCTGTGTTTTAATTAGATTGATAGGGTTACTTGCTGATCTTAATACAAAAATAGTTTTCACCTAACACTAGGGGTTTCAGGTCAAAGTTTCAAATGACAGAAAAAAAAAAATTAAAAATATTTTGTGAAAATATACATAAAATGCTACCCAAATTTGTTTATTTCATCAAAATATTCTAATTAGATCCAAAGTTATGGAATTTTAAAATCCGAGATCGACGTCAATAATGTAATCAAAATGCTCTATACCAGTCAATGCGTGGCATGGCTGTGCTGTCCGATTTCATGATGGTCACGTGACCTGAAACCCCTACTAACACATAAGCACAAGGCAGATGACCACAGGGCATCCCTAAACAGCGACAGAAATTTTAAAAAAGTGACTTACCAATGTTCTTAGTTTCTCAGTATCTTCTATCTTATCATAATCCACATGTTTATTATCACCCTTAATTTCTCTTGAGGCCAGGGAGGACTTTTCTCTTGAGGCTGTAAATATAAAATACACACAAATTCACATTTTGCCCATTTTTCCTTTTCATTAATCAAAAGTTTGACCCCGCCTTTGGACATTTTTCTTTCTTATTAATTAACAAGTTCAACTCTGTTTGGTATATCCCTGTGGTTTCTAATGAGATTTGTCAATTTGTTGTCATGAACGGCTGATTTCAGTCACAAACTGTCTACATGAAAGGACGAGAAGGTGAGCAGCAATCAGACACCATATAGGGCTAGCATCATCAAATCCTCTTACATGCTATTCAAATTTAAAGTTCATAAAAGACTCAAAATTAGATACAAAGTTCATAAAAGACTCAAAATTAGGGTACATGTATACATGTACATTTAAACTTCTTCACCTCCATGCAACCATAAAGTTTAAGTGTCCACAGGCAACAAAATATACATTTACAGCAGCTAAGTTGCATATCAACAAGGTTGTTGCCTATTTATTCTTTTGTAATTAATGAGAGCATTTACAAGACACTAAAACCTGATCAAGCGTAACAACACATCAAGTATTTATCAAAAACAATTAAAGTTTGATTGGCTTCTAGTTCTTCACAGTGCTAACATTTACTGATAATCAGATAACTTTATAGCTGTTCAAGATATCACACTTCTTAGCCTCAAGAACAACCAATTTCAAAATAACTTAAAGCATGGTCCAAAAAATTCAAAATCAGTAGGCGAGGGAGGTGGTGGTGTGTGGGTACCAAGATGGAGGGGAGGGGGGGTCTTTGGTTCCACTTCTGAACAAGCACCTCCTTCCACACAGCAGTTTTAATATATGAGAAATGATTTATGTATTATAAATATCAGACCAGATGCAATACTATTCTATTTTGCAGAAGAGTTATAATCAAACTTTGGAAAAACTCTGTAAGAAAAGATGTATTTACATGCTTAGTAAGAGTGTGCAAGGTGTATGTCACCTTATTTCACTTATCATTATTTGAATAGTGTCTGTGGTACATGTTTTACTCAATATTTAACTTGTTCTTTAATCTTTCATTCAATAACAAATATAACCTTTTCTCAACAGGGGTTAATAGAAAACTTTATTGCACATCTAAGTTAATAAATATGTCACTCAAGTGCTACTTTTGACAAAAAACTATTTTTAGTGTACTTTGTTCAGGGAAAAAACTCTGCATCATGTTTTGGAGACATCTCAGCATGTATCCAAATTGCATACCCTCTAGGCTTATCATGAAGAAGAAATAATGTCACACGATAATGTGTAGAAACAGACTTCTCAAGTTTCTGGCCACTGAGTTGCGGCTTTTGGTTTCTAAAGAACTCTTAATTCGACCCCTATTCTAACGGGATTCGGGGTTACGAAGGAATAAAGGACTTCATTTGCCAGGATTAACCTTTAGTTTATCTGTATTCTGTCTTTATTCCAGTTAAACATAGACTATTAAAGTGAGTATAGAGAGTAAATATGACAATATCGTATAACACAGACTTTACAACCACTCCCACTCTGGTAAATACTGGATAAAATAACATATTCACCACTTTCACAGTTATTTTATGGTCCCAAATGACTTCATTTATTTCCTCAAAATATTTTTAAAAATTGAAAATTTGTTTCTTACAAGGGCATTAGAAATTCAGTAAAAACTATTTTTAGATTTGAGAATGATCTGTCAATCCATTTCTAAGATATGGACGTTTTAAGATTCTGTACGAGTCATGTGCATGTACAAGTAGTGGTTTTCAAAGAGTAAACAGAAATGAAAAAGAAATGAAATGAAATGGGGTCTACTGTTCTGATCTGAATGGGTTAATGGAAACAATGCAGTGTGTTATGAGGGAAATTTTGTCCAAACAGCAGCACTATGGCCTACTTTTATACCAAATTCCAATTGTCAAGGGTTTTATTACATGCACACCAATGTGTACACAGAACCTCGGTTTTTCGTCCCATCTGAATGACAATAAGTTTTCCCTTGCCGGAAGGCCTATCTCCGTCCTACACCACTGACAAGGGGGAACAATGCCAGATGAACTTTCTACACCACCCTCAGGATTAGACACGGGACCTCCAGGTTAGCAAACCAACGTCTTACTCACTGAGTCACCGTGGCTCCCAAGACTAAACGGACATTCATAAAAAATGCTTTGATGCAAATACGTCTTGGATTATCAATGATTGGCAGAGTGAAGGTCTTTTTATGAATAAGATATTTTATGAAATTAATGACATTTATTTTCTTGTTGAAATTTCCAATGTTTGCAAACAGTGAAATAATTAATTCGATACCGTTTTGAGACATATGCCAGTATGCATTGACTTTTGTTTAGCTTAAAATGTATTATTCTTTAATAACTTTGAAATTCTCAGTTATAAGGTTTCGTAGATTTTTCTTTATTATTAGCACAAGTATTTCCAAATTCTACAGGTAAATATTTAGTTTGACAAGATCATCAACTTTTGTGCTTACTTTATTTCTATCTAGGCTGTGACCTTTATTTTTTGTATATTTATATCTTTCTATATTTATTTCACAAATTCATTAAGGGTATTTTATTCTTTGTCACTGGACTGAGAAACCTAATGACATACACACCAGTAAATAGAATCTTTAAATACAAGAGTCCCAATGGCCTTAATAAACAAACACTTGAAAGTATGGTAGATCTACATGAATGAAGATAAGAATATGACAGTCTACAATGAAATCTGTTTATCATTGTCATTTTTGTGAATAAATTTTACAGTAATCAATCGATATATTGTTAATTAGCAAGATGAAAAGATATTTGTAATGATTAACCAAGATACAAAATTTACTCTGTGGCACCAATATGAAACATGACTTTATATTTTCAAACTGTTAAATAAACTGATCAAGGAACAATAATTATACCACCATTGACTTTCTAAGGAAACACAAAATCATTAGTATCATGAGATACCCATTCAGATTATAAATGCATGCATTCATAAATCATTTGTTTACATCTAGGATAAATATCTTGCATATAGATAATACAGTGCAGGCATTAGACAATTCAACCACCAAATCTCACATGCCATAAATTTTTTTTAGAAAAAATCACAAAATTACAAGTATCTATATGTCCTGTCCAAGAATGAGATCTTGAAAGGATCTATTTGTCCACACGCCCTGTTCAGTCTATATTTAGTTGTGCGGTTTTCTTGCATTTTATATCAAATGGACAAAAACAACCTAGATTCCAGCAAACATTACTTTTACAGGTAACTGGAAATGTCTTGTTCCATTTACGTACACAAAACAGATCGAATAACACTTACCAAATTTGATTATAAATAATTTTCTGGATTTTGAGTATTCTTTAAGATTTAATCCAAGCATTTTCAATATCATTCAAATTATCCAATTTCCAGAAATGAGTTCATCAGATCAATTAACTAAAAGAAGATGTTATCATTGCAAGGAATGTTTGCGAGCTCATAGATAATCACACACAACTTGTCACTTTAAACAGATAAAAAAAACATCTTCCTCTAAAAAGAGATGTATCTAAATATTGAATGTTAATTTTAAAAAAACCCATTGTTTTATCATCAAATACAACTTATAAACTAACCACTTTGATGTCCTAATCAATATTCTAGTACCCACAGGTATAATCAATAAAACAATCTATAACAGGTACATGTACTCCATTTAAATTCCTCAAGTTGAAATCTATTAAACACATTAAATTCCTCAGTGTATTTCAAGCTTAGATTTATTGGCATTGCATGCAAGTTTTGAAGCACATTAGTATCGTTTTATAACTACAGTAGATTTGGTTCTTTTTTTTCCCTTTTTTTTAATTCTTTTTTAGAGATAATGCTCTTTTTTGCTAAAGAAATACTGTTCTGGTTCAAGATGAATTAGCAGTTTGAAAAAAACTCCATGTAGGACAACTTTTTTGTTCTCAACTTTGCTCACAGATTTAACATACTATGAAATAACATTTCTTTTGTGCAGAACTGAATTCACTTGTAGTTCCAGAAAAATTATAAACATGGCATTACTCCGGTAGTAAACAGCATAGCAGTTTCATTCTCATATAGTTTTGCTAGCTGTAACTTGTTTAACAACAAACATAGCACTATTTTCTCTATCACAGACTATATAAACATCTAACAGAGAGACAAATTTGACATGTCGTTTTGACAAGTTTTGACAAATAACGTGATCCATGGATCAAACTCTGTCTATTGAGCTATTATTTATCATAATATGATGTCAACATTGGTTACAAAATTCGATCTAGCAGAGTCATAATACCCTTACTTCATTATTAACTCATTCTGACTCAATGTTAGAGAAAACCTAATCCACATTTTATCAGCACAATGGACACATTCAAACAACCTGATAGAAATATTGTCAACACTTAAGAAACAATATGGGGATTTAATGATGTGAAGATAACCGCCAGATAATCCCTAAATTGATCTTATTCTACACTTGTAAGCTCTTCAATCGTATATTACCTTATGAATATATCATTCTTACTTTACTTTTCCTAATTTACATTCATTTCAAATAAGAGTTCTACACTCTTATTATTTATTTAAGTGCACACATGTAGTTATAAATAGGTGATCATATTAAATACTAGGTGTGGATGCATAATCCATATGACCTCTTGACCCTGCATCCCCCCATCTTCATAGTTACATAAGGACTGCACTATAAACAACAAAACAAGTCAATATTTGTCATGTTGTGTTTCTATCATTCAAGGAGAGAGAGAAACAGGGTTTAACGTCCACTTGACACAAACTAGATCATTTCGGGACTAACATTTGGTTCAATTTTATTTTAATAATTCGCTTGTGTGTAGGGGTCTTTAGTAGTGGGATGAAACCGGAGGACCTGGAGAAAACCCACAAGGTTGGACAGGTGATATTATAAGGTCCATGAGCATACCATGGTTGTACCTGTACTCATTGACACCATCAGTGCTAGAACCTTTCTCAATACAGACTAAAGTTAATTGAACCTATGGAATATATAGCTACCCCAGGTGTGGACAGAGAAAGAGCCTGTAAGTATTGTAGGCCCCTAAGTTAATGTTCTCACATAGTTTGGGGACCCCTTTTTATTAGCTTGAGGGTCTATTTTTTAGTTTGGTGGCCCTGTTTAGTTGCATGTAGTTTTTGATGAATTGATGAGATTTTCACTGGCTATATTTGTGCATAAGCTAAAATCATAAAGATATACTGTAAAAGGCACTTCCTTAGAGTGGGGACCTCTCATTGGGCCAGACTCAAGAACCTGTACATCCCTATGTCCTCCCCTAGGCTACCCTTACAACTAAATGCATGTGCCTATGTACTGAAACAAACAGAATTTGGGGAAACAGATCAGAGTTTGGACTGATAACATCTTTCTGATAAAAGTGAATAAAAATTTATAACAATACCATTTTTGTTGTGTGAAGACTAAGACTTTTGTGTTAAACCCACACCTGTGGTGGAGTGTGCATAAGGCTATTACTGTTGTTAACATATCTATATATCATTGTTGACATTAAATTGTGTTTAAAAAAAAGGTAACTGTTTGGCATTGTTTTTGCTTCTACTAAAGGTCAACAATGTAAAATAATGGCTAAACTGTAAAGGTTGAAATACCAGAGTAATAAGCACTAAACTATGATTAATTCAACCACATAATATGAGAATGTCCTTGGTTAACCCTGTTGCTTGTAGGTACATTTTTAATGTTATTATTATTTATTTGGGCGATTTACAAGATTTGATACAACTTTCTGAAGTTACATTAAATGAAATAATACATGTGTTTAAATACAATCTTTTCATCTTCCAGAAGGTTTTTGAAGAGCTAAACCATATGTTTATAAAACAGGGCCCTTATTCACGAAAACTTAAACTAAGATACAATTGAAATTTTAAGAAATACTGCAATTCGATTGGCTGACCAGTAAAATCAATTTGCATATATCCAATGAAGTTGCAGTATTTCTTAAAATTTCGGTTGTAACTTAGTTTAAGTTTTCGTGAATAAGGGCCCTGAAAGGACTGTGCTTGGGTAAATACATTCTAACTAAAAATCAGCATATTTCTCTAAGTCTTCAGTCTTCAATGGATCAGATTTACAGTGCCTTTAATTATGTCACTTCTAGTTAGTACCAATGCTTTTCAATAAATACATATTTAAGATGAACAAATTGTTCACTAAATTGCAAGTAAACTTCGGGGTGAAGAACTAAATGTTAGACATGACAGGAAATTGAAGGGAATGTTAAATTGTAACCTTGGTAAATTAAACAAACCTACGATAAATATCAGTAGGTCAATATATTCCATTAATATAAATACTTTATATATCATCACTGTCAATTGTTATACATCTACTAGTATATGGTTTTCAAATTGTTTACAAGGAGCAGGAAAATGGCTCCTGTCCTCACCTTGAACTCAGGTCTACATCTGCTAATCTGACAGAAAAAATTGCAGGTGACAAAGGGTATGAGATCATTTTACAGATATAAAATACAAGTAAATGATTTCTTTTCATGGATGAAAAATATGAGTTTGAGATGAAGACATCAATAAAGAAGATAATGAATGACCAAAAGATTGTCAAAGATGAGGCCCCTGAAGAAATAATTAACAAAAGAAATTGATAACATGCTACACTTCAACAATTCGACTGGGGTTATAACTCTGTCATTTGCAATCAAATTATTTTAAAGTTTAATACAGATACATCTTATGATTTAATGAACAATATGACCATGTTTTTAAAACTATCTCCTATAGAATTTTTTCATAAACTTTTAAAATATGAAATGAAAGATAACTCTGAAAAATGCATTTGAAATTTACAATCTATTCAGTAGGGTTCTTCCTTATACCCTAATGAACAATCCCACCAAGTTTTAAAATATTTCATTAAGAACTCTGTCCTTTACATAGATTTCATAATTAATAAATTTGAAGGTATACATGAACATGGAGTTAACGCTGAAATTTTTGATTGAAATATTCTGAATTTGGCAAATGTTTCTCTCTTATTAAATCTCCCTGTAAATTCTGTGCAAGTTTTAAAACATTCAACCAAGAACTTTGTCCTACATAGCCCTAAAAAAACCTAGTCATTATGAGCTAAACAAAATAAGAGGTACGTAAATAAAATGAAATGGGGTTTAACGTCCAAAATAAGAGGTACATGTAACTTTGTCTATGGTGGCACTATTTATTATTTAGCCATTAACTGAACTAAAAAATCAAAATATGATAAATTATAACTATCTTGTGGACATGAGAAAATAAATTGTTCCTACCTAAAATTTCCCTTTCTCTAATATCTTTTATTCTTAATCGTATCTTCTTTCTCTCACTTAAATCTGTTGTCTGGTTCAACTATAAAATATAGAAGTTTAAAACGACATGACATTAGGCTGTCCTAAAGACATAAAAACAAAGATATAAATGTCACATAATTGTTTATAAACATAATTCATGAATCACTGTGTTATTTCATAGATTAGAATAATAAGACAATTACCACTGCATGCAATAACACATGATAAAAATAGTGGTTCAGTCAGTTGTAGTGATCGGATTTCGCCCGCATATTCCGGACATGTCCAACACTATTTTCCAAACGTCATAATTTGTCCGACCAGGAATATGCCCAATCGGACATCAAGACATGGTAAATAATATGCAAAATTCCAAAATTAATATAGTGTACTACTGAGTGCATATCTACCACTGATAATAGGCTGGATTGATTAAGTAATTAAAAGATCAACGTATTTACCGTGTGATACCGTCTATACCTTGATTAACTACTTAATCTGCCTTGATTGACTGACTTAATCCTTTGTCGGACAATTCATCAATCCAATCCTGAACCGAAGTCATTGTTTCTTCTTCTTCGGACTATGTATCAATCCAATAACAGTGATTATAAACATAATCAACGTGGTTAACTTGGGGTTTCTTCATTGTCAGACATTTTCATCTCCTTGATGTCAGTCGACAACATGTAGAAACCAGTCATATATGTCACATATCCTATTATATCTGTTAACTTGCGAGACAAGTGAAATTACAAGAGTAAACGCGACAATTATCACGTGGAAAATGTCAGAGAAAAGATTCTTTTTTGATGCATATTCTCGGGTTTATGATAATATTTTGAATGGGGTTTATGTTTTTAAAAAAAGAAATAAACAAGCTGAGAAATGTACACAAATATTTCAGATTCAATTGGAATAGTGTAAGTACTTAATTGTTTTACACGATAGCGTGTGCGATCAGAGTTGGGTGCTATTATTTGGCAGATGATGTCACTCGCTCTGTATCATGGAGCGACGGTTACTGCCCCAAAATATTTTTACCTCCATCCGTATATTAGTCGAAACGGAGTATAAGACAAATGCATGGGAATTAAATATGAAAAATAACAAGGTGCACCTATTTTTTTTATTACGTATGAATTTGAATATTTTGTTGACACATGATTTCTGTGTGTGGTCTGAAACTGCCTTCTTAAATAAAGATAAGAGTTATGTCCCTTTATTTTCGGTAAAAATGTCCAACAAGAAAATATTTGAAATCCCAACACAGGTCAGTGGTTTAGATATTTTTCTGGAGGTGGGTGTGGCTTAAGGTTATTAGCATTATGGGAGGTAAACATATTTCTTAATATCAGATTGTTCATTTCTGGAAATCCCTAACTGACAGTAAAATATACCATATACAACATATTTGTATGATGTCACTTCATGTTTGTGTTATACAAGGAATGGCTTTTGGAGATTAAAATAACAGTACTACGGTAATTTAGTTGATTAAAGATACATTAGTTTAGAGTTTTATAAAGAATTGGCCATTCTTGCTATAATAGTTCAAAAATAGATGATAAAAAAAGAAAATGTTGAAAATTTCAGTCAAATTACTTTGTTCTGAACGGAATTGTCACTGTTAGAAGTTTGGACTAGAAATAGCCATCAATTGTGTCTTCACCATCTATGAGAATTAGCGATCATTTGATTGACAAACAATAACTCCACCCACATATTCTCGAGCATTAAGTAACATGCTCAATGGCTATGGTAGCCTCGCTTGGCAGGCTTTTCATCACCAGTTTCTGGTTGTGACATCAGGGAGTAACAGTAAACGTTAGCTTGGTCCGCCATTTATTGATTTAATTTTAAATGGACAAGGCTGTTTAAATCCAAACTGTATCCAAGCCATCCGTGGGTCTACAGAGTTGATTTTAAGCTTGTCGTGTAAATAAAGGTCTAATTAATCATTTCTGTAACATCTGAAGCCTAAATAGGCAGATTTAGCTCTTGCATAATGTATGTTTAAGTTAAGTTATCAAGCATGCCTAGAAAAATAATAAATTGAGGACCCACAGGCCTAATGAAAGACACAAACACCTCTTTGAGGTGAGGATGTGTTGGATGGGGTCTGGTATAGTTTTATAGTCTTAATAAGATGCCAGAAGAGGTAGAAAAAACAAAAAACAAAGCAAAACCTGCCCTGGGTGAAAAATTTCTGAAATTGAATTTGACATCAGGACAGATATAATATTGATGTCTGTCTGCTCATGAACCATCATATATTGGTTAATATAAACAAACACGCCTCCAGTAAATTAAAGATAGTCAATAGACAGTATGTTAAACAGACATTATTCATTTTCACCCTTATTCTTCATTCAAACAATCCCCCTTTTCACTGTCTAGTTTTTTCATAAAGAGTCGAGACCCCACTGGCGAAAGATATTACACCTTTGATATGCTTATTGTTGTGTAGCGACCTTGATGGTATTGTAGTGGCAACAATCATTATATTTGAATAGGTATACAGCAGGGATATAAGATGAAGTGAGCGGGTAGGGTTAAGCTCACACGATATTACCTATCAAGCTATCATATTGTTATCTTATGATAAGAACATTTTTTGTCTTTGTCCCTTTAAAGACTGTACTTATCACAAAGTATTAATTTACATGTTGTAAATGATATATTTTGATTAAAATTATGGTAAGCCTACAAACATATATTAGATATACAGAAATAATCATTTGTATAACACAGAATATATTTACAAACTATGGCAATCAAAATTTGATGAATTTCCATAAATCAAATTAAGCCTGTAGATTTTCTGGTGGCCATTTACTCAGAACAAAATATTTTCCATGGATACTAAAATTAAAAGCACTGAGAGCGATTATCTGAAGTGAGTGTAAATAAGGTTCAAACAATTCAAAGTCAGTAATATCTTTAGTGCAATTGAACTGAATTTTAATTGTGAAACTCTATGTAACAGTCACGGTTTTGAAACCATGTATTATTTTTGTTTTCCAGTCTGATTTATGTGAATAAAATTCATGAATCTCTATAAAACTCAATGACTGTTATTTAAAAATTGTGATGAACTAACATTTGACGAGTTCAAATAGCTAACAGATCTTTGTATTAATATACATTTAAAATAAAATATTTTTCAAATATTATATTACAGATTTTTATGTAGAGATGGATGTCAATGCCTGCTTGCTATTTTTAGAACACCTGATTTCACTTCTAAAATACCTAAAACATCTCATAACACTAGACTTAAGAATCAGTCCATGACTCAGATAAGATTAAAATGGGGTTAATTGGCTCCTTAACGTTTTGAGATTAAAATGTGGTATTTTTCATTTCAATAGTTACATGTGTGAGGAGTAGAATTTTGCATGAACAGCAGCATATTTCTGCCTACTCTTCATTGAATACCATCTACCAAGGGTATTTTTTAAGTGCACACCAAAGCATTTTTCATGCCATCAGAACAACTAGTCAAACTTTTCTTCTCAGCTCTAGACATGCGTCACCTGAGGAGAAGAACAGGGTCCAAATGACATTTCGAACCAGAGACATTCTAGTCTGGAGGCCAGGGCCCTACAGCTCAACCACTGCAGTCCCTCTCACTCAGATTACAGTAGATTCAAAATTCACCACAGTTTATTTTATTGTTTAAGTTTGACGATGCTGCTCATTTATGGAAGTAACTATGGTTTTTGTTGTTTAAAAGATAGAAATGTCTAAAGAAATTACTTCAAGTAGCGCTTTTAAGGTCGCATTACATCAAATTTTTACATGCATTTATTTCTTTTCTTAAGTATTCAGTTGACCTAAAAACTAAAAGACATACATGAAACTTATAGGTCGCAAATTCTTAACAAATTCACCAAATGATTTATCAACTTGAATGATTTCATTGAATTTCTAATAACAGGTGGTCTGACTTCAATTTCAATATACAATTTAAACTAAACACCACAGGACATACCCATGTGATCATTTTACAGTCTGCTTCAAAGAAAAGAAAAGATGTTTGACATTTCTTTAAACTGTATTGAATGAATATTAATTTGCTTTTAGTGTGATGAACTGAAATCCCTTGGTTATTTTATACATCCATAAACCACATGTGAAAAATAACTGAGAATTCGCATTTCACAATGTAAACATTAATTATTCCACACAAAATATCAGAGGTCTCTTAACAAACAAAAACTCTAGCGGATATTTGAATCTCAAGGCTTTACGCTTGTTAAATCTGACTGGAATTTATACCCGGGCAGCATAACCTTCACGCATTTGAAATTCTCAATTTGATATAAACAATTTTTAATATTACATGTATATTCAAAAGGTTTGGGAGAAATTTAATTTGAAGATATTTACCAGGGTTTTCAGCTCCTCTTCAGAATCAATATCATCAAAACTCTTTTTGTCTTTATTATCTTGAACATCACTATCTAGTGCAGAAGCTTTACTTATCTCAAAATCTTTGCTACCTTGTTCAAAAGAGACTCTTCTTGCTGGTCTATTTCTGGACTCTAAATTAAAACTACCAGAGCTTCCGAGCTGAACTAATGGTAAAGAAGTTCTTATGTTTGATTTTAGTTCTTTCTTTGGAACTGCTACATCTGATGGCACATTTCCAGAAATTGGAAGACTCCGCCTTAATGGCTCACTACGAATAAACGATGGGCTTTGCGAGATCTCATTGGTAGAAATTGGAGATGCTTTGTCCAAATAAATTTTTCTCTGATCCTCTATGGTCTGATAATTTGGAAGAGCTCTAGTATTTTCACTTTGTTGCAGGGGTGTGATATTTGCTTGCGCGTTATTACTACAATCGTTTGTGAAGATGTCTTTATTGCGAACTGGCTGACGTTTTGTATAGAGTGCATTTCTATTTGAAAGGGAATCTGACAAATTGTTGTTTTTCTTGACTTCATATTTATCCGGCAATTTTGAGATATCACTCAATTTTGGACCTGTATTATAGCTTTTGTTACTTGTTAGCCAATAATTTGATTCTGATGGTAAGCTATATTGATCTACTTTTTTGTTCATAAGTAAATTTCTTCCAGCTTCATTTTGCTTGTATGTTTGTGCTTGAGATTCTTTTGAGCCATGTCGACGAGGCGTTGTATGCAATTGTATTGATCGGAGAGTTGTGGTATCAGATTTAAGGCTTTCTGGGTGAGCTTTTGGGGAAGTTAACAGAAAGTGTGATTTTATATTACCTGTGTTATTTAACCGACTTGTAAGACGAGATGTGCTATCATATACAGGTGGTTTGTTAACGACCCTATGTTTACTTGCATCTTTCAACAATTTATCATTGCCTCGGGTAGAGTTGTCCACACGATACTGTGAACCATTATCTTTTCGATCATTGTATGTTCTGACTTTGACACCATTTCCTCTCAACACAGCTGGTGGATCTGAATATTTCTGAGGTCTGCAGTCTCTTAATGCCGCTCGAATCTTTCTTCTTTCTTGATACTCTGCACAGTTTTCAAGCTGAAAAATAATGGAACAAATAATTACAATGTAAAAACCATAAAGTCTTCTCAAATAGGAATATCGGTTTAAAAATGATTCAATTCTGTTCAGTATTTAAAAAGTTATGTTGAACTGAAATTTCATCGATCTACGCTGTTCGTTATGTAATAACCCCGCAGCCATTTTGTTGTGGGCAAACAGAAATGATAGGCCTTTTTTAAATCAGATTGAATCCAAGCTGGAAAGTTATCTAGTGTTAGTATTTTGAATGTGTTTTCTTAATTAAATGTTAAATAACCAATCTGAGTACATATTAGTGTGGATTTGATAATTTAGCGTAAAAAATGCAAATGATACATTGTTACTTTAAATTAAATTAACATATGATTCAGTCTTTAGAAGTTTTTGTCAAAGCACCAAATCACATTTGGTTAGTAACTTAATTAATTGTATACAGAATATTTATACATCATTAAAATATTTTTTGTCAAGTATGCCATTTGTCTTAACTACATCTTAAATTACAATTTATAAATATATTTATAAGTCAACATAACAATTTCTATTTAATATACTGTAAGTAAATTATCTACCAGACATTGTATACAATTGTCGAGGTATCAGATTTAGAGCCATCTGGGTGATCTTTTTGGGAAGTTAGCAAGTGTGATTTAATATTATGTGTGTAGTGTATCGTAATATGATATAGGTTATTTTATATATACTGTGGGTGGTTTAATACCAACCTGGTGTCTACTTGCATCTTTCAACTATTTATATTATCATTGCCTAGGTTTTAGTTGTCCTATTATATTATTATTATTATTATTAGAAATGGTCTCTTGATCTCTAAGTCATGACAGAGTTATTTCCCTTAAATTTTTTCCAAAGTTTCTTGCTCTTCATAAATTCTGCATGAAGCAGGTTTTTACTATTTATGGGGTGGGATCAGTGCCGGATTAAGGCTCTGCTGGCCCTAAGGCACATTTTGATAGGTGGCCTGAAAAACAGATATGTTGGGCTCATTGACAAAAGGAATTAAGTTAAATTTAGCAACAGAAAATTTATTACAAACAAATTCAGAACATTGACAGTACTGTATTTACTATAAGTAGCCTACATATTACCATTCACTTCCTTGTTAGATTACGACAAACGCGTAGATGAAGAAGGATGCAATTTATTTACATAAAAATAAAGGCAAGCATTTTTGTCACCACCTGATAATTATCCAAAAAGTTTTACTTTATTATTTTTTTTGCCTGGATTTTTGGCTGACCCTAAGGCACATGCCTTATTTGCCTTATGGTTAATCCAGCACTGGGTGGGATCAGAACCCACACTCACATTATCTGACGCAAGTCCAAAATGACATTAATGTCACCATCCCCGTAAAATGTGGGGGACACAAACCTGCCTCTACCTATAAAAGAGCATTTGCCCCCCCCCCCCCCATAAACCATAAATCTGGTCTGCCCTCTGTTTGCCCCCCAATAATTTAAAAAAATCACAGGCCAACAGTGAGGCTGATGTTCCCCATCGAAGTCCTGAAATAAATAGATGACACACATTAATAAATAGCACATGATTATCAACTATACACTAAGTTTAATCAGTCTCTATCAGATAGAATCAAAGTTATCTTGTCCCAAACATCGACCATTGAAAATCCCTCCAACCACCGCCGGCAGGCGCCGTCACTGCCTGGGACATTTTAGTTAAAGAGTACAGTGTCATGTCCACTGTTTTACCCTTATCAGTGGCCTACTGTTCTGCTCTGCTGACTGGGCTATTGAAGACGGGCATATGCCATACAGTGTGCTATGAGGGAAGTTTTGCCCAGACAGCGGCACTACAGCCTTCCCTTACGAATTCCAACTGCAAAGGGATCATTTACGTGCACACCTATCTGTCCATGGGATCTCTGTTTTTCATCCCATCTGAATGACTATAATGTTGTCGACTGCTAGGAGCCAACATTTTACTCACCGAACAACCGCGGCTGCTGCCTGACAAGGAACAGCATTCAGTCATTCGGAAGGAAACAAAAACAAAGGTCTTATATACAAGTTGACCTGGGCCCTTATTCACGAAGATCTTAAACTAAGATACAATAGAAATTTTAAGAAATACTGCAATTTGATTGGCTGACCAATATACAAATTGGATATATGCAAATTGATTTTACTGGTCAGCCAATCGAATTGCAGTATTTCTTAAAATTTCGATTGTATCTTAGTTTAAGTTTTCGTGAATAAGGGCTCTGCACATAACGAACCCTGATGGGGGGTAGACAGAAATGCCACTGTCTAGGCAAAATTTCTCTCATAGCACACAGCATCGTACATGCCAGTCTTCATCAGCCTGTTATGCATCACATGCCTTTACCTACAACAGTTTTATCTTTGCTTTCTTTACCATTACCCATTATTTAGTTGAACCCTCTTACAAATTTTCAAATCTTTATGATTGTCTAATTTGAATATTTTACTGGTATATTTATGTCTTAACTGTCAAATGGCCTCTAGTTACCCTCTAAAGAAGATTTATAAGGTCCTTGAATTAAACCTATGACTAATTGAGATAAATTACAATAGATTATCCCTACTAATTACCAAAGTGACTAATTATATATGCAAGTAACCTGTGTACTTCTTAATCAAACAATGAATGAATTTCATTAGGTCTATATCAACGCTTATCCCACTGTCACCCAATTGAAATGTTTGTGTAGTCCTTCATACAATGCATGTATAGGCCTTTATAGTATAAATCACTTTGTGTACAATTGTTAAGTTTATTAGTATAAAGCTAGATAATTTCACCTATCTAAAATAAACTATAAATATTGATAGTATATGTACCTTTATGAAGCTACGATACTTAGCTATTACTTATATCTATACCTACATATTGTATATTGGCTGTTAAAACTCTACTACCTATAGGGTACTTAAATAGAAATCAATTTATGAACTTGTGCACATTATTGAGTTTTTTATGACACATATTTTGGATTGGTTAAAGAGCTGCTAATGCTTTTATAATTAATAGCTAAATACTTCACTGTGATAAAACTGATCGCAATTGATATTATATGGAGATTGATGACATATCAAATCATTGAGATATCTCAGTAGTTTCTTCTTTTCATGCATTGTATAAATGTTCTACAACTTGTTTTAATAGGAGAGAATTTACCAGACTAAAAGCAAATTGTCAGTCCATACATATACTATTCAAAAAAAGGAGGGGATATTTGATTTTGGGGGCATAATACTAAAATATGCAAATGACTACGAAAAAAGTCACTATAGAACCTAACAGAAGAAACATTTCCAGTTACATGTGACGCCCAAACGCACCAATAGCTACCGCATGGAATGCAGGTGATGCTTGGGATCATCATGGGGGTCCAACCCAAGATTTGCACGACTCTGACTTTGAATGTTACAGTCATTGTGGCATTGAATTCCAGGGTGGAAACATCAGTTTAATTGTTTTAGTGACCAGAAAACAAATTTTGATATGCGTCGGCTTACCCAAAATGAAAGGTTACGTGCCCTTGGCATGCTACAGATCGGCACAACACAGGCGGTTGTGGCGCGGACGATGAATGTTTCTCAGTCTGTCATAAGCAGGCTATGGTCCAGATACCGTGATACACAATCTGTACAGGACAGACCACGCTCAGGTCGACCAAGGGCGACAACTCAAGCCCAGGATCGATTTATCCGTACCTTGGCCTTGAGAAATCGTGTCATCACAGCAAATCAGATCAGCGCTCGTCTTCAAACAGACACTGGTGTGAGAGTGAGTGGCCAGACGATTCGGAATCGACTGCATAGGGGTCACCTTCGCGCCCGACGTCCTCGCGTGATCCCTTGTTTGAGAGATCATCACATTCAGGCAAGACGTCGTTGGTGTAGGGATCGTCAACACTGGGATAATCGACGCTGGAGCAATGTGATGTTTTCAGATGAGTCAAGGTTCACTGTTGATTTTTTGGACAGACGTAGGAGGGTGTGGCGGCGTCCAAACGAGCGCTTCCAAGACGTTAACGTCATCAGACATGATTGATTTGGGGGTGGTTCTGTTATGGTGTGGGGAGGCATCACTGTTGCTGGAAGAACGGCTTTACATGTTGTTGCAGGGCGTGTTACAGGACAGTACTACCGGGACAACATCTTGGCAGTCCATGTTGTGCCGTTCGCACGACGTCATGGCCGCCGTTTCATCTTCCAGGATGACAACGCAAGATGTCACAGGGCCAGGATCGTTACAGGTTACCTCCAACAACAGAACATCACCACATTACCTTGGCCAGCACTGAGTCCCGACCTCTCCCCCATCGAGCATGTCTGGGACATGCTTGGACAGAGGTTACGTCAACGTCAACAACGTCCTGCCAATCTGGACCAAAATGACCTTAGACGTCTCATTAGGAGTATGCCACGTCGGATCAATGCTTGTTTGGCAAACAGAGGAGGATTTACCCGTTACTGACTTGGTTGTGATGCTGTGGTAACTTTGCTGTTTGACCCCGGGTATCATTTTACCCTTATAATGGTCAGTCTGTGCCTTACTTAGTCTAACGATCATTTGGAATAAATCGATGAATGTGAACTTCATTTCATTTTGTCATTTGTTTCTTCGTCAGTTTCATTAGGTGACTTTAATAACACTTAAAAATCAAATATCCCCTACTTTTTTTGAATAGTATATTAAAAAGTAATGTAATCTAAATATGGAGTTCTTATGAAATCAGGTAGTCACGGTCACCCAGAACTTCCTAGTCTTCAACGTATGGAGGGTCTGGGACCGTTCTCAATATTTGACGAAAAGTTCCATTGCCCATGCATAACCGGGAGATTGATTTTTTGTGTGGCTGATTATCCAGTATCTTTGGCCACGTCAAGTAAGAGTTGTGCCCCTTCCCACAATAAATCCCATAATTCTTGAATTAATATAAAGAAACATGAATCGTGACATCAAATTAAAATTAATTCAAAAAACACAGATATGGCCCTTTTACAATGAAAAACAAGCGGTTGCCATGTAATAATAATACGTTTTTTTAAATCGGATAAAAATTATGACCTTTAGGGTCCACAAGCTAAAAACGCGATTTTTCGTACAATCAGGGACCATATTTCAGGAAGTTAAGGTCCGTAATGCGCGAATATTGAAAGGAACCGAGAACTTTGGGTTATAAAATTACATTTCAAGTTTCAACAAAATCGGATAAAAATTGTGATCTCTATAGGGTCCACAACCTTGATATACCATATTTTTACGCTATTTGAGAATGAACGGCGGCCATTTTGTCTGTACATTTTGGGCCGATTTTCATGAAATTCGACCTCAGCTATTTTTAGGGTGTAACGGTGATATAATAACACATTTTTTTAAATCGGATAAAAATTATGACCTCTATTGGTTCCACAAGCTAAAAACGTGATTTTTTGTACAATCAGGGACAATAATTCAGGAAGTTACGGTCCGATATGCACGAATATCGAAATGAACCGAGATCTTTGGGTTATAAACTTACATATCAAGTTTCAACAAAATCGGATAAAAATTGTGACCTCTATAGGGTCCACAACCATGATATACCACATTTTTACGCTATTTGAGAACGTACCGCGGCCATTTTGTCTGTCAATTTTGGGACGATTTTCACGAAATTCGAACTCAGTCGTCCTTAGGGTGTAACGGTGACATAATTATACGTTTTTTTAAATCAGATAAAAATTATGACCTCTATAGGGTCCACAAGCTAAAAACGCAATTTTTCGTACAATCAGGGGCCATAATTCAGGAAGTTACAGTCCGATATGCGCGAATATCGAAAGGAACTGAGATCTTTGGGTTATAAACTTACATTTCAAATTTCAACACAATCAGATAAAAATTGTGACCTCTATAGGATTCACAAGCTTGATATACCATGTTTTTACGCTATTTGAGAACGAACGGCAGCCATTTTGTCTGTCAATTTTGGGCCGATTTTCACGAAATTCGAAGTGAGTCGTCCTTAGGGTGTAACGGTGATATAATAATACGTTTTTTTAAATCAGATATAAAATTATGACCTCTATAGGGTCCACAAGCTAAAAACGCGATTTTTCGTACAATCAGGGGCCATAATTCAGGAAGTTAAAGTCCGATATGCGCGAATATCGAAAGGAACCGAGATTTTTGGGTTATAAACTTACAATTCAAGTTTCAACAAAATCGGATAAAAATTGTGACCTCTATAGGGTCCACAAGCTAAAAACGTGATTTTTCGTACAAACAGGGGCCATAATCCATGAAGTTTCGATCCGATACATGCCAATATCGAAAGCAGCCGAGATCTTTTGGGGATAAACCTATATTTCAAGTTTCGTAAAAATCGGACAAGAATTGTGACCTGTAGAGAGTCCACAAACAAATTGTGGACGGACGGACATGGGCGACGACAATATACGTCCATATGAAAATGTGGGCGTATAAAAATTAAAAGTGTTGAATATTGAACAGGCAATGCAATCAAATGGATTTTCTGAAATGGCATTCTTAAATTAACTTCTTGGTTTAGGACTAGTTACCTCCCTTAAACCTTGTTTATGATAATGTAAAAGACAGGATAATCTAGCCAATGACTTATTATTCTCAAATGATGACAATGCATCCAGACTAATATTCGTAGAATATTTTTCTGGATGATAGAGACTAAAAATCAGGGGGACCAGATAGAAATGACAGAGTGTGTACAAAGGTGGTCTTTGATTTTTTGTTCCATCCAATTGACTAGTCAACACTTTCCTTGATGTTCCTGTAGGCGCTACCAGTGACAAAAAGGAAACAGTTTAAAATATCCCAAGATTCTTGTCTGCCCATGACAGGATTCAAAGCCAGGACATTCTAGTCAAGAATCAAGTACCCTTACCACAGTCACTTGTTGCATAAGGTATTCACATTTTTGGAAAACCTGTCAATTGGGTACATGCCGGTGTGTACTGGTTTTAAAACTTTGAAATGAAACGGTGTTTAACATCCTACTGTTCTGTACTGACTGAGCTTATGAAGACAGGCATAAACCATACAGTGTGCTGTGGGGGAAACTTTGCCAGGACAGCAAGAGTAAACTCTACTCTTATATCGCATTCCAACTGTCAAGGGTTCTTTTACGTGCCTCAGTTTTTTGTCCCATCTGAATATCTATACGTTGTCCTTTACCAGGCCCTCCATCTAACACCACTGACAAGGAGGAACCACGCCAGAAAATCCTGATGAACTTTCTCGAGCAACACAGGGATCGAACAAAAGACCTACAGGTTAGCGAGCCAACGTCTTACTCACTGGGCCACCATGACTCTCTTTTAAAATTGTTCACTATGTCTTAAATATTGGATATCAGGAGCGATATGGTAAGATAACAGCATCACTACTGATTGGAATGGAGTCAATGACCAATAATTTGTGTTTTTAATGTAGAAGTTTTAGTATCAGTTTTTGTAATACTGAGTTTAACAATGAGGAGATTGTAAATGTATATGGTTATTGACAGGTAATATGAAGATACACACATATATTTGGTGTTATAGTGGTTATTTATTTATCATTTTTAAAATTACTATGTTGGACATGTGATTCATTGCCATGCTGTTACTTTTTTGCTAGGCTATAACTTTTATAAATTTCAATATCTTATATTACTGTCTTGCCTACCCAACATTTAAGGAAAAGAAAACCAATGTGCAGATTTTAAGGAAAAGTGTAATTTAAGGATGCAACATTTTCACCTTATTGACCCTCAAGACTTTGAAGGGTGTGTAGTAAATTCATGGGAGTAAGATGAATCAGAAACAACATGACAATTCACACTGATTAATGATTGAGTTCAGTAAAAGAATGGTTCAATACATGTACCAGTGTCTAGTCTAGTCATACGAATGTTCACTTGTCCTAACAATATATTACCTGATCATCAAACTCAACCAACCATTACCTAATACTTGACAAACACACTACACACAATCAACACTAGACTACAACTCATTCATCAGCCTAAAGACATCCTCTTTATTTCCTCATTACATTAAATTTATAATCAAAGGATTAAATTAAACATGGCTACAAAGACAGACAACTTGTAGGATGCTAGCAACAGTAATATTTATACTAGCAACAGTAATATTTATACTAACATAGCAATAATTGTCATTGATATATCCAATATTTTGTGCATTGCAAGTGTGAACTTTACTGTTAAAGACGAATGGGGCAACCACCCTGACTGCAACAACCATGAACCAAGGTCAAATTCTCAAAAATTAATGTTATTTTGGCAAAATCTTTGCTCGGCTCCCTATCACGTCTTTTTTTAAGGAGTCACAAATTCTCAAATATTGTGTAATTGTTTTTAAAAAATCAAGACGCACATTATGACATGTGACTTTTGACCTGGGCACTACACACCCTTACTACACCACTGATAAAATCTGTTCAAAGAATTACAAATTTTAACTGCCTACAAATACAAACTGCAAATAAAATTCTTAGAGCAGCAAATTACCCAAATCATAAATGGGATATTGTAGGACCTTTTCTGGAAAGTGTAAAAACATCCTGCCTTTTAGAATGCTCGCCTTCAATATTTTATTGAAATACCTACTAAAAGTAACTACATGTATTAGATACTATTCCGAAACATTGCCAAGATGTAAATTCTATTACTAGCTGGAAAGCATCAAAAATTGGAAGTTTAACATAAAATCGTCACTCTGCATGTTATAGACAGGTTTATAAAGACAAATGAAAGGAAGTAGGGTTTAACATCCTACTTTTCTGCACCAATTGGGCTAATGAAAACAGGATATATAAACAAAGAATTTTAGATAGTTGGGTTGCAGAATAAAGATTTCTAAGACGATTGCACACAGAATAAAGCATTTTTATTCACCAAACTAACTGGGATTTCTCCTTGAACTCTATTCATATTTTCAATATGAGACCACAGGTTTTCAGGCCCCGCCTAATCAAACCATACCTATTCAGATTAAAACAAGCGGTTGCCATGCATGATACGCCCACATTTTGCAAGAGACGGACAGAGAACAAGCTCAAAAAAGAAGCGGTTTCTCGTACAATCAGGGGCCATAATCCAGAAAGTTACGGTCTGATATGCGTCAATAACTTCAGAAACCTAGATCTTCGGGATATAAACATATTTCAAGTTTCATCAAAATCAGATAAAAATTGTGACCTCTAGAGGGTCTACAACCTTGGTATTACATACTTTTATACTATTTGTGTACAAGGGGGCGGTAATTTTGTTGACCAGTTTCGATCCAATTTTTACGAAATTCAAACTCAACCATCATTAGGGTGTAACGGTGATATATTTAAATCGGATAAAAATTGTGACCTCCTGAGGAACCACGAGCTAAAACTGTGATTTTTCATACTAGCATAGGCCATAATTCAGGAAGTTACGATCCAATATAGTAAGGAACCAAGATCTTTGAGTTTTAAAGTTATTAAGTTTCATCAAAATCGGATCAAAATTGTGACCTCTACAGGGTCAACATTTGTCAACAACCTTGATATACCACAATTTTACACTATTCGCGTACGAGGGCCGACTATTTTGTCCGGCAGTTTTAATCAACCAACATTACGGTGTAATGTTGATATATTCAAACCTTTTTTAAATCGGGTAATAATTGTGACCTCTAGAGGAACCACAAACTAAAAAAGCGATTTTTCGTACAATCAGGGGCCATAATTCAGGATGTTACGATCCAATATTCGCGAAGATTGAAAGGAACCAACATCTTTGGGTTATAAACATGTATTTCAATATCGAAAGGAACCGAGATCTTTGGGAGATAGATCTATATTTCAATTTTCATCAAAATCAGATAAAAATTGTGACAAGTAGAGTGTCCACAAAAAAATTGTGGACAGACAGGGAGACGGCATAATACATCCACATAAAAATGTGGGCTAATAAAAAACCTTTGGTCTGTGATTAACTGAATAAATTATACAAGCAATATCAAAAAGTCTGATTATTATATCAATCATCCATCATAATGACTACCAACATTATGTTGGTAGAAACTATTGTGCTTTTTCCACTATACCAATATTCAATGACAATACAGTAAGTACACAGACTAAACCTAAGTAAAATGATTTATTTATTTATAATGACAAGAATCTTATATCGTATAAAACCACATGAAACTTTGATAACATTTATTTACTTAAAAATAAACTTGATATACATTATCATGATTTATATCATCAAAATTACATACCACACATTGCCCATGCCCCGATGTCTAGCTAATTTCTAATCACATTTTCTGGTTTAGTACAATTTATTGCAGAATTGAAATTTCATTGATCTATGCTTCTCACTATGCAATAAGCACGCTGCCATTTTGTTGTCCACAAATGTGTAATGATAGGCCCCGTTTTAAATCCAACTGAATCTAAGCCAAGACATTATATAGCATTGGTATTTTGATTTTTTCCTAACTAAAATTAAACCATCTGGATATATATAAACGTGGATTAAGCCATCAGAAATTTGACATTTTAGTGACAAATGGCAATGGCTCATCAGGACTTTAAATAATCCCTTATACTGACCTTCAATTGTACAACATTAACTATACTATTCAAAAAAAGTAGGGGATATTTGATTTTGGGAGCATAATACTAAAATATGCAAATGACTACGAAAAAAGTCACTATAGAACCTAACAGAAGAAACATTTCCAGTTACATGTGACGCCCAAACGCACCAATAGCTACCGCATGGAATGCATGTGATGCTTGGGATCATCATGGGGGTCCAACCCAAGATTTGCACGACTCTGACTTTGAATGTTACAGTCATTGTGGCATTGAATTCCAGGGTGGAAACATCAGTTTAATTGTTTTAGTGACCAGAAAACAAATTTTGATATGCGTCGGCTTACCCAAAATGAAAGGTTACGTGCCCTTGGCATGCTACAGATCGGCACAACACAGGCGGTTGTGGCGCGGACGATGAATGTTTCTCAGTCTGTCATAAGCAGGCTATGGTCCAGATACCGTGATACACAATCTGTACAGGACAGACCACGCTCAGGTCGACCAAGGGCGACAACTCAAGCCCAGGATCGATTTATCCGTATAGTGGCCTTGAGAAATCGTGTCATCACAGCAAATCAGATCAGCGCTCGTCTTCAAACAGGCACTGGTGTGAGAGTGAGTGGCCAGACGATTCGGAATCGACTGCATAGGGGTCACCTTCGCGCCCGACGTCCTCGCGTGATCCCTTGTTTGAGAGATCATCACATTCAGGCAAGACGTCGTTGGTGTAGGGATCGTCAACACTGGGATAATCGACGCTGGAGCAATGTGATGTTTTCAGATGAGTCAAGGTTCACTGTTGCAGGGTGTGTTACAGGCCAGTACTACCGGGACAACATCTTGGCAGTCCATGTTGTGCCGTTCGCACGACGTCATGGCCGCCGTTTCATCTTCCAGGATGACAACGCAAGATGTCACAGGGCCAGGATCGTTACAGGTTACCTCCAACAACAGAACATCACCACATTACCTTGGCCAGCACTGAGTCCCGACCTCTCCCCCATCGAGCATGTCTGGGACATGCTTGGACAGAGGTTACGTCAACGTCAACAACGTCCTGCCAATGTCCAAGAACTTGCTGCTGCGTTGCAACAGGAATGGGACAATCTGGACCAAAATGACCTTAGACATCTCATTAGGAGTATGCCACGTCGGATCAATGCTTGTTTGGCAAACAGAGGAGGATTTACCCGTTACTGACTTGGTTGTGATGCTGTGGTAACTTTGCTGTTTGACCCCGGGTATCATTTTACCCTTATAATGGTCAGTCTGTGCCTTACTTAGTCTAACGATCATTTGGAATAAATCGATGAATGTGAACTTCATTTCATTTTGTCATTTGTTTCTTCGTCAGTTTCATTAAGTGACTTTAATAACACTTAAAAATCAAATATCCCCTACTTTTTTTGAATAGTATAGTTTAATCTCAAAATAATCTTATAAAATATAAAAAAATTAAATGAAGGACAAATTTCTTTTTGTCAAGGCAGTGACATCCAGTGTCATTTAGATAAATGTTGCCTGTAATGCAAGTTTAATGTTGATCTAAATAAGATTTTGGTTATTACTTAAAGTAGCTAAGTCTCTAACTCAATATCATCCAAAATCTTCAACATTGAAAACATGATTTATTTGTCAAATTAAATCAACATTCATGTTGTGATCTTACAGGAAAAAGATGGGCTTTTGATATCCAATATTTAAGACAAAATAAACATTTTACCATTGGTACACGAATCATGTACCATAATGCGCTTCAGCCCCAGTTGTATCAAGAGACTCGAGGGACGAGGCTAGACACATTGCACCAAATCAAAGGGCGTATGTAGACAGGAATAACCAGCTGCTAGAAATTTGCACTCGCTTGAGACTGCTGGCTTTTTTCGCCGAACATAACTGATTTGAAATTGGAGTAAAAATGGAAACCATTGAATGTAAATCAGTTTATATACATTCATACTACATTATTATATGCATTGCGACCCACTTTTGTCAATTTCTAGGTCCCAAATGTTAGCGATTTAGCTCCTTTAATTAATCTGTCAATTTAAGAAACCGAAAGTGGGGCCAAGTATTTAGTCAAGTTAACTTATCATTTGAAAAAACTAGAAGATCAAAACACTGCAAGCCCAAATTATGACGGAAAAAAAGATAAAATTCATGTTCAACTTTTTCTCATATCATACTACATGTATTATCAGTAAAATAAAGTTCTTTGTCATTCCTCCTGAGGGTTTCCAATTCACAGTCAGATTAAAGGCTCAATACCACTCTTGTTGTTACTGAATAATATGTCCCAATCTTTATTCTGGTCAACAAATTGTACTATTTGAGAATATTTCAATTAATTGATGATACAAATTTCATCTTGACACAACTTATTTAAAAATTTGGAAAAATTCAACATATGGTTTGAAACGTCTAACGTAAACCTTTTCAAATGAAACTTCGATTTAAAAATATTTTCCAACCCTCTGGACAAGTAAAATAGGATGTAATGGATAATTTACACAACAGGTAGGACACTTAAACATCTAGTACTTAGATAGAGATATTATTTATTTTCTGGAGCTTTCAAGTCAGCAAGAGTGTTATTGTCCCTTTAAAGGGACAATCCTGATTTTAACAGTCTCAGAAATAAAAGTCTGTGTACGTATGAAATTTAAGCACCAAAATATAGAGGAATGGTGTATTTACCTTTTCTCAAAATTTCAGCTCAAAATGTTGAGTTGTTTGGACGTGAACGTCAAAACCGCTTATCCAGACATTTAACGCTTTTAAGATTTCGGGTTAATTTTTTCGTTGGGTGACCTGATAATCTACTACCGTTCCTTTAGAGGTCTACAAAGTGCATGACCCGTGTGCTGTACTTGATAATGAAAGATAAATTTCACCTACACGTAATTTTTATAAAATGAAAGTTTGGTTTTATCTAGACACCGTATAATTTGGGACATCAGTCTCCATTTCCAGGTGAAGATTGACGAGTTTAAGTTGTTTGAAAATGTATCATGTATATTGAGTTAGTTATATGGTCCTAAGGTAGAGGATTTAAAAGGCTTTTAACACAAAATTAAGCAATTTTATTCTCCAAAAAATAATCGAGATTGACCCTTTAAGCTAGTGAGGGACTTGTGTCATATGCTAAAACATGACCCTTAATTCAAACAATACACATATATAGTTACACATATTTACATACATTTATTTGGTTGCACAGTAAAGTAATTAAATTTCTTCATTTGCTATACAAGCATTTCATGCAGTCTCTTGAATATGCTGGACTCATAGCACATGCTAATTTTTCTACTAGGTTAATGTTCCAATTATTAGTCTTCTAATCAGTCATTTCTTACCTATTCCTTTTTATGCAAAAAATATATTTGCTAGCCATCCCAATCCATATTACTGTGTAATTCTCCAGGCCTCTTATTGTGTAAATCACTCTCTTTCAGTAATAATGCACATTAACGACCAGAGCAAAGATCATAAAATTACAGATAAAAACTATGTACACAAATAGTCTCAATTACATTTGTGACTAACATAGCTAATCTTTAGTGAATACTCACCATATTTATACTATATAACTATTGGGTTGCCTAATAACCATTGACTTATAGCTACTTCTGTTTGACTAGCACACAGATCAAATGATTAGCAATCTAAAGAATCATCCATCCATAAGAAATTAAACCCCTAATATTCCTATATATTAAAATCACATTATGTTTGATTTAATTGCATAAATGTGTTTAATACATGTGATGCAGTGGATAAGATTTTATTCAAATCAAAAGCTGTATTTAGTGCTATAAACTGCCAGTACAAAAGGTGAAAAGTGTGAGTAGTCAATGCACAATATAATCTTTAAGCAATTTTTAGAGCAAAATATGCTAAAATCTGAGAAATTGTCTCTGGGGCTTTGCTCAATAGACCATGAAAGAATGCTACTAAGAGCTAGACTGGAGAGGTAGAAATGTAAACAATTTCAACTGCAATACAAGTTCAAAACCAGATTTGCATAAGGTCTTTCCTGTCATTTCTAAAGACTCCTGCATTACCATAAAGCGATGCTTATTGTCAACTGGGCATTAATTCCTGTATATTTCTCTCTTGAAATAACCACAGTGAGCTAGAATTTTATACTCACAGAAAATCATTATAGTGCCGTTAATGACAATTTGGAAGTTTAAACCTTTTCAATTATCTAACTAAAAATACATTTCTCATGTGATTCAAAAAGTGCACTATTAAAATAATCCATATTATTTCAATGTTAATATATTATATTTTTATATTATTATTATTAAACAAAAATATATATTTTTACATGCCCCTGTAAAATTATAACAGTAGAACTACAGAAATCGCTTTTAAAAAACCAAAAAACAAAACACGCACTGGTATCTTTGTTGGGAGTTATTGTTCAAATTAATTATATTGCACATTTACACCTTTAAGTACATTGTAAGTTTGATTATAATATCATGTATACTATATAATATTCATGCATATTCATATAAACTTTTCAGAACTGATCCCACTATAGCCCAGGTTAGTTCAAGAAATACTGAACATGCTTTTGATAATTATTCCAATACCCTTTAATATCACATATTCAATATTGTCTACTTAACTAATTAAAATTTCAGTAAATTTACAGATACGTACATTAGTCTACTGATAAATACTTACAAGTTTTTGTAAAACTGCTTCATCTTTACCCGTATATTCTGCCATGATGACACAAATTAAAACATTATTCCTAAACTGCCAATTACCGTAACTGAAGTGTATTTCAAGACTGACATCTTTTCGTTAAGCAAATGTCAACTACCGAGAACCTCGTGTGACACCGTTACACGACCGGACAATAGATTTTATTACAAGGGGGAGCGAGGACAGGATTTATATGGCTGGTTTCGTTCATTCGTGATAATGGTTTTAAATTCATGATTAATACTTTTTTCCACAAATGGGGCAGAAAGCCAATACAATAAAATATAGATATAATAGTGACCGTTATAGAGTAATGTCATGTATTGACATTTGTTTATAGCGTCTTAGCAACAAATATTGACCCCTTCCGTAAGAATAGACTAGCCCGGCTTGCCGCATTTAACCAATGAGAAATTGTCGGTATCTTTGATGTCTTTCTGTCAACACCGCGGGAAACCAAGGTATGGGTGGAGGTGATTATTTTTTTCATAAAGATGATAACGATGAGTGCCAAGTAAACAGTGAAGCATGGAAGTGTTAGCCGACATATTAGATATCATTTCAAATACACGTGCATATTAAATTCTTAAAATTTTTCAGTTTAAAAAACTGAGTTTACACTATTGAGTATTCGCCCAGAGAATAATTATGGGGTTTAACGTCCTGCATGAAGACGGGCATAAACCCATACAGTGTGCTATGGGGGAAATTTTGCACTATCAGCAATAGAATTCCAACGGGCACTATCTTAGTTATCTTAGGCACCTTTCTTATCACTAAAAGGCCGCTCGGTGATCGAGTAGGGCATTGGCACGCTAACCTGGAGGTCCCGTGAGCGATTGCTGCATTCACTGGGATTTTCAGGTGTAGCTATAGCTCCCACTTGTCAGTGGCGTGGGAAGGGCCTGGCAAGGGACAATGTATAGTCGGTCAGATGGGACAAAAAGCCGAGGTCCTGTGTAGACACTGTCATGCATGTTAAAGAACCCTTGACTTTGACAGAATCAGCTCACTGCATGGTACAGAACACTAGGACATTAAACTATTTCATTTCATGTAATTTATCACGACAAATTTTAAATTATTCAAATCCTAATACATGGCAATGAGAATGACTGGTTTTTTTTTCAATGTTTTTGTTTTGGAATTGACGAAATGAGTTTGTGCTACTATTCTACTTCTACTGGACCATACAGTGTGTGTGAGGGAAATTTTTCCTAGACAGCGGTGCAACAACCTACTCTTGTATCAAATTCCGATTGCCCAGTCAGTGAAGAAAAGTAAGACATTAAACCCCATTTCATTTCCTCTCCTCCATTCAACTTTATTAAAAGTTGTGGGAGCATGCCCATACCGTCACCCAGGGCACAAAATAGGTTGCCAGACAATGAAACATGTCACCAAGTAGTCCATCATCTTTATGTAAATAAAACACAAAATCTATTCAACCTTTTGAGTTTCTTAGAGTGAACAGACTTTCTCTGATAAAGAAGGCCAACCAACATCTATCAGAAATTTATGCAAATGTTATTCAGTGCAATTATCAAAACAATGAACAAATAGATCAGATGATGACTTTGTCAAAGTGCATTCACAAGTTTTTACAAAGTTAACAAGGGCTGTAACCCCAGAAGCAATTAACAGAACTCATTAAAATTTAATAGAATGCTTCATTTCACTAATTTGAATAATGCATATAAATTTCTACAAATGTGAAACAAGGTCTTAAGGTATAGAAGTAATTAATGGAAATTCCAAGTCGACACCATTATAAATATGCAAGTGGGCTAGTCACTAATAAAGATTCATTTATATTGCTGTGAGCATGAACTCCACAATAGGTACACTAGCTCAAGACACAATATCAAACAAGATTTCACTAAGATTGGTCCAATTGTTCAACCCACCTAATGTTAAAAAAAAAAGAAAAAGATCTCACACATGCATTTTAGATCATAAGGTCTGTCACCGGGTCAAGTGGAATGGTTTTGATCCCACTGTTTTATGTGACAGGAATAGGGTTGCCTGCTTAACCTTGTGGGTTTTTTCCCACTGCTAAAGGCCCCTATGCACAAGCGAATATTGCTAAAAAAATAAATGGAACCACATTAGTACCGAAAAGACCTGGTTTGTGTTGAGTGTAAGACGCTGGCTCGCTAGCTCAGAGGTCGTGTGTTCGATCCCTGTATTGGCCGATAAAATTCATCCAGAATTTTCGGCGTGGTTCCCCCTAGTCAGTGATGCAAGACAGAGGGTCTGACAAGAACAGCTGTCTTAGTCATTCGGATGGTACAAGAAACCGAGGCCCCACGTACACATTGGCATGCACGTAAAAGATCCCTTGACAGTTGGAATTTGATGTAAGAGTAGGCCGCAGTGCCGCTGTCCGGGCAAAATTTCCCTTCTAGCACACTGTATGGCATATGCCTGTCTTCATTAGCTCAGTTTGGAGCAGGACAGTAGGATGTAAAACCCCATTTCATTTCATTTCTCTCTAAAATAATGTTATTAAAACTTGTTTCAGTTCAATTCAGGGGCAGCATGGGGTTAGAAGACACTTGAGAATTCTTACACCTACCAATGAAAGTGTCTAATTATTTGGATAGAACGAAAAATCAACCATCAGTTTATGGGACTGGTAATAAAAGCTTACTCGCCAGTTGAAAACATCGCTACCCAGGCCAAACTACTCTTCCTCACATTGCACACATAAACCACGAAAATGAAAATTACTGCATCAAGATCAACATGAAAGTAGTATTTTATTGAAATGAATTTAGTTATGTTGTAAATATTACTTACTAACAGAATGCCCAGCTTCGCTCGGGGGTCATAACTCCGAAACCGGAAGTGGTAGACTAACGCCACCTGGCCTATGTTACTCCCCGGTCCGAGCTACCCCTATACCCCAAATTTCATACTCGGGACAGACCTAGTGTAGCCGCCAACCCCGAACAGACAGACAAACAAACAGACAAACGACAGTCACAAATATTAGTATAGATGCAATGCAAGGTGAATGAATTTTGTCCATCAAATTCCCACTGTTCTTTCATTTGCATATTAGGGGCATTTTCCTTGTTAGCCCTACAGGGAATACCCCAACTCTTTACTTTCCTCTCAGTCACAACCAAAAATGTCCCCAGGTATAGTACAAGACTGAGCACATTCATCCATTTCCTTCAGACATATAATTTAGAGGTTGGGGTGGTATCTTAACTTCAGCTGAAAGTGCAAACTTTTAACTCTCAAAACAAATAAAGCCACCAGAAACTTAACGATTTTATTGTAGCAAAATGTTTTTAATCTTAATATGTGCCATGAACATTGTACCTACAATTGCCATAAATGATACCAAATTTTTCAGTGGTTCATCCACTATTAAATCTTGTTTATTTCTTTGTGGGGCGTAACGTCAGCTTCTACCAAGGGTGATATCGCAAACAAATTAACTCCTGCACTAATCGACTCTTTTATTCACTCTTTAACTAGTTGTTGAGAAAAATGGACTATTCCAAGAAATGGGAAAATAAAATATCACCCTGTGGACTAGCTACATGAAGGTTAGCAACTTGTAGAATCAAGCACCTATAAAAGGTTTGAACATTGCATTGCCTCTAGGATGAAAAGATAGGTTGCCAGGCAACGAAACATACGCCCACAGCAGCTACATCGTCCACATCGTCCTGGCAGTCAACAAGAGTTGTCGCATATTTTTACTTTTTTCGGTAATGAAACATTTACAATACATTAAAATCTGATTAAGACTCATTAAGAGTAACAACTCATTAAGTAATTATCAAAAAACCATTAGAATTTGTTTGGTTTTTATAAAGTTCTGCCCCATGCTAACGTTTAGTATACGAAACTTTTAACATCCTGGATTTAGCTGTTCAAGTCATAAAGATTCATCAAAAATCAATATACTTGTTCGTCTCAAGACCTTAAACACTGTGTATAAATTTAAAGTCAATCTGATATTAACTTTAGCCTCTAGAGCGTCCACAAGATTTTTCAAAGTGATCAAGGGCCATAACTCTGGCAAAAATTATCGAAAATCACTGAAAATCAATAGGATTCTTCGTCTCATGACCTTAAACACTGTGTATCAATTTAAAGTCAATCGGATATTAACTTAAGCCTATAGAGCATCCACAAGCAATTATGGACGACGGACGGACGGGGGCGACAACAATATACGACCACATTTCATTGTGGGCATATAAAAAGCAAGTTAATGTCCAAGGAAAACTTTCCCAAAAGTGTGCAAAAGACAGTAAATTTGGATGCTGGACAAATCGGGCGACCATACAATCAAGATTTTAAATGGTATATTATATTCTCATTAAATTTCAGCAAAATGTATGTATCTCTGGACATTTATATTATGTACAACATCTATTATACCATGGACATCTTTCACTCATATGTACATTCTCTCATGTGTACTTACATTTGAATCATGTGATCATTACTGCATCCACAGTTATGTGAAAATAAATATATGCTATTTCAATCACTGGAAATTATCAACACTGAAAATGGGATATTTAAGAAAGACTGGTCAGAGCACCATTTAAATTTAGCAGTACCAGCCTGCATGTACTGCCAATTGGCATATATATATATATAAAAGTTCCAAGCACCATTTTCTTCTACACTTCTCTTCAATCCATGACAGAAACATGAAGCACACTGGCATAATACTGATGTCTGTATAATGAATATGTACAATGAAGACCACACCTCCTTGTGAGCAAGTCAATCAAAATGGCAGAAAGGGAATGCAACGTACTCGCTTTAGTTAATAAAGTGCTAAAAAGTCACCTAGATGTTAAGTACTGTTGCCTTTGATTAAAAAATTATTGTCATCTTTAACCTGCTAATTACCAGATGTACAATAATGTCTTCTGCTAAAAATGCTCTTAGATCTATATACATGTACATTGTCAATGTTAAGTTTAACTTTAAAGAAAACTTAGCATATGTACAGCTTGAGATTTGACTTTAGATTAAATTTACCATCTTTAACCTTTATTGTGATGATGTACATGAGGAATAGGAAGCCATGTTCCTTTACTAGATATAGAGAAACTTTATAGAATTAATTTAAAGGAAAAAATAAGATTAAGATTAGAATTCATTTTACTTATATTTTTAAGCTTTATCACTGATAAATATAAAACAGTTGTTGACAATTATTTTGACATATATTTTAAATGTTACAAAGTTTAACAATCAGTAAGTCAAGTGAGCAGTCTGTTGCTTACTCCCGACTATAAAGCCACAATAACTATGTAATTTCCATGACACCTGGAAAAGAAGGAAAAGAGAAAATATTGACTAAAATATTGTGGTCATGCCCAACATCAAACATTACAAAAAGCTTTACATTAAAATGAACATCAAATCTTGTTTAATAAAGCACTCTAAAATGTAAGATATATTTACTTAGTTAGAAGAATCTGTTTGTTACTACAATAATTAAACTTTTATCTTTAATCTTCAATTAATATAAGCACTTTAAGTGTAAGTAAGAAAGCCACTAGAATTATTCCAATTAAAAAGGAATATACATGCTACCTACACTGAGGAGGAGACTGCCCCTTATATAATTTTACCATATAAAATTACTGTTTTGAATAAAACTGGGGACAGGACATATCGTAAAATACCACTATAACTTTTTGAGTGATTAATTTGAACACATTTCTCAAGTTTTTTCTGAATTATAATAGGTTTCAACCAATTTGAATTCGGATGCTGATCAATTTGGGTCTTTTAGTAATATTTATCAACTACATGTGTTGATGAATAACATGACAAAGTATCATCTACTCATCCGGACAAAAAAGCATTTTAAATATTACTTTACAATTTACTTTCATATTATAAAATATAGCAAAATAATTTAATTAATAAAACAGTTAAAAATTACAGAATTTAATAATTTTCAAATGGGATATTTTAAAATATTTAATAAGTGTACAATTTACTTTAATTGTCAGTTAAAAAAAAAAGTTTTTACATTATCAGAGTGATATATCTGTGCATGAAGAAAATAAATTTTTAATGTAATACATTATATAGGCTAATTAATAGAACTGGTTACATTTATTTTACACTATAATAGAGACAAAGTGTCCTGTTACATATGTTACAAATGCATTTAATTTAATATCTTTAACAATCTTTTTGTTTGGTCACTTAAACATATAAATAACTCAGTTTTTGGCAGTTTATACATAAATTTTATGATTGAAGAAAAGTGTTACACAAACAAATCGATCAGCATCCGAATATACTGTGTTCTATCATTTACACACATGGAAGATATTATCACTTTAGTGGCATGGATTTGTCATCAAGTTATAATTCACATTAATAAAGGCTTTGCTAAGCCAATTTACCCCTCATGATTTGCGATGAAATGATACATTTGGAATGAACTGTATGATCGACTAAAATGAATTTAAAGTGTCATCACTTGAAATTGAATCGGGCTATATAACTTGTCTCTTTCACTTTCTCAAACATGTACCCCCCTCCCCCAAACACCTTCCTCTAACCACCCCCCCACCCCATAAAATAAAAGTTAATGGCTATAAGGATGGTAGCTGTTTCCACCTCCGCGTTTACTGCCACCAGTTTTTCCATAAGAACTCTGCTGCTGTGTTTGATCTTGTTGTCCATATGCTCCCCATCCACCAGAATAGTCATAGCCTCCATATCCACCATAGTTTCCATAACTCTGATCATAACCACCCCATCCGCCATAACCATAGCCCTGATTGTAGTCATATGCTCCTCCATATCCACCATATCCTCCTCCATATCCACCATATCCTTGATTTCCATAACCATAATTGTTGTATCCTTGATTACCATAACCTTGGTTTCCCCATCCTTGGTTCCAACCACCACGTCCCCCACGAGCACCACCACGACCACCGCCTCTGCCTTGACCAGTTGGTGTTGCCTTCTTAATGTCAACCTCTTGGCCACTTAGAACATGTTTCTGTTGATCAAGCACTTTCTTAACACCTTCTTCACTTTCAAATTCTACAAAACAGAAAGCTCTTCTCTGATCTTTAATTTTATCAAATGGCAGATCAATTTTTTCCACTTTTCCAAATGTTGAAAAATATGTTTTGATATCTTCTTCTGAACAGGCTGGGTCTACACGACCGACAAAGATTTTCCTAGCCCCTGTTCGCGGATTTGCTCGCTTTGGATCAATTGTGCGTCCGTGTAATTTAAGCTGCTCTTTTTCTTCCAATACTTTATCAACAGTTTCTGTTTTGGCAAAAACTATAAATCCGAAACCCCTGGACCTTTTTGTTTCGAGATCGGTTTTCAAGGTGCAATTTACCACATCGCCAAATTTTCCAAAATACTCTTTTAAGTCTTTCGTCGTCGTTTCCCAACTTAGACCACCCACAAAAAGCTTTCTTTCGTCTTCATTCGTTCCATCATCAGCGACCGTCGCGTCGCCGCCCGCTTGTTCATTTGTTTCCATGCTTTCTGATTCTGTGGTTGCGGCTTGTTCTTGGAAATCACCGTTGGCGTTGGCTTCTTCAAATTGCTCATAATCTGTACCTTCCTGAACTTCTGCCATATTGAAAGCTTAATAAAAATGATCTACACACTATAGTAACAATCTTTCAAACAATACGTCGTTTTAACATGCGTCTTTTCCCTAAAATACCGGTAAAACACGTGACTATATAACCTAGAGCTCTTTTCACTAGTCCGCCATTTGTGTTCGCTTTACTATCCAGTCTCTTATTTAACAATACGTTTCAATGTATTTCTAAGTGTCTGGTCGATCCAATCAAAGCTAAAATGGCGACCGCGAAAAAAGAAATGGAAAAGAAAGATACCCGGATGAAGGTTACAACAAAGAAAATGTCAATGGGTTTGTAAAGACCTGTTAATCGCGACTAAATTTTAAGAGTTATCTTTTGTTGAAAGATTCGTGAAACTGATTTGATTGGACAAGGGATGTAGATCAGACCAGTCTGATTTCATACAACATTTTTTATTACGTCATAGGCACGTAATAAAATGCAATAACAGTCCGAAGATGTCCCACGTGTGATTGTTTATAATTTGATCCAAAAATCTTGATACTATGGGCTCTTATTACCTGCGGAAGTCATAATTATGAAGCTGGTCAGACGGGATATTGACCGAAATGGCGAAGGGTATGATTTTAGTATAGTAAATTCTGACAGTGGCGTGAGTAGGTGACGTGTAGCCAACTGTAGAAATAACCACCTGACACAATCGTGCCACTAAAAATGAACTATTGACACTCATGTCAGAAATACCACTTTTTTAAAAACATTTTGTAAATCAAATCAAGAATTACATATTTATGAGAAATAATGGGACTCTGAGTCTGACTAAGTTATTTTATCATTATGCCAACAAGTCATTATCAGCAGGCAGTCATTATATTCATTGTTTGAATTAAATTTTAATATAATTTAAAATATATATATATTATTATTATTATATTATATCCTGTAGCCCTATCTGTCTTATATAGACTAACATTGCATTGTAGAAAAAAAGGGAGAAAAGAATGCTGCTGACTTAAGTTCATTGCATAATCCTGGGTTTAATTTTACTTAGTTTGTAGCTAGATTTTGATCATACACATGAACTGAAATATGACCATTATATAGGTTTATTCATTTAACAGCGCAGTTACAAACTGGAATTGACAAATACTAGGCCTACAGCCCAATTTCTGATAAGTAGAGCTCCATATCAACTCGGTCTAGCAAATTCAGCTTTTTGGGGAATAAATAAAACAATGGTGGTATAGTGTGTTATTACAGGGAGTTAACCTAACATAATCCCTAATATACCAGCCAAGTATAAAGTCCTTATCTTTCCTATTAGTGTTTAACATCCACTTTAGTAAGAGCATGTGCAGAGTTCTTTCCTGTGGAAGGAAACCAGAGTACCTAGAGTAAATCCATGAGGTTGAGAAGGCACCCCCTTCTCTAAGCCACATGTATACACCCACACAAGGGATCACAACCCCCTGCCTTGAATGAAAGGCAAATAAATTTCCCTTATAGCTATATTCAAGTTGAGAATTTGTTATTTTGAAATTATGTGAACAGGAATTGGCTCATACGATACAACTTCATGTAAATACATCTAAATGCTATGACACTTATTGAGAGTAAATGAAAATGGAACTCCTAAAACAGTTCTTAAAAATTCATTATCAGTAAAAGCTAGTGCACATAGTTTAGGTTGAACATAGTTTACCTGTTGTAAATAATCATTCACACTCTTAACAGTGTAAATTGGCTTCCAAAAACAGCATATGATTCTTCAAAGAAACCGACTGGTGTAAATCAACGTCTTCGTCCGAAGGATTAATTTTTGGTCATGGTCTGTAACTACGCCGTTTAGCAAATACACCTGATCATCATATTAGTAGTTTTTGTATTTTCACAATCGGAGCTCTCTGTCGACAAATAAGTAGCCTAACTGTCCACAAAAAGTACCCCAATATTAATTTAGACCGATACAAAACCGTAGCTACATGAATCTGACAAGTCATTTCTCTCATGCATAGCCCAGTGCCATTTGATAAGATTTATTGCATCAAAATGACTGCAAAAGGCAGTATACGACATAAAAATGTAATAATATATAGATGTTAAAACAAGATGTAGTAAATACAAAGACATAACACAAATAGAATATGTAGTAACATATGAGTAAAAGAGAAATATACCACAGCCTAGGCTACATGTACATTGATCTTCCATTAGCTCCATATTTTTGACATTATTAGCTGGAGAAATAAATGAACATTTTGTAAAGCTTTGTAATATGAGATAAAATTTGTGATTTTATTTATAGATCTGTGGTCCTTGTACCAGAAGAGCCAGAAGACATGTGGCATGCTTATAATATGGTACAAGTAGGGGACTATCTAGAATCTACAACTATCAGGTATTGGCACTTTTTTTTTGTCTTAAAATTATTTCTTTAACACATAGACCTAGAGTTCATTGACATCAAATATAAGCATTTGTATTGTTATCCACCCCACTGGTTAAATATTTTAACAACATTTTACCATCAAAGACCCCCTCCTTCCTGGTCCAACTGGAGATCTAATTATCAGCAGGGGTTCCAATTGCAACTCCCTGGCAGTAGTCTTAGTATACCATGTTAATAAAATAGTAATTAAACAATGATCAGAAAGACCTTAAATTTCACATCAAACATTTTCTCTAATCTGTGTCAGTTTATCAGAATAATAACATGACTCACGAAATCACAAAGTTGGCATTAGGTAAGACTAAATAAAGAGCTGACAGTTTTTGCTGTAATAGTTAAAAAATAGATAATGAAACTAGAATATGCCGAAAATGTCTGTCAAATTGTTTCTCTCTGAACCAAGATATTAGCGCTGCAATTTTAGGCTAGCCTTGATCGTCATTACTAACGTTGGCATGATAATAAACAAATTCTCAATTATCCATTTTTACGTTAAATTATCCTTCACAAAATGTATTCAAATCCACTAAATATTGCAGGCTAGTGATGTCATCGAGAGTTGATTATGCTCTGGATAAGTTAATTAATCATTAATATAACATTTCAGGCCTAATGAAAGACCTGCAATAGCTCTTGCATAATACATGTTTAAACTAAGGCCTTAGAATTAAGCTTGATCTTTTGTATAAACAAAAGTTATCAGATTTGAACTTAATAAATGAATAAAACGCACTATCAAGTGTTCTAGAATGAGTATTTATCCCTTGTCTTGTGCATGATATCTGTCAATACTGCATGTACATGTAATGTAAGATTCCACCTTAAACACAGGTGAAGTCAGTGGATGATCTAAAATGTAATACTGAAGATCCGGAATATTGTTTTATTTACAGCACCAGAAGAAAGACATGACTCTTAATCTAGATTTTTGAATGAAATCATTCTCTAATGAAATTAATTTTTTATGTCTTTGTTTTACAACAGAAAAGTAACATTAGAATCATCTACTGGTAGTGTTAGTGCCAACAAAGTCCGAACTACTTTGAATATAGAAGTTGAAACAGTAGACTTTGATAGTCAAGCATGTGTATTACGTGTCAAGGGTAGGAATGCATCTGAAAACCAATATGTTAAGGTAAATAATTATATATGTACCAATATTTAGTTACATTACTTTATGATTTATCATATCTTAAACCAACAATGTATTATGTGAAAACTAACAAAGATAATACATACATACTGTTATATCTATGTAATATTAGATTTGTGAACAAGATTTTACCACTGTCTTTAGAATTAATGTTTTATAACAAAATTTGTAAGTTGTTTGTTTTTGTAGCCTACTCATGAAAAAGTTTAAAAATGAGCTCATCCTCTTTGATTTGTTTGAAATTAAGCATTGAATTGGGTTAATCTGATGTCGTATTTCAAATAGTGATGGTAAATAGTTTTACATGTATACGATTAAAATTTCAGTCAGAAATATTAAGTGGATAAAATGAGTTGTATTTCAATATGGATCTGTGGTCCAACAATCTGATTAAAATACAGATCTATATTTCTTTTCATTTTTTTAATACTTGCAATGGCCTACACTACATGAAGAGCTGACCGGTTGTAACGAAAGGTCACGTCAGATGTCGCAACCAATCAGCGTTGATGTTTCTAGTGGAAAACCCACAGTTCAGTGCACCGTACGCAAGAACTCGCTGTAACAGACCGTTTCATTGGCTAATCCCTTACATCAACCAAAACACGGGTTATATAACAACCCTTCCAGATCCTAGTGTAGTAAAGACAAGTAAAACAAAATTTTGAACTATAAAAAACGGAAAGAAATAGGATCTGTGTTTTAATCAGATTGGTGGTCCAAATATTTAAATATAATCAGATGTCCACTTTGCAAAATTATTGAACCTTTAATTAGATCTACTTTTTTTTCCAACCAAAAATCAAATTCAAAGAGGTTTTGAAAATCTAAATACATCAATCATACATATATTTGATTAATATCTACTGTTCTACTTCTAGAACATACTAAAGTAATATACATATATTGGCCTTCTTGAAATATGATTTGATTTTCTTTACATTTGCATATTGAAATAATGACAAATAAAACAATATTTGTAGATGGGTGCATACCATACATTAGATCTGGAATTAAATAGAAAATTTACACTGGGTAAACATCTGTGGGATAGTGTTGTTTTAGAAAGATTAGGTTAGTATGAATTGTATCCTAATGAATTTAAATTAAAACAGCCAGAACAGTGTTGGTGGTATCTCAAAAATGAGAAAACACTGCATAATTATGTTTCATTGTGTCAATTTCATGATACAGATCCTATCATAAAAGTAATGCGATCACTCATCTTCACATTAACTCCTCTGAATATACAAGTTCTCATACATGTTGGCTATGATCAGTGCTTTCAGCTAAAATCATGAATTATTTCTGCTTTGCTCCCTTGATTATTTACCATAACAAGGTCAACAAATTTTGAAATAAACCACCCGTTACTTTAGTTCCAATCATTTTATGTGGCACAGATTCATATTTTGAATACATGTCCACACAAAGTTACAGATGTCGGGTACACCTAATATTTTATTATCTAAACTAAATTTATTATTTCCAGCACTGGTTTCTTACAACCATACAGCCTGATGTGAATCTGAAAGAAACTTCTGTTTCATTCAAAGAAAAATGAAATGGGGTTTATTATCCTACTTTTCTACATGTCTAAGCTAATAAAGACCAGTAATACACCATTGCCAGGGCGATAACACTATGCCCTACTCTTATTTTGCATTCCAACTGTCATGTGTTCTTTTATGTACAGGTACACAGGACCATAGTTTTTTTGTATCATGTGAACTGATAGACACTGTTCCTTGTCAGGCCCTCCATCCTACACCACTGACAAGTGGAAACCAAGTCAAAAATCCTGAGAACACCAGGAACGATCCCGTGACCTGCTGGTTATGAGCCACCGCGACTCCCTCATTCAAAGTGTTGTCAAATGATCAGTCAGTTGAGATAAATAGGATGTCACTACCCTGGTGAAATTCTCATATTTTACAAGAATAGATATTATAAAGAAAACTTCTGGAAGAAACTTATTTAGATTTTTAAAATATATGCTTCTGTTATAGATTATGCCTGTGATCCAACTCAGCATGCTGATTTAGCAGCTGTCATCATGCAAGAAGGTCTAGCACACATATGTCTTGTTACATCATGTATGACCTTAGTTCGTGCCAAACTGGAAACACATATTCCAAGAAAACGAAGAGGTTCATGTGAACAGCATACAAAGGTGATGATAATCTACTGTACACTTAAAAAAATAAAGATTTTTACAATTCTTTCATTTGGATGTGAACATTATTCTTTGGTAAATGGTGGGGGCGAGGGGAATGTATGCTTTAAATTGAGTTGATGAACTTTGCTACAGTAGAGTTTCATGTTTAGTTTCAATATTCCCGATTAAGCCTTGTAAACAGCAAAACCTTGAATAGTTTTTTGTCCGTGATAAAAAGTTAAAAATCCATGTCAACATGTGATTATGAATCTCTGAATCTCGCCATTCAATGCTTCAAATCCCACATAGATATGAACAAAGTAACAACAGGAATCTTATATTTGATGTTTTCACTTACCAACTATAAGTTTTAAAATATTTTCTTTGCATATATTATTACATTGGATATTTTAAATTGTATTGTTTTATAGAGACAGTCCTTGTTTCTCTTCTGTTGTTAATTTGTATTTTTATACGCCCACATTTTCATGTGGACGTATTATGCCGTCACCCCCATCCGTCCGTCCACACTTTGTTTGTGGACACTCTGCAGGTCACAATTTTTATCCGATTTTGACAAAACTTGAATGTAGGTCTATCTCCCAAAGATCTAGGTTCCTTTTGATATGGACATGTATTGGAGCATAACTTCATGGATTATGGCCCCTGGTTGTTTGAAAAAAACACGTTTTTAGCCTGTGGATACTCTAGAGGTCACAATTTCCATCTGATTTTGATGAAACTTGAAGTGCATGTTTATAACCCAAAGATCTTGGTTCCTCTCAATATTTGCGCAGATCGGATTGTAACTTCCTGGATTATGACCCCTGATTGTACAAAAAATCGCTTTTTTTTATTTTTTAGTTTGTTCTCTATCCATTTCTTGCAAAATGTGAGCATATCTTGCTTGACAACTGCTGGTTTCTATTTCCAGGGTTTACATAGATTTTATGATCAGATTCTCCAAGCTATTTTAAGACATGTTAATTTTGATGGTGAGTAAAGATTGCAAATTGTTTTTATACATTACCCGTCAAACATTGTTTGTACTATTGATTTTCTAAACTCTGAACATTTGTGACGATTATAATAAATACAACCAGGATCACAACATGATGTTTTATATTTTGTCCGTAATCCATTATGTGATTTATTGGGGTTTTTTTTTTTTTTGCAGTTGTTAAATGTGTACTTATTGCCAGTCCCGGTTTTGTCAAGGTAATTATTATTAAAGGAGCTAAATCTGTATTGTATAGAACCAAATATGGGTCAAAAGACACATATTAATGCAAAATAAGTGTATATAAAGTGATTTACATTCAATTTTAAAACTTTTGTTGTAATTTCTAATAAGTGAGCAGTCATTGAAAGCCAGTTGCTCATGCCATTCGTCCAATCTACATTAGAAGTACAGTTTGACATTTCACTTAAGCACTGACATTTCGACTTGATCATCATGGCGTCTCATTACAAAATGAGAGCATAGAGTATTTACCAGCATGTACTTGTTTTAAAATGGTTCACAGTATTTTAAATATTGGATTTCAGGAGCCCATGTTTTCACAATAAGATAACAACATCGCTATTGATTGGAATGAACCAATTGTTTGTGTTGGTAATGTTGAAGACTGGATAATTTTGAACTAGAGCTTTAGCCCTTTAACTAATTAATTAATTTCTAGTGATTGACCAATTCCCATTCTTTTCAACAGATGTGCCAAAGATTTGACAAATTTAGATCATACAATACTGTACCATAGGAATATATTGTAGAACTCTGAAAACCCAATACTTTCTCCTAAAGTCACATGTTTGTATTGAACTGTGCAAGTGTTTACAAACACCTCAAGAAAAACAGAAAAACTAAATTTTGCACAAACTGATGTCTGTTTTTAATATGGTTAGAGTCCAGTGTCCTGCCTTGTACTGACTCTCACTTTCCATTTGTGTCTTAATGTTTGAAATCTTTTTCTTACAGGATCAGTTTGCAGAGTATTTATTTGCTCAAGCTATTAAACAAGATTATAAAATACTTACAGAAAACAAATCAAAGTTTATTTTAGTTCATTCATCCTCAGGCTTTAAACATTCTTTAAAAGGTAGGTAGTTTTATTAGTCTCCTACTGGTGAAACTGGAGGGGACTGTTGGTTTTCTCTCCATCAGTCCATCTGTAGGTCTGTCATTTTTGTTTCTTCGGAAGGTTTTTAAGTAAACATTGAGATATTCTACACTGTTCATTTAACAGAAATATGGATCAAGTTCTGGATTTAGTGATATTTTGTTCAATTTTGACTGAATTAATACCCCTTTTTACTTTAAAATAGGTTAGGTTAAAGTTTGCATAATGTGGGATTGTGTTATTTTTACCAAATGATGGCCCTTTATTCACTTAAAATCCATGAAGATTCTGACATCCAGAATTGTTAAAGTTCAATTTTACAGATTTGATTCCATCAATACGTATTTGGATTCCATATTCTCAGATGATGATTATGGGCTGATGATTATGGTGGCCTTACACCCTGTATGCATACTTTTTCTAGAACACCTCATACCATTCCTCATTTGAGTTCACATATCTGACATAATTTCTGTTGTACTTATGAATAATAGTAAGTGCAGGAGGACTGTAATACACTCAAACAAACCTTTGCACAAGGCAAGCTACACAGACATTGCGAGAAATAACATCAAATCAGTTGGTTCAGTGTTTATGAAAATAATGACTAATAATGATCAAACCAGTAACCTTGGCTTTTGAATGTTATTATTTGTTTCGTCTATTTTCAGAAATATTAGCAGACCCAGTAGTTACATCTAAACTAGCAGACACCAAAGCTGCAGGTGAAGTAAGAGCATTAGATGATTTTTACCAAATGTTACAAAATGATCCAGATAGAGCGTTTTATGGGTAGGTATCATTTTATAGCAAAATATGTAAATTGACTACGGTCTAATAATGAGAAGTTGATGTAGTTTGAAACAAAATCTAATAATGCATAAAATATATTTGTCTCATCATCATATATATATAAATGATCCCTTGTTGGAAATGAAATGAAATGGGGTTTAACATCCTACTGTTCTGAAATAGAGTTTGCTTGCTAAGTTAGGCATATGACCCAACTCCTTTTCATGCAAGATGGGGAGTGGAACCATGTCACTTGTCTAAATGACAGACCTTATGAGCTAGATCCCTTGTTGGACAGAATAAACAAATATGATTGCCTTAATGTTACAGTCATTTTTTTTTCCTTTAATTGATAAGGTTTGTGTAATTATTGTCCATTATTATCTTTCAGATTTAAACAAATAGAAAAGGCTGCCAATTTAAATGCTATAGAAGTTTTATTAGTATCTGATGAACTCTTCAGGTACTGTAATTGATAATTTCTGTGATTATTTAGTGTTATTGTTTTTGCCTTGAATACCTTGAAAATGTGCAGGAATAACATGACCATAGGGGTAAAGCGAAATGAAAATCAGAGGATCTTAATTATTTAAAACCATAAAGGAACTAAACCTCTTTGATTCTGGTTAAAATAAAGCATTCAATTAAGAATTTATCTAATGTGCTATTTCAATTTAAATTGATGTTTCGACAGATTAAAAAAAAGTTTCTTGTTTGTCAACCCACAAAACAAATCAACAAATAAAATTGACAGTTTTAATTTTAATCTCTATCAAAGAGGTCTTGTCATTTTAAATTTACATAAGAATAATTATTCTTAAACCATATTAGTTGATCAGTTGTATGTACTAATATTTGACATGTAGAATTGTATTAACTGTCTTAAACTGGTTATTTTACATACAGGTCAAATGATGTTCAGAAAAGACAACGTTATGTGAGATTAGTTGATTCAGTTAAAGAAAATGGTGGAGAAGTAAAAATATTTTCTAGTTTACATGTTTCAGGAGAACGTAAGTTATTTCTCTCTCAGAAATTTAATGTTTAAAACAAGAGGCTCAAGGACTGTAATCATTCAACACTTAAGAGTACATGTACAAAACATATAGGGATGTAAGCTTTTTCATTTAATTAAAGATTTAGATAAAGAGCTGATAGTTTATTCTCACTATAATAGTTTAAAAATAGATAATGAAAAGGGAATATGTTGAAATTTTCAGTCAAATTACTTCATTCTGAGCTAAGTTAGGGCTGATTGGAGTATAGCAAAGTCTCGATTGTCATTGCTACGATAGCAAACAAAGTCTTGATTATCCACTTGTTTATTTAAATCATTAACTGCAAATCTATTGCAACTCAAGAGCAACCGATGATGCGCTAGAGAGTTGATTATGGTCTTGTCATGTTTATAAATATTTAATCAATAATTTATATAATATTTAAGGCCTAAAGAAGGAAATGCAATAGGCAGATTTAGCTCTTGAATAATGCATGTTTAAGTTTGATATGTTGATTTAGTTTGCAAACTGGGAGTCCGTCTGCATTTAAAATTTTAGTCTTGTAGATTTTGTGTCCAGCAAGATAAGTGAAAAATTAAATTAAAATTAGTAAACGAACCAACTTCCGCTTAATCCTTGGAAATGAACATTAAATTGAGCTTGTCTTACCAACATCGGATCAATACTTTATTTTGACCTAAATAAGGTTTAGCTTACGGCTAAGAGGACAACAAAAATTATTTGTTGGTGTTCTACCAATGCTGATGGATACTTGTAGCAATATACCAATATATATAATGTATGCCAAGTTTCTCGAAGCAAGACTGTCAGCAACAAATAATCTGTAATATTAAGGCTATCAATTCCAAGTTAACTTTTTAGGGTCTTCGAATAGCCCAACAGCTTATGCTATATCACTGTTGTGTTTCATCTGTATTAGTGTTTGAATGATATCAATACAATTCATCTATAAATTTGATTTGAGTTCTGTACAATACTGTTCCTATTGCATTAAAATACACTTTCATGACAGTATTTTATTTCAAATCCTTTCGGGGCTATATTCACAATTGTTGGCTTAGATCACAATGAAAAAGTATATATTTTTCTTTGCAGAATTAGGTCAACTAACTGGTGTAGCTGCAATATTACGCTTTCCTATGTCGGATGATACCTCAGATGAAGACTAATTTTGTTAATGCTTTGTTTTATCCTATTAAATTATTTTTACTTCTTATTCACTTTTTATTTTTATACGCCCACCTATTCATGTGGACATATGCATTGCCCCTTTCCGTCTGTCTCAAAAAGATCTCGATTCCTTTCGATGTTGGCATGTATCTGACCATAACGTCATGGATTATGGCCCCTGATTGTACGAAAAATCATGTTTTAGCTTGTGGAAACTCTAGAGGTCACAATTTTCATCTGATTTTGATGAAAGTTGATATGCATGTTTATAACCTAAAGTTCTGGTTTCCTTTTGATATTCGTGCATTTCGGATTGTAAGTTCCTGAATTATGGCCTCTAATTGTACGAAAAATCACGTTTTTAGCTTGTGGTTCCTCTAGAGGTCACAATTATTATCCGATTCAAAAAAAAGGTCGAATATATCACCATTACACCGAAATGTCAGATGAGTTCGAATTCGTGAAAATTGAACCAAAACTGCCAGACAAAGTGATCTCCCCTCATATGCAAATTCCGGTTGTGGACCCTCTAGATGTCATAATGTTGATGAAACCTGAAATACATGGTTATAACCCAAAGATCTTGGTTCCTTTCGATATTCACGCATATCAGATGATAACTTCCTGAACTGTGGCCCTTGACTGTACGATAAATCGCGTTTTTAGCTTGTGGTGATAACCCTTGGGTCGGGGATTTGGACCAAATCTTTTCTGTGAGATGGGTTAGTACCCAGAAATATCCCCGCAAAATATTATGTTGATTCAGTTGATACCAACCTGATAAATTGGAAAAATATTTTTTATTCGGACAATAATTCATTTGGACAGACGAAATTGTGGGCAATAGTAGGACCACCTAGTCTCCTACTACACACAGATTTTTAAGCTTCTACTGCCAATGATATCTTGGTACAGGCCAGATGCTCAACTCTCCCTGAAAATTGAATTTAATGAAAACCAAAGTTTGAGAGGCTATAGTTTGCTTCTTGGCAGGGACTAGGGCCAAAGTTGAATGTTACCCACAACTAGCAACCTTCTTACTAACAAAATAAAAAATAAATATGACTGGCACAGGTATAATAAATAAAAAAAAGGAGAAATAAATTAAAAACACTAAAAATTGGGATAAAATGTTCCGTTTATCAATACCCCAGATGAAGAATATGTTTGGACATCTTTACAAATTAGGTTATGTTTGTCACAAATATTTTAGGAATTAGACCATGCTTATTCTCGTCTGTATTTAGAAGCTGATCAGTGAATAGAAACATTTGGAAGTTTTTATAGAGAGTTATTGAAGATCAGGAGACAACATACATTCCACACTGAAATATACTGAAGGAGAAGATGACATATATAGGTCAAAACATCATTACAAAAATGGTGTCCCAAAACTAAGAACATAGGAAGGCAGGTCAGAATCTAAGTGAAAACTTCTGCTCAAACATAGGTATATATGCCATAGGTTGGCATGTGCGGTCAGAATTATCCTGGATTGTCTTGGAGTGCCATTAGTTCAGCTCTGAACGTTGGTCTCATAGCTGAACTAGAGTGCCATGAAACCTGCCGTGATCCATGCCGTCTTCCCCTTCGGGGATTTCAATATAGAAAGCACGACGGCCGTCTAAACAAGGACACTGCCAGATATTAAATGCCTCTCCAGAATGTGGATAATAGAGGTATCAAATTTATATCAAGTTTAGATCTTAGTAACCGTGGTCTGATCATTGCCAAATTCTGCACGACTTATGACTTTCCCTTCGGCTATCCAGCGAGCGTGAAAATATGATTATTTTTTTTACCAAAATACATAATTTGACAGGCATGTTCAAATAACGAAACATATAGTTGTAATGGTGATGATCAGTGGTTATTGTTAAATAATCGGTGGTCATTGGTGAAAAAAAGTGCTGCTTTGGTTAGATTGTGCTGATATAAAAGCTTGCCATGCCAGCCCATACATTTATACAATTCCCTGCTACTAACTACAGAATACAAATGAGAATAATCCTTGTCTTATTCTGCAAAATTATGCACCAGTTACGCCCCTTCCCTATGATAATCGCGAACGTTGGATCTTATCACAAACATTATGATTTTTAACCAAAATAACATATTTAGCACGAGAAACACTCAAATAACAATATATTGTACTAATGTTGATAATCGATGGTGTGCATGGTCCCACTGAGGTCACAATTTTTATCATATTAAAAAAAAACGTTTGAATATATCACTGTTACACAATGTCAGTTGAGTTCGAATTTCGTGAAAATCGGACCGAAACTGTCGGATAAAATGGTCGCTCCATGTATGTTTATAACCCAAATATCTTGGTTACTTTCGATATTCGGGCATATCAGACTATAACTTCCTGGATTATGGCCCCTGATTGTATGAAAAATCGTGTTTTTTAGCTTGTGGATTCTTTTGAGGTCACAATTTTTATCGAATTTTAAAAAAACGTTTAAATATATCAACATTCCACCATAATGAAGGTTGAATAAGAATTTCGGGAAAATCGAAAGGAAACATTCCGATAAAGTGGCCGCTCTTTGTGGAAACGTATGTACTAAGAAGGTTGTGGACCCCTAGAAGTCACAATGTTTATCCGATCTTGATAAACTTAAAATATATCTTTATATTCAAAGATCTCAGTCCCTTTCGATATTTGGCATTTCAGACTATAACTTTCTTGATTATGGCCCCTGATTGTACGAAAAATCTCCTTTGTTTTTAGGTTGTTCTAGCTCTATTCATCTCTTGCAAAATGTGGGCATATCTTGCCTGACAACCGCTGGTTTGAGTGGGTTATTTTTTCCCGGGAGCTGAAATCTTTGGGGGGGGGGGGGGGGTCCATTCTTTTTTAATAAATGTGTACATAGGTTATGGGCAAATTAAAGAAGTCTTGTGAGAGTTTTTTTGGTGGTCTATTTTTAGATCGTTAAATTTCAGGGAATTATCAACTGTGGTATCCCAAAAACCTAAATCACATTATTTGTTGCTTCTGTCAGTCCAAAATTAAGTTGCCATCCCATCACAATGTGAAGAAGAGAGTTGATATGGACATATGAAGATAAATGGGTCAGTTGAATAGACTTTTATTTTTCATTTTCAACAGTTTAAAAGTGGACAGACATGTGGTGTCACCATTATACTTGAGCAAATCAAAAAAAGAAAATTGCCAAGCAAACACTGCATTACTTAAAAGTATTTGGATCTCTATATTTAGTTGTGCAGATAAGACACTGGCTTTAACTATTTGTATGGGTCAAAAGTCATACTATTTTGATTAACTTTGGATCTAATCTGTTGGGAGCGGGAGCTAAGATTCATGAAAATCCATAAATTTGCAAATAAAAATAAAAGCTGGTAATTTCTATAATACAGTTAGTTTTCTGTCCAATCCAAACAACTAGACACTATTCCCTGCCAGGCTGTCTGACCTACAACACAAAGATCGAACCCTGGACTTCCTGATTAGTAAGCCAGTACCTTAACAAGTGATCCACTGTGGCTCTTTGTTTTACATAGGACAATCACAACATGATTCATAGTTAACTATTTTTATTTCTATAGAAGCCTGGAATAGAATTTTAATATGACAATGGTAGATTTTACAAACACTAATGTTTGGTATACTGATAAAATTTACATCAATACCGGTATATTTAAATTATTCTGATCTCATACTTTTAATTTTAACACAATATTTCAGAATTTAGCTCATGTTATTACACAATCAAATATTAGATAATTTTATGACCTGGTAAATATTTAAAAATTCAATAAATATAGAAATAAAAATCTTAATATATATGTTTTTATTTGGATGAGGACTAAAATATCCTTCATTTTGAATACAGATTTATCTTCATGTGCAATTTGTATGCAATATTAATATAAAGAAATAAATAGATTCCTACACCAAAGTCAAATTATGCAGAATTAACTAAGATCAGAAGAAATAATAGCTACACCACGTTCATAGAAACCATGGTCTTTACTAGTAGCATCAGGCTTAAAATCTAATGTAAACAGTAGCTGAGCTCTAGTAGCATTCAAATACACAGGTAGAGTTACCATTCCTTGGTTAGTTTCTGTACCATCAGTTCTGAAAAATTAAAATGTAATAATAATTATTGTTGCTCCTTCCAACTTAATTTCCACAAAAATAAAACTATTAGTATTACTAAATTCTTGTTAATCATTTATCCAAAATACAACACTTACATTCACATGTCATACACAAAGTCTGCACTTTTCAATAAACTAGATCTATACATAATTCCAATTTTAATACAATTACATACATTGTAATAATTATGTACAGGATCTAAACATACACTTGATTATTGCCCCACAATAGCAGTGTTAATCACTGGATCCCATCATCAATATATTTAAATAGTGAATGTTTTACCTGATCCACTTGAGTAATGTAAGTGGTAATTCAGTAGATATAGTAGCTGATAGTTGTAGTTTATTCTCTTTACATACAGCCCCTTGTAACATCAAACCTAAAATATATAATTTAATATAGTTAGGTCAAGGCAATATATTTCTCAAATCTATCATCTACTGCTCTATAAGCTATCCGTTTTGCAAAATTCTAGCCCTCCCTAGTCAGAGCCACATTTTTTTAGTGGGCACCTGGTAAACTTGTCAGGTAATAACAGAGAAACACAAAATTTCAAATGACCTTTGAAGAGTAGAATAATCCTTTATTCTCAACAAGTTAAAATCGAAAGAACTATTGTAATGCACATGAAAATATAAAATATTTAACCACAGAAACTTAAGGGCTTATAAAATTTATCTAAAATATATGTTGTTAACTTTCTTTTCTCACAATAAATAACTGTCTTACCAGTAACACCAAAACTACAAGCATCCAATATTTCCTCTTTTTTGGCCAAGACCCGCACCTATAAAAAGAATATTAAATTAATATATTTCTCAAACAGATTTATCTATATAAGGATCAACTTTTTTGCTGAACATAGAATTTATTTAATATAAATGGCCAGCATTTTTTTTTCTGTAACAGCACAGCTTAACTGCAATCTAATTAAAATACGAATCTATATTTTGTTTTTTTATACTTTGTACTCGAAAGTCGTGTCGGGTCGAACGAGCAGCTTTTGATCCTATGCCGTCAAGCATTGATTAATCAGCGTTTGCGTTTCTAGTGGTTTACCAAGTTCCTTGCATGGCATGCCTCAAAGTCGCCGTAACAGACTGTTTCATTGGCTTATCCCTCACTTCAACCAAAATGCCGGTAATGTAACAACTCTTCCCAATCCTAGTGTAGTAAAGACAAGTACAAAGAAATTTTGAACTATAAAAAACGAAACGAAACGAAATAGGATCTGTGTTTTAATCAGATTGGCTAAATTGTGAAAGCGTATTTAAGAGTTTACTCATAAACTAAGGGAATGGGTCTAAATGCATGATAAATCTTGGCTTTCAATACTTACATCAAGATGAAGTTCTTCTAATGACCATCCATTAGCTTGTGCTACATATTGTCTTGTAGCTGTTATGTAGGCTTCAGGTATGAACAATCCACCTAACCATACGTTGATATTCTACAAAATATAAACAGTAATAATATTCTTAGTGCCATGTACCAAATTGTCAATTGTTTCCAAAGATTTTAGCCAAGAATAGTCCAGAAAAAATGAATGTTAATTCAATTCAGTCTCACCCAAACAGACACACTAATTTTAACTCTGGCAGTTAACAAGGCAGAGTGATGATTGGTTCAAGATTGATGTATATTACCTTTAGTTCCTTGGCACCACCAGATTGTGTAGCCTGTACTATAACTTGTAATTGTTTTATTCTTTCACTGAAATCAGTTATCCACTGTATAACAGTTAAACCTGCTGGTACTGTATATCTTCTCCATGTTGTTGGTATAATACCTATAATAATTATAACACAGTAACTATAAGACTACAGCTTTATGAATAATGCAATATATATATATATCTTAATATAAGAGTACTGTTAAACAGGAAATGAATGGATGGTACAAGACTGAATAATGCAGTATAAATATTAATATAGAATACTGTAAAATGCTTAAAATTATATCACATATCCCCAATTACATTTCTTTCAAAATTTGTTCTCATAATATTAAGTGGTATTGTCGTACACAACACCATTCACAACAATACAGGAATTAACAGTGATCAATTAGATGATGGGATAATAATAGAACAATTGTCATTATGTCATTTTCTTGTAAATTGTGTTTTACTTATATTATCAAATTACAAGCAGCAACATGGTAGATGGCATTAATCTGTTGTCTTTGAAGTATCTTTTTTTTTGTGAACAGGAATAAATTGAATAAATGTATGAACAAACCTTTAACAAGATCGGCCATCATGGTTCTATGATGATTGGTAGCTTTCTTTTCTCCTTGACAAACTTTAGTTACATCATTTAAATCAAGACGGACATCGTGTAATAATTTCGCTCCAGCATTGACTTCACGTTCAAAGAATCGAAACAATGGATCCTTGATGTTCTCAACAGTTCTCTTCATGGCACCTAGAGCCTGAAATACAGAGAACTCTTAGTTATTTCCCATTTTCAGATTTTAACATAATTTTCTCGAACTAATAATGATAATATTTTATTTATATTGTGCAATATCCATGCATAGATTATTAATGACAGATTGATAAATAAACATGAAACTAAACCATAAATAAACTAACAAGAACGTTGAATTACAAAATTATATTTCACAAAATATATCAACTGATTGTTTACGTGAAAATCTAAATATACAGAATTCTTTTTTCTAATCTAATATTTTGTGCAAAGGAAAGCTCTATGAAATTAATTCCTAGAAATTTGTATTGTTCAAATTCTCTGTGCAATGGGATTACATGTGCACGATGATAAAACTTGGTGCTGTTTGGGAAAGGACTGGATACTTCATGGAAATGTGAAGGTTTTGTCAGGTACAGTTTTCATGGAAAGGAAGAATAGTTTTGTCAACACAATACATGGTCATTTTTATTTCTTGGGTTTTTGTGTGCTATGCAAAGGGGTTAATTTTCCAAATCTCTTGTATTTCCCGGCTCTCTTTCAAAGTTCATGTGCAATATCGATTTGTACTGGGAGACCTCCAGGATTTCTGGCTTCGATCAAATGTCTACACATTTTTCTTGTCTGCTCGTTTACACTACTCGTGAAAACTAGGCTCTTTAAGCGGCATTTAAAAACCTGAATGTTCTTGCGGTGAGTCTAGTCTACTAGCAAATAACCACTGTTTAGGACTAAAGCATTTGATAATATTCTTTTCCTCTACATATTACAGCCTTTAAATGAAGTCTATTGACTTCACACAAGATAAATAATTTCTAATTTAAAATGTGCAAACAATTATACAATTACCGGTAATGAACTAACCTACAATGAAATAGTAAACAAAAACAAAATCCCATCAAATTCAAATAAAGACAGAAACAAAAACATCTAAATCAAACAGATTTAGATTATTTTTTTTTGAAAACTAAAGCAATTCAATGACAAAAAAAAATCTACTACAAACATGAAATAAGATATTTAAAGAATTTTAGAAATTCAGACAGAAAAAGTAAACTACAGTATAAAATCATTTTATTCAATATAAATAAAAATTGACAGATTTCCGGCACCATTTGTCTAATTGAAGAATTTTATAAAAAGTAAGCCTTTTCTCCAGAATCTCACCTCTTCAGCAGATTCCTGTTGTTTGTAGGGTCAAGGTATAATATTAGTTTAATTGAAGGATATTTAAACGTTAAGAGTTAAATGACTGCCAAAACAAGTAATGAAATTGATTTTTGCGAATATACAATGTCATATTCCCCCTCCAAATGATTATTTCATGGTTTTCCAATAATAACAGTAAAACATCCAAGCACTGGGGTTTCACTGTAATGTTGTTGTTGGGATCGACTGACATAATCCACGTTACAGTGAGTCCCCTGTATATCATCAATACACTGAAGTGAAATGAAATGGGGTTTAAAGTCCTACTGTTCTGCTCCGAACTGGGTTAATGAAGATGGGCATACGCCATACAGTGTGCTATGAGGGAAATTTGGCCCAGACAGCAGCACAACGGCCTACTCTTATTTCGAATTCCAACTGTAAAGGGATCTTTTACGTGCACGCCAATGTGTCTACAGGACCTCGGTTTATCGCACCATCCGAACGACTAGACAGCTGTCCTTGTCAGGCCCTCCGTCCTGCATCACTGACAAATACACTGAAGGGCTTCCCCATCACGCTGTTGGCATATACCAATGCCCACCTTATATTGTAATCCATCATTTTGAGGTGCCAGTGTATTTGTCTAGTTTACAATGCAAATCCTTCTAAATAATCAAACAAATACAATAAGCAATACCTCATCAACTGTGACAAAATCATTAGTCAATATCTTTAACAAGGCTATAGGTATATAATTTCAGTCTTATAATTTTAGTATATATATTAATGTATTAGTCAAAAATGTTAGATGAATAGATTATGTAAATTCATAAACTTACAGGTGGAACAAGTTTAAGCCATGTTGCAACTGATGTATGAACTGTTCTCATCCATGCTGGTCGACCGTCTGCCATACGTTTCTGTTGATCATCAGATGGATCATATGAAGAATCTTCTTCCTCTAATATTTCCATCTTCATTAATTTGGCTATTAAATCACTTCCTAAAATCATATAGATATACCAATTTAATAACACTAAATTAAGAGAGCACAAACTAAGTCACTTCGGGACCAACAAATGGTTCAATTTTATTTCAATAATCCAATTATGTGTTGGGGTCTTTAGCAGTGGTAGAAAACCTGAAGGCACAAAGATAAGTTGCCAGGCAACGAAACATACACCCACAGCAGCTAAATCGTTTGGACAGTCAACAAGAGTTGTCGCATATTCAGACTGATGGTGCTTCATCGTCATCCAAACATTTACAAATTAGCATAGTGAAATGTTCAATTTGTGTTGTTTTTTTTAAAACAGGACCTAAGCTGAAAAATAAAATCCTTGCTAGTAAATATATTACCTAATGTTGTCAGTAAAACTTTTTCAGCATTATTTGGTAGACCTAACCATGATGGTGTCTGTCTATCCTCCATCTTGTCTACAAAACTTACAAACTGTTCACGTCTGTAAATACAGAAACACATTTTAAAATACAAAAATATTATAACATGTACCAAGTTTTTGGTGACATTTTGCTGGTTATCAAGTCTATCAGGAGTCAGAATTCACACAGCACTGGTAATTTGTGGCCATTATTCAAAAACTATTCAATCATTCGATTCAATTCAAATGGTCAATTTGATTTTTCTTGAATTTGTAAATCTTTCAAAACAATATTGGTTTACTTTTCAATATCAGGTACTTTTTTAAATATTATTTATATCATGTATTTTTAATATTATTTATATTATTTTTTTGTAATATTAGTTATTGATGTTTTAATATTATTATCTAAATATTATTAATTATTTGATTAAATAAATATATTAATATTTCCTATAGGAGGAATAAAATTCCAATATTTTTAATTTACATCGAATGATAGATATCAAATTATCTTTTTTGAACAGTCGTGGAAAAACTATTCAAATTTTAAAATTTCAATCTTACCTTACTCCATCAGGCATAGTGATATTTTTGCCAGCTTGTCCATCAATATTAGCAACTAATACAAACTCTCCTTCAAAACTTTTCGGTGTAAACAACTTGTTGACAAATGTACTCAATAAACGCTAAAAAAAATTATCAGTTCAATTCCAAGATTAAATTTCTCAAATTATGAAAATAGAAAAGAATAAGCCTACTCATAATAATAGAAAAAGAGAGAAATAGGGTTTAACATCCACTTGCACAAACTAGGTCATCTTGGGACAAACACATGGTACAATTCTATTTCAATAATTCGCTTGTCACGTACAACCAGGGAATCGAAACTCTGCCAGTTGACTCAATGACAGACCTTATTATACAGCGTGCACATGCTAACCATTCGGCCATCCCCCCCCCCCCCCAAAAAAAATTTAATAATAAATTTGACGATTATAAATGAATTAATAACCACCAGATCAAGTTAGTTTCAGAATTATCACTGGAGGAAAAGTCACTATTGTAATCTTACCTGGTCAAATTCATTATCAATTTTACCCCCATAGATACACTGTGATAATAAAGTTCTTATGGCATCCCATGGCACTTTCTCTGGTGGTAAATTGGTACGGCTCTGAAATAGTTGAAATAATATTTAATAGTAACACGGACTCGTAACATTCAAAGCAAACAGCTGAATTACATTTAAAAAGTTGCAACAGAATGAATTTATCAACTGTGTTCGAAAAATAACAATTTTTTTTAGATATCAATACAAACTAAAATATAATATCAAAGTTATAATACTGTGTATATTTTAAAAACTCAGTTTTTATCTTGGCACAATTTTCCAATATAGAATAGAATACTCAAAAAATAACCATAATTGAAACAAAAATCCAGTCACCTCAAGCTCTGTAGCAAGAGCTAAAAAAATCTAAAGCTTTTCACAAATCAAAATATACAAAAAACAAGAATGGCTTTAAGTGGATTGATGTAGAAAAATTAGTGTAGTAGCCTATCTCCTGTGACCAACAGAGTGATTAGTTAAAAGCTAATTGTGCATCTACTGCTACACATATTTCAATAATAACCAAGATACTGTGGCTTTCCTAAAGACAACTGGAAACTCTTACTGGGGATGATAGCTCCCCCCCCCCCCCCAACAAACTGTGCAAAAGCCACGAAAAGCACTAGGGATATTCATCTCCAGCGATAATATTCTGTTATTTTGGAGAAAATCTGTGAAAGATCATGGCTACACATAAATTTCATTTAGAACTTTTGAGTTCTGCAGTCATTAAATTCTCCAAGTTCACTTTAAGGGAAAATTTACTACCACTTTAATATATTATTATGCAATAAATTCCTGATAAAACCATCATTGATTTTAGATTCCATAATCCATTGATTTTCTGACTGTGATAAGAATGGGTTTCAGAAATTGGGGGGGGGGGGGGGAAAGAAAATAAGAAAAATTAAGCATTCAGGTTAAAATAAAATAAATATAAAGTTCTTGTCTCTTCAATCTGTTAATAGGCAATATTATCAAAAAATTATAATCCCGTGTGAAAAAAAATTGCAAAATAAATTGCCAAAAAATAAATAAATAAATACAATAAAGCCGCCATGCGAACTTGATCATTTTGATTTTAGCTATCTTTACATCAATAATAGCATGCGAATAAAACATTGAAAGAGAAGGGATCTCAAAAACTGGATTAATTTGGAAATAGTTCTTTTTCCCAAACCCAGAACATTAATTCCTGCAACCAAGAACACAATGCAGAGGGTTGATAGCTGGTAACGATTTACTCAACTGTATTTTCAGAAGTCTGCAAATTAATATTAATACGCAAAATTACAGCACATTTAAACAACAGACTATTCTTTTCTAGTAACTACCAGTATGTTGAAAACTTAGGGAGAGAAATGGACCATTATTATATTGGGAAGCACATGCTACTCCATGCGTCATTGTATAATCAATTTCTGGATGCACTTAAAGTCATGCAAAACTGAAAATATTGTTCAACTTATATCTTATAATACATAAATGAAAGCATTTTAATAATTAACAAAATTCTGAAATATGTAACAGTATATATTAGTAAAAGGTTCATCAATTTCTATATTCTAACAATAGTTAGATAACCATGATGGCTAGTCGGCTACTAGAATCAACATCTAAATACTTTTTAACACCACATTAAATTAAAGATTTGTTGACCATTAATTTCAATACACAAAATGAACTAATTTACTAAAACCATCTTGCAATATTGAAAGACTAAGCAGTATTGATGGATCTTTAATGCATTCTACTAGTGAAGATAGAGCTTAACAAGAGCACCTTGAATTTTTCTAAAAGTTGATCCAAGTAGACATTACCATTATCTAGTTTTGTTTACATTTAGCTTTTGTTAGAATATAGAAATAAAATGAACAATGTTCACAACCAGTTTACTTCAAATATTTATCACTGATTTGTAAAAACTATTAAAAAAACAAAAATAGTTACCATGGCAACAGAATCAATCCATGTGTCTAACATATCACATGCTACACGTAAATCTGACTCAGTAAATTCATATTTCTTCGCCCAACCAAGTGGCATGTATCGCATTCTTTCTTGTACAATAGCATGGAACCAGGCCAATAGGAAATATAATCGGGATCTCTCATTTGGTGCCTGTCAATACAGAAATCATGACATCAAATGTAGTACAAATAAAATCAAAACATCGGCAGGATACTCTGTCTACATTCTCTGTTTATTAAAGATTTTAAAATCTGACAGGTGATGTTGCAACATTTATATGAAACTGCCATTTTGCACATTATGTTTTTCTCCCGGTTTTACAGTATTCCTATCTTGTCTATTAAAGGACAAAATGAAAATGAAATGAAATGGGGTTTAACATCCTACTGTTTTGCTCCGAACTGGGCTAATGAAGACGGGCATACGCCATACAGTGTGCTATGAGGGAAATTTTGCCCGGACAGCGGCACTACGGCCTACTCTTATATCGAATTCCAACTGTCAAGGGATCTTTTACATGCACGCCAATGTGTACACGGGACCTCGGTTTTTCGTCCCATCCGAACGACTAGACAGCTGTCCTTGTCAGCCCCTCCGTCCTGCATCACTGACAAGGGAGAACCACGCCGGAAAATCTGGATGAACTTTCTCGGCCAATGCAGGGAACACCCGACCTCCAGGCTAGCGAGCCAGCGCCTTACCCACTTAGCCACCGTGGCTCCCCTATTAAAGGACAAAGAGTGAAGTAAATTATTACTTTTTGTTACTTACCTTACACATTCTAGCAGCTGGTACAGTACTAAATGTACGTGTTAAATTAGCTGCCACACCTGGTGGTGGTTCAAATACAAATACTCTACCAGCTCTCAATAAATTAGTTGGTAACTGTAACATAAATTATTACCCTTAATCCATGTTTTTAAACAGTATGTGCAGGAAAACCACACTACACACAAAACAAAACCGACAATACAAACCTACGGACAAGATGAAACTACATAGACACAGCTAGAAATAAAGCTTATGAAGGCCTTTCTAAAAAATTAGATAATATTTATAAGCATCATGTCTTCAACATAATTTGAAGCCGATTGACTTGAATTAATATATGTTTCAACATGGATCATTATCCTGAATCTGCTTATAAACTATCATGTTGCATTAAATTGTCTGGATTTGTCGCTTTAGAATTTTGATGCATTTTTTGGACTATAATGTTTATAAATTGAAAGTCTTCAGTTCAAAAAATATCTTATGTGTTGAAAGAGTTACTTAATACATTTTTCAAGTTTCAATGGTAAAATTTTTGTTGCTTACCTTTGGATTAATTTCCATGGTAAGGAAAAGTCGGAAGCTGGGATGGGGAGTTAAATTATGTAGTTTTTTCTCTAGTTGTACCAGCCATTGAGGGGCAAGATGTACATTCTTTAATACAACCCATCTACCAGATTTACTGGATGAATTGATCACTTTATCAGCTAATGTAAACCCTTCAGCAGATCCTATATACAACATAGTTCATATTATAATACAATACACATTGGTCTAGACTTCAGCCCTTTATTGTAATGAAATGAGAGTTCAAACGTCCTACTTTTCTGCACCAACCAGAATGTTACGAGGGAAATTTTGACCAGGTTGTGCTGCTATTGTCTACTCTACATCAAGTTCCAACTGTTAACGGTTCTTTTATGTGTATGCCAAAGTGTACTCAGGACCTCGGTTTTGCGTCCTATTTGAACGACCAGACGGAGTACTTTGGCACTCCCTCGTTCCTGCACCAATGACAGGGGAAAGCCACGCCACTTGCTCTTGCCTTTTGTACTAATGCATCAATTAATAAATGTCGTTATTGAAGAGTACAGTCAGAATATAGATATTTAGACACATGTTCTAACCAATGCTATGCACAATAATATCATGCCTTTTTTGCTAAATTGAAGATTTTAGTTGTTGAAATAACCATACTTTGATACGGCAGGAGAATTTTTAAACTTTATTGCATTTTATGACAGAAATAACCAGCGGCTGCCAGGCAGGATACGCCCACATTTTTGAGAGATGGATAGAGAACAAGCTAACAAGAAAGTGATTTTTCCTACTATCAAGGGCCATAATTCAGGAAATTACAATTCAAGATGCGCGAATATCGAAAGGAACTGAGATCTTTGTGTTATAAACTTACATTTCAAGTTTCAACAAAATCGGATAAAAATTGTGACGTCTATAGGGTCCACAACCTTGATATACCGTATTTTTACGCTATTTGAGAACAACGGTGGCCTATTTGTCTGTCAATTTTAGGTTGATTTTCACGAAATTCGAATTTTTCGTACAATCAGGGGCCATAATTCAGGAAGTTACAGTCCGATATGCACGAATATGGAAAGGAACCGAGATCTTTGGGTTATAAACTTACATTTCAAGTTTCAACAAAATCGGATAAAAATTGTGACCTCTATAGTGTCCACAACCTTGATATACCATATTTTTACGCTATTTGAGAACGAACGGCGGCCATTTTGTCTGTCAGTTTTGGGCCGATTTTCACGAAATTCCAACTCAGCCATCCTTAGGGTGTAACGGTGATATAATAATACGTTTTTTTAAATCGGATAAAAATTATGACCTCTATAGGGTCCACAAGCTAAAAACGCGATTTTTCGTACAATCAGGGGCCATAATTCAGGAAGTTACGGTCCGATATGCGCGAATATCGAAAGGAACCAAGATCTTTGGATTATCAACTTAGATTTCAAGTTTCAACAAAATCGGATAAAAATTGTGACCTCTATAGGGTCCACAAGCTAAAAACGTGATTTTTCGTACAAACAGGGGCCATAATCCATGAAGTTTCGATCCAATACATGCCAAAATCAAAAGGAACCGAGATCTTTTGGAGATAAATCTATATTTCAAGTTTCGTCAAAATCAAATAAGAATTGTGACCCGTAGAGTGTCCACAAACAAATTGTGGACGGACGGACAGGGGCGACGACAGTATACGTCCACATGAAAATGTGGGCGTATAAAAATAGTACTAAAGCTACCTATAGCAATAGGAGTTATCTGTTTATTCAACTCAGCAGCCAAATCATCAACTCTACCACTAGCATCATAACCAGTTACAGAACACATTAATACTGGAGTATTCGCTTTAATCTATAATAACAATCATTCTAGATGTAAAATTGTTGACAGATATAATATGGCAGTTGTTTTCGTCTCTAAAGTTATGTGTTTGTTTGTTAAATGAAATCGATAAAAAATATATAAGCATAATAAAATAAATAAATTTCTCACAACTGTCTTATTTTTAAAAAAAAAAAAAAATAAATCACCCTCAAAATAAGGACAGACAAAATTAATGCTAACAAAAACCTAGTACCTCATTCTCAACAATATCACCCATATTTAGTTCTTTTTCAGCTGCATGTAAAAATTCACCACCCAATGTTTTCTCTACAAACAGTCTAGCCATAGCTATCAGACGATCTGGTCTAAACACTTGAATAACCAGTAACCCATTTACAGATTTACCAATTTCGGCTGGAAAAAAAAACCCAAACAAATCAATTAATATGTTTGACAGAAGGACAGACAAGAAAATTATGTTGTCATTACAAGCATTGAGTAGACTTTTTTCCCATGAGAAATGAAACAAAATTTCTTTTTTCTTCAGTAACATTACAGTTTTAACTATCTGTTACCACCAAGTGTTTAACAAAATATAATACTGATTAATCAAGATCGAGAAAAAAAATTGACATTTTCTTCTTACTCAGTGGTTTTGGTTCTACCCACAATTGTGGTATATTCTGTTCAGGATTGGCACTCTTTAACCATTCTTGTAGTTCAGCCTATAATATTAAAATGGATGATACAAGTTGAATTAATCATTAATAAACTTTAGATAATATACAAGTTTAAACTAGAGAAAAAAAAAGTTTCTATACTCTGTATTGCTTGTTCCACTTGGATGTCGTTATTATGAATAATTACACCAAATGGTTTGCTTGAGCTGAACAAGTAGATTTCTTTTGAAAATAATGTACTAAATGTAGTATCTCATCAATAGAAATACATGGAACCATTGTATGTTGGTTTACCATTCTTGACAAATCAAATTTCATACCACTGTTTAGCCCAAGTTCAGAATGTTCATTATCAACTCCGATCAAGACATTGAACATCTACACCAAATTTAAGCATTCTTTCTCAATTAGAAACAAAATTATTGTTCTATAAAAGGTCTCCAAAAAGGCAAGGGACGATACTTACTGATGAGTTTTTTACTTCAGAAGGCAAGTTTTTAAATGCTGGCAATTTACTGAGACGTACTACACCAGCTTGCTGTAAACAAATAAATAAATGTGAACATATACGTTTTCACCTTAATTGTAATGGCACAGATGTGCAAAGCAGTGTATGTCTACTCTTTCCTGTTACCTGTTACTAGTTGTCTCATGTTACTAACAACTTTGTTTTTACATTGACATTTGTCATCATCATTTTAAAACAAAATAATACAGCCCATCTATAAAACAAATGCTTAGTGGTGCTTTACAATGTATGAATAAAACCATGAAAGAGACTAATTAAAAACAAGAACTGAAATATTAATCAAAATAATTCAATTTTTTTAATTTGAACAGTCTTGCATATTTTTTGACAGATTAATGTTTATATAACAAATATGAAATAAAAAGAATGCAGTTGAGCAATATTTGAAACAAATATCTGAGAGAAATGAAATGGGGTTTAACGTCCTACTCTTCTGCTCTGACTGGGCGAATGAAGACAGTATCTAAGATAAATATCCTATTGTTTGAAAGGCTATAATTATCAAGTGTGATTGAAAACTTACCTGTTGTTGAGTTAGACCAGCAGTAACACCAGTTGGTTTATCTGTTAATAAACCTTCTTGACTTCTCAGGAAATAAGCAAACTCTGTTGTATATGGTGTCTCACTATTCAAATGAAACAAATAATTCAATCAATATTATTTCAAACACCTTTTATATTTAGAAATTGCAAAAATAAAAACCAAGACATCAGGCTATTAGCAATCACATAAATATTCAAATTCAATAGCTTTTCAGGGCTTTTTGAAGTGATTTTTTTTTGTATTTGTTATTCAATGTTAATTCAAAATAATAGAATTGGATCTGGATTTTTTTTTGTCTTTTATGAAATATTTGTTTCTATTAATTCAGTGGCAAGCAACTAATGTTCCAAAACAAACAGATAATGGGGCAATATTCTGATCTGAAAGATACTTTCTTGAGATATGCATTACTACTGCTCAGTTTTTCGGAACCATCATAAATGCTGGACACGTATTAAATGGTTTCCAAGGCCTATTCTCTACTGAAATCTGGTACCAATTAAATGGATAACATTGCTCAACCTTCTTACCTGGTGGTACTCTGTAGATGTATACGACAGAGTTGTATAGCAAATGTTATTCTGTCATTAAACAGCATTCCTCGTCCTACACGACTGTATGTTTCCTAAAATAAATCAATACAAAATATCAAACACTCATTCTTTATATCTAATTCTAACGTCTTTCTATCCTGTTAATTAAATTTCTGCTTTATATAGTTAAGTGTGAGTAGAAATTTTCTCTACAAATCTATTGATGCAATTTTATATTTCCGAAGTCTTGCAACTATATGAATTTCATGAAGACAGATATTATGCTTAAATGTTACATATTTTATAGTTGAATATTCTTTGGGGTTTTTTCTTCATTTTAATCTTCATCTAATTATGTTGTCTATGATGTACTCTTCAACTGTTTATTTGTTTTTTGTATCAAATCTAGTCCTTTGATCAACATTTAATAAAATATATACCTTGAATAAATCTGTAGTTATAATAGATAACCTGGAGGCATATTCTTTAACATTGTTTAACTGTGGATTACTAGACAGTACTGCGTGGAATATCTCAAAGAACAGTTGTAGTGAATACTGGTATAGGAAATGAACCTGTAATAAAAGAAATAGATTTTATTTAAATTAAAGACTATTACACCCATCGCAGATATCTCAAAGCCACTTTACAAAATATGTTTCGTGGAATAAAAGTAATGCCAGATCACTAGTGCCATTTGGCCCATTATCATTGCCAATGTATCAATGATTATCAGACTAATTGTTGTAAACCGAACGAAAATAAATCCAGCCTCTGGACTCACCAAAATATGTTGTTTTCCTTGATGAAGAGTGATCAACAAATGTAGCAAAAAGTGAATCATATATGACTGCGATAAGAAAAGATCTTTTTCAGCAAATATAAACACAATTGTTAACTTCAGACATGACAGTTTTCAATGAATGGTTGTATAGTAAAATAAATGTTACCTGTTGTAAACCAGATAATGTAAAGTATATAGAACTACAGGATTGAGCTAATGGTACATATTGTTGTGATGTTGTTTCAACTTCAGCCATAACTACATCAGTTTCTTCTACTTTACGTGCTACTTCAGCTGCTTCTGTCTTTAATGTTTCTAGATGACTCAGAATACTGTAATAACACCAATACAACTTCTTTAAACAGAGTTTAATGCATTATCATGGGACAAAAAAAGATAACATACCTTTATGTTATTAGTCCAAATGTTTTCTCTATGGCAGAGAATACTAAGAAATCCAAGTAGACCAGAAAGGTGATCCCTTTCTTTTCCTTACATACCATTACAGCATTGGAATTGTTGGTAATGTAAATGTATGAATGTATGATGAGGTTCAGTCACTGAGTGGTTTTTAACCATTTAAGCTCTGTGGCCGAAGTCTTGGCGTAACAAAGTAACACAGATGACCGACATGTGATTCGCAACACAACAATTTCAACATTTAGTCACTGTCAACCCCGTTTAATTATTTCAATGTATACATGTTATAAGTAAATGATAATTTTAAATAAGATAATAATACTAACCTGTCATCATCTAAGATTTTACCCTTTACATCATTCAAAGCTTGTAATAGAGATTTCTCCAATTGTCTCAAACGAAGTTGGAATTCACCTAAAAATCAGAACATTGTACAATTACTGAAATTTCCACAGCAGGAGTGAAATGTATTGACTAACAATAATACATAGAACAGAGTATGTTTTCACTTGACTCATCGGATGTTTGTCAATATAATGACTCTTTCTCAAACAATTATACTATTGTTTATGTATGGCAATTCTATACTTTAATAAACCTATTCATTTAAATGCCAAGAAAATACAGTGTTAAAAATTATCAGGTCAGCAGCATATTTATAATAAGCCCATAATTTATTCGTTAACATACCCTGTAATTTCAGTAAATCCGATCTCTTTTCATCGACATCGGGTCTCTCTGCCTTCAATACCTGCAATTACAAAATAGATTTTTAACTTAGTGTATAAAATGATTTAAAGGTGTACCAAGAAATGATTTGGGACACTTCAAATTTAATTCTAAATGACAAATAATTTTCTGTATAAATGTTGAAAACGTAATGATTTATTTACCTGATTGAGACACTGACTCTGTAAACTACTTCTTGTTACGGTAAAGTTAACAAATGTTACACGGGAACAAATATCTGGTGGAAATTCAACCTACATTTAGAAATAAATATTTAAACTACAATTCTAAACAAATATCTGGTTGAAATTCAACCTATAATCATAAACAAATATCAGGTGGAAATTTAGCCTATACTTGTAATCAAACATTAGGCGGAAATTTAACCTATAATTATTAACAAATATAAAATGGAAATTCAAACAATAATTATTAACAAATATTTGGTGGAAATTCAACTTATAATTATTAGCAAATAATCCAATCTTAATTTCACATCATCATATACATTACAGGATAAATACCTAAATGACTGTGGCCAGTGAGTTTTCTAAGATTCTAAGACTCAACATTATAATGGTAAAAACATTAACACTTTAAGAATCTTTAAATATAATTTTATAAGAATCAGAAATAACAGGTAATAAACCATTATTATAGTCATACTCACATTAGGATCTCTAGTTGATAAGAAGATGGTAAATGAAGGTGATAAATCAATATCTTGATCACCTAATGTTATTAAAACTCGACCACCAGTTCTACGTAATTCACGATTTAATACAGGATTTAATATCGGATCATAACTCTCCACATCCTATAACAACATATATAACATGATTTTAGACAATGGTCATAATGGTTTAAGCCAATCAAACATGACTTAAGCAGACTTCAAAGAGAACGCAAAACTTAAAAGAAAGTAATTATATATGTTTCTGCAGTGTAGACAAATAATAAGATTGTCCGCCAGATCAAAGTTTATCTAATCTTAATTAGATTAAGTAATACCATACCTGAACCAAAAGTGGATTACCAAATCTCAAAGCACTCTCTAAATTTTTACGGAAAGCATCGTCAAGGAAACTGAAATTAAAAATATCCGGTACTTTATCAAATCTCTTTGGTATGAAAATGATTTGAAAGAACTTAATTTTGGCATTGCTTATTTAAAACCCCAATATTCCACACAAAAGGAAAAAGACTTTCGGACCATACACAATAAAAAGCAGTTTTGCTAATAAGTATATTGGTGCAATATTTGTATCAGAATTATTCAATCCACTAGTGAGTTATGTCCATATAAAGTTCACACAACTTCCTACTGATTTCATGCCATCTTTTTCACTCTTTTACTGGCAATCTATCAACTAAAGGATGACACATTTGTATCCATGAACACCAAGGTTAAGATTGTATATAATCTAAGGTTTTTGTTTTGATAGTCAAAAACACTATCTAATGAACACCTTTATTTTTTTTTAATTTTCTATAATTAAACATTTATTTGCTATCAACAAAATGAGAAAATATTACTTTACCTTGTTTTGGTGATTTTTCTATCCTTATATTCATTCATGATAAATTCTGTAGCTTGACCTGAAGGGTCAATGATAAGTGGATATCTGTTAAATCGTTTTAACATGATGGCATTTTCTGTACACAGATCATCTGATGGAAGAGCATTAGCTTGCCATCTTAATCTCTCGTCCGCATTAGATAGATACTGAAATAACAATAATACTTATAAACTATTATCTCCATATTTTTGAATGCTGATTATAATTAATGCTGAAACAGCTTTTAGCTATGAAGGAATGCAAATGAACACTGATTAGCCCTAATCACTATTCAGGAAGGCAACCAGCCTTTATTTTTATGTACATTTTTTTTTTTTTCTTCTTTTTTTATCTTTTGAAATAACCATAATAAAAAATACACTCAAAGTCTAGAAACCACCATTAAAGTTCTAGTACAACAAATTTGTTCTGACCTCTGATCTAGCTAAATCTTGTCTGTATTGTATATTAGCATGGGTTAAATGACTACACCAGCTACCAAATAAATTCTTTCTCATCTGCTGATCAAAATAACCTAAAAAAGATAACTTTTCATCATCACTCCTAATCCAAATTGTTTTCATCTAAAAATCAAATATGTATGAAAGCTAGTTTAAAGGGACAATAACACTCTGGCTGGCTTGACAGCTCCAGAAAATAAAAAATAGCCTTATTCTAAGTACTAGATGTGTTAGTGTCTTACCTGTTGTGTAAATTATCCATTAAATCCTATTTTACTTGTCGAGAGGGTTCAAAAATATTTTTAAATCCATGTCACATTTGAAAAGGTTTACGTTACGCTTTTCAAATCATTTAGTTGAATTTTTCGAATTTTTTAAATTAGGTGTGCTAAGATGAAATTTGTATCATCAATTAATTGGAATATTGTAAAATAGTACAATCTGTTGACCAGAATAAAGATTGGGACATATTATTCAGTTACAACAAGAGTGGTATTGAGCCTTTAATAATCAAAAAAAAAAAAAAACGTTTTAGTGATAATAGCCTGAAGAATCATTTTCACAGGGTACTTTATGGCTTCTTTTCCCAATTTTCTGCAAGTCTGCTCTTTGCCTTCTAACACCTAGCTTACATATTAACCAGTTCAACCCCTATATTTGTTATTTCTAATCCAATTCTGTCTTTTAATTGCGTCATTTCTTACCAGCATACGCCATAAAAGCTGACGACAATAATGTATCACCAATAATAGTTGACATCTGATTTTTAAAGGTTTCACTACCAGCTTCCCATCTCTGTTTCTCACTAGCTAAACTTTGTAACAATGCTACACTTCTCTCTACCTAAAAGACCATAGAAAAAAAGATTCCCTTATATAGTACTTATAAAAAGGTGTTTATAACTTTCGTATCTTACATTTTGGATACAAAATGCATCTTAACATCATTTACTTTAATAAGTTCAAGGAATACTGAATTGTAATGGCCATTTTGCAAAGGTAAAATTAACAGTCTATCTTAAAATTAACAGATGGGAATGTTTTAAATAGGTTAAAATAAGATATAGAATTGTGATGGCCCTCTCTTATTTCGATCAGTGATGAGGCACGTCCTATACTATTAAATTTTTTATTTCAGATGAATAAGTTTTTTTGTTCAATTCAAAAATGTTGAAAGCCAAAAAAATTACATCCATAATCAAGCATAACAAAATATTCAATTTGGGGAAGATACCCCGTCTCACTGTGATTTTTATTTTCAACCTTTAAATATTCTAATTGTACAATAATCTGTAATATAATACCTTAGCCTCAACAGCAGCTAGATTAGATTTAATGGCTTGAGCTTCACTAATAAGACAAGCATATTCCTCTTGGTATTGCTGTATGCTTTTCTCCAAATCATTAATTAGCTTATTAACTTCTTCACCCTTTTGTATATTTTCCTGAGCTTTACTTTCTAGAGCTTTCAATTCATTACGTAGAGGTTCCACTCTGTTCAACATGTCTGCATACTGAATCTAAAAAATACAAAATCAAATGTGTTGGCATACTGATCTAAAATTGTAAATTCAAATCAGTCTATCAAAGTTAAAACATGAAAATCAAAACAATATAAAGACTTTCTTTAAAGGAACAGTTAGAAATGAAATGGGATTTAATGTCATACTTTTCTGCAATGACTGGCTAATGAAGACAGGCATACACCGTGCAGTGTGCTATGAGTGAATTTTCCCGGACCTACTATTATTTTAAATTCCTACTGTCAAGGGCTCTTTTACGTACATGCCAATGTGTACACAGGACCTGTTTTTCTTCCCATCCAAACGACTACACACAGTCCTTGTCAGGCCCTCCGTCCTGCATCAATGACAAGGGAACATTCTCAGCTGACACTGGGAGCTAACCCGAGGAGACTTCCTGGTCAGCGAGCCAGCATCTTTCTTACTGAGCCACCACCTCTCTCAGAAATTCTTTTTTTTTCTTTTTTTTTTTTTTTACAAATCTACGGAGGCAAGATAGGATTGCAGGATTTTAAAAGCTTACAATTGAATCATTGGTAAAACTTACTTGTGCTATAGCCCATTTAACCATGGGACCACAAGCTAAACTAGCTCTATTTATCTTCTCATAATTATAATCAGGATTACTTAAATACTTGCTTTTCATCTTATTTCTAATCTCATCACTATAAAATAATATTAAGATTTTAATAGTTAATGTTTCTGTCATGTTTATTTAATTTAATGTGCATGCACTGAATAGGAATTACAAACCTGGTTATTGTCTTATACTCAATATTCTGCACCTTGGTTATATCAGTAACCAAACAGTTTAATTTACAAGAGCATCGCTATGGCTGCAATATACGTCCACATTCCTGCTTTCATTGATATGAATGAAATATGAAATGGCTGCAATGACTGTAATATGACAAGAGGCATAGAAGGCTAGGCATTGGGTTTGCACCAAAATAAATAGTTGCTGTCTTTACGGTATAAGGAATAAATATGCAAAGTTCCAAGATGATCCATTCAGAATTGCAGCCTTTAGACTCTAATGATAAATACAGAAATTGGGTGTGCTCTTCCCCTGGAGGTTGGACGTGGACCAATATAAAAAGGTGCAATCCTAACATGGATAATTCCTAATTGGATCCAAATCTGTTAATAATTGCAACCTGTATATGATTTACAGACAAAATATTAACATATAAATAGTTGACGTTCCTAGGTTATAAGGAATAAGTATACCAAGTTCCATGATAATCCATTCAGAATTGTGGCCTTCAGGTACTAAACACAAAGATTGGGCATGGTTCTGCTCCTGGGGGTCAGGACATGCACCAAAACCAATAGTTGCCACCCTTAGGCTATAAGGAATACATATGCAAAAACCCAATTGCGGCCTGTATACAATAAACACACAAATTGGGTGTGGCTCTGTGCCTGTGGGTCTGGATATGCACCAAAATAAATAGTTGGGTGACCTGATAATCTATTACCGTTCCTTTGGAGATCAAAACAGTGCGTGGTATATGTGCTGTACTTGATAACGAATGGTAAATTTTACCTACACTTATTTTTATTAAAAAAAATTCTGGTTTTATACAGCTTGGAACACAGGTCTCCATTTCCAGTTGAAGACTGACGAATTTAAGTTGTTTGAAAACGTACCACAAATATTGAGTTAGTTGCTCGGCCCTAAGGAACAAGTTTTAAGGGCTTTTCACATAAAATTAAGCAGTTTTATTCTCGCAAAAATAATTGAGAATGGTCCTTTAAGAATATGCTTCATTAGCGCTATCACAAACTACAAAGTAAGTTCCCTTTAATATGCTTTTGGAACTGAACTGAATACCTGGTAGCACTTACTACTATGAAAATTTTTTCTCAAGTGCTGTTACTGGATTTGGCCAAATAGGCCATCAGACTTTTCAATCTAACTATGATTAACTGTGCTCGATATGTTTCTTATTTGTTTATGCCATAGCTTGTCCAAGTCAACAGTTATTCATCTCTCTAACAAAGGTGAGAGACAGTACAGCCACATTTAAAATGAGTCCTGTTCTGCACATGATGATATGATTCTCAAAAACATCAATAAAGGATTAGCTTTGAAAAGGAAATAAAACCAAGAAATTGGCCATACTATAGTCATAAAAATCATTTGGCAGAATAGAGCTAGCTGTCATATTTTAAAACTCACCTAATGTCATTTGTATCCAATTTAACAATATTAGAGATAAAGTTATCTTTCATGATAACAGCACGGATAGTTTTCCAATCACTAGAATTCTCCCCCAATATTAAACATATACCTTCCAAGGCCAGTTTCACTACAGGTGGGGGATTACCCATAGAACGAATTTCCACTAAATGTTGTTTCTTGATAGACTTGACAGCTAACAGAAAGTAGTATTTATTTAATATAATAATAGATAAATATTTTAAAATGGACTGATTTCAGATTAACAAATTATTATGAAGAAGCTCAAATTTATATAGAATTTCCATAATTATAGTAAATTTATTGATATGAAATCAGTCCACAACTTCGTAGACTAATAAAATTCAAACAGACATTGAAGACTGTTTATCTTTTTTAAGTTTTAATGGAGAGAAGTTTGTCCGGCCAACAGCATTTCCATCAACCCTTCTAAATACTTGTACACGAATCTCATACTTTGGCTCCAATTAAAAATTAATATCAAATATCTTGTTTTTCAAAAATTGAATCTTTCAATGTACGTTGCAACTAGTCGAATTTCATTAGTTTACGAAAATACTCACAATGAAAATATCAAGACTATTTATGCCTTGATACCAACCTCGTGACAATATATTAACTTACGAGATATTATCTGTTGAGAAGTTTATGATAGTAGAGATAAAGTTGTCTCGCATAATGATGCCTCTCAAGGCTTTCCAGTCTAGATCACCTTCGCCCAGTAAAACACAGATCGATTCTATAGCCAGTTTGACAGCAGACGGCGGGTTTGCTAGGGAACGAACTTCTACAAGTTGCTGTTTATTGATGGATTTCACAGCTGTTCACAAAATAAGGAGGCAGGAATAGCAAATAAGGCAAATCATAAAGCAAGGAAATAAAAGGAATTAAGTGCACTGGTGATTGATATGAAATTTTGGTGCTGGCTTTACATAAAGTAAATCTTATGAAATGAAATATCGATCATGGCCGCTTTTAGGGTCTACTTATTTTTACAAAAAAAGATGACAGAAGTGTCTATTTATCAGAAATTTTATAGCAAGTGGTGAAATGATCACAACCATTTTGCAAATTCTCACTTCAGAAATTTTCAGAATAGATTTTTGTTATATGGCAGATAAGTAACTGTAATTCAAAGTAAATATTTCACAAATAGAAAGCTGATTGATCACCTATTTTGATATTAGTTTATGTAATAATACAATATTACTTTCAAATGTTCAACAATGACTTTAATACAACAATTACCAATGCACTTATAAAAGAAAAAAAATCACAATACAATTTTAAAACTCAAATTAGAAAGCCATTAAGGCCGAACAGCCCAGTTAGAATTTATGATTTATAAAGAATAATGATGCATGCAGGGCCTTTATCCTAGAAAATGTTTTTTAATTTGACTTTACAATCAGAATCTTTTCAGAGAAAACTGAATGGCAATTTTCCCAAAATTATTATGCTGAGGATTCATGGAATTTTAATAAAATTGAAATTTTTTTAATTTTCAAAATAATTTTTCTAGGAAACAGACTCAAGACATTTCAATATTTATCAAAAAATTAGAACATTTGTTCCAACTTGACATACCAATGGCAATATCAAAATATATATTTAATCCGGAATTCGGAGAATAACACAAAAAAGTTTGTGCTAGAACACTGCTAGTTTGTCTTAATTATGCGTACTTAAAATTAAAGTTATCTTAAAGTAAATCATCTGAAACATGTCACATTCTACAAGAATCTCTATGCATTATAAACATGTTATGGTTGTTTCATTACAATGAAAAATGCAAAGCAATCTGCAGCATTGGTTTTATATTGATTTTGGTATGTCAATTACTGTAAAACTTGAAATATTTGTGCCATGAATTTATCTCAAACCGTGGACATAATGTTTCATTGAATTAAGGCCAACTGAGGATGTCTCCCTTCTCAAGGCACTTCTAAATTAATGCAATCTCTTGTCATTTGCACTCATTTGATTAGTATTCACCCAATTTCATGTTTTACAGTAGTTAATTCAGTCCACAACAAAATACCCAGACAGCATTACCCAGAAGTAACATTTTGACAAAAATAAGATCTTCAAATTAATGTTTGAAAATCATTACATGTGATTCTATTTCTAAAGAAATTATCAATTCACACCACACATGTCTCTGAATCTGATCAAAAGTTTGTCAAAATGACTACAGCTCATTTGTATCATGCAATTCATTATCTGGTAAGAATTCGGCCGCCCAAAATAATAAAATTCTAAAAAAGCACCTTCAGCAGATCTGATAAACACCACCAGCACAAGACAACATCAATGTAGCTTCAAATATGATGAGCGCTTTTTTTTGTAAGAAGTAAGAGTGATGCATTACAATAAATGTGTCAGCTTTAAAATTCATACAGTATGTGGCAGTGATCATGATTTGGTGCAGGTGATTTCATTCTGGTGCATGATTGTATGGATACAGTATCTGTACGTGATTTGTTTTCATCAGCATTGTGTTTGGGTAGTGATTTGTTTTCATCAGCATTGTGTTTGGGTAGTGCAAAGTAATAGCTAATATCATGCACGGTCACTCTTGCTATAGGGTACAGCCTGGTGGTTTCTACACTACAGATTAATTTCTCTTCACTTCTCAACAAATCATTTCTCTTAACTTCAAACATTTTATGCGGTAATTATCAAAAGCATACATACTATGAATGTATGATATAAATGGGCTGATATAATTTCTTTAATTCTGCATTAAATATAACTAAAATAAGGTACAGACGAAAAGATTGTACTAGAAAGCTAATATCCCATTATCCTCAAACATCCTCTTAATAACTGAATTTTTGGAGATTTGGAGTGCCTGTTTTGCCTCATTTAATGTGCGTGTATGGTTTCATGGAAACCTATCTTAAAGACACTTTACTCTAATACTGGTCTCAACTATAACGTTTTTGAGATACCTGATGCAACTTGTCTCAAAGCAAATCATACTATAGAGACATCCCATTCTATATTTTAAAAGCTTATAATACCAATATTAATAATATATGGCGCTAGGTATTATTTGTCCTACCGTTTTGTGCCTCTATAACTGCTGGCTCTACTTTAGATAGATCTTCTGTAACATTAACTTTCTTCTCACTAATAACTTTAGTTTGTTCAATGAGTGCTTGTTGAATCTCTTGTGATGTTACTTTCTTCTTTTCAGCTTCTTGTTGATCTTTCACCTATAGAAATGAAATAAATTTCTAAAGTCTCAAAAACACAATACTTTAATAATAATTTGGAGACTAACTTATGCAAAGTTTTGTTTTCTATGCTTGTGGGTACCATTGTGAGGGAAAGAATTTACCCACACCAGTTTTCTGCCTACACTTTAAGACTGTTTCTTTTACATGGTTTTAGAATTCCAGAAGATTTTACTGTGAAACTCCTCCTCCTACTTAGGTCCGAAACTAGGACACTTCCTTCTAGACTCTGATATAGGCGAAACAAAAGTATGAAAAAATCAAAATGAGTTTAAATGTTTTCTTTTCAGGTCATATGGATATCAAACTAGTGAACCATGATAATTTGAAACAAATTAAAATGCCAAAATTAAAGATAAGTTGCCAGGCAACCAAACATACACCCACAGCAGCAAAATCGTTGGAGCAGTCGACAAGGGTTGTCACATATTTATGCTTTTGTAGGTAGTAGGAGCATTTACAAGACACTGATATCAATTTCATACAGATCGAATGTTCACAAGGTTCAACAAAGCGAAACAAGGGTCATAAAGTTATTAACAGAAATTGCTTAAATTCTATAGACTTATTCATTTTACTAATCTCAATAATGCATTTAAATTTAATACAGACTGGATCATAACTTTTGTCGTTAGAGCGTTCACAAGGGTTTAACAAGGGCCATAACTCTAGAAGTAATTTACGGAAATTCCTGAAAAACAATAGGCTTCTTTGTTTTATTAATCTAAATAATGCATAAAAATTTCATACTGATCGGAAGATAACTTTAGTCATTAGAGCATTCATATGGTTCAACAAAGTGAAACAAGGGCCATAACTCTGGAAGTTATTAACAGAAATTGCTGAAATTCAATAGGCTTCTTCGTTTTTCTAATTCAAAGAACACGTGTTAATTTTATACAGATCAGACAATAATTTTTGTAGTTAGAGCGTTCACAAGGTTCAACAAAGTGACACAAGGACCATAACTCTAGCAGTAATTAACAGAAATTTAAAAAAAAAAATAAGCTTCTTTGTCTCAATAATGTTAACATTATATATTTGAAACTGATCAGATAATAAATGTAGTCTGTATAGTGTTCAGAAGAAAGTGTCAACGACGGACGGTGGGGATGACAATATACAACCACAGTTCCATGTGAGCAAAAAAATTAAAAACTAATATGAGGACAAACCATCTGTTGTAGTTTACTATTAGCAGCTGTATTTTTCTGTTCTAATTCTCGTCGTTTTACGGACAGTGATTTCTGTAATTCTTCTACTTGGTCTACAGTTTCACGTATTTTCTGTAAACCTATGTTCAGATGAAGTTGTTGTTCTTCTAGATCTGACCTCTTCTCATTGTATAACTTGGCCTGAAATAATAAAGTAAAATTTGAAAATCTCCATTTTGTAAGAATTATTGTTAATGTTTATTTATCTGGATATTTGACATTCTGTAAATTATTCAATGACTATATTTAACTATCAATTGTTCAGTGAAATCATCAATTGTATGATCTCTCAAGCATTATTTTAATATCTACCTGGTAGTCGTAGCATTAAAGGCAGAGTGATGCCGAGACATTTAATTGTGCTGGATATATATTTAACAATATCATCAATACTATCTTTATAAAAGGAATAATATTTATGTGTAGAAACCCATATGGTATGCCATTTTTATTATGTGAAATCTTGATATGTGTACTTAATACATGTACATGGTCTAATACTACGGCACACTTTATCTTTATTTTGCCATGTTTGCTTAAGCTTTTATCAAAGTCTTGCTGTATGCAGTTGTAAAATTTGAACGCTGACTGTTTTATCAAGATTATGATTTAATATTATTAAATGCTGATTACGATATAAGTCCCTAAATTTATCAGCAGAGCCGATGATAGCTTCTGTCTTTGTCAATATCATATACACTTTCCCATTTTTCTATAAATAGAGTTGAAAATATAACCATCTATTAAGGTCTCTATCTGAACTTTGATGCCAGCGAGGCTTGTATAATGTCTAAATAATCAAACGCATGCCAACTAAAATAAAAGGTCGGAGTGCCAAGCAAGAGAGAATGATTTGATCACAACTCGAATGATATTTTAAAGTTATTAACTGAGTCTTTTGGAAAAGATATCGTCAACTCAAATATCGACAAAATGGCTGTGGATCAACCAGTGACAATTTCTACCGATAGGCTACTTATCAGCCAAATACCGATGGTGAAACCGATAATTGGAACATCACTACTAAAAACAATGAAATTATATTGATTTGAAAGTTTCATCAGAAACGCCAAATGATCCCAAATTTACCATGAATTGCTTAATAAATTCAGCATTCAATCACCACTACATGAAATCTATTGTCTTTAGGGGTTCAAAGGATTTGGTTTAAAGAATACTTACAAAATGATTAATAAAATCCAGGTAATGTCTTGGTGTGATTGCCATAACACGACCACCTCGTCTACCTACACGTTGATTGGCTTGATGTAATGACTGATGTACATATACGTAAGCATTAACAACAGCTTCACGATGAGCTGGTGGTGTTGGTAAATCTTCATAAGCTTTCGGGAAATCTGGTGGTGCTATGTACTAAAGTATAAAATAAAACAGATTTGATAAGCTTTTAAAAAAAAAAAAAAAAAAAAATATAATAAAGATGCTTATCAATGTCACTATAGTTGTTATGCAAATTTACATAGGGAATGAAATACAAACTCAGGTTAGTAATTTTGATGCATGTTTGATTAATAAATTAGGTATAAAACATACATAGACCCTATTATAATGTAAGATCGTCCGAAATGTAATATATGAAATGTTATCTTCAAAAAAAACATCATCAAAGCGATATATTTCAATAATACATGCTATAATAAAGCCTTAATAACATGCAGGTGGGTATTTAGAATATACCCAATAACCATCTTGAAGGTTTTAATAAAATCATGCAATGAATTCCATATTATATAGAAAAGCTTTTTTTAGTGATTTAGCAGGTTGGTTTTACATCTAGCTCATTCATTCGTTATTTGTCTGAAGAAAATCTCTCAGAAATTAGCAAATAAAATTGTCCGAACTGGTGTACAGTAAGGGTTTTTTTCTTGCTAATTGCTATCGCACATAAACATGACAACAGCACGTGAATTAGGGTCTGATATGGATAAGAATATATCATTATGAAACAGTTTTTGAAGACTGTATCTCTCTATAGCTAAAACCAACATGACTCCTTGACAAGAGTTCTACACATACTACGATCTGCAAATAACCATAATACATTAAATGTGCTAAAAAGTCAAATTCTTAAGTGTGTCAGTGGCATAAGTTATCAACAACAACACTGTATAGAAAGGAATTTCTGAATTTGAGAAGCAAACGAAAATACATTTTGCTATAGATAGTAATTTTAATAGCTAAATTTGACCATGCAAGAAATTTGATGGTGTGATGATGACGGAAGAGGGAGAGAGAGAGAGTAATGGGGTTTAAGGTCCACTTAACACAACTAATTAATTTCAGGACTAACATATGGTTCAAATCTGTTTCTAGGCAGTGGGAGGAAACCAGAGAAAACCCTCGAGGATGGAAAGGCAACCTTACTCCTTGTCACATGGTGAATCAAAACCACACCACTTGGCTTAAGACCTAAAGAGCATGTTTTAAAACATTCAGCTACCCCCTTTCAACCTTGATGATGATGATGAGGTGGTATTTTGAGATGATAATATAAGACTTAAAGCCAGTAAGTAAAGCAATATGAACATTTAGCACATACAGCCAAAGCTATTTAAATTTTCAATCACTATTATTATTGATACCAAAGCAAATTTTAACATGAATTAATATGTAAATTTCTCGTTAAAATCACCTCGTTAACATCCTATTATATTGGTAAATTGTGTAGTAAAAATAAAACATGTAATAAGTACTGTGATTAAAAACATAATATCAGAGTTATCTGTCTTTCTCCATAAACGTGAAAGTATGACTAGAACTGACCAGTTTATCTCCAGTTTAAACGACAGAAATTATATTTTACGAACCATAACAATAACATTCAATGATCCTTCATAACTGAACAATCCCCAATGATGTAATGAATTTACAGCATGTGTATGACAATCTTGTGTTAGAAGCAATTACAAATGTGTTTTTGTTTAGTAAAATTTTGGAATCTAAACCCCAATGCAGCATCATATCCTGAACTTCAAAATGACAAATTCTGTAATTCAGGCGCAAAACATCTTGAATGTAAATAAATGAGGCCAGATTCCAACACCATACGGTCAACCATCCTCTAAAAACTTATATGTATATTGTACTATAAATGTATTTATCAACACAAGTTTTCTTGGTAATACACAGTAAGATGTTTAGATTAGTTATTATACATGTGTAGGAAATAAAACATTCTACTGATAAATATTTACTTACATTTCCCTTCTCCAAGTCAACTTTGTTGGTAAATTCTTTTCCTACTTGGAATAAAGCTCCATTGGACCAATCTCCAAACCAATTCAATACACATCTACAGAATAAAGTTTTGTAAAAATGTATTAAAAAAATAATAATAAAAGGATACCTCAAGAGTAACTTTTCAAATTCAATCTGCCAAAAGATTTTCCACATGCAATCCCTGGGAAACCATGCTTGAATCTAGTAACCCAATATAATCTAGTATAATACCTGTTAAAGAGAGCAGGTGATGTAGATGCTCTATCTTTTAAACCTTCAGATGATGGATTCATTGTAAATACAACATGAAGATTTCTCATAACCTGTAAATAATCATCATAAAAAGAATAAAACCAAATTAACAAATGCATTGTCTTTTCTTTATCTTCACAATGTGATCACATCTTCCAAATTCCCTCCACACAAAAATGTTCTTAATATCATACCATGAGTAACTTTTTCTAACTTTTTATGATGGGCATTTAGTAACTGAAATTATATGGGCATTTAGTAACAGAAATTTTATTAAAAGAATCCCTCTCTTGTACATAGACAATACAGAAATCAGTTCATTCACATTCTGTTTAGGGTCATGCTAATTTTTTTCAAAGCAATTCACTAGGCTTCACTGTATCACTGATGTTTGAATCCAATTACTACACCCCTGTGATAGCTGTTACAGTGAACTAATGAATTAATAGTTTACCTGTTGTGTGAACCATTTATATAATTCTTCACCAGAATCTAACATTAAACCTTCTCTCTGTGCTCCTTCCTTACACTGTGTCATCAATGTACTATATTCATCTCCTTCAAATAAACCTGGTACTTCACCATTAGCTAAAAGAGTATTCATTCTCTCAAGAAAACCAGAATCTAATACATTTGACTCATCCATTATGAAACAGATCTTCTCTCCCTGTAAAATATAAATACATATATATATATATATAAAGACATAAACGTACATATTTAGGGTTATCAAGATCCTAGGATAAAGTTATTTGGAATCACTAAATGCTTTACGATTATTTTATCCAAAACACGAGGGCTTTGTGGTTCCAACAGACAAGGAACCAGAAATAAAAGATATATCAATTAATAACTGGAGCACATATTGGTATAATTTGATGTTTAATGTGTAGTCAAACATTTTCTGGTCAATAAGAATCACTGCTTGAACAGACTAAAATTCCCTTAAAGTCTTGATCAATGGTGTCTATTTTCATCAAATCAAAGTCAATGGGCTGATATCGTTCTTAACAATTCAAGACTGGTAAAAGAAAATAGATCGATGAATAAAATAAAGAGACATACCTTACAGCCTGATCTTCTCAGTACAGTTCTTAGATCTTCATCAAATTCTAAACCAGTATATTTGTTATGTACTTTAATCTGATATACAGTTAACCCATTCATCCATGCTACAAATCTAGACAGAGTTGTCTTTCCTGCACCACTGACCCCAATCAATAGAAGATGACCTTGTGGTTGCCGGAATATACGATCTATACGTAGAACATGATCTAATACTTCATCGAACAATACTAAAGGTACATCCAATTCTTCTTCATAGAATACCTACAATCATATAAAAGTCAATTACTGTAGCTAGAATCGAATACCGATAGCTAGGATCATATCAAAAACAAATTAACTGTTGCCAATAAAATAAATCCCATCAATCAGATATAGGTTTATCAATGATCAAGTTTAGAAATCAAAGGTTTTAATAATGAATAATATTTTGACAAACATGATAAATTTTCTTGACAGTAAAATTTAGCTAATGGTTTATTGTACCCACCTTAAGTCTGGCTTTAGTATATTCTCTAAGATCTTCTCGACCAACAGGCATATAATCTTTAGATAACCATTTAGAGAATAATATAGGTCTCACTAGACCATCATCACGGTTTAGATTAGGGAAATGTTGCATGGCTACAGCATCTATATTTTTATCTGTCCAGAACCTTTCTTCATCTTCTATTAATCTGTAATATGAAACAGGTCACATTATAATGGATGGACTGACAGATATGGACTACTTATTTAACCAATGTTCTGATTTATACATCAAAATGATCTCCTTGAATTTCTTGAACATGAAAGAAAACTAACCTGATCATTCAGTGATTAATGTTTCAAGTTTATTAGAATGCTGTTTGTTCGAAAATCTGAATTGATCATACTGTTGTGAAGAAGACATTCCTTGAATTATGAATTAAATTGGAAAATAAACTGGTAAAACTAAAGCCGATCTTTGTCATTTGGGGCATTTTGAATCCCTTGCAAACAGCAATACTGTGTTAGTAGTAAAGTGATGTAGGATGGAGGGCCTGGCAAGGGACAAGGTATAGTCGTTCGGATGGGATGAAAAACGGAGGTCCTGTGTACACATTGACATGCACATAAGAGAGAGAGAGAGAAATGGGGTTTAACGTCCACTCGACACAAACTAGGTCATTTCGGGACTAACATATGGTTTTAATTTTATTTACATAATTCGCTTGCGCGTAGGGGTCTTTAGCAGTGGGAGGAAACCGGAGGACCCGGAGAAAACCCACGAGGTAGGACAGGCGACCCTACTCCTTGCCACATACAACCGGGGATTCGAAACCACGCCAGTCGATTCAATGACAGACTTTTTGATACAGCGCGCGCACGCTAACCATTCAGCCATCCAATCCCCCGACATGCACATAAAAGAACCCTTGACATCTGGAATTCGAAATAAAAGGAGGCTGTAGCACCGCTGTCTGGGCAAAATTTCCCTCATAATACACATAATACATTGCATGGCGTATGCCCATCTTCGTTAGCCAAGTAGCTATAGGAGCAGAACAGTAGGATGTTAAACCCGACTTCATTTCATTTCCAAAAATAGTTCCATTTAGTATTTACTTATTAGACATGATGATGTGTCTCTTTCTAATCTGAATGGATCTAAGTTAGATTATCTGCTGTTGACAATTTGGTTTTGTTTTTCACATCAATTTGGAGTACATTTGGAGTGACAAATTAAATATTGCAGCAGCTGTAAGGGTTAAAGAGAAAGTAACTAAATTTGATAAAACAAAAATCATACCTGTCCTGGAATAATCGTAGAGCTTCGTGAGCCCAGATCCTGACTAAACCATCTACACTTAGGTTTTCTAATGGTCGTAAATATTCACAAATACCTCGTACCCATCGAGTTAACTCACGAGGACTGTAGACATAGTGGGGTTGCATATCTTGTGTAAATCTTTCCTGTACAAATGAAGAAAACCAAATGAAATAAGTACAGCTCATTACTCTATGAACGTGTTTATGAAAAAGATCTTTACTAATGGTGATGGTTTACTAATTCTAAATCAGTATATCTACAGGTCAACAGTGAGACAGTTATCGTGTCCAAGTTGTGTGTATCTGCTCGGTCTAAGCAGAAAATGCTTACCACCAAACCTGTGAAGACATTCACCTAATAAATATATTCCATAAGTTGAAACATTATATCTCAATTAGAAGAAGAGTTATTGTGTTCCAGAAGGTGTGAAGGACAGACGGACAAATCAATGTTCTCTGCTTTATCCTAAAGGCGAGGGATAATAATTTAAATATTACCTGTGACATAAGGAAGAATTGAACCATGGCGTTTGTAAGAGGATCAGCATACGGTTTAAGGCTAGGTACCAGACGTAACATGGCACGGTTAAATGTTCCGTAAATCTGTTTAAGTGATGTTTCACCAGGATAATCTACATATACTACTGGTACATGTCGTAAAAATCTGAAATAAAACCCTCCAAAATTAGATAATACTGTTTCAATAAAACAAATAGATAAATCCCCAATACATAAGAACAAATCTCGACATTTATGTTTGTTCATAGCAGATGATTCAACATTAAATGATTTGTGCAACGAATGTGTAAACAAAATAATTAATACTGTAAATGGGGCTCATCCTAGATATTTTAATTTTGACCAGGACAACTGCCATTATAACTCTTTTCTCGTATGTGCACTGCCCAGAAACATCATTCATTTTTTCTTTCAAGTAATATTGCACACTTTTCATTTCAGCCAACTATTAATTGCCCTCACAAATTCCTACATCCCTTGGTATCAAATACAAACCTATGAGAGAGTGGTTTTCTACCCGGATCAGTAGGAGGATTACAAGCACCAACAAACTGTAATCTTTCAAATTTAATCCACATCTGATCAGATGGTCTGTAGAATCCACCATGTTCCATCATTTGACGTAAGAATGAAATAACTCTCTGGGTCCCTACATAAGAAAATAAATAAGCAAATGAAACAAGTCATGAATTTCTGGCAGAATAATATTCAATAAAGAATCAAAATAGTTAGGCATGGAAACTTCTCAAAGGCAAGTGATATCAGGTGTTCTATAAAGAGTAAGCATTGTCTTTTATTCAATCATCAGCCAAATACAACAATTTCATGTTGCATATTTCTAACAATAGTATATGAACATGCACACCACATATGATATCCAAACTGAAGCAGAAAATCTTTTCGAATATCTTAATTAGTACAAACCATATTTGTCCATATCTGGTAAATTGATTTCATCACAGAAGAGTACCAGCCATTTGTTCAGTTGAACAGGGGAGAGAACCATTCCATTTGGTGTACGACGATATTCACAATAATGATCAAATGTTTTCAATAATAATTCTGGGTTTGTTGCACTGGAGAAATTCAAACCAACAACCTATTGAAGACAAAAGATTCAACACTTTTAAATGATCTACTGTGGTATTGGGGTGTATATTGGGGTGTATAGGCCACAAGATGGCCTGGATTGTTTATGACAATCAATAGGGCTAATTAAAACAGCCATCTTACATTTCACTCCATCCCAGAATTCCATCTAGGATCCAAGCCACTCGGCAAACCTCAACAGATTCCAGTACCCTACATCTAATCTCGGCTGTATAACAAAGTCCGCCATTAGAACTACTTTCAAGTTCCCGGATTACAATGGCGTTGTCCCTGATGACCAATGACGTCATAGATGACGACGTATTTGAAGAATGTTTTATCTTACAAAATTTCCAAAGATTGAAGCTGTTTTTCTTTCAAGTTTATCCGATTTTCTTTAGACAAGGACAAATTTGCACTGAAAATTCTACGCACTCTTCGAACGACGCAATTTTGAGAACTTCTTTCTAAACGCGGGCAAGTTTCCCTTATAAGTAAACCGGTGCCGCATCGCAAATGTATAGGCGTAGGTACATATCACTTACTGTCACACAGCCGAGGCTAGATGTAGGATACCGGAATCTGCCGAGGTTTGCCGAGTGGGATCCAAGCCTTTTATTAATCAAGGGAAGTAACTCAATTAACACAAAGAACTCAAGAAGGCTTCAGACCACAATTCCTTAATAATATGAATAAGTTGGTTTAGTAAAGGACACTACTGACACACAATATACTGAATGGAGTTAAAATCTGTTCATATTTTCAAATAATAATTGAATAATGAGAGCGCATTCAAATGTTTTAAAATGCAAAGACAAATTATTTGAAAGGGCATATAAAATTGGGTAATTAACTTATATACCAAAACAATATAAACTAACAATTCTCTAATATTATGTATGTTAACAAAAGTTTTCAAAACTGGAAAATATTAGACTTACCTCCATGTCTGGAAGGGCTCTCAGAGCACTGAATAATGTCATAGTTTTACCAGAACCAGGTGGTCCACATAGTAATATAGGTTTATGTTCAGCTAACCATGTATATAATAAACTTTCATGTCGTACTGTATCTATAGTAGGTATAACCACATCAGGTGAAGCTACTTTATGTGTTTCTACTTCAACTTGTGGTACTTTAGATTGCCATGGTGACCATTCCCCAGATATAGCCACCTGTGAGTGTAATAACATACAAATTTAGTTCCTTATTAATTTTATGCAAATTATTCGCAGATTAAATGTGTTTTGTTTAAGCTTATTTTTATGATTTGGTTGTCTGCTATTTTCAGTTGAATGACTGAAATGGTACATAATATCCACTCAAAACAAGAACCGGGTAGTATTGGTTTGGAGCCAATTTCAATTGTCAATCTTTATTTCAGTTATTCCCGTCAGAGCAAGGCTTTTTACCAATTGGGTAACGTGAGGTTATAACAACAATCCTGCCATATGTCATATACAATTAAACTTAAAATCAATCCAACACGATTTCCTTGGGCTAAAATCAAAACATAAACTAGTTATTAATATAGCAATCAAATTATTACCTCAAAATCTATAATAGAAGCATTGGTAGTTGGAGGTAATGGTACAGTAGTTATACCACGAATAAATTCACCTAATTCTTGTCTCATTTTAATTCTACCATCACCAGACATAGACCATACTATACTGTATATTAAATACTTGGTTAAATAACGTTCCAATTGATCTTGCTGAAATAAAACAAACATAAATATAGGTGTAAAATAAATTCAGACTGGTTTCAGTTAACATGTTGGTATATTTTTTCTCTTCTCAAATCTTGGATATGTTTTTCCAAGAAACTACATAAGCAGATTTTTTTTCTTATTAGTTTTTAAAATTTACGTTTATTTTTGAATCTTTGTCAAATGTACATAACTAAGTTTGCTATAAACAGTTGTACCTTAAACATAATACCCACCCTTATCACTTGGAATTCAATTTGTGCAAACATCTCTTCAAGTGGATCAAATCTTTAGATGTATATATTATATAAGACTTTGTTTAGAAATGAAATGGGGTTTAACTTCTACTTTTCTACACCAACCAGGCTAACGAAGACTGGCTTATTCTTGCCATATCTGTCAAGGGTTCTTTTACGTGCACGCCAACTTATACATGGGACCTCGGTTTAAAGTTGCATCTGAATGACTAGATCCTTTCCTTGCCATGCACTGTTCTGCACTACTGACATGAGAAAACCATTCCAGAAAGAACTCTCATGAACAACCCAAGACCTCCACTACAGCTCCCGCTTGGTTTATAAAACTTGTAGTAATGGATGACAGTTAAATAGTTTCTAGTACATGAACTAACCTGTATAGGGAAATCAGCATGATTATTATTGTAAGCTAGAACATTTCTCACACCCTGGTTTAACATAGAGAAGAGAGAATTGAGAGCTCGGAGACGGGTAAAATCCATTACATGATCTAAATTGACAGCAAACTCCATACTTCTAATAACTAGACCATCTGATGTGAAGAAAGGTTGAAATATGGTTGCAGCATCTCTTTGAACCTGGAATAAAACCAAAAATGTTCATTGAATTATATAATGTTAATAAAGCCAGCAAAGCTAACAGTAGAGTATCAAATTGATTTAACTTTAAAACAAAGAAAAGAGAACTTAATATGTCGTCACACAAATGTTAAATAATTCTGTGACTAACAACACTTGACCTCTGTTTACATCTGAAAAGTTGAAAGAATGGCTGATTACTTTTAAACAAGACTTTTTTCTATAATTCTTAGCACAATCCATGTAGTATTTTTTAGAAATTCATAAACCTTATAGAATTTCCCTTTGGAGAAAAAAAATAACAAAAAAAAATAAATCACATTATTTCAACATACAGCTATAGATGGTGATTCTAATTCTTCCTTGGCTGCAAATTCCTCTTCCATTTCTTCAACATGTACATGACGTAACTGTTCTAAGAAGTTTTCAAATATCATATCTGTGGATAGTACATCTTCACTGAACCATACCATACCACATCGACTGACAGTAGCTAGTGTGGCATATCGTAAATCTTGTACCTCAAACATTATTCGCACCTAAAAATATAACAGAAATTATTGATAAAGTAAGAATCGAGAAAGAAAAAAAAAGCTATACATTTTTGTCAAGACAACTATAGGTGACGTAAAATTACAATGATGTCATCATATATTTATAAAGGTTCAGAACTTTTAAGCTAGAACATTCATTCATTACACATCTACTTTATACAAAACTCAAAGGGGTTTCACAATATTAAAATTTATTTCAATTTTTTAAAGTATACATCATTAATCTATGTAATGGCCTTCAATGAAAGCTTTGTCCCAAATTATAAAAAGCAAGCAGGTCAACATAACACTCAATTGTCTTCATAAAATGTGAGACTGTTACAATTTTCAAATGTTCAGACAGTAGCAGTTAATACAAGTCAAAAGTATGAAAAGCATGTTCATAATATAATTGAAATTTGTTTGCAAATTTTGAAATTAAAGATGCATTATATATGTAAGAGCTAAATCTGCCAATTACAGGACGTTGTTCTAGCTTCAAATGTTATATAAATTATTATTTGGACATTTATTCACACGACAAGCCAAGAATCAAATCTCTAGGCCGTCGAATGTCTTAGATATTGAATGGATTACAACACCTTCGCCATTTCATAATTTAACAATAAAATGGATAAGTTTAGTATCCTAGCAATGGTACTTGATAATTGAGACTATCTAGTCAAAACTTCCAATAGTCATAACTTTGCTCAGAATAAAGAAATCTGAATGAAATTTTCATTATATTCATTTCTAATTATCCAATCTGATTAAAACACAAATCCTATTTCGTTTCATTTTCTTACAGTTAAAAATTTCGTTTTGTCTTTCCTTCAATAGGATCTGGAAGAGTTGTTATATAACCCGCATTCTGGATGATGTGAGGGATTAGCCAATGAAACGGTCTGTTAGGCGAGTTTTTGGCATGATATGCACGGAACTGTGGGTAACCCACTGGAACATCAAAGCTGATTGGTTATCAAATGTCTCACAACATACAGTGTCAAAAGCCGCTCATATGATCTCTGACACAACCTTCCACTTTAAGTACAACGGGTCAGATCTTCATGTAGTGAAGACCATCGAAAGTATATAAAAAAAAAAACTAAACGAAATATAGATCTGTATTTTAATCAGATTGCTAATTATCTATTTTTTTAACTATTACAGTAAGAAAGGCCATATCTTTATCTAAATCTACTAATCCATTATCATAAGCTAGAATAAGATTCTATACTTACATTGGGTGGTATACCCAATCGTTCACCATTAGGTAATGTGAGTAGTTTATTATCATCTAATACAGAGTTCAAATTCTCTACCCATTCCGGATCAACATCACCATCAAATATAATCCATTGTCTTTTACTCAATTCACCTCGAACATTATCAATAATCCTGCACAAATATAAACAATTTTCAGTCATCCAATATATTTGGATGTCTCCCTAATGAACTTTCATTTAGCTATGTATGTTATCAAAGCCTAATTCATACTTAAAAATGCTTATGTAGCCAATCTGCCTATTGCAGGTCTTTATTTTGGCTTCAAGAGTTATAAACTATTATTTAGACATATATTCATATGACAAGTCTATATTCAACTCTCTAGACCATTTAATGATTTTATTTAAAAATGGTGTAGTGAGGCTAAGCCTTGAATAACAAATACCGTTGTAACACTAACAATCTATGCCACATCTTGTCAAAACTTCAAACGGTGATAACTTTGCTCAAAATAAAGTAATTTGAACGAAATTTCAATATATTCATTTTGCATTATCGATTTTTGAACTATCATAGCAAGAACAGCCAGCTCTTTATCTAAATCTTATATTACCCATCTTTAATGTAATTAAATTTACAATGTAGGGAAGGAAATTGTCTTTTAAAGAAAATATATCTTACTTTCTGAGTATATGTGTAAAGAGACCATCTGTCCATTCTCTGGTATTAGGATCTAAATTACCATACAGAATCTCTTTTGATATAGACTGGTGAATACAAAAAGAGATCAAAATATTATAAAAAAACAAATAAAAAGACACATGACCAGGCGAAAAGAAATGAATTGTACTCCCGCTTGTAAAACAGAAGACTACGCATCATAATGAAAATCAGAATGGCCATCAAAATATATATATATATTTCTTTTCGCCTGGTCATGTGACTGTATATTATTTGGCTGTTACACTTTATCACTTTCAAAGATAAGTTTTGAATCAAAATATTACCAAGCACAAAAGAAGACATTGCAAAATATAGATCTTCTTGTGTATGTTGTGCAAATAGCAAGTCAATCTGCAATTAAACTTGGGCACAACATGGAAATTAACTTGGTAGTGAAAGAACACTGACCAACATAATAGTTTTGGTGATCGGGGTGCCATGTGACAGCCAAATTAGTTTGGGAACCACTTTATACCTTACTTGTTTTTGTGACTGAAATTTATGTTTGCATGCTAGATATCCTTATCTGGCATTTGAATCACTTACCTTTGGATCAATAACATGAGCCACACCCTCAATACCTTCAACTCTTTCAAGGGCCTTTAATAACACTTTCCATGCTGTTGATTTACCACTACCACTAGGGCCAACCATCATTAAGCCATGATGTAAATTAGTTATCTGATATAATTGTAACACCTGAAATATAACATTAATATGTAATAATTAATACATGTTGTTAGTTGTGGAATAATGTAAATATTCAGCCTACAAGCCATACCATCAACTTAACATCTTCATGCAGTGAATGAGCATAAGTACAAAAGAATTGAATTCATGTCATACAATTGCAATTCTATCAATTTGGAGTGTTCCAGACTGACAATCTAGCTTCTCCTGTTATATTTCATTATTACCTTTTCAACCCACGATGTTCCAACATCATCTCCTTCTCCATAACACAAATACATTTCTTTACACACTTTACGGATCTCTTGACGTAGCAATTTCATTTCAGCAGCAGAATACTTAACACCAGGGAATACATCGGACAATAAACTATGTAATAGAGGAATATCTTCTGCCACTAGTTTTGGTACCATAGTCTCCATCACACTCTGTATTAAAATCTACAAAATAACAAAAAACGGTACAATTTAATCAAGTCAATTACCATATAATAGCCATCAATGTTTTCCCCAAATAAAATTTAAGATGAAAGTCTTGCAATAACTACACAGCAGCACCATGTTTTGTATCAGTATTACACAGTTATGTCATTTTGGGACTAAAATATTGTAGATCTTGTTTCATTCATTCATTCAAAAAAAATAAATAAATTGAGAAGAAATTCAATAACCTTCATTTTGGCAGGCAACCTTACTCAAGTACAACAAACATTTGTGAGACAAAACTCACATCTCGCAGAATTGACAGACCCATGTTGGAGCATTTGAATTCCGATCCCTATCTTGTACCTGGGGTAATGACATCACACTGACCGGAAATCAGCCTTTTATGATTTATTTTTAAAGGTCTTTTACATTTTCACAAGGTTGGGAAGGTGACCATACTCTTTGTCACATAAATGCTTGTGATCAAAACCATGCGGCTTGACTCAATGACAGTCCTTTTGCTCCAATATCCAGGCATTAGATCACTGGACCACCCAATCTCCTAATTCAAATGAACCTGTCATTTTTCAAATCAGATTTTGATAGCATATATCGTACCTCTTGTTCAGGAAGGTTTTCAGCAATAGAGCCTTCATCTACTGGTTCACCGCTTTCTATTAAATCTTCTTTTACTGTACGTATCTTTTCACGTTTAACATTACCAGCGCTGACTAATACACTCTTTAATGCTCTCAAACCAAAATCATAATGTGACTGTGGTGATAACTGTTCATCACACAATCTGTAAACAAATAGTCATATCAGCAAAAAATCATCTATTTAATCTTTTAACATAGTTTATTACTGCTGAAATTTTCTTAGCAAATTCTGCCCTTGATTATTATGCAAACTGACTGGGTTTATGACTGGAGTTGAGAATTTATGTTCCTATGTAAACTATAATAAAAACTTATACTACACAAACTTATACAATGAAACGGTCCTGGAATTTCCACTATGACTTTATCTAGGAATGTAAGGGATATGTTATACGAACCAATAAGTCCAAAAGGCCAGTGAAAAATAGTTTTAAGAACATTTTGCTATGTCCATTCAGGAGAATGTCAGGGTAAAATATTTTACTTACTTGAAGAATGGTACAATTTTGCTGGCTAGCTTTTCAGCTTGACGGAAACCTTGAGAGTACAACATGACCTGTGAGATAAGCTGTCTGTTTGGTTTTGTCATGGCCAAGTTACGGAACAATTGTTTCAAATTATCTGGTAAATTAGATCGTCCAGCATAACCAGGATTCATAGTAATAAATATAGCCATATCTGCGTTGACTTTGACTTGCTTACCAATCAATTCAACAGATATAAATTGACCTAAAAATAAAATATAAATTATTTATTATGTGGAAGAGCCAAAAGGAAACAATAGAATGCCTTGAAAGAAATGCTAAATGTATAATAAATTTTATCACTTGTCATGCGCTCAGGTCTTAAGCAGCAGAAAGCAATTTGAGAATTCAGGAGAAAACACACAAAATTGCCAAGTATAATTGTGTGAAAGAAACCACAAATTTTATCACTTGCAATGCATTCAGGTCTTTTATCACTTGCAATGCATTCAGGTCTTAAGTAGCAAAAAAGAAATAAGAGAATTCGCAGTGAACACACTTAAGTTGCCAAGTACAATTGTGTGAAGGAAACCACAAAAGTTACTGAGATAACAGCAGATCAAAGCAGGTGAGTTGGACTGAATGGAAAATTAAGATCCAGTGTACAAAGTGCACTATCTTTACCTTGTATTGCTCTTATTTTATTTCATGTCAATGGATAATGCCAAGTTTAGAAGGATTTTTTTTTTTTAGTAGATGACCTATTAACATACAACCTGTGTTGATATAAAAAATCTTATTACCTTTTTTATCTTGACCAGCGAGATCTTTAAGAGCTTCTTGTATAGTCTGTATTTGTTGTGAAACAGCTGATAACATTCTTTCTTCTAAACGATTAAACTCATCAAAACAACCCCACGCTCCTACTTGACATAGACCAACAAAAATACGACCCATAGCCTGAAATATATCAACAAGTAATTCAAGTTTACTTCAAATCATCTTCATTACAGGCCAGATTCGGCCTCCTAATGGGTGTCATGCACCAAACAGGATATTCTTATTTTTTCAAGAATACCATCTAACAACTTGATTCACTGTAACAATTTATCTGTTTTATATTAATGTGCTGTTTGTTCTATGTTTTGTTGGGCATTGTGACCCGTAATTCTGAGATTAACAAGTTTGTTTGTGAAAAGTGAAAGGAATCACAGCATTATTAACTTAATGTCAGTTAATATGGTCAAAGTGAAAATAACACAACTCACCTGGAAATCAAATGTTTCATCACAGTTGAAAACAAGAACAAATCTTCCCAACTGGTTACCCAAGGCTTTTACAGACTCGGTCTTACCAGTACCAGCAGGTCCTAAATAAGGTAAATGAAGTAAAAGAAATTAATCAGTAGGCCGTAATAATAAAAAAGACTAGGTTCTATTTTTTAATTTTTACAAACTTTGATACAAATTTATTTAAAGTGAATATGGTATTTTGTGAAATTTATTTTTGTGTTAATCATTTAAAACTGAAATATGAGTGAAGTACGTTTTTTTAATTCTCAACTAATTTTTTTGTTAAATTTCAACTGATTTTTTTTATTTTTTTATGGCAACTTATTTGATAACAACAACATTGAGAACGATATGAGAACACTCATTGAAATGTTGTGCTACATAACATGTGTCACAAATCAGTGATTGTATTCCATATAAATTGTGTTGTGTTTTTATTGGTCTCAATTGCTAAATGTCACTCAAAGATTATAACAACATTTATGTTGCTATACCTGTAACACATGGCTAACAAAGAGGTTAAATGTATTCTTTACTTTGTGGGTAGTAAATAATTCTAGTAATATACCTACCAAATGGTGATCCTCCAAGTCGAGCTTCTAGAGCTTGTGTCATAGTTAAATAACATCTGTCTGTCAATGGTGTCTGTACTAATTTATCCTGTACACCTAAATACTCAAACCCATAATTAAACTTAGCATTAGCCATCTGTATGGAAAGTTGTTGCAAGACATCATGGTTTTTAGGGTCAAAGTAGAATCTCATCTGGCATAACCAATCAAATGACTTGACATTGTCGATTTTATTCTTGATCAACATACGTGTTACATCACGTTGATGGACTAATTCAGTGATCTGAGAAAAAATGAAACCTATGCATTCAAAATATTTCTTAAAAAAACAGCTCAATGTCATTCATTAAATGAAATCAGAAATGTTCAGTATTTTATTTGAAGTACCTAATGTCAGAAAGATTAAGTTAGGGGACAGCTATAACAATATTCTCTTCCAAAATTGAACAAGGTTGTGTGCAATGCAATAGAGTTTCTGCATACTCTTTCTACTAATTTTAAATGTTATTACTTTTCTAGGCACTACCAATGTGCATTACTGAATCTCTGCATGACTTCACTCATCTGTTCCACAGGACTTAAATAAGTGAACCCACTTCAGAACATTCCATCCACAAGTACATGTTGCTAAACTAACAATTACATTGATCAGGTTTAAGAATTATATTTACCAAGCTTTCAAGTTTCTTTCTGCGTACAGCAGGTTGCTCTAGTAGAACGGAATCAGCCAGGATATTTAGAGTTGATTCTACACTAGCTAATACAGCATTCATTGGTGCAAGATCTTTATTACCGGTTTGAGCACCTATTGTTGACAATGCAGCATCAGAACTTTCTGACCACAAGATCTGAGCTGCTAGTACAATCAGTTGTGACTAAAATATAATGTGATGATTATGTTAAATTGTGTTTAACTGTAACAGAATAATTCATGAGTAAAAAACAATCTGATTTAGACTCTTGTAGTCAACACCCATGCCCCCAAAATAAAAACTGGTCAAATTATTTGTAATTCAACCATTTCTGACTCTTAAAGGATTAGTAGTTTTGATTAAGAGATTGGACAATTTTGTTCATATGAACAAGAGGCATCTATGATTACCTGATATTTATCCACCCATTCTAAATACTGGGCTGGTTCAATTTTTCCTGCTTTGAATCCTGCCATATCATGAACTGCAGACGCCAAGAGTTTAGCCAAGGTAACTCTCATTTCCTTCTCTACTAGAGTTAACCAGTCATTAATCTTAGGATGTGCAGCTATAGATACTGGCGACGCAAATTCAACCTACAAATGTACAAAATCATTTAAAATTGTTGGTACATAGCTTAGCCAATAGATTGTAGAGTGCAAAAGGTATTAATTTATGAAGAGAGAGAGAGAGAGAGAGAGAGAGAGAGAGAGAGAGAGAGAAATGGGGTTTAACGTCCACTCGACACAAACTAGGTCATTTCGGGACTAACATGGTTTAATTTTATTTACATAATTCGCTTGCGCGTATGGGTCTAATTTATGAAGAAACTTAATCATTACAGCATTTTTGGAAACCAGTCAAATTAAAATTAGACAATGCTTTAGTTTTTATGGGTTTTTTTTTTTACATCATACACTGCATTAAGGTCTAACAACATGAGAGAGAGAAATGGGGTTTAATGTCCACTCGACACAAACTAGGTCATTTCGGGACTAAGATTTGGTTTAATTTTATTTCAATAGGGGTCTTTAGCAGTGGGAGGAAACCGGAGGATCCGGAGAAAACCCACGACATTGGACAGGTGAACCTGCTCCTTGTCACGTACAACCAGGGATTCGTAACCACGCCAGTTGACTCAATGACAGACCTTATGATACAGGGCGCACGTACTAACCATTCGGCCATACAACATGAACTGACCTCACATCTAACCAACGATTAGATGCTTAGGGATAGTTTTAACCAATCACGATAGCGGGAGATAGAATTCAAAGCGAACAGAATATTGATACGAAAGTAATGTGGTGTAGGCCAGCCAAAATTAGAACAAAAGAGAATAAAGACCTAATTTTAATTAGGTTATTTGGAAACCCACCGATTCTCCTTCTTTTGACATCAGACCAGTTACATGAGAATCATCTTCTGTTAATACTATAGATGATACACCAGCAAACATCTTTTTAAAATGTTTCTGTAATCGTGGTATATTTTTACTATTACCAATAATCTCCAATAAATCTTCATCTCCCACAAAATAAAATCTAGAACAAAACAAAATGAGTCATTACTACTGTCTTTCAAAAGAAATCTTACAAGTCAAAGTTATTAGAGAGCTACAAAAGAATGCATCAGATTTAGAAATCAGTTATCTACATTTAAAAAGTTGATTTTTACTTATATGTCCCTTAATATTGCTCTGTAGATGGCTCTGCTTTACCATCTGACAGTTCTTAGATAGATTAACATTGTCCTTGCTGATATAAAATCCAGCGTTTTCCAAGATTTAAATTGAAATAATTCCAGTGCATAATTCAATATTTTTCTATAAACGACTGATGATTTAAACAGTCATCAATCCAATGGTTCATAAACTAAAACATTTCTGTTGAAACACATAACTTTACTATTTATATCCATCTTCCAAATAATATATTAATTACACAAATTTTAAAAGGTAAAACACACCTGGGGAATGAGGATCTTTCTCTTTCTAGATATTCTCCTAGAGCCTTTTGTATTTTACCCAGTAAATCAGCCAATCTTTCTAGTTGTCGCTGACTGTTTTGTATATTGAGAACATCTATGACTAATGGTGACTTTGCTACTCTTTTCATCAATCCTAAAAATTCTGTGCTAACTCTGAAAACAAATATACATAAATTCATTTTATTTATAAACACTATCTTCTATTTCCGAGGTTAACTTTTGTTAACTGAATTCTAAATATTGTGACAAGTTACCTCTCCTACGTTTGTTCTTACAAATTAGTTTAACAGATGTTCTCTCCCTTTAATTGTTATAATCTGCCTAGACCATGTATAGAATGCAAGCAAGTAGACTGATAGGAATGGAAATGTCCAAAATGGTGTTTCATAGTTTTGCAAAAGATATGATTAATCATCCCAGACCTTCGAATCTACAGACTATCCACAAACCTTACTGTATGTGCACCCAACAAAGATGCTGAAAAAGATAGAACTTACCCTTGGAATCTGGAGGTTTCTATAGGTAAGAGATGCTTAATGTCAGCACTGCCAGTAAATATACCCTCTAAATATACCCAACGTCTCTGTACATCAATCCATACATCAAATAATGCATTAATACGATTTAATTTATCTTCCCATGCTAGAGCATCTTCTTCAAATTGCTACAAATATATCAAAATAACATAAATAATTTAACGAATTATTACATTTTCTGTTGATAAAGAAATTAATATGTTGTTTAAACTGTTAATGACTTATGATCATATTAATACTCAAAGCTGTTGTTCAGTGACCCATGTTCGGTCAAATTAAGTTGACATCATTTATAAAGACACCATTAGACAAACTATTTGCCATGCTTGAAATAATTATTTGAAACACTGCTTGATTAAAAAAAAAGTTCATTTTATTAACAATATTTCACCAAAATTACCTTATAATATGGTGATAACTTCATAGCCATAACACTGTTCAGATGTTCTTTCACTTTGGTAAATAAATCATCCCAACCTCGAATAAGACGACATCTATTCTGATAGTTGATCAATTCTAATTCATAACTTCTCCATACCTCACTCACCTACAAGATAAACACATTTAATACACATTCTTGCTATGCAAGAGCAGGAAGCCACAGCAGATACCATTTTAAAGAGGACTCTTTCATGATTAATGAGAATTTATGACTGTTTATCAGTAACTTATATTTAGAAAATAGTTTGTGGAATGTATCAAAAATAAATTACAGTTGGATTTATCATTTCAAATTTTGGAATTGGATTATCGCAATTCCCAAAACAGTGAAAAGAGAGTCAACACAAGAATATCGGGCAACAATAAATATCTCCAATCACAACAGCTGAAAATGTCTCGATATTACTCACACCACATCTGTTACCTTGGCTGACACAGAAATGTGATATAATGTTTTACAATCAAGTAATATCTTGGTTTCTACTACACTTACTTGTTTCAAGAATTCTTCCAAGGCCATTTCACCCTGTGCGACACTGATAACATCTCTGATGACCGGTTCATGTCTCTGTAGATCTATATCCCATACATGACCTAAAGTTAACTCTGATAATACCCAGTTGACATTCAGTCTCTTCATCAACTGTTTCCAATGTCTTTCTTTTAATGCTTCAGATTTCAATTCCACAATAAGAACATTAACCTATACATAGAAATATGAAAAATCATTTTTTTAAATATTATTTATTATACAATTCAATATCTTAATATTACATCTTTGTATTATAATCTAAAATCATGAAATTCAACTTGTGACCGTAGAATACACGCAGGTAGAATACATTCCTTCATTACTATACATTTTTTCTCATGGTCTATTAAAACCAAAACTTTCTAGATTTTGATAACAGAACAAGGTCATCTAATATACGTAACAAAAACCAACCTTGGCGTAACCTTGAAGACATCTTTTTACATGTTCATAGGAAGCATAACCACGTAATCTGGCTGGCAGTTCTTTCAACTGATTCAATAACGAATCTAAAGATTGTCGGAGCTGAAAAATAAAAAAAAGTATTTTCTCAAATAAGAGTTGCTTTCCATCATACAAACAAGATGTGTCTCGAAATGTGTGCACTGGTAAATACTTGGTTCATTTAATTCAAACTGCCAAAAGATATGTCATATGTTCCACCAATTTCTTTTTGTACTATCCGAACTACAATATCCCAGATCACTGTCCTAAATGTAAGTTTACTATCAGTAGATAAATAGAATAAAATATACCTTTCTTGGTGCTACAGATAGCCATGGCTTCTCTTTAAGTTCATCAATGAGTTCCCAAACTTTACTAAGCTCACTCCATACACCTTTAAGATCCTGTAATTCCTCTAGAGCCACACCTACTCTTTCTTGGCTGGGACTTGTATGACCTAAAATTTATAAATCAATCAAAAATCCCTTTCACAATTGGACCTTTTTGGACAGTTAATGTAATTTAGTTGGTCAATAAGCAACTCAGAAAATCTGAGCATTTCAATGATGTATGGCATGGTGCTTTCTTTTGTCAGTTTTAAAATATTTTATGTGAAATAAAGTGAAGGGAGATGATGTATTTTAAAAGAAAACAATAAAATATGAACAGACAGCTTGTGTTATGTCACTTATCATTAAGAACTATAAAGTAAAATATTTTACCTGGTTCAGCTAATTCTAAAGCTTCTTTAGCCTTGGCTATATTATCTCTTTCTTCCTTTAATCTACTAAATTTGCCTTCAAATATTGTAATAGCTTTCAATGCACTATCTGGTCTCAGATCACCCTGAAATGGTTAAACTAAACTTTGAAATCTACTGTAAGAGGTTTAACTACTATACAATGAGGGTAGGAGAAAGGTGTCAAGATTGTCTTAGAAAAAGATTGAATTATGTGAATTTTCAGGTGCATTAACAACACAATCTAAAGTTTCACATAAGAAATGCGAGACATAAATACTATTTTTTGTATATGGGATATATATCAACACTGTGTTTGATAAATTATATTGCACAGTAGAATACTAAGTATAGTGACTTTAAAAGTTTTATGATTGCTGCCATAAATGCTCAACAAAATGTCCATTGGTACCCTATATGTTATCAAAGTCAATTGATCCATGGGCAAGGGAATACTGTGGCAATGATGATAAATTTCACTAAACAAGGATGAACAATTTTAGGAAGTTCTTTTCATGATAGAATTTTGAGGAGATTAACATATGGTTATATTTCTATGGTAATGGGGCCTCAGAGATTCTAGTTAAGAGTCCTGTTCACTCAGGACCAACAAGACTCCTATTAATCAGTACTTACATCAACAGGTTTATCTTTCTCCCAGTCTACTAACATATCAGTTGTTTTAGTTTCAACAATCTTATCCTCAGATACAATCTTCATCTGTAAACTAGCTACTTGTGTCTGTATAGATGAATCTTTACGTTTCATTATATCTGTAAAGGCACCCCACTCTCCATCCACATTATCTATATATAACCAGTTACTAGGAAACTGGAAACGTTGTCGTTCTAGAATACGTTGTCCTTCTTTATACATCTACAAGACAAGACATTACAATCTTTTTTAGAACAAGTCTTCTTTATAAAACAAACTTCAGTAAAGATAGGACATATGCTGTAATCATCACTGGTGTGATAAATAGTACAGTGAATACCACATGAAAATTTAAATAAAGTTTTATACCCGGTTTAGATTCAGTGCTGACTATACTTATCATTTCGAGACTAACATATGGTTCAATTTTATTTCAATAATTCTCTTGCGCGTAGGGTTCATCAGCAGTGGTCTGAAACCGGAGGACACAGATAAAACCCACCAGGTTGGACAGGCGACCCTACTCCTTGTCACGTACAACCGGGGAATCAAAACCATGCCAGTTGACTTAATGACAGACCTTATGATACAGCGCGCACATGTTAACCATTCAGCCATCCACCCCCCACCCCACCCCATCCACATCTTTTGCAAAATACATATCCAATCCTTAGCACATTTACTAGTAGTAACCATAACAGTGCATAATATTCACTTAATGTACCCTATGTGGTTTAGAAGAGCTTAAGTTGGAATATTCAATAGAAATTATGGAAATTTCTGTCAAATTCCATCCAACATTTCACGATCTTTGGACATAGATCAGACCCATTACCTCATTATAGCTGTCAATTCTCTTAAACATTCTCTAGGAAACGGAAAATATCCAGATTGGGGATCTAACTTACTATCATCTGCAACATTTTTCGCCCTACACATTCTATTACTTCTGCATATTTTTAACCCCTTAACTGCGTAGTTTTTAAAACGTTAACTACCCCCTACTGCGTAATTAATTTGATGAAAAATTACATTTTGGACCTTTTCATTCCTTGAATACAAAATTTGGGAGTCCGAAACCAAATTAAAGCTAACGGTATATAGAGTTGTCTCCCTTCAATTAGATTTCCTCGACCAGGCGTAATATAACGTCTTACACATGCTGCGATCGTGTTCGAAGAATAGGTTGGGGAAAATACCTCCAGGACGTTATATTACGTCCTACACACAGTTAGTGGCAGTTGTCCAGGACGTTATATAACGCCCTACGCAGTTAACGGGTTAAATATAAATATTACTTACATCAACTTGTTTTTCCCAAGTGTTCATTTTTCGTTTCAATGATTGCACGTGTGTAATAAGACCAACAGCTTCTGATGTATTTGCTGTATCTAATGATTGTTGTTCTAAATCACTTCGAGACTGTAAAATAGACAAATCTATTAAGAATGTATGTCAAATTTGATTTTCTTGATTGTAGAGGATTTTTTCAAATCTATATTTAGATTCAATCGCATTTTGTAGAAAAAGAATATATTGTTTCACTAAAGACTGCAAATCATCTACTGTAAACTATAAAATCAATATTAGTCAAAGATTAATCACCTAATGACATGGAAGTGACTTATGAATTTCATGTACAGGAATAATTTTCATATAATTCCTCTATGCAATATAATTCTATGTATGCAGGGTATATAAGGCCACACAAAATAAATGTCTTGTTTCTCGGGCAACTGACAGCTGAAACTGTAGGGAGGGAGGGCGGTTTCTTTTTTTTTTTTTACTCATTGATGGTGCAAAATAAAATTTGGCTATTGCTGAAAATTGTTGGGGCGGGAGGGCGGTCTTTCTTTTTTTTTTTTTTTAAATGAGAAAGTCATTACTTGTTTACGTTTTTGCTTTCCGTTATATTCAACTTTATTGTACATACTTAAAACATAAACCCAAAATCAAGTCTACTAAAACACTGAGACTGAACACTGACTGAAAGGAAAATAATTTTCCATATTTAATTCACATAATTGAAATTGGTTTAAAATAAAATTCCATATACGACTATGTAATAGCCCTCCATAAAGACAACAATATTTTTAAAAACTAAGCCTCTTTCACCAGGTGTATCAAAAATAATAATCATGGTAAACAGTATTTAAAACTAAATCTAGTATCGCCGGTTTATTTATAATTATTTACCGAATTCCAACCAATGCATGTCACACCGTGTCATCGGTATTGGAGATTGCCGGAAATACTGTTTCTTGGGATATTCGGTGTGTTTCTCAGGATATTCGGTGTTCTATCCGGTGTTTATATTGAATGACTATTTAAATCTAACTAACAACTGGTCAGTAAAACCATCAAATCGGTAATCCAATTATTATTTTCCGGATTATCGAAACTACCGTAAATGTGCTAATAATGACCCAGATTCTAAGGTATCGTATTCTTAGCTATAATTAATTAACCTGTTCTACGGTTCATTATTTTATCAATAGGATTTTCCAAACAAGGACCGACTGAAGCCGGCAATAATGAGCCGATTACGATCGAATGATTGAAATATTGTCGCCAATGACTTTTAACACGAATCAAATTCTAGTTTATCAGGGGAGGTAATTAATATCACGTGATACAAAATGGAGGTTCTTTCGATATCAATAAAAAAGGCAAATCTGCCAAACTTCGCCATTGTTCGGATAAAAAAGACAGCATGTTCATCTGAATCAGTTTTAATACATTTGAATAGATATACATGTATGGCGGATGTAGGTACATGCGGGATATTTTTTTTACGACTTGCTTGTCGATGTGCGGGCGGGCGTTACATATTTATTTTTTTTCATCAAGACTAATAAATAGACTGCACGCGCAACCAATTTTGCGTGCGGGCGGTGCCCGAGAAACAAGTTATTTTATTTGTGTTGCCTAAGTTATTTAGTTCAGTATTCCATCATATTGTGGTACTTACCTTAGAAACTTGAGCATGGAATTCAGTCATTTCATTACCCAACATAGAACCAAATTTACTGAGTACTTCTTTATGCCATGAATCATATTTCAGTGATACTTTAGATTGAACCTATAATATTTATGGTAAATTGTATATTATTGAATAATTCTGGCATCTATCTACCAAAAATTAGTCTTCGATTATATTTAATTGCATTGATTTTAGAACGCAAACACCACCCTGTACTGAATTTTTGTGCTACAATGTACTCTCCTGTTTATAGCAATAAAGTATATTGCTTAAAGAAATAATACTCTAAAAAATGAGGACGAGTCACATATAAAGCTTGCTAACCCTTATGCCATTTTTCTTTCAGGGTTTTTGGAGACAGATTAAGATCATTATAATAAATTAGGACATGATCTTTTTAAGCCCATAAGAATTTAGAGGTATATGTTAGTCTCAGTACCTTAGAGAACTGTACAATTACTGGTCCTATTTCTTTCTGGGTTTCAGATGTATCAAATGTCTTTCTCGAAGATCTGAAACAGAAAATTTATAATGTGATCAAAGGCACAGCTTTGTAGATATATCTCAAAACTATTAACTTTGCTTCATCAAAATATAAAAGTATCTGGTACATCTGGCTGTGCTTATTCAGCAAGAGCAATAAATCACTCGATAATCAAACTAACTATATCTCAATCCTCCTAGTTGTCAGGCATACTAATTCTTTTAGGTAAAACTTACTTTATTTCTTCTAATGTGTTCATCCATAGTTTAAGATTGACACCCATACGGCCATACAGAACATCAGGATTTAAATCCCATAGAGACTGATAGCGTAACCATACCTATAAATTAATAATGGTTCCGTTAGGTGAAATAATTACACATCAACCAAAATAAAAAGTCTTTCTTTATATTATCAATCATTAGCTATGTTCTTAATTATCTCAATAACTAATTTGGATTTTTGTATATCCACTATTTTACACATTTCAAGATGTCTTAACACAGGCTTATGCTTAATTCCAAATCTAACATGTAGGTAATACCTATATATGTTCAATGAGATAACCAAGATTCTGAATTGACACAATAGTAATTGGGTGAAGCAAAATTAAGTCCTGACAAACTTCAGTCAATCCAAAAGACTGGTGTGTGGAGAATACTGACATAATCTACAAAGCGAAAATGTCGAAACTGGTGATGATATTTTACTAAGTGCCCACAAAATCATTTTTGCAATGCAATTTTACTTACGTTAACATATTCCTTCAATTCTGTGACAGTTTTACTAATAGCACTGTAAGCATCTTCTAATACACTAGAACCACTTGGTAATTTAGTTAATACATTTCTGTAGGTCATATCCGCTTCTGAATCCACATCTAAGCCTTGCACCTAGAAAAATTACAAGGTCCATGGGGGCAATTTCACAAAAGTTTGTAACTTTAAGAGAAAAAACTATGTTAGAAAAACTTATGAAAAAGATACGAAATATTTACGCTGGTCTCACAAAGGCTGACGTAAGTTTTTCCGTCACGATGGTCTTGACGTCATGTTGCTTCACTCCATTCATACTTCTGTAAACATTCTCACGGTCTGAATTTTGACAATGTCTGCACTTATAACGACGAAAATAATATATTCCTTATTTATATGCTTAGATTTTACTGTCAATTTATGAATAAAATGCTATTTTCATGCCTTTTGTTTACTTGTTTTTGTTTACTACAGCCTACGGCGTGACATATTAGCATAAGTCGCCTGTCTATCAGAAAACAGTGTCATACTATTTTGAAATTTGATAGGTTTCTTTCTCATACCCAATTTCAGAGATCCGTCCTGTATCATCTTCACAAGATTTAAAAAACTGGAATGTAAACAGGGGAATAACTGATGTGCAATCTAAAAAAAAACTAAGTTTTGATAGCGTTTCTCATTTAGTTGAATTGAACAATCCCTCTGAAGCTTGAAAAATTTACATCACAAATTTTGTCATGTATTGTCTTCACAGGCTTTAAAAGTAACAAATCAACACTACTCTTTTTCGAGAATATACACCCAACTAACCTTATATCTAGAATGTTGTATACGTGGTAGTCCAGTAATAACAGCTTCCCATGCAAATAATTCTTGTAGAATATTAAATCTTGCATCTTCCATTGGTGGATTCAAATAAATAACTTGATTGGTGATTCGCAACTCATGTATTAAGGGCTTAAATGGAAAATACATTTTTATAAACAAAATATTCAACACTTGCAGTTATGGTCTTTGAAATATTAACTTCTTGTGAATAGTATTAGTAGAATTCAATGTGTTTTTATTACCTTAATCTGTGGTTCACCACCAGGTTTAGGTGCTGGTGTTTTAGGTTCATCTGTATCCATAGAATGATCTACAGTATCTTCTTTCCTGGATAAGCACACAGTCCATGCCTTTAATCCTGCTTCTAGACGAGCTGCCAACCTTCTCTCAACCTAATATAAAGATACACACTAAATATATTCTAAACAGTTGCTATTTCATTATTTAATTTCTGAACTATTTGTATCTTCTTACAATAAGGGCTGACAATACTAGAAAAGACTTGATGAAAATACATGTGTAACAGGTTTTTATAACAGTCAACAGAACAAAATTCAGAGAGAGAGAGAGAGAGAGAGAGAGAGGGAGGAGGAAACCAGGACCGGGTACTGCTTGTCACATACAACAGGGGAATCATAACCACGTCAGTTGACTCAATGACAGACCTTATGATACAGTGCACAGAAGCTAACCATTCGGCCATCCACCCCCACCCCTAAACAAAATTCAACAACACCCAAATTTTAGCAGAAATTCTTAACATATACATCTCTGTTCATAGACATACACTGGGACTTCCTCGATATGTACATTTCAGTGAATATCCTGGATTTCCACAGCATTTTAATGACAACCATGGATGGAAAATCATGTTATTATAACATTGATTGATGTACCAGTAGTCAGGATCTCAAAAATCAGTATCAGATCTTAGGTTAAATTCAAATATTTTCCTACCTCCTCATCCATCTTGGCTACCCACTGTGGTAAATTGGAGAATGAATGAAGACTGAGATTATCAACAGCTTTCTGTATCTTGTTGAGGATATCTTTAAAGGTGGAGGCATTATAATTACAGATATCTAAAGCTTTTACTTCTAGTTCTATCTCATCTTCCATAGCTAATAAATCATCAACCTATAAATAATATTACACATTAATCATTCATGAAACAAACACTGAACATTTTTATCTGATTCTAGTTTAGTAGTCGTAATGGGCTCTATGAGTTTTCAAATCCAATTACCAACCTACAAATCTTTTAAACTATTCTTTTAAAAGTTTCCAGTAGGTTCTATCTTAAATATTAAATAGGAAAATGAAACCAAGAGAGAGAAATTGGGATTAACAGTCACTCGACACAAACTAGGTCATTTCGGGATTAACATATGCTTCAATTTTGACGTAGGTTTTCAGCTGTTGGCGAAAGCTGAAGGACCCGGTGAAACCCCACAAGGTTGGACAGGTGACCCTACTTCTTGTCAGGTACAAGCAGGGAATCGAAATTGTGCCACTTGACTCACAGACCTTATGGTTTCACACGCAAACCACTAGAGCAGCCAACCCCCCCTGGAAAATGAAACAAGTTGAAAATATTCTATTTAATGTAAGAATAACAATTTACTACGATCTTTCCTTGACAGAAAACCTTATCTTACCTTTTCTTGGAATGTAAATACACCATCTGATAGTCTTTGTACATATGTATCTAGTTTGTACGATTCCCATACTAATCCACATCCCTATAATACACAATCAAACATTTATTCAAAGTTATTACACTATACAGAACAGATACTTAACCTACAATGAGGGTTCTAACAACGTGACATTACTTTTCAACATTCTTGATGAGAGAAGAATTTTGCCAACCAGAAGACATATTTTTCTTACCTTAATTCCAACTGCCAATATATTAAATGAATACAAAAGATGATGACACCACAGAAAACTATGCGAAGAGGTAATGCAAATTTGTGGTAAGTATACACTATGTATCAATCTCAAGTCAATCACATAAAAACTTTAGCTTCTAGAGCTGGACAGACACTCCATGGTGGCAACATGCCATGACAATATATAATCACATTTCTGAGAATCATGTTCCCAATAAAAGCTGTTTGATAAAATGTGGTTTCTATGTGTATCTCCATCTAAAGAGTGAAAGGTCCATTCTTACCTCTGATATTAACTCTTGTACTTCCTTTCTTAATCCAGCAACAAGTAACGATAGGTTACTCTTATTGTCAATCTAAAACAATAAATAGTTTCTTATAAAATAATTAACTTCTATTTAACAAATATTAACAGTACAGAAGAGAAAACTTGACGACTTGATACTACGCTCGTAATTTGAAGATAGTTTTCATTAAACACTGACAAATTTTTTTTTTTTAAAGGTTTGTCTTTTCTTTTCTTCATGTCACAGAATGAGGGAATGGAATACCTGATACCACTTTCCTACAAAAACATTCAGTTATTATGTCCATTGGAATTTATATTTTGACTGATATTCTGTATTTATCTACACTTAAAATAAATTCTGTCTTATTTGACCATACCTTTTCCAATGCACTTTCATATGTTTGTACACTTTCAATCAATGAGATCGCAAATGGATAGAGTTGGTTTGCCTGATGAGCTTTGTTGACAATTACCAAAGGTACTCGGAAACCAAGCCACCTTAGATTTCTGACCTGTAAATAAATAACATAATTAAGCATGAGAAGATTTAACTGCACCATCCTATTGTTTTTACAATGTATAATGGATAGAAATAAAACAATTTTTCAACAAAGATTGTATCACATCAAACTTAAATTAACCAAAATTCATGAATTTTGATGATATATATCATATGAGCACATACTTGTAAAGTGCAATTGACATAATTGGTAATGAAATGGCATTTAAGATAGTACTTTCTTGCATGAACCAGGCTACTGAAGACAGGCATACACTGTGTAGAGTGCTATGAGGGAAACTTTGCTCAGTAGGACACTTTCACCTATTCTTTTACAATCCCACCAAAATGTACACAGGACCTCTCTTTTTTGTCAGGCCCTCCTTCCTTTACCACTGACAAGGAAAACTACACCGAAAAGATCGATACTCTGACCTCTTGTTTAGTGACCAGTTTAAAAAAGAAACACAACCACATAGGCAACATGCTTGGAATGCTGGCCACTTCACCCAGATCATTTATCAAGACATGTTTGAATTCATTTTTTAGTCAAAGGTATGCCGATAAACTGATTATGCACTAAAGTATGAGGCATGTATAATATTGTCATATTCTATTTTTAATTACAAAAGATCAAAAATACAGAAGATATCTTCAGATAAGATTTCAAATATGAATAAATTACATGATAAATCAAAAAATCCTAACCTCCTTTGCCAACTGAATAATCTCGGGTTGAAAGTTTGTGGAAAGTTTTAAAATATTTCCTTTGTTAGGAACACGAACGGTGTTTATAACAAATATCCTTCCAGTCACATTCAACTGACGATTCTGAACCTGAAATGGAAAATTAAATGCAATACATGGCATCAAAATTTCTGTAAGGGAATATTGAGATTCATGATCATTTTCTGAAAACAGGTGTTTAGGCATTGTAGTAGATTAAACTCAATCCATCACAGTCTCAAAAACAATATGTGTTATAATAGTTCAAATTCAGAATAGGCAAGTATTTAGGCATTTCTTTAGACAGTGGCTGTAATCTGGAGTAAGTCCACAGATAAGGCATTGTAAAAACCCTCAATCATGTTAGTAAAAGGCTGATTAATGCCTTAGACCACCCAATTAACTTTCCATAATTCTCGATAAATCTTATATTTACTGACCTTTCTTGTCCAATCATCAAACAATTCCTGTGTATTGAGTTTCATACGGAAACTATCTCCATCATTTTTCAGTTTCTGACCTTCAACATGACTTTCCCATCCTTTTCCCAATACATCTTCTACTCTTCTCATATAAGCATTTAACTGTCTCTCAATCTACAAGAACAAAACAGAGCAATTAAAACACAGACAAAAACAGTATGCATTTAATCATATTGTCATATTGTGGTATATTCTATATCATTGTGATCTGAAACCTTATGTTTAAGCAGACACAAGTTGTCTCCCTTATGTTGTAGTTCTTCTGCCTTTTAGAGTAATAAAGATAGAGATTGGAATTCTAACATGGAGAATGGTTGATTTTTATTTTCACCCACATATAAATGTGTAACACCCCTGGATCCAAGGATCCGAATACAACATGGTGGAGATGCAAAACATCCTAAACTTATTGTGCTTCATATTTTGTATGTTTTTCACCAAACTATGGATTTAATCAGATTTTTGTGACAGTTTAAGAGTACCATGTGCTTTTCATATCTGTGCCATGTGCTTTCCATGTGCTTTCTTAGAATGGACTAAGCAATACTGCTTGACTTTACTGTATATCTTGAACTCTACTGATATTAGTCAACTGATGGAACTTTAATCAATCTAGTATCATTCTAATTTTGAGAATTTTCATTGTGCAGAGAATTACATTTACAATTTACTAAATGAATCACAGATGAGATCAGATTGAGATAGCCCTACATTGCCTACAATTATCCAAAGTCTGAAATTATTTTGGAGAGCCTAGTCTTGAAGACAGAATAATTTAAACCATGTTTATGTTCAACTTACATCATCATTACCTAATTTTCAATTCATACTATGATTTCGATCCAGTTTCCAGTTTTATGTGACTGTGAATGTAGTAATATTATTTAGTATTCTTGAGCAGGCAGTGTGGTGTAGATCATAATCCCAGAGAAGACCAATTATTGTAGATGTAGTACAGGCCTACCGACTTTTAATTCTAGCCTTAGACAGTCCAGTGACAATTATAACATAACATGCCAGTTTTTAGCTTCATACTGAATAGTATTTAATAGTAATAGTAACATTTTGAAATCTACAGTCTACAGTGATTTGATGCATATGCAGTTGCAGTGACATTTGTGCGATATTTTCCTATATAAATCATTTGTTCAATTATCGACATTCATTGAATATTATTGACTTGTGTTTTTTTTACCTGCTTGGTTATCGTTGTTAGGATATTGTATGATTGTATTGTATGATTGTGTTGGGTGAATGTGTTATTGTGTACAGTACTTGAATTTCCATTTTGTTAATTTGATATATTGTTTAGTAATTAGTTTTCTAACATTTTGTAAGCTTGATACATGTATATATATTGTTTCATAATTAATTTTGTGGCATTTCATAAGTTCATTTTGTACAACTTTGAAATGGCTCAAGGTAAGCCCTTTAATGCTGATAAATTTGATGGGTCTATCCTAAGTAGGGATCTTGCTACAGCACATTATTTGACTTTCGTGGATTATTTAGAACATCATAATCATGATCAGAACCCTGTCAATGTTGCAGGAATTAATGTGATGGTTGGTCTCTTCAGGCAAACATTAAAAAGCAAAGCACGTCTATGGATAGAAGGTAAAGTGTTCCGAAGCTTGGCAGATCTCCGCACTCAGTTTATTGAGAGATTTTCTGATAATCGGACGCCCTTTGGTTTGCATAAGGATTACGCTTCATTTTGTTATGACGAAACTAAACCGCCCTCTGAAAATTTAGAGGAACTTCAGAGATTAGGAAGACAGTTGGACATAGCTGATGCACAACTGCGATACAAGTTTGTTTCCATTTTGCCATCATTATGTCAACAAGCTGTGGCAATGTCAATTAATGACAGGACTTCTATTTCTGACATAGCTCTCAAAGCTCAGTATTACTTTGACATTCACAAGAGTGACAGTAAAACTAAGGAAGTAACCTTTTTCACGGCAGAAAATGACAAGGATACTGAGATAGCACACTTAAAACAAGATTTAGCTGATCTTAAGCTAGAGCTGGAACGCCCATCACGACAATTTGCTTCAGGTTTTTCTTCTCCTCGGAGACGGTCATCTTCTCATCATTCTTCTTCCAATGATAATCGACTCATCGATCACTCAATCAGTCCTAAGGCACGCCATACCAATGAATTTCGACCTCATAGCCCTAGACAAAATCAAAATTCTCATTTCTCAAGACATAACAACAGATCATATTATAACAGTCGATTTTCTTCAAGTCGTCAAGATTTTTCTCCAAATCACCGAGAATTTTCTCCAAGACGTCAAGATTTTTTTCAAAGTCATAGGAATCGTCAAATTGTCTGTGACTACTGTGGAAAGCCTAACCATACTTGGCGCTCTTGTTTCGTCCGCCAAAGGCACATGGCTGACAAACATAATCAGGATTTTTAATACAGGGAATTTGTTCCATTGCTCCGAATAAATTCCCGATGTCATCATCACAGACCAAACCTTTAAACATACAATTGTCAAAACGTAATTATTGTAAAGGTAATTTCCCTGATGGACATTCTGCTTTACTTTTGTTTGATAGTGGTGCTACTCGATCACTAATCTCATCATTTACTATTGAGTCATCTTCATATCTCAGTAGTTTACCACTTCATAAATTAGAACAATCCCTAAAATTTAGAATGGCTAATGGTCAACTAATAGTTTGTTCTCATTCGCTACAACTTGAGATAGTTATTCAAGGTCATACTTTAGTTTTTGAAGTGTATATTGCTTCCAATCTTGTTGGAATTGATTTGATCGTTGGTCAAGAGACATTGGCAAAGTTGGATGCCAACCTTAGTTTTAATAACAATGTTTTGCAGTGTCGATCTACCAACATTTCATTCTCAACATCTAATTCAGTCTATGTCAAACCCAATCAGCAACGTTATGTTACTGTTCATGGTAAAATTCCAGGTATTTTTCGCAATCGCGAGGTTTTAATGACATGTAATAGTAAGATTAAAAGTGCTTGTCCTTCAACATTTCTTATCAAGCTAAAAAGAAATAGTGCTGTGATTCCAATATGTAATACAACTTCCAAGACATTACATATTCCATCATCTAGACCTATATCCCATGTTTCACTACATGACATTTTCGTTTGTGACTCTATTAATATATCTACAGAATATGAGTCTAATTACACCAGTCATTCATCAGACTCTGTATTTCGCTCTACAATTGACCTTACCAAAAGTCTTCTTACAGCCAACCAGAAAGACAATTTCTACCAGCTTTTGACTAAACATAAAGAAGCATTCAGCTTGAATGGCGAAATCGGAAAATGTCCCAATATCCAAGTTGATATTGACGTCACTGATGACAAACCTTTTTATATTAGGCCTTACCCTAAAACCGAAAAAGAAAAACGTATAGTTGATCAAGAGTTACAGAAATTAGTGAAGTTAGGAATACTTGCAGTTGGTAGTCAAGCCTACACATCACCTGTCTTGATTCTTCCAAAGAAGGGAACCAATGAAAAGCGAGTCGTTGTAGATTTCAGATATTTAAATTCGCGGATTAAGCGCTTAAATCATCCGTTTCCACTGTTGACAGACACTCTGAAGAGAATTGGTAACGCTTCACCTGCTGTTCTTAGTTGTTTAGATCTTAAGTCGGCCTTCTTTTCCCTTCCTTTATCGCCTAAAGCTCAACAGTACACAGGCATATCTTCATACTCTGGTGGAAAACATTACTATTTTAAGAGACTAACACAAGGATTATGTATATCTCCAGCGGTTTTTCAATCAACAGTTGATAATGTTTTAGCAACTATTCCAAGTAGTTACGATTTCTGTATCGCACACCATGATGATATAATTGTTTTTAGTCATGATACTGATTCTCATACACAACATTTAAATCTTCTTTTTAAGGCCCTTATTCAACATGGTTTAAAAATTTGTCCTCGTAAATGTGCATTTTTTCGTCAGGAAGTTACATATATGGGTCATAAAATACAACTTGGTTCAGAAGGCCTAGTGACTATTCAGCCTTTGTCAGATAGGTGTAAAGCCATTCAGAATCTTCCCAGGCCTAGGTCAACCAGAGATGTACGACGTTTTGTGGGCGCTGTCAATTATTTGTCAAACTTCTTGCCCAGTTTGCAATCCATATTGCAACCTCTACATAAGATATCCAATAAACGTTCGGTTTTCAAATGGTCAGAAGCTCAAGAAACAGCCTTCACTAAAGTAAAATCTTTGTTAGTAAAGCCACCCGTTCTATATATGCCTTCTGGCACCGGACGCTTAACCCTTTACAGCGATACATCTCGCTTTGCAACAGGATCTTACCTTACTCAAGTCATTCAAGGTCAAGAACGACTGTTAGGATATTACTCAAAACGCTTACCAAAAGCTTGTGAAAGATATTCCGTTACTGAATTAGAGTTATTCGGATTACTCATAAATATTTCCAATTTCCAGTATTTATTACGTGGAGTAGAATTTGATGCATACGTAGATCATGCAGCCATCATTCATCTATTTGATTCAAAACGTGCACCTTGTACAAATCGACTTCAGAAACTTTTAGTAAAACTCTCCCATTTTTCCTTCAAGATCGGTTACAAAAAGGGAAAGGAGCTAGTTCTCGCAGATTTTTTGTCTCGTAATCCCCTTGAGGATGATTCAGAGATAGATTCAGTAGTTCCTACAGCATTTACTTTAACAGAAAGACCTATAACTCGTCAGTGGGCAAAACAACAGAACATACCCATTCCGGATCTTAATTCCTCAAAACAAAAGTTATCTTCTTCATCTATGCTTACCAATCCTCCAGTTTCAGCAAATCAACAATCTCTTCATAATTTTCCCATTGATTTTGAAGATAGATCCAATGATAGACAAGCCGTCTCTACATCAAAGTCTGGCAACAAGTCTCATACTATTCAACAATCAACTCAGCAAGAGTCTACTCCCTTGTCTTCTGTTTATGCACCACCTTCTACTTTTCCCAATGAACCTCGACTTGTTGACCGAATCCTTGACTCAGACACACCCAATGTTGAAATACCTATTGAATTGTGCATGCCTCCTAGCCCAGTTGTTCATAATTCTGCACAGGTTGTTAAATCTCATTTTCCGAAACAGCGAGAGTTGGATAAATTACTTTCAATCATCAAGAGAAAAATGATACGAGATTACAATCTTCCTATTGATTGCAATCAACTGCGTATACAACAAGAGACATCACCATATTTTAAACCCATTTATGACTATTTATCTCACGGTATACTTCCTTCCAACCGTGCAGCGGCCAAATCGGTTAAGAATAAATCTGACGAATATATTCTCTATGATAATGTATTATTTCGTCTTATTATTCATAAGGATGAAACATTTAGTCTCCAGTTGGCAATTCCTGAATCGATGTGTTCTAATTTAATCAGTATTTACCATGATAATATTCTATCCAGTCATCAAGGTATTACCAGAACTTACCTCACCATGCGGAAACTTTTTTATTTTCCACAGATGTTTCACACCATAGCTAATTATATTAGCAGCTGCCATCCATGCCAACAGTTTAAACCAAAGTCAGACGATGTTCGTATTTTTCATCCACGAATACCTACCGAATTTCGAACTTTCGATAAACTTTGCTTAGATTTTAAATCCATGCCAGCTTCACCCAGTGGATTCAAACATTTAATGGTGATATGCGACGAAATAACTAGATTTATACTGTGTGTTCCATTGAAGTCTCTTGATGCGGAAACTATTTGTGAGGCTATCATCCAAAAGATCGTTTGCATTTTTGGCCCTCCTTCTGTATTAATTACAGATGCAGCATCCTCTTTGACAGGAAAATTGGTATCTATTCTTTGTTCTTCATTAGGAATAGATCACAAACTAATCAGTGTTGCAAACCATGGTAGCTTGTTGGTTGAGAGACATATTAAATCTGTATCTGACCTTCTCAAATTCAATCTAAATCAATTTGGTACGGATTGGGTCAGGTTTGTTTCTACCAGTTGTTATGCATATAATTCATTTGTTTCACCACAACTTGGAAATCATAGCCCATATCAGCTCGTTTTTGGAAAAGAACCCAAAAATCTTACTTCTCTCAACTGGAACTTTGACAAGAGTCTTTGTAAATCCTATTCGGATTATTTGTCACATTTGAAACAAAAGTTTGATTCTATGTCTTCTACTATTTTAGATTTGCAAAAACGCAAACAATTAAGTCAAAATGTTAGTATCTCACACAGTCTAAGTACAAATCCAGTTTATGGATTAGGACAGTTTGTTTATGTTCTGAAACCTTCCTCATCAGCTTTAACCTCTAAGTCAAAGAAAATCAAAGCTGAATGGTGCGGACCTTTGATTGTCCACCAGATTTTGGATCGCACACATTACATTTTAGCAACATTAGATGGTAGAGTTTTGCCTGATGTCTATTCCATTAATCGGCTTAAACCTTGTTTCATAAGAACTAATGAGCCAGTAAAGAGATTAACACATATTGACCAATTACGTAAACAATTAGGTAAATCTGTATCTAGCAATGATTCACCTGTATTGAATACTAAGGATAGTTTGTATCAGTTTACAGATGAAAATGGTTATAATTTACCTGAATTTAATAATAAGTTTATTACTTATGATAGATTTACTACTTCTGTTGATATTAATAGATGTATACCTAATCAAACTATTGCCTCTTTATCTATGTTATCACCTCCTCAAATGGAAGAACAACTCAACTACTTAACAGAAGTTGTGAATGATGACAATTTTATTGAAATCAAAAGAGCAAGATTTAAATTTGGTAAATTTCAATTGCTTGTCAAATTTAGCCCAAAACAACAACAAAGTTGTGAATGGATTAATATAGATCATAATGTTGAGTTTTGTAATATTGCTCATGAGTTAATTAATGAAAATACTCTTCAAGTAACTGGTAATCTCCGTAAATATCAAAGTAAATATTTTTAGAATTGTTCCTTACACAATGTGTTTAAGCTTGTATTGAAGGTAAACCTATTTTTGCTATTTATCATACACTCCTATATTATGAGGAGACTCTTCATAGTTAAAATTAGATCATTATTGTTTATATGTATCTGATAGTTGGATAATTTGATATACACTTGTATGTTAAAGAGATAATATAGTATTAGGTTGGAGCAATACTTCTCAATCAAGTTTGTTTTATAGAGAACATTTCAAAATGGAGTTATCGTAGGATTTCTATGTATATTATAGATGACATGTAATTTTCATAATTTGTTTTGTTTTAATTAACATTCAATATTGTTCTTGTTTTACTACTTTCTCATTTTTGGTATCATATCGTATCATCCCTCATTTTTATTCTCATGTATATTTAAGCTTTTCTTATTTTTGTGTGATAGTGTGTGAATGTTTTTCCATTTATATCTCTTCTTTTCAAAAATTCCTATGGAATTTTGTTTTAACGCGGGGGGATGTCATATTGTGGTATATTCTATATCATTGTGATCTGAAACCTTATGTTTAAGCAGACACAAGTTGTCTCCCTTATGTTGTAGTTCTTCTGCCTTTTAGAGTAATAAAGATAGAGATTGGAATTCTAACATGGAGAATGGTTGATTTTTATTTTCACCCACATATAAATGTGTAACACCCCTGGATCCAAGGATCCGAATACAACAATATATCTCATCTGGATGTTGGCAAATATACATATAATCACTTACAGACAAAACAAGGAAGAATAAAACTCCAATATAGTGTTGAAGACCATACACAATAAAAAGTATTTTTGTTCCAAACCTTACGTGTTTTGAAGTTTATATTAGCTTCCACCGATTCATGACAAACTTTCTGTGAGAAATAAAATTAATTTGTCGGACCTAAAAGGTGCTGAATTCTTATGTTGCAATAATATTTGTTCTTTAAATTTACTATCCATGACATTTTTGTTTTATTCATTTTTTCAATCAGAGGTACATTAAACGTCTTCCATTGTAATTGCACACGGTGAGTGTCTCTATTAATACAATGTACAATTTGAAGAACTTATCGCTGATAGAAGAATTGTAAATAAACTTACTTGTCTAGCCCAGATAATAGAGCCTGAAACAGGTGGTAAATCTCTTACTTTACTCATTCGACATGATTTACTCTGAGCATACTGAACCTGAAGGACAAATTAGATACAAAATAATATATTTTTGTATGAAATAGCTTTATTTAACATCCGCTTCCATTGATGTGATATCGCCAACAATATAATATATTTCTACATTCAATTAGTAAAAAGTGTATGTGATTATTCTCCACTACCTATAAAATGTCCAAATGTTTACACTATCAAAATGTATAAATGATCATGCCTTATCACCTCTGTCCTTGACAGTGGGAACAAATCTTCTTCATGGCATGGGTGATAATTCATAAATTCAGTACTAAAAACATTCAACTACTTAAAAAATACTTGAATAGTCTCTCATTCATCATTTCAAAAGTAAAATTTTCATATTAAGTAGAGCAGTCTTAAATTCAACTTGTTTTTACCTTAAATTTTTCATGGAGAGATTCTATATCATCTTTGACTCTCTGTATCAACTGAGTCTGATATTCACGAATAGCGCCTCGGATGTGAGGTCGTACAAACAAGGCATTGAATCTAGAAAAGATTCGGAACATCTCATTGGCATTCCTGGCAGTTCCAAGTTGATCTCTTAACCTGGCTGTAATTCTAGTTTCTACTCTGTCAATTCTTTCATCATACCTACAAAAGGAGAGTAACAAATATTAGACATCTTTGAAGCTAGCACCATAGTTTTATTTAGGGTTTGAATGCAATGCATGGGAGAGAGAGAGAGAGAGAGAAACTAGGTCATTTCGGGACTAACATATGGTTCAATTTTATTTCAATCATTCGCTTGCGCGTAGGAGTCTTTATCAGTGGGAGGAAACCGGAGCAATGCATGGGAGCATAAATTTGTCAGAACAGTGATTTGGGAATTATAAGAGCTATGTGTCCAGATTTGTGCATTATTACTTTTTTAAATATCCATTTAAACAACAAAATAAATTTTCCTTCCCTTTCTTAGCCTTGCTCATTTTACCTTTGATGAAGAATCTTCTCTACTACCTTAAATTCTAAAAAAAACACAGTTAACAAATTTTACCTTTTTATGGCAGCTTCCCATGAATCAGAACCTTCTTTAGTAACTTCTAATACATCAACTTCTTTTACATTCTCATATGCTAAATTTACTTCCTAAAATATACAATAATTTGACATAAAATTGATGAATCTGTTACATTACAATATAGAATGAAGCTTAATCAATTTTAAAGAAATGAAACAAATAAGACAATATAGAAACATTCTTCAATTTCAATTGAAAATTACAGATAGCCAATAATCTTCTAGATTTGTATACAATAATCAAAACTTGTCAGAATGAGCATTTCATAATTCATCTTAAGCAACTGGGAGTAACTGCTTTCAAGCCGTTGCAAGTGTGCTTATGTTAATCAAATCAACAACTGGGCGCAACTGAATTCGGAATGCTTGAGCCAACTAATAGCTATTACACTTAACAAGCGACTTAAATTATTTATCACATCAACAAAATGGCGAATGCCTCAAAAGAAGCATGCCAAAGGCATGATCAGTCTTGCCGCAATTCTATTACTACATTATTGTCAACATCGACATCTGAAAAGAGGATGCCTTTCTTCGCTTCCATTTTGCCTATTTACAAAGTGACATGATGTCAGGTGTAAGAGCGTTCATGTTGAAGCAAGTTGGAGAAAGTTAAACATAGGCAACTGGCTTCAACTGACTTGAACTAGTTGCTTTGAGTTGTAAGGGGCGCTCAGGTCAACCTTTTTCAGTTGCATTCAGCTGAAGCCACTTGCTCCCAGTTGTCGAAGTGACAGTTGCTCTCAGTTTTAAGGTTGACATACATCTGGCACTTGGGGTACGCACCACATGAACAAATTCAAAGATTTATTTTTCATATAACCTACCTCAATGGCATTAGCGTCTGCTGCTTCATCCACAACCGGTTCACCTTTTATAGGTTCAACATCTTCTCCCATTGGTGTTCCTGCTCTGCCTCCAGTTGATGGTCTCAATACACGCATAATAACCTGACGTAATTGTTCATGTTGACGTCGGAATCTACAGAACAAAAATTATAGTGAATTTCAACATGGACTGCCTATGCCATTTAAATTTTGATTCTGCAAGTTCATTATAAATTACCTGATTTCCATGTGAGTTTAACAGATAAAACATCTCTGTTCACTGTTCATTAAAACATTTTACTAAAAAAATTCTATGTTCATGATTACCGTGTCAACTTACTTTCTCATGTGATCAAGTCTAGCTTGTAGACGTTTATGAGCTGGGTTAACACGCCATACCATTCGTAGATGTTCTTCTCTCTTCTTCTTTACTAAATCACGTAACATAGCTTGAAGTTTATCATATTCATCATCCCAGGCACCAAATACATCAAAACATGCGGACATCACCTAAAACATTCAAAATTAGTCAAAATGTTTAAACATCTAGGGAATGGCATTTCTAATATTCTATCAATGCATTTTTTTTCTCAAAAATAAATCTTTGTTAATTACTGTTAACACTTAAAAGTTTGTCCTAAAAATAAATAGGATTGTTCCTTACCTTCTCAAATTCATCATATGGAATATGCATCAATCTTCTTGTACCCAATACCTGTTTAGAAAAAAAAAGTAACAAAATTATTTAGAAATATGTCACAAACATAAATAAATTTTCTCAGAAAACAATATTTATATAATTCCCACAAATATTTTGTACAGCTTAAACAGTTTAATTAAAGCAAAAGTTACACTTATGTGATTTTCACTTAATAGAATTTAACTATTTCTTATTTTTTAATAAATCGATATTTATATTTGAACAATTCAGTACAATATGGTAAACATAAAAGCAATGCACATATGACCCTTCCCCCAACTGCAAGAGGACATCAATTAGAAACTCAGAAAAACAAACTTGACGGGAAGACAAAACATTGATATTGTCAGGTTTCATTTTCTAAACAAGATCATCTAAAATAAAATCTAACCATTTACAGAATACAACTCAGTTTTCGTCAAATCAATATAATGCTAACAAATAGAAGAATTTAACTTCATAGAGTTATCAAGAAGTTAACAATATTTACCTTCAGGAGTTGTGAACTTAAATCTCTAGATATAGCTTCTACTAATCTAAGTGCTCTCTGTATAGGGTATTTAGTAGGTCTGATTTTACGTAGATGTAAGAATATAGCTTGTAAAGCTAGTCTTATTTTATCTAATTCTGTAGCTGATAGTAGGTCATTGATAGGAAAGTCTTTCATTAGTTGATTATAGTCATTAACTGTAGCCATAGCTTGTTTCAAACCTTAAAAACAAAAAAATGTCAGTTACTATTGTCATATTGTGGTATATTCTATATCATTGTGGTCTGAAACCTTGTGTTTAAGCAGACACAAGTTGTCTCCCTTATGTTGTAGTTCTTCTGCCTTTTAAAGTAATAAAGATAGAGATTGGAATTCTAACATGGAGAATGGTTGATTTTTATTTTCACCCACATATAAATGTGTAACACCCCTGGATCCAAGGATCCGAATACAACATGGTGGAGATGCAAAACATCCTAAACTTATTGTGCTTCATATTTTGTATGTTTTTCACCAAACTATGGATTTAATCAGATTTTTGTGACAGTTTAAGAGTACCATGTGCTTTTCATATCTGTGCCATGTGCTTTCCATGTGCTTTCTTAGAATGGACTAAGCAATACTGCTTGACTTTACTGTATATCTTGAACTCTACTGATATTAGTCAACTGATGGAACTTTAATCAATCTAGTATCATTCTAATTTTGAGAATTTTCATTGTGCAGAGAATTACATTTACAATTTACTAAATGAATCACAGATGAGATCAGATTGAGATAGCCCTACATTGCCTACAATTATCCAAAGTCTGAAATTATTTTGGAGAGCCTAGTCTTGAAGACAGAATAATTTAAACCATGTTTATGTTCAACTTACATCATCATTACCTAATTTTCAATTCATACTATGATTTCGATCCAGTTTCCAGTTTTATGTGACTGTGAATGTAGTAATATTATTTAGTATTCTTGAGCAGGCAGTGTGGTGTAGATAATCCCAGAGAAGACCAATTATTGTAGATGTAGTATAGGCCTACCGACTTTTAATTCTAGCCTTAGACAGTCCAGTGACAATTATAACATAACATGCCAGTTTTTAGCTTCATACTGAATAGTATTTAATAGTAATAGTAACATTTTGAAATCTACAGTCTACAGTGATTTGATGCATATGCAGTTGCAGTGACATTTGTGCGATATTTTCCTATATAAATCATTTGTTCAATTATCGACATTCATTGAATATTATTGACTTGTGTTTTTTTTACCTGCTTGGTTATCGTTGTTAGGATATTGTATGATTGTATTGTATGATTGTGTTGGGTGAATGTGTTATTGTGTACAGTACTTGAATTTCCATTTTGTTAATTTGATATATTGTTTAGTAATTAGTTTTCTAACATTTTGTAAGCTTGATACATGTATATATATTGTTTCATAATTAATTTTGTGGCATTTCATAAGTTCATTTTGTACAACTTTGAAATGGCTCAAGGTAAGCCCTTTAATGCTGATAAATTTGATGGGTCTATCCTAAGTAGGGATCTTGCTACAGCACATTATTTGACTTTCGTGGATTATTTAGAACATCATAATCATGATCAGAACCCTGTCAATGTTGCAGGAATTAATGTGATGGTTGGTCTCTTCAGGCAAACATTAAAAAGCAAAGCACGTCTATGGATAGAAGGTAAAGTGTTCCGAAGCTTGGCAGATCTCCGCACTCAGTTTATTGAGAGATTTTCTGATAATCGGACGCCCTTTGGTTTGCATAAGGATTACGCTTCATTTTGTTATGACGAAACTAAACCGCCCTCTGAAAATTTAGAGGAACTTCAGAGATTAGGAAGACAGTTGGACATAGCTGATGCACAACTGCGATACAAGTTTGTTTCCATTTTGCCATCATTATGTCAACAAGCTGTGGCAATGTCAATTAATGACAGGACTTCTATTTCTGACATAGCTCTCAAAGCTCAGTATTACTTTGACATTCACAAGAGTGACAGTAAAACTAAGGAAGTAACCTTTTTCACGGCAGAAAATGACAAGGATACTGAGATAGCACACTTAAAACAAGATTTAGCTGATCTTAAGCTAGAGCTGGAACGCCCATCACGACAATTTGCTTCAGGTTTTTCTTCTCCTCGGAGACGGTCATCTTCTCATCATTCTTCTTCCAATGATAATCGACTCATCGATCACTCAATCAGTCCTAAGGCACGCCATACCAATGAATTTCGACCTCATAGCCCTAGACAAAATCAAAATTCTCATTTCTCAAGACATAACAACAGATCATATTATAACAGTCGATTTTCTTCAAGTCGTCAAGATTTTTCTCCAAATCACCGAGAATTTTCTCCAAGACGTCAAGATTTTTTTCAAAGTCATAGGAATCGTCAAATTGTCTGTGACTACTGTGGAAAGCCTAACCATACTTGGCGCTCTTGTTTCGTCCGCCAAAGGCACATGGCTGACAAACATAATCAGGATTTTTAATACAGGGAATTTGTTCCATTGCTCCGAATAAATTCCCGATGTCATCATCACAGACCAAACCTTTAAACATACAATTGTCAAAACGTAATTATTGTAAAGGTAATTTCCCTGATGGACATTCTGCTTTACTTTTGTTTGATAGTGGTGCTACTCGATCACTAATCTCATCATTTACTATTGAGTCATCTTCATATCTCAGTAGTTTACCACTTCATAAATTAGAACAATCCCTAAAATTTAGAATGGCTAATGGTCAACTAATAGTTTGTTCTCATTCGCTACAACTTGAGATAGTTATTCAAGGTCATACTTTAGTTTTTGAAGTGTATATTGCTTCCAATCTTGTTGGAATTGATTTGATCGTTGGTCAAGAGACATTGGCAAAGTTGGATGCCAACCTTAGTTTTAATAACAATGTTTTGCAGTGTCGATCTACCAACATTTCATTCTCAACATCTAATTCAGTCTATGTCAAACCCAATCAGCAACGTTAAGTTACTGTTCATGGTAAAATTCCAGGTATTTTTCGCAATCGCGAGGTTTTAATGACATGTAATAGTAAGATTAAAAGTGCTTGTCCTTCAACATTTCTTATCAAGCTAAAAAGAAATAGTGCTGTGATTCCAATATGTAATACAACTTCCAAGACATTACATATTCCATCATCTAGACCTATATCCCATGTTTCACTACATGACATTTTCGTTTGTGACTCTATTAATATATCTACAGAATATGAGTCTAATTACACCAGTCATTCATCAGACTCTGTATTTCGCTCTACAATTGACCTTACCAAAAGTCTTCTTACAGCCAACCAGAAAGACAATTTCTACCAGCTTTTGACTAAACATAAAGAAGCATTCAGCTTGAATGGCGAAATCGGAAAATGTCCCAATATCCAAGTTGATATTGACGTCACTGATGACAAACCTTTTTATATTAGGCCTTACCCTAAAACCGAAAAAGAAAAACGTATAGTTGATCAAGAGTTACAGAAATTAGTGAAGTTAGGAATACTTGCAGTTGGTAGTCAAGCCTACACATCACCTGTCTTGATTCTTCCAAAGAAGGGAACTAATGAAAAGCGAGTCGTTGTAGATTTCAGATATTTAAATTCGCGGATTAAGCGCTTAAATCATCCGTTTCCACTGTTGACAGACACTCTGAAGAGAATTGGTAACGCTTCACCTGCTGTTCTTAGTTGTTTAGATCTTAAGTCGGCCTTCTTTTCCCTTCCTTTATCGCCTAAAGCTCAACAGTACACAGGCATATCTTCATACTCTGGTGGAAAACATTACTATTTTAAGAGACTAACACAAGGATTATGTATATCTCCAGCGGTTTTTCAATCAACAGTTGATAATGTTTTAGCAACTATTCCAAGTAGTTACGATTTCTGTATCGCACACCATGATGATATAATTGTTTTTAGTCATGATACTGATTCTCATACACAACATTTAAATCTTCTTTTTAAGGCCCTTATTCAACATGGTTTAAAAATTTGTCCTCGTAAATGTGCATTTTTTCGTCAGGAAGTTACATATATGGGTCATAAAATACAACTTGGTTCAGAAGGCCTAGTGACTATTCAGCCTTTGTCAGATAGGTGTAAAGCCATTCAGAATCTTCCCAGGCCTAGGTCAACCAGAGATGTACGACGTTTTGTGGGCGCTGTCAATTATTTGTCAAACTTCTTGCCCAGTTTGCAATCCATATTGCAACCTCTACATAAGATATCCAATAAACGTTCGGTTTTCAAATGGTCAGAAGCTCAAGAAACAGCCTTCACTAAAGTAAAATCTTTGTTAGTAAAGCCACCCGTTCTATATATGCCTTCTGGCACCGGACGCTTAACCCTTTACAGCGATACATCTCGCTTTGCAACAGGATCTTACCTTACTCAAGTCATTCAAGGTCAAGAACGACTGTTAGGATATTACTCAAAACGCTTACCAAAAGCTTGTGAAAGATATTCCGTTACTGAATTAGAGTTATTCGGATTACTCATAAATATTTCCAATTTCCAGTATTTATTACGTGGAGTAGAATTTGATGCATACGTAGATCATGCAGCCATCATTCATCTATTTGATTCAAAACGTGCACCTTGTACAAATCGACTTCAGAAACTTTTAGTAAAACTCTCCCATTTTTCCTTCAAGATCGGTTACAAAAAGGGAAAGGAGCTAGTTCTCGCAGATTTTTTGTCTCGTAATCCCCTTGAGGATGATTCAGAGATAGATTCAGTAGTTCCTACAGCATTTACTTTAACAGAAAGACCTATAACTCGTCAGTGGGCAAAACAACAGAACATACCCATTCCGGATCTTAATTCCTCAAAACAAAAGTTATCTTCTTCATCTATGCTTACCAATCCTCCAGTTTCAGCAAATCAACAATCTCTTCATAATTTTCCCATTGATTTTGAAGATAGATCCAATGATAGACAAGCCGTCTCTACATCAAAGTCTGGCAACAAGTCTCATACTATTCAACAATCAACTCAGCAAGAGTCTACTCCCTTGTCTTCTGTTTATGCACCACCTTCTACTTTTCCCAATGAACCTCGACTTGTTGACCGAATCCTTGACTCAGACACACCCAATGTTGAAATACCTATTGAATTGTGCATGCCTCCTAGCCCAGTTGTTCATAATTCTGCACAGGTTGTTAAATCTCATTTTCCGAAACAGCGAGAGTTGGATAAATTACTTTCAATCATCAAGAGAAAAATGATACGAGATTACAATCTTCCTATTGATTGCAATCAACTGCGTATACAACAAGAGACATCACCATATTTTAAACCCATTTATGACTATTTATCTCACGGTATACTTCCTTCCAACCGTGCAGCGGCCAAATCGGTTAAGAATAAATCTGACGAATATATTCTCTATGATAATGTATTATTTCGTCTTATTATTCATAAGGATGAAACATTTAGTCTCCAGTTGGCAATTCCTGAATCGATGTGTTCTAATTTAATCAGTATTTACCATGATAATATTCTATCCAGTCATCAAGGTATTACCAGAACTTACCTCACCATGCGGAAACTTTTTTATTTTCCACAGATGTTTCACACCATAGCTAATTATATTAGCAGCTGCCATCCATGCCAACAGTTTAAACCGAAGTCAGACGATGTTCGTCTTTTTCATCCACGAATACCTACCGAATTTCGAACTTTCGATAAACTTTGCTTAGATTTTAAATCCATGCCAGCTTCACCCAGTGGATTCAAACATTTAATGGTGATATGCGACGAAATAACTAGATTTATACTGTGTGTTCCATTGAAGTCTCTTGATGCGGAAACTATTTGTGAGGCTATCATCCAAAAGATCGTTTGCATTTTTGGCCCTCCTTCTGTATTAATTACAGATGCAGCATCCTCTTTGACAGGAAAATTGGTATCTATTCTTTGTTCTTCATTAGGAATAGATCACAAACTAATCAGTGTTGCAAACCATGGTAGCTTGTTGGTTGAGAGACATATTAAATCTGTATCTGACCTTCTCAAATTCAATCTAAATCAATTTGGTACGGATTGGGTCAGGTTTGTTTCTACCAGTTGTTATGCATATAATTCATTTGTTTCACCACAACTTGGAAATCATAGCCCATATCAGCTCGTTTTTGGAAAAGAACCCAAAAATCTTACTTCTCTCAACTGGAACTTTGACAAGAGTCTTTGTAAATCCTATTCGGATTATTTGTCACATTTGAAACAAAAGTTTGATTCTATGTCTTCTACTATTTTAGATTTGCAAAAACGCAAACAATTAAGTCAAAATGTTAGTATCTCACACAGTCTAAGTACAAATCCAGTTTATGGATTAGGACAGTTTGTTTATGTTCTGAAACCTTCCTCATCAGCTTTAACCTCTAAGTCAAAGAAAATCAAAGCTGAATGGTGCGGACCTTTGATTGTCCACCAGATTTTGGATCGCACACATTACATTTTAGCAACATTAGATGGTAGAGTTTTGCCTGATGTCTATTCCATTAATCGGCTTAAACCTTGTTTCATAAGAACTAATGAGCCAGTAAAGAGATTAACACATATTGACCAATTACGTAAACAATTAGGTAAATCTGTATCTAGCAATGATTCACCTGTATTGAATACTAAGGATAGTTTGTATCAGTTTACAGATGAAAATGGTTATAATTTACCTGAATTTAATAATAAGTTTATTACTTATGATAGATTTACTACTTCTGTTGATATTAATAGATGTATACCTAATCAAACTATTGCCTCTTTATCTATGTTATCACCTCCTCAAATGGAAGAACAACTCAACTACTTAACAGAAGTTGTGAATGATGACAATTTTATTGAAATCAAAAGAGCAAGATTTAAATTTGGTAAATTTCAATTGCTTGTCAAATTTAGCCCAAAACAACAACAAAGTTGTGAATGGATTAATATAGATCATAATGTTGAGTTTTGTAATATTGCTCATGAGTTAATTAATGAAAATACTCTTCAAGTAACTGGTAATCTCCGTAAATATCAAAGTAAATATTTTTAGAATTGTTCCTTACACAATGTGTTTAAGCTTGTATTGAAGGTAAACCTATTTTTGCTATTTATCATACACTCCTATATTATGAGGAGACTCTTCATAGTTAAAATTAGATCATTATTGTTTATATGTATCTGATAGTTGGATAATTTGATATACACTTGTATGTTAAAGAGATAATATAGTATTAGGTTGGAGCAATACTTCTCAATCAAGTTTGTTTTATAGAGAACATTTCAAAATGGAGTTATCGTAGGATTTCTATGTATATTATAGATGACATGTAATTTTCATAATTTGTTTTGTTTTAATTAACATTCAATATTGTTCTTGTTTTACTACTTTCTCATTTTTGGTATCATATCGTATCATCCCTCATTTTTATTCTCATGTATATTTAAGCTTTTCTTATTTTTGTGTGATAGTGTGTGAATGTTTTTCCATTTATATCTCTTCTTTTCAAAAATTTCTATGGAATTTTGTTTTAACGCGGGGGGATGTCATATTGTGGTATATTCTATATCATTGTGGTCTGAAACCTTGTGTTTAAGCAGACACAAGTTGTCTCCCTTATGTTGTAGTTCTTCTGCCTTTTAAAGTAATAAAGATAGAGATTGGAATTCTAACATGGAGAATGGTTGATTTTTATTTTCACCCACATATAAATGTGTAACACCCCTGGATCCAAGGATCCGAATACAACACTATCAATAACTATATGAATTATTGCATGATATTGAATGTTTAGTTTTTCATGGGTATTTGATTTACAATAATCCTGCCCAGTGATGGTCTGGAAGAACTCATTAAATTTAAATTCTTACAAAGGATGATTACCCACAAACATATTTGAATTTGTGTATTGGTCACACAAATTACGTTATCTCTGTCGTCTTCGACTTGCATATAATTTACAATCTACCAGATTACTACACTGAAGTTAGTGGAGTTTTTTTTTATCTAGACTACAATACTTGCATGTACTGTTCACTCATTAATCAATGATTCTAAAGTGTTTAAAGAAATGAACGTTGATAGAAACCTACCTGTATCAGTATCAAAACTGACAGTGGCATGGAAACGTTTACCATGTTTCAAAATATCTAGTGTCAAAACTACTTCAATACTTTCACGTTTTTCTTGTATACGTAACAAGGCTCTCTCTAGATTCAACCAGAAACTAATCTCCTGTAGAGCAGTACCTGAAGCTGGATCACGATCTAGTTTAGTAACCTGTAAATAAGAATGTGAAATGACACATGACATACAAGTAGTGAGATATGGCATCCTCCCACCCTACAATAGAAATACTAGGTCGAAAGAACACAGATAATGGGTTTAGTTTTTCAACGTAATCTGTTGGTTTATTTTAGAAATCAATATCCTTTTAGAAATAAAACTTATGTAAATCAAACCTTTTGTATCTCTCTAATCCATCTGTTGACTCCACTTTGAAGATTGTTGAGGAATTGAGCATCTTCCACTTTGTCTCCAAAATCTTCTACTTTTGGTTTACGATTTTCATCCCCACATTTTTTGATGACTTGAGATACGGTAGGATTAACCGGTAGAGTTATTTCTGGTATATCAATATTTTGTTGAAGATGTAATAAACCCATTTCTAACTCGGCTATCTTCTTCTCCACAGTCGGCGCCATTTTGTCACCATCCCTGAAAAAGTATGAAAGTTTCTAAATATGCGTTACACAAATATGTCTTTTGAGCCAAAATATGTTAAATTTAGACAAGAATTCACTCGGGTCCGCCAGGGCCTTCGCCTTATTAGCTCGCATAGTTAGTGTCAACATACGACAATTCTGGAAATAGTAGAACTGTGGTAGAAACGCAACCTTTGAGTCTCCAATAGTTATACAAGCGTTGACGGTTATTGTTTACTTATCATTGACATGACGGAAGCTATTATTTTGCTAAACATTGACTGGCGTAACCAGCCTCAATTTGTAGCTGGACAAGTAAGTTTATGCCAACGCCAATGCGTCATTGTCATGTGGCAAGATTATTTTGTAACTGTTTGAAATTTACGTAGTTTAATAATAAAGACCCTAAATCATGTAGCTATGAATAGAATTGTTTCCATTAAATTGAAATGACACACAAATTCTACTGTGTCTTTTTTTTTTCTTGTTTCTTTCGCAAGTTACTAAACCCATAGTCCTTATTACTACGTGAGCATACGTAGTCAAGTTTTGTTTTTAAATTATTTTAAAACACCAGTACTCTAACGTATTTTCCAAGTTGGCACTACGGGTACATAATAGTGATTGCTTGAGTGATCTAGCGCGTATACAATATTACATTCCACATGTCTGGTATTACTAAACCAAATCAAAGTAGACGACTTGAGTTTGTGCGTACAAAAAACAACCCCACGAGTCAACTAGTACTAAGTAGTCATGAGTCAAGACTATGATGTTGTCCTGGGATCTTCTGACTGAGGCCATGATAATAATAAAAAAAAAAATCAAAATATGTCTTTTTTTGAATTAATAGAAACTATCTTTAATTGTACACTGTGCATATAAATAATATATCACCTTGGTTCGGTCTGCATGTCACCTGAAGGACCCACATGATCATGGGTCGCACAGATCCTGCGGGCCTGTGTTTGGAAAATATATGTTTCGGACACTGATTTTAACCTACTCTGTGAAACTCTCTTAAATACCATTTCAATCAAGCATTAATCAAAAACACTATGCATACCTTTCAGCCTTTCCAGTCTCTCTGATGTAAGACTTGAAGAAAGGAGCTACTGCGTTACTAACATAAGCATGCAGGGTTTCGTACGGAGAACCTTCACTGAAGTTCATTATCCGTAACTGAGAAGGAAAACTTTTATCTGCTTCCACAACTTGTCCTCTCTTGATGAACACAACACTGAAAAAAAAACCCACATATTTTAATGAATCATTAATTAATACATGTACCTCCATAAATGTTATCAAAATTTTATTTTGTATGTAACGGGTGCATTTAAAAGGGCAACAAAGCATTAAGTAATTATCAAAAGTAATTAAAATTTTATGGCTCTTCTTAGTGCTCTCATACACAAAGCATATGTACACATGTACCGGTAATTAGGTAAGTTGAAAACTGTTCAAAATAAACAACCTCATTGAACACAATGACTGCAATCAACTAAATGGCAACTGTAGCCTCAAGATTATGTACAAGATGTTTGAAAGTGGTCCAACAAATGATTTCATTGTAAACTGTTCAATATCAATAGGTGTCTTAGTCAAATCAATCTGATGATTAATTTAGTCTCTACAGAAAAGTAGAATAAACACCATTTCATTTCTCTAGAGTGACTACATGATTCTTTCAAGTGTTTAAGGACTGTAACTCAGAATGTAATTTACAGAAATCGTTGAAAATCTATGGTACAGACTGCAGTCTGGTGAGTGTTAACAAGAAACTGTGGATGACGGCCAAATACAGCCTACATCTTAATGTTGGTGTATAAAAATCCAAATACACAACAAGAAAATGTGGATTACGGCTAAATAAAACCACATTTTAACATTCAAATATAAAACAAAATATAATCAATTGAAACAACATAGAGCATATTTTATTTACCTGGACATTTTGGAATTAGAGAAATGAACTTCTGAGGTGACAAAATACGACGATGTACCGTCTCCTTCTCCTCCTCCTTCTTGTACTTCTTCATCTACAATTAATTTTCAGATCAAATAAACAATATTTAATGTTAATAAAAAAACATCCCCACAGCTCCACCACATAAAAACATGTGGGTAGATTCTTGTATAACCATACAGCCATGAATTCGAATTTCTATGGTGTATACAATTCTGCTTTAAATTACTTCATACACAAAACTACATGTTGACCAGGTAATTTTATTTTAATTTTTATCAAAACAAATGAGAATTAGAAATCTTGACACTGGCGAGTAGTTGTCCTGGCAGATCTCTCATCCTTCAACTAGTTTCATTGTTTTGTGGACTCTTCAGTCTTCAGAAGTCTGACAGAATGTGAAGCTTTATAATCATTGAGGACCAGAGTACAGATGAGGTCTTAGCTGGACAAGAGTTATCCCGTTTTACAAAGTTCTAATTTGCATAGTTGTATATTGACAAAAATAGTAATAGTAGTAAGTGCAGGAGTACAGGACTACATGCAAAACAAAATCTCCAAGATAAACCTGTGGACAAGACAGAATACATAGACATTGCAAGAAATTAACAAATATCAAATCAAGTGAATTGATCCAGGGGCCAGCTGTAAGAGTCCACTGTACAGTCCCAGGCCTGTAATGGTACTGGCTTCACTCAAAACAAAACCAGCGGTTGCAATGCAAGATACACCCACACTTTGCAAGAGATGGACAGAGAACAAGCTAAAAAAAAGTGAATTTTTGTACAATCAGGAGTTATGATACAGGAAGTTATGGTCTGATATGCATGAATATAGAAAGGAACCAAGATCTTTTGGATATAAACATACATGTATATTTTAAGTTTTATCAAGAACGAATGAAAATTGTGATTTTTACTAGAGGGTCTCCAACCTTGGTACTATATAACTTTACACTATTAGTAAACAAGTAGCAGCCATTTTGTCAAGCAGTTTCACGATATTCGAAGTCAACCATCATTATGGTGTTACAGATATATTTAAACAGTTTTCTAAATCAAATAAGTTTTAATAAATTTCAGTCCATCCATTTACTAATATCTAATAAACAGACATCAAGTTTGCATATCTCTGATGGTTTAAAGGAAAGCTCAAAATAGTCAAAAGCTATATAAATTTGAGTGTCTTTGGCGTACTGATAGTTGATTAGACCGTGTTTACGAATGACATGTAAAGCATACATAAATGTATAATAACAATATTAAAAATTGAAATTCATGCTTTGAATTGAGAATAAATTGTCCTAGTGTAGATGAATTATATAAGGTAACATCTGTTGTGTTTATCTAGACAATAGATACATGTAACTGCAGACTATTGTCAATATCAGTGAGTCATAACTATAACATGTCAATTTAATCAATAAACACCAGCTAGTCTAGAAGTAGAAGCTACAATAAACAATGCATAGGCCTACATTACATATAATATATGTTCATTTGGTCTTGATTAAACAGACCACAAACCTACACATTATCCAATGTTTATTTATATCTAAATCAGAAGCATCTGCAAAAACTCTGTGCAAACATTACTGAGACTAGCAAATGTTCAAGCAGTGCAAAATCACTTGACATTGCCCTAAAAGTGGACGTTACTATGTGTAGTTTTATGTGTCTGACTCTTTCCCTGGCCACTTTTGATCACTTGTTGAATTCCAATATGATTCACATCTGCATCTGCGAGAAAAAAACTTTATAGTACCCTTAGTAGCAAAAGATTTCGGTCCCGCAACCTTTTGGACTCCACATAAATGATGGTTCCGACTAACATGTACTTAACAACTTTACAAACTTATGTAACAACTTTTGTTTTTCTATTATCAAATAGTAAATGCAATCACCACACAGCCGCTACTATCAATGATTGACAACTTGTGTTTTACCTCAACCACCTAAGAAACAAAAGATTTTGTTTCATGTACTACAATATAGCATTGGGATTATCAGTTAATCAGCTTTACTTCTTTGGTCGATACTGTTTTTAATATTTTCCGAAAAGACTATTCTTGGTTCGCATTATAACTTATCATCGATTTGTACTGCCTAACACAGCAAGCTTGTCAAGAAATGTATGCAAAAGTGCAGCTTACAGTTTATCATTAAAAATGGTTGGGACTTGTTAAAAATGTGCATATCTAAATATTTCTTTTCATGTTTTGTGTACTAGGTCATTTTCAAATAAATTTATCAGCATATTATAAAATCGTTTTGAGTTTATTATAAACTGATTTGACTTTAGTGTTCAACTTTCCCTTTCAACCGATTCTCCTGTTCCAACTGTCGTGCACCCAAATTCAAAACGTCATCTAAAGACATATCTTTATTGAGGTCGAAATGTCATGTAATTTTAGACACCCTTGGTCGAGAGATGAGGTTTCTTAAACATACATTATGCACGGGCTAAATCTGCCTATTGCACAGGTCTTTCTTTAGGCCTGAAATATTATCTAAATTATTAATTACTAATTAGACATTAATTAACTTATCCACACCATAATCAAATCTCAATGCAATCGCAAGCCTGCGATGTTTACTGGATTTGAATACATTTTGTGATGGATCATTTGACATCAAAATGGATAATTGAGACTTTGTTTTTTTGTATTGACGTCAGTAATGAAGCTCGAGGCTAGGCCTAAAATTCATTTGCTAATATCTTGGTTAAGAGTGGAGCAATTTGACTGAAATTTTCAGTATATTTTCTTTACGTTATCTATTTTTTAACTATTACAGCGAGAACTGTCAGATCTTTAACCTCCCATAATGCCCCTTTAATTATCTAGGTCGACTAGGGCACACCCTGTCTGTACACGTAGATAGTAGATAAACATTACATGTAATCATAATGGCTGTTAAAATAAAAGCATAAATATACTACAAATATCTGCATTGTACCTTTTGTAGAATTTCGTTGAACCAAAAGAGCAGTGACCTGCGGATCACTTAGAAATTTTTTGATCGATTCGAGTTGATTCTTGTCTGTAACCGCAGCAGCCAGAGCTTTCAGCTCGGGATCTTCATCTTCAAGCAGAACAGGAACGATCCTCCGCATATACTCAACGAAATTCGTTGTTTCTGCAATCGACTGAGTCGCTGGTTCTTCAGTCGCTGGCGTCTCCGCCATGATGGCTACTTATAAGTCTTACAGGCTGGCCAGCACAAAATCTGGAAAACCGGTAAACTCTGCGATGAATAATGAATTTCTGATCGTCCGATTTTGCACGGATGGACCAGTTCAATAAGGACACTGGCTGATTACGTCATATCCGACGCTCGTAAAATTGGAGTTCCCTCCCTTCACACAGTCCATTTGCACGTTATTAACCCCAGAATTTTTATCCCAAATCGGTATGAGTAGCTTTTAGTGTCCTATGATGTCTTACCCAATATTTGCGACAAAGAGATGTAAGAAAAGAAAGATAAGAACTTTGATGAATAAAAATTTACTATCTACGATTTTATATAAGTGAAGTGTTTCTTTCTTATGTCCTAACAGGTCGAACAATTCAAAGCTGGTGAGTGGTATAGAAAAGATAATTAAAAATCTTTTAAAGGGGCTAAGTCATTAACTCAATATTTTCCATAACATTCAAGATTAAAAACATGAATTAGAATTCATATTAATCAATTTCAATCAATATTGATGTTGTTATCTTACCGTGAAACTATAGGATCCTAATATCCAATATTTAAGACACATTAACATTTTATGTAGGCTACACGAGACGTGTACCCGATGATTTTGGGTGTCATTTTGTAATGAACACATAAAAACATATCCTACAACACAATGTGGAAATAATTAGTAAAGGATGATTCACAAATGACAAAATAATAATTTAAACAAGCGGTTGCTATGCAAAATACGCCCACATTTTGCAAGAGATGGACAGAGAACGAGCTAAAAAAAATAATGTGATTTTTTTTACAATCAGGGGCCATAATCCAGGACCGAGAGTCAACTGTCGTGGTTTCGAAACCCCCGGCGGTTGTACGTGACAAGAACTAGCTAGGGTTGTCTGTCCAATCTCGTGGGTTTTCTTCAGGTCCTCCGGTTTCCTCCCACTGCTAAAGACACCTACGCGCAAGCGAATTATTGAAATATGTTAGTCCCGAAATGACCTAGTTTGTGTCGAGTGGACGTTAAATCCCATCTCTCTCTCTCTTTCTCTCTCTCTCTCTCTCTCTCTCGTCTAGAAAGAAAACAAGCGGTTGCCATGCAAGATAAGCCCAAATTTTGCAAGAAAAAAGAAGCGAATTTTCGTACAATATGAGAGAATATCTACAAGAACCTTGATCTTCGGGATATAAACATATTTTAAGTTTCATCAAAATCGGATAAAAATTGTGTCCTGTCCTTGGTATTACATACTTTTACACAATTTACGTACGAGTAGCGGCCATTTTGTCCGGCAGTTTCAAACTAAACTATCATAATGGTGCAACGGTGATATATTTAAACGGTAGGATAAAAATAGTGACCTCTAGAGGGTCCAAAGCTAAAAACACGATTTTTCGTACAATCAGGGTCCATAATACAACCTTGGTATTACATACTTTTAAACTATTTGCCCATTTTGTCGGACAGTTTCGAGCAGATTTTTACGAAATGCGAACTCAACCTTCATTGATGTGTAACGGTGATATATTTGAACGTTTTTTTTTTAGAGAGTCCACATGCTACAAATGCCATTTTTCGAATAATCTAGGACCATAAACCAGAAAGTTACGTTTGTATATGAGCGGTTATTTAAAGGAACACAGATCTTTGATATATAAACATTAAAGTTTCCCCCAAATCGGATCATATGTGGCCTCTAGACGGTCCACAACCTTGATATACCATATTTTTACACTATTTGCGTATGAGGGGAGGCCATTGTGGTCCGATTTTCACGAAATTCAAACTCAACCATCATTAGGGTATAATGGTGACATATTCCAACGTTTTTTGTTGGTTTTTTTTAAAAAATAGGATAAAAATTGTGAGCTCAAGAGAAATCACAATCTAAAAACGTGATTTGTCGTACAATCAAGGGCCATAATTCAGGAAGTGGCCCGTAGAGGGTCCACAATCTTGATATACCATATTTTTACACTATTTGCGTAGGAGAGGCGGTCATTTTTCCTCAATTTTGGTCCGATTTTCACGAAATTCAAACTCCGCCATAATTAGGGTATAATGGTGATATATTCAAACGGGTTTTTGAATCGGATAATATTTGTGACCTCTAGACCTAGAGGAAACACAATCTAAAAACGCAATTTTTCGTACAACCAGGGGCCAGAATTCAGGAAGTTACGATCCGATATGCGCGAATATCTATAGGATCTTTTGGTTATAAACATGTCTTTCAAGTTTCATCAACATCAGATGGAAAATTGTGACCTCTCAAAATTTCCACAAGCTTAAAACGTGATTTTTCGTACAATCAGGGGTCATAATCCATGAAGTTATGGTCCGATACATGCCTTTTTTGCCGGTAATTTTGTCCGAAAATATCGAAAGGAACCGAGATCTTTGGTAGATAGACCTATATTTCAAGTTTCGTCAAAATCGAATAAAAATTGTGACCTGTAGCGTGTCCACAAATAGCGGACGGACGGACAGACAGGGGCGACGAAATAATACGTCCACATGAAAATGTGGGTGTACAAAAATATAGATAAAATGAAAATATCCGGGTGTCCGTACAAGGTGTATCCTCTTTAAGATTAAAACCCCAGTTTTAATTACAGCACACCGCAATTGACACACCATATATTTCAGATTTATCAGAACATAATTTCTAGAAGGTTACAAAACTGATAAAAAAAAAATGAGTCTCACATTTTAAAAACTTATTTTAAAACGAAAAATATAATTATTCGTTATAAAAAAAAATATCTGACGAAGTATGGCAAGAGTCGTTTTAAAGAGACGTTAGTGCTTTTCAACATAAATAAATTTCTACTTATAGCAAAAATTAATTTCCCGTAGGATATATAAGAAGCCATAAGGTACGCCTCCACATTTTACAATTTTCAAAAAGAGACATTAGTACATTTCAAGGAAAATTAAATGAGGGTTTTACCTTCATGACTGGATTGATTAAAATATCCAATGATGCGTGTCAACTAATATAATACCTATTTGACACAGATGATTCAACTTTTAAATCTTAATTACAAACAGGTTCTCTCAATTACAATTCTCTAAATTACAAACAGGTTATTTTTAAAGATGTAAACAATTTTTTATTTAACTTATCGTTCCTTCTCATCATCATGGGTTGGGGCCGGTAATGGTATAGTATAGTGGGGTCTATACCCCCATCCCCGCAACAGCCAATCAGTCTCGCCCAGAATAGCCATGATGTTTACGGCTGTTGCAAGGCTTGTGAATGAAAACGCTCGGAGCATCATCGACGTCTTTGTGTATAGCAATTTTCTAACTACGGCAATATTCTTGAGAGAAGAAAAAAAGTTGTTTGCTAATCAATAAATATATGCTGATATATGAGGGTTATTTAACTTACATTTCGTTTGCTTCGGCTAATTGTCTTGACCAAAAAAAGGAAGAAAAAAAAGATCTTAACTCATACATGGTTAGAGACGTGTGTGGCAGAATAGGGTAACGGAGTGTTTATAACTTAAATATTCTTAGACAGAGCGAGGGACACAGATATGTCAATAATCTTTGGGAAAGACCATAGTGTAACAGATGTGATGTGGTTTTGTTTTTTTCTGAGTTGATGAAAAATTAAAAGCTGTATGAGAAATGTTTTAAAAGAGTAGTTATCATTGTATTAATTCATATGTTAATTAGCATATTAATTGTTTTATATTAATTAAGATTAGTTAAACCCCAATCTTCGAGTGAACACTGGAGCAGCGGATAGAGATGTACAACAATCCTTACTGGATCTGTCGATATAATATGGCCTCACACAGATCCACGAACAACCGACTAGAAACAACAATATCTTAGACTTGGTGTTCACAGACAACCCATCTCTTATTAAATCATCTACTTCAGTTACTGGTATTAGCGACCATTGCAGTGATTGTCACAGACATTAACGTTCTACCTCATTATATTAAGCAAAAGCCAAGGAAGATTTACATTTACTCGAAGACAAACAGGCAACTCATACACAAAGACACCGAAAAGCTCTCCCAGGACATCATCAACCTTAGTAACTCTAAGGATACGAATGTAACCTCCCTTTGGTCATTCTTCAAAAGATCACTGACTCCCACATCCCCTCCAAATTCTTTAAGAAAAGACAATCACTACCATGGTTCAACAGCAAACTACGTAAGATGTCAAAGAGGAAGTCCAGGTTATTTAAGCAAGCTAAAAAAAACAACAATGGAAAGATTATACATTCCAGAAAACCCGCAAGCGCGGATTTAAGCTAGCAGAGATCAACCACATCAATAGTACTATCCAGCAAGGGCTTGACGACAATAACACCAAACCATTCTGGCGGTATATCAAATCCAAACGACAAGACAGTATTGGTATAGCACCCCTCAAGAAAATGGGCAACTTAGTCAGTGGCAGCAAGGACAAAGCACAAATTCTAGTAAACCAGTTCAAATCTGTGTTCACCAATGTAACGGACACTCCGGCTTTACTTAAATTACAGAAACCAGTCATAACATCGATCCCCTCCCTTAACATCACTACAAAAGGAGTCAAAAACCTATTGAAGAACATGAATGAGCGGAAAGCGACTGGTCCAGACAAAATAGCCAACACTATTCTAAAGACCTGTATTAGCCAACTTGCTCCTGGCCTCCGTGAGATATTCCAACTATCAATCAACACCGGTCAACTCCCACCAGACTGGATTAATGCCAACATTGCACCATAACATCGATCCCCTCCCTTAACATCACTACAAAAGGAGTCGAAAACCTATTGAAGAACATGAATGAGCGGAAAGCGACTGGACCAGACAAAATAGCCAACACTATTCTGAAGACCTGTAGTAGCCAACTTGTTCCTGGCCTCCGTGAGATATTCCAACTATCAATCAACACCGGTCAACTCCCACCAGACTGGATTAATGCCAACATTGCACCAGTCTTTAAGAAAGGGGACGTCCACCTACCCGAAAACTATCGACCTGTTTCCCTGACTTGCGTGACTTGCAAGCTATTAGAACACATCATTTGCCGGCACATCCTTACACATCTTGAAAGGAACAAGACACTGACCAGTCTTCAGCACGGTTTCCACTCGGGATACTCCTGTGAGACACAGCTACTAACCACCGTTCACGATCTCCTCCAGAAACACGATGCCAACAACCTAATCGACATGGTTATCCTAGATTTCTCGAAGGCCTTCGACACCGTCCCTCACGAGAAACTTCTCCACAAAATTAGAAACTATGGAGTAGATGGCCCTCAAAACGACTGGTTAAGACAGTTTCTGACCACAAGACACATGCAATTGCAAGTAGTCATTGAAGGAGAATTCTCAGATCCGATAACTGTTGACTCAGGAGTCCCCCAGGGAACAGTAATCGGCCCGCTGCTCTTTCTGTGCCACACAAATGACCTTCCGGAAACCGTGAAATCACAAGTCCGACTCTTTGCAGATGACTGTCTGCTCTACCGCACCATCAAATCTCGACAGGACCATCAAACCCTTCAAAATGACCCCTCAGCTCTTGAAGACTGGGCCAATACCTGGGGAATGAGATTCAATGCAAAGAAATGCTATACCATGAGCATCAATAGTAAGTCTACTAACTTCTATACTCTAAACAATGTCATACTTCAGCAAGTAAAAGAAATCCCGTACCCTGGAGTTACACTCTCTGAAGACCTAAAGTGGGACACCCCCATTACCAGGCTAATAAAGAAGGCGAACTCCTCAGTGAGATTCATTAAGCGCAACCTCAAGTACTGCCTACAATCTTGTAGAAGATCAGCCTACTTAGCGTTAGTTCGTTCCACTCTGGAGTACAAAAGGATATAAACAGACTTGGAGAGAGTCCAACGCCAAGCTGCAAGGTTTGTTTCCGGCGATTACAAATCTAAAGATGAAGGCTGCGTCACAAGGATGTTAAAGCTCCCATCCCTTCAAGGCAGACGGAAGATGATCCGCCTCACTTTCTTCTACAAGGTGGTTGAGGGGCTGGTCCCAGCTTTCAATTGTGATGACTATTTAACTCCCGCCAAACCCAAACGCCGAATTAAAGCAAAACAGAATTCTGACTTTATAGTTAAAAACATAGTTGAAAACCATGTAACAAACAATTCAAAATGTTTTAAAACAGTGGTATGCAAAACTGAACTTTATAAACACTCATTCTTCCCAAAGACAATTATTGATTGGAACCACGAGGATGATAGCATAGTGCGCGCTCCATCAAAAGAGAGCTTTAAATCCGCTCTTTCAAGAACCTAACGCACCCACTCTCTCGTCGCGTACATGCTGTAAAAGGCCCTGCGACGTACAGATTCAGATTCAGATTCAGAAAGCACTTGGATAAGGATGTTTTTAATCTAGCATTTGAAATATATTTAAGAAAAATATAAGTGGTTACCTCTTTAAAAACAATACATTATGTACTTATCAGATGATATTTTTTCTTTAAAATCAAACAGGGTTGGTTTCGTTCATGAAAGGAATTAAAAAAAAGGTATTAAATATCTGGATTTGCCCCCCCCCCCCCCACGAAAAAAAAAAATGCCGACCATAGTTCTAAAATACCTACTGTTTGTAGGGATCATATCATGTGGAGTATTGATTTGGGGATGTGGCACCTTGCACCACATATTATTGGTTATGTACTGATATCTGCCATATATTTTGTACTGACTTGCCCAATGGCCCACTATCGTGTGTGGTCCCTGTCTTTTCACTATGTTCATTGTTCAGAGTTTGCTAGAGAATGATTTTCTGGGCAGGAAAACGCGTTTGCGGCCACCAATTTTCAAAATTTTCCGGAGGAGGAGAAGTGACGGATCATAGCGAGGGCAACAGAGGCAAATGCCTTGGGCCCGGTAATTTGGTGACAAAAAAAAATAGTTTTTTTATATTTTGTAGAAAAAAATAATGAGGACCCATTTCACGAAAATCGTGAAACATATTAGGTAGGGGGACCCCAAAAGGCATCGGCCAGAAGAAAAAAAATGATATTACGATTCCACGTTGGGTAAGTTGGCAGCGGGAAGTTGATATCAGAAATGTTTCCATAACCCGAAACCAGAAATATTATTTCTGGTTGACAGGACGTAGCGGTCTTGTTAATTGTCCAATATTTCCATCGGGCCCCTGTTTCTCACTCTACTTGGGTGAATGCTACCAAAACAAGATTAGACATTCTTTTAAAATTATAAAAGAGAGCAGCAAGAAGTCATCTTGTCACTGGGACCCTGGTACCCCCCTTCGTCCGGTGGAGAGAGCGCCCCACCTAAAAAGTTCACTGTCCCTCCGCAGCCAACAGGCTGGCTACGGGCCTGGAGTAAGGGTTAGGTTTTATAGGGGAAAGTCGCTCTTTTCAACAAAAGCCTTAAATATCTGGAGTAAGGGATGGCTTTTATTGGGGAAATAAATGATGGGTGTTACGGGGGAAAGTCCCTCATTCCAAAGGATGCGTTAAATATATATTTGGGGAAAGTTGCTCATTTCAACAATAGCAATATATATTTTCAGTGAGGGTTTAAAAGGTGAACATCGCTCTTTAAAAGTTTTAACGCATTAGACATCTGGGGTAAGAGATATCTAACGCTCTTTCCAAAGGATGCGTTAGATATCTGGTGAAAAGTCGCTCCTTTCAACAGAAGCATTAAATATCTGGAGTAACGGGTTGTTTTTTTGGGGGAAAGTCGCTCTTTTTCAACAAAAGCATTAAATATCGGGAGTAAGGGGTGGATTTCATTGAGAAAAGTTGGTCTTTTCAACAGAAGCATTAAATATCTGGAGTAAGGGATGTGTTTGATGGGGAAAGTCGTTCTTTGCGGCAGGGCCATTAACTATCTTGAATGGAGTTTTATTGGGGATAGTCCTTCTTGTCAACGGAAATGAAATGAAATAAAATGGGGTTTAACGTCCTACTGTTCTGCTCCGAACTGGGCTTATGAAGACGGGCATACGCCATACACTGTGCTATGAGGGAAATTTTGTCCGGACAGCGGCCCTACGGCCTACTCTTATATCGAATTCCAATGTGTACACAGGACCTCGGGTTTTCGTCTTATCCGAACGACTAGACAGCTGTGCTTGCCAGCCCTTCCGTCCTGCATCACTGACAAGGGAGAACTACGCCGGAAAATCTGGATGAACTTTCTCGGCCAATGCAAGGATCGAACACCCGACCTCCAGGCTATGCGAGCCAGCGTCTTACACACAAAGCGACCGTGATGCCCGCTTGTCAACTGACGTATCAATGTCTGGAGTAAGAGGTTGCTTTATTCGGAGGAAAATGTGTAGGCTTTAGGTGTACAATTCGGTTCGTTTCAGTAGCTGGTGTGTGTGCTAGCCATCGACGGTCTTGTCAAACCTTCAAAGGCTAATATCTTCGTTCGCAATAGAGTAATTTGAATGAAATTTTCAAATAATTTATTTTACATTATCTATTTTCGAACTATTACAGCAAGAATGGCTAGCTCTTTATCTAAATCTTACATAATGTATCTTTAATTGTACTAAATGTGCACTAAAATATGAGTGACAGAATATGGGTATATAAAAAAAGAGTTATAGAACCAAACCATAGCTGGTTCTATGTGTCAACAACATGTTACCAGATTACACGTGATTGGAAATTTACCTATTGCATCATTTGGTTTAAATGACCAATCATATCAGTAATTGCACAGGTTTAGGGTCATGAATATCATAGTCTGTGCGTGATGTCCATAGGTCCTATAAAAGAAATCATGGCAAACTTTTAAGCCAGATTACCATCTGAGTTCCTACACAGCAGACAGACTCTGGTAGGGAAAAGATGTAACAGTTTCTATCAGCAAATTCGCCCAGCGAGTCTGGCTGGATGAGGTTTGAGAGAATGACTTTAGTATTGTAACCTATACTATGCTTGTATCCATGTATCCGGTTATGATATATAAAATGTAAAAACGAACTGTTGCATTGTTATTCTTGGTAAGACAAATAACTGAGATAGATAAAAAGAAGTAAATACACGATGTAAAGTGGAAGCAAAGACTGCTATAGAGAGACAAATTCTAGACGCTCACAAGGCTATATACTAAGATATGTAGTAAGAAAAGATGCATCGGTTATACGAAGAGAGACCGGTTTGGGATAGCCCACTTTCCACGTCTGACAGAAAGGCCCATGGTTAACAAAATTTGAGGCAGGCTCCTAGCATCAATATTAATGAGTTGGACCATATATTCCTGAGCTATGAAGCCGTAATCCGCCAAACGGACACAAATTTTAATTTGGCAGATAAAAATGGTCGCATTTGCTTAATATTGAAACTAGGGACCACATTCAGACTTGTAGCTCAAATATTGCCCCCAAAAAGCAGAAAATGCCGGATCCAACACCACTGCCTTGGTAATTTCAAGCAACGCTGCAGAGGTATCTCCCAAAATTTCAGGTTCCTGGCATTAATAGAATTCAATATAAAGCATACATACAAGACACTTTTACGCGAAATATCTCCATTTTTCTTGAATCTAATAAGCTGACATTTTCACACCCACGAATAAATATATACATGTATATATGTACTCAATGAAATGTAACTGTTCATTTAAATTTGGTTTCATGTGGTATTCCCAATGTTTGATCCAGCTAATGTTCAACACAATGTCCACAGGGTCCAACTTTTGGGGGTTTCTGGCGGGGCTTTGACAGCTGTATTAGAAACCAAAAGTACACTTAGAATTTATCAGAAAGAACAATAATATTATTCCCAATAAATTCACTGTCTTGGAATTTACGAGTATTTTAGTTTAGTAATGTTAAAAATATGTCACGAGTCTGTAAATTAATAACGATGTGTTGTGTATCCTATTTAAAAACTGTAATTTGTCAGCCATACAAAAATTACAAACGCCTCAATGGATTATATACAGTGCACCTTAGCTATATTTTAATTACATCAAAGGTGTATTAGAAATTACTGTTGTTCTGAAATAGATTCTGTTTTAAAAAAATCATGACGTGGGATTCAATATTGAATAATAAATGACCAGAAATATTTAAAATGAAACTATATAAGTTTAAAACTATGACTTTAAAATATAGTGAAAATGTCGAAATAGATCACTGCAGGAATAAATTGTTGTTGCTGAAATAGGTCCATATAAAAGACAGTAGCACAAATCTTTAACAATTTTACATATCCGATGTATTGAAGAATAGCTAATTAACAAGCCCTTAACAAATATAAATCATGCTATACCATTATTCTCAACCCATATCCACAATTAACGATTTGTTTTTCAACTTTTTAGATTTCGAAGCGCTCACAATTAAGCAGAATTAACAGTAAAAACAAAATCACAAATTACTACTGCTTATTATGACCAGCGGCTGCCAGACAGGATACGCCCACATTTTGCAAGAGATGGATAGAGAACGAGCTAAACAAAAAGCGATTTTTCGTACAATCAATTAGGGCCATAATTCAGGAAATTACATTCCGATATGCGCGAATATCGACAGGAACCAAGATCTTTGGGTTTATTCAAGTTTCATCAAAATCGAACCAAAATTGTGACTTCTTGAGGGTCCACAACCTTGATATACCATATATTTACACTATTTACGTACGAGGGGTGGACATTTTGTCCGGCAGTTTTGGTTCGATTTTCACAAAATTCGAACTCGGCCGTCATTAGGGTGTAACGGTGAAATATTCAAACGTTTTTTTTTTCAATCGGATAAAAGTTGTGACCTCTAAAGGGACCACAAGCTAAAAACGCAATTTTTCGTACACTCAAGGGCCATAATTCAGGAAGTTAGGATCTGATATGTCCGAATATCAAAGGAACCGAGATCTTTGGGTTATACACATGTATTTCAAGATTCATCAAAATCGGTTCAAAATTACTTAATACCAAAATGGTTTCAAAGATTGGAGTACTCTCAACGCTGATCAATATTCCCGAATTTGATTCTTGCTAAACAAAGACGGACACATACGCCATTGCGGGGAATTTTGTCCGGACAACGACACTATACGGCCTACACCTGTTTCGAATTCCAACTGTGAATTGTTCCTTAATGTATGCACGAGACTTCGAGTTTCTGTCCCATCCGAACGCCTATAGACTGTCCCTGTTAGGCCCTGCACCACTGACAAGGGGGAACTACGCCGATATTGTGGAAACGCACCTTTCCACAATAAGAAAAGAAAAAAAATATTCTAGTTCTTTGAAACTTGGTATATGCAAATATACTTTTTTTTCATTTTTATATAATACCATGTGCCTTTTGGGTTCTTATAGCATTTTATATATTATTGATTAATCGAAGTTGATTGCACGTTGGCCTATATTTTTTCCTGTGTCAGGATAATTCGAGCAAAGGTAGTAGGCCTATATAAAACGCAATTCTTCTTTGGGGCTTGACATGTATGCCTACATTTGATGTTTATATGCATTTACGATCGACCAGCCGAGTGGAGCGATGCGAAAAAAATTGATATAAGAAGTATTATTATAACCTAAAAATAAAAAACGGTATGTAGTGAGCTGTTTTCATATATTTCACGTTAGCCTAGACTGTGTGGTGTCCTATTTTTCATAAAAGCGCGCTTCAAGGCCGGTAATCGAGACTACACTCTTCATACGGTAAGGAGGAAATGTGGTACCATTAGTAAACACCACAGTACAGAACGAAGATGCAACTGTGAAGATGATCTAAATTAGTATTAGAGATTTGTTTTGGAATTTTGCAGTTGGGGAATTATTATTCCATCGTGGGAGTTTTGAGGTGAGTCTGCGAAAATCTTCAAAATAGTATTATTGGTATGCATGTGCCAAAATCCAAAGCCAAGAAGAGAAGAAAGTTGACTAAGCAGTCAACTGGTTATGCCATACGCCACGGCACGTAATAATAAATAAAACACTGTCACAGTGCATTCCATGACCCACATTACTATATCCACAGAAAATCGATGTTTTGGAACATGGTAATTGCAGTAGAGCAGTGTAAAGTACTGTAGTGCTGAGTTGTAGCCTAATCCTAATGTTTTGGTTGTGCAATTCTGTCACAGCAGAAGCTAGAAGGCCAGGGCCAGCTAAAATTCAAATCAGAAATAGATGATATGAAATGGTTAACTACAGATTACTACCAGCTATATATATATATTATGGTTACGTGATATAGCTTATTGTTGCAATGAATTATATTAACTAACTTAACAATATGATTATATCATTTCCAATTTAAATAGTTTATTGCCAAGGCCGGATTAAGACCTTAGCCCTAGGCACTAAAAATAATATGGTGCCCCAGCCCCACCTTTCAAAATGAAACAACGGTTAGATATTGGAATACCTTTTTTGAATTTTCGAGATTTTCTTACTGCAAAGTCATTCATTGTCATGTTTTTTGTACCATAGTAAATCGGGCACAGGAAAAATTCTGTGGTGACCCAATTCCCTTGATACGCTAAGCACATTATTATTTTGCTTAAAGATTTATTATAATATTTAGATAAAATTAAAACACAGATCCTATTTCATTTCTTTTTTTATAGTTCAAAATTTCGTTTTACTTGTTTTGCTACTCTAGGATCTGGAAGAGTTGTTATATAACTTCCGTCCTGATTGATGTAAGGGATTAGCCAATGAAACGGTCTGTTAGGCGAATTCTTGGCATTTGGTGTACGGAACTGTGGGTAACCGTCTAGAAACATCAATGCTGATTGGTCAATCAACAGGCTGATGTCATAGGGTCAAAAGCCGTTCATATGACCCCTGACACAACCTTCCACCACAACCGGTCAGATCTTCATGTAGTGCATGAAAAAACGAAACGAAATATATATCTGTATTTTAATCTGATTGGTTCTTGCTATATTATGTATGCCAAATTAGATAATTCAGAATTATTATATTCAATATTTTATTGCCCCCCATCTTTCGAAGATGAGCTATAGTATACAACTTTATAAAACCAATCACAAGATTATGTGGCTTCAATACGTGTGGATTATTCTGTACTGGCCCGGGGGGGTTGGATGGCCGAATGGTTAGCACGCGTGCGCTGTATCATACGGTCTTTCATTGAGTCAACTGGCGGGGTTTCGATTCCCCGGTTGTACGTGACAAGGAGTAGGGTCGCCTGTCCAACCTCGTGGGTTTTCTTCGGGTCCTCCGGTTTCCTCCCACTGCTAAAGACCCCTACGCGCAAGCGAATTATTGAAATAAAAAAATTTAACCATATGTTAGTCCTGAAATGACCTAGTTTGTGTCGAGTGGACCTTAAACCCGATTTATCTCTGTTTCTGTACTGGCCGTACTGCCCGTACAATTGTATAGTTACATATTGGAGGTCGATCTTAGCCATATTTGAAAATTGGGTTTTGAAAAAAAAAGGCTCTCTTTCTCCGGCATGCAAAATGACCGTTGGGTCAGCTCTAGTTATGGTCATTTTCCATAGCCCTAGTCCTGAGCGGCATATATGGCCGACGTGGAACCCATGGTTTAACGTCCTACTGTTGTTCTGTTACAAAAACTAAAGTAAAATTATGTTATAATTATGTGTATGGTAGTGCTACATGTATAGCTAACATTACAATTTCCTACTGACAATAACCTTTGGAGATTTAGACTTATACCGTAACTAACTAAGATTTTAGCTTTGGAAATTCGATCGAGAAAAAATTATCAAAACATATATGAAAACCTATCACATTCTGTGTGAGGAAAAAAACATTGATGCATCACACTTTGTGAAAGAAATTGTTTGCTGCAAACAAGGAAACAGTACCAGTATCTGATTCTTAAAAGAAAAAACCTTATTGGGATACTATTTAATGTAGTAGTCAGTGCTATGAATACACCATTAATTTCTATCCTCTAATAGTTTGTTTATTATTGATAGTATTAGTATTTTATTGAATCAACACTGATTATCTGTGTTTGTGAATGTTTATGTTTTTTTAAGGTTTTCTGCATCGGATCAATATTTTACTGTAAGGAGAAATTAAACAAATTTTAAATATGCTGACATGGATGGTTACATAGTTTTGCACGCAACTCAATAATGCCATCACCCATTCGTGACTGGAAAAGTTTCAATTAATGCTTATCGAAGATTCATCTTCTTCGTCAAAATACAATTAGGTATATATCTATTTCTAAAGAGAAATTACTACGTAACAGCAATCAATTTCTAATTCTGAATCTTGTTTGTTGTCTAAAGATGTGCATCAGAGGCGGAAAGAAATTTCTATAAACTACATACCGGCATATGTTTATTGTAAATTATCAAAATGGTTATCTATTTCACCATCTAGTGTTCTCTTCAAATAACTTTCCATGTTAACAAAAACACAAAAAAGATAGACAATTCAAAATGTTAAATAAAAATAACATAAAATAATGACAAAGTAATAGAGATGAATTGACCATCGGTGACAATATCAGAATTCGATGATAATTGTGTTATAAGCACATTTCAGCATTTGCTGATACCTGTCCATTTTTACCAATGTTTTGACCAATATTCAACTGAATTGAAACAGATTTCTTCAGCCATTTTCCATAAATTTTTGAGAAGTTAGTATTTGGATAAAGATTTATAATTGCCTTTATCGACATTGAGCATTTTCATAATTAATAGTAGTACCAGTACTATTACCATACACAACCTACAGTGTTTAATTCTTCACTGATTTTCATTTAAATTTTTTGGAATGGTTAGTATTGGTCTAAAGTTGGTGCAGATCAATTTTGACATTTTCAGAATAAGTTCCAGAAAACCTGATTTGTGTTACTGTTTTAGAAATATGTACCATTGGGGTAAAGATAGTGTCTATCGATTTTCAGTATTTTTGAAAATGTAGTTCTTGAGTTGTTGAGAATGACTTATATGATATATATTTATATGATTGATTTTATACGCCCACATTTTCATGGATTATGGCCCCTGATTGTTCGAAAAATCCTGTTTTTATCTTGTGGAAACTCTAGAATCACAATTTTGATCCGATTTTGATGAAACTTTTAAATTTTTGTTTATATCACAAAGATCTTGGTTCCTTTCGATAATCACGCATGTATTCGAACGTAACTTCCTCGATTAAGGCCCCTGATTGTTAAAAAAATCGCATTTTTAGCTTGTGGACCAGCTAGAAGTCACAATTTGTATTTGATTTTAGTGTGTTGCAAATATTTTTATTTCTCGCAAAAGAAAAAATATGCGACAATCCTTGTTGACTCCCTGGACGACTTAGCTGCTGTGGTCGTATGCTCAATTGCCTGGCAACCTATCATTTTACTGTTTGGAATGGTGATAGTCTTTTGTGTAATAAAACTACTGTACCGGTATTTGATAGGAATTTGAAACTGATTTATGGACAGAGACCTGCAGGGAATTAGCGGAAATAAGATGATTTTTTTGTTGTTTTATTTGGAATCAAGTTAAAACTTGACCTAGTTGTCATGTAATAAAGCTACATAGTAGAGATTGTGGTAAGAGTTTGATGGCTCTGAAAATATCTTGAAGTTTTTGTCTTACTGTAATAGTCTGGTTATTGTAAATTTTTGATTTATGTCGATCAGCATAGAAAGAGTAGTGTTTAGAATGTGGAGAAAGTACTGAATCAATATTGCGGAAACCTGTTCTAGATAAAGCAGAAAGCACTGAAGCAAAACAGTCTGTGCAGTACCAATTTAATGTCCAATACAGAAGGAGTTCCAATCAGATCGTTGGGGAGGCCATCACAGTCAAACCGTTATTAGCTGGATAAACTAGTTTGTTGACCAGCTTGTTAAATAGTGGATTATTCTGTGTTATTGTTAGTGTTAAACTTGTCTCCGCTATTATACGGTAAGATTGCTTTTTATCAGTAAGTCAAAGAGGTCTTCACTCATAATTGCTTTGTCTATTTTCTTTAGGATTTATAAGAAATGTAGGAATACTTCCAAGTAGCTTTATGTATTGGCAAATAAATTGTGGCTTTTTCTCCTATTCTTCTTGCAACATTTAGTTTAAGTTAACGTACATGCATCGTTGAAATTTGGAGCGAGTGTAAGGTGAGAACATTGATTTCAAATGATTTGTCTTCTAAAATTCAATAGTCAGTATATGCAATTGATTTAGATAATAAGTGAATATATAAATACTGAATAGTATTTAATTTGTTATTATCCTTAGGACTGTTGTCAGTTTGAAAAAAAAAGCCTGAAATAATACAGTGATAGTAGGATAAACGATGTATTATAAACCGTGGGATTATACCAGAAATAATATGTATTCATAGTGTAGAAAACTGTATATTAGTTTTTCTAATTCACACATTTAAACATTGTATATTACAAGATTGTACATGTACTATGTTTTATAGGGCAAAATACATTTCACATATATTGATTTGTATTGGTCTACCGGTATATATTGTGGTTTACTGTATATATATATATCTATTTTCTGTGGGGTTTTATTTGATGAAAAAGTTAGTATTTTAGTTTCTTAATGAAAATGACAGCTGAACATGGATAAACACTAACAAAAGACAAATCTACAATCTAATGTGACAATTTTTTTTTTCCCCAAATTTATGTTACACATTTACTCAATAACAGAAAATATTACATAATACATGCAGGTAATTTTTTTAAACTTAAAGATACATTAGTTAAGAGTTTTATCAAGAATTGGCCATTCTTGCTATCATAATTCAAAAATAGATGATAAAAACAAGAAAATGTTGAAAATTTCAGTCAAATTACTTTGTTCTGAATGGAATTGTCACTGTTGGAAGTTTGGACTAGAAATAGGCATCAATTGTGTCTGCAACGTCTATGAGAATTGGCGATCGTTTGATTGACAGACGCTCCACCCACATATTCTTGATTATCAAGTAACATGCTCAATGGCTATGGTAGCCTTGCTTGGCAGGCCTTTCATCACCAGTTTCTGGTAATGACATCAGCGATTAACGGTAAACATTAGCTTGGTCCGCCATTTATTGATTTAATTTTAAATGGACGCCTGTTTAAATCCAAACTGAATCCAAGCCATCCATGGGTCTACAGAGTTGATTTTGAGCTTGTTGTGTAAATAAAGGTCTAATTAATAATTTCTATAACATCTGAAGCCTAAATAAAGACTTGCAATAGGCAGATTTAGCTATTGAATAATGTATGTTTAAGAATTTGAATATTTGTGGGACACGAGATTAACATGAAATTTAGCAGGGCTGATACAGAGGAGAGGTTCTGGTGTGGGTTTATTCTGGGAATAATCGTAAGAAAAAGGTCCAGTTTTTGTTTTATTTGCCTCCCTGCGATTGGCAACAACTTGTCTATTTTTGTTAATGCTTTATTTGATATAAAAAAATAACAAATAATTATAAAAGTGACACAAAATTATATATTTTCTGCTCAGTTTTAAACAAAAATACAATTCAAAGTTTTTGTTAACAAGCCAATTGCATGAAGTTAATGCCCATTTTGCATGAAACTTAACAGTTGACCAATTGCATTGAAACGTTCGTTCGTGTGGCTTAATTTCCCCATAAACCGACAAAAGTATTGAAACTTGAATCCACCAATTTTGTCCTTCAAGAATTTAAAGGACAGTGCTGCGTCCACCAATATTACATATGTGATAGAACACGTTAAACATATTCCAAATATAATTTTAACAACAAGATCATTGCTACTGTGGATGTGTTACAATGATTTGAATAAATAGGAAGTGAATCAAGCAAAAGGAAAAGACAGATTTTCCTTATATTTTACACAATTGACTGGAGAAGAGAGTGATAACAGATACATGGTCAATTTTCATCTCACTGATAATTTCTTTGAAGGCGAAAAGTTGTTAAATAAGACTGTAAGAGGATGTCTGTTCGAATCTGACAATTCAAAAAAAAAATTGACTGTCATTAGATAAGAGAAAGCTAAAAAAATAGAAATAGTCCGTAGATTAACTTGTTTTTATTAATTCTCTACTTAAAAATTTAAGCGATAATTATAGTTTATTCTGGTAGCCCTATAAAAAAAGTCATATTATTATTTTTTTTACAATTACTTCTGTGTCCACCCCGTGGATCACAAATCGCAATTTGGTATACACTATTAAATGAAAATTAGGCGATCTTAATTTATCAAATACTGTATTCATATTAATTCTCACCCTTCCTATTAAAAGTTCCTGCAATAAAAGTTCATTGAAAAATTACCTCCGTAGATTTTTGTATAGTCTACTTCTGGTAAGATTTGAACAAAATGTGAAATTCGCTTGTATTCGACAAATGCAAACCAGACAAATGTATTTATATTCAGAAGTAAAACAAATACTGGCAAGTTGCAAGGTTGGCAAACACCAAACATGGAAAATGGTATGATGTGTCTTGGAAAGAGTAAGCATATCCTACCTACATAGTTGTAACTTTTAAGAAAAAAATAATAATAATAGCATGTCTATATTTAAAAGAATTATCAGTGAGCTGAAAATCGACCGTGTATCTGTTACAGCCTTCTCCTTCAGTCAGGTATATATCATATAAGGATAATCTGTGTTTGCCTTTTGTTTGCGTCACTTCCTGTTTCTTCAAATATTTGTTACGCATCTACCATATCAAAGATCTCTGTGTTAGAATTATATTTGGAATGTGTTTAACCAGTTCTATCACATATTTAGTATTGGCTGACACCAACATTGTCCTTTAATGACTATTATTATACTTATAGTATTTGCCCTTGCTTCAAAAAGGTTGTTCAGACTTTGTGTAGACAAATAGCCTAATTTGTAAGAACTGGTTGACAAACTTGGTAATTACCAAGGTTTTGAAAGTGGATATTTGGATATGTGTCATATTGAATTTTGAAGATTGGAGAGTTTATGTAAGAATTATATTGCACTTGCATGGTGAATTTTAGCGAACATGAAGGAAGAATTCTTTGATCTGAAAAGACTCAGTAGTGTAATGTAAAAACATTTGCTTCATAAAGATATGACCAGGTTTAATTTATCTTTTTGATGATTATTGATGAGTTAGTTAGTCAATAAGCTGATCTTTATAACTATAAAGGCATAATTTCTCTGCTTTTGGCCAGTTGATTTCTAACAATATGCAACATCACTTCTGTAGTATATATCTACCACTGTTTGTCGACCCTCCACTGCCTCCAAACAGTTAAAATACCGGTACTGTTTGAATGTATGAAGATCGTTCTTATTTTTAGTCTACTCACACTGAGAATATCAGGTCTTGCTGGATAAACTATTTGCCATCGATATTGTCTTGCGTGAGACAATAAGAAAGATGAGCCATTATGTAAATGTCTTGGGAATAAAATTTAACTTATTGAAAATTTTAACTTCTTGTTTGGTATTGATTGCAAAGATTTGGCACCTTTTCAAGACATAAAATGGCTGATGTAATTGTAGATATTGGCGGTGTAAGCAAACTTTTGATTTATAAATTGATAATGGAAATCGTCGCATGCGATGCAGTTGTCAATCAAATCTTCAGGTTAAATGTGTGAAGCTATGTATTTTAAATTGGAATTCTTCTACTTAATCATGTTCATAGATCTATCAGTGTCACGATATAATGATTTTTTGGTGATAAAATAGATCTTGCTGACAATCCTATGAATAAAAGTCTTTTTACCGTTTATAACCGTGTGCGTCTCACAATTTTGTACAATTTGGTATATCATGTGTTACTTAATAAAAAAAATTGATGCTTAGTTTGTAATTCATCTATTGGTCCCAATACTTGACAGATTTAAACCAATCCACAGCTGTTCAGAAAATGTATGTCACTGCACTTTTATGCCGATTTGACACTGAAGTGTGTTAAGGAGTCCATCAATATTGCTCTCCTGCACTTTTTGTCTTTCCCTCTCTTGGTGAGAAAAAAAGATGTGAATGCTAAGTAAATATTGACCTGCAACTTGTAGATCACTGCCTGACATTTTGGAATTCATTTGCAGAAATATATCACTCAATTATAACACACTTAGACCAGACCGTGTTATATTAATCCCTATAATGCAAACTTTTGACTGATATAAAAAATATATTCCAACATAATGCATTACATTGGAGCAAAGTGTGAACAGAGTCATTTGTTTTTTCATTGATCACAGTTATAATTGCATGTCATGACAGCTTTTTATAAACTAGCTTTATACCAGAAACAGTTTAATCAATAGGGAAGTACAACAGACTGTTGAATCATTATTCATGGCATGTGTTTCTAAAATTAGGTGTAAATGTGCAAGAGATGTTTACCAATTTCATGAACTGAAAAAAGGTTGCTTTTTGAAACAGCTTTTTGAAGGTGATTATTTTACTGTGTTTTACTCTCTTGCTGATTCAGACAAGTTTTTGTCTATTCTGGTCTTACTGAAGATAGTAATTGACAATTGCCCTAAATTTGGTTTCTGTCTTTTGTCTCTAATGTCGTCCTACCTACTTGCTATTATTTATTGCCATCATGTATGTTAAATTCCAGTTATTTTTTGTTTGTAAAGTGGAAACCTAAAGATAATGCTGGTGCTTATTCACGCTATTAGGTTATTGAAGAATTGACTTTCTAATATGTATAAGAATAGAAATTCATGTGTATGAAACACAAATTTCACCAATTAAGATTCGTTTATAATTATGACTGTATTCATTAAACTGTTACATGTTTTAACCCATAGCCATTGATACATGTATGACTTCATTCACAGAATTATTGTGTTAAGCCCACATTTAAATATATTGTTATTTGGCCATTTGACTTTTTTTCCCCGCCAAAATAACCATTCTCAATAGCTTTGTAGAAAGCAATGGGAACTTGTGAGCAAGTGCCATTTTAGCCGCAAAGTAGTTTGTTAAACGGAGAAAAATTAAACTGGTGTGTATTAGCTAATAATAGTGTACGCTTCGGGTGGATACATTCTTCGTATGATTATAACCTATGAAATATTTTTTGTCCAGTGAATGGAAATGATTAAAGTATTGTGCGATGGAAAATGGGGTGCCAGGTGGGAACACGTGGATGCCAATTCCTACGAAGGGAAATGGTTACAGATAAAAACTATTAGGGGATTATGAAAATGACTGTTACAGGTTAGCTTCGAAGTTTATTGACTGATCTTTGACTAATCTTAATCTGGTCAACCGAAATCAAAGGTATTTAAATGTCTGACAAAGGAGAAACCTGAATTGTTTTCAGGATTAAAATATAAAGGAAATCAAGTAGATTAAGAAAGTCAATCTTTGAAGATTAAGTAGTTAATCATTTAAGGTAAGTGTTTAAAACCACAAAAAGGGTTGTTCACCAAATTAACTAATAAATACTGCCTATTATCAATGATAATTGAGATGAGTACAAGTTATACACTCAGTACAATCAACATATTTTGGAATTTTGAATGTTATTCACCATATCTTGATGCCTAATTGGACATATTCCTGGTTGGATGTTTGGGCGAAATAGCATCCTTGCCATCGTTCATGTCTATCCGTTGGTTTATCCTCCAAAACTAGAAACAAATACTGTCCATTATCCTTTGTAGAATCTTGTCAACGGGGCAGGGCAGTGTTCTCTTCCCGCAGATGCAGCTGGGTACTGGGGTCCTTCCCAGTGATGGATCAAGAGGTTGCTTGGCGCTGAGGCAGCCTAGCTGCCAGGCCCCAGTTGTAATATGACACCCTGGGGGGTGAATATCTTCAAATTGATATTTAGCCACCATTTTGATTCTGATTTTCAAAAACTTTTTTTTGTTTTGAACCTACTCCAAATGGCAACAATCCTTAGGGAGCTGATTTTTTAATTTTGATTTTGTTTACTTTATGTTATACTTTGAATTTTCTTTGAATTTTCAACATCTATCTGGTGACCTAACCTTTAAAAGACCCTTGACCTTTGTATATATGATGATCTTCATGTCTACTAACAATTAATATCAAAAAGTTTGGTCTTGAAGTATAACTTCTGGTTTTATTAAGTTCAAAATGACAGGTTTTTCAACTATAATACTATAGGTATTAGATTTTACTATACTCAGTAATTCATTGTGTAACTTAATTGTTGATGTGACAATCTGTGACCTGATGTACCGAAACACGTCAGTACTCCTTCAGAGTTCTAGTTAGTGTTTTTTAGTTTCGATGAATAACATTCACAACAATTTCTCATAATTACTTATAGAGTTTATTACCCTTGATGTTATACAGTATAAAGATTTTGCTTTTATGTACATAAAAATTCACAATAAGACAAAATTTATGTCCTTCTTGGGCAACTTAACCAAAGCAAATACCAACATATTTTTGCGAGCTATTACTAAAATATGGCTGACCGAGTTGTCATTTTTGTCAATAATTGATTAAATATATAATTTTATAATGTTAAATTTCTCATTATTGATTAGTATTTATTGATTTAATTAACTTGGTATGTCAGTCAGTACTAGTAACCTTATCTTTTAACAAGAGGAAATATAACATTCAGCACATACATGTATTAGAATCAACCCTAAAACATGGCCCATTTTACTAATTAAAAAGAAGTAAAGTGATGTACCAATAAATAAATGATGTCTTTTGTTTGACTCTTCATTACAGAAACAAAACATATCTGTTATGTGCTTACCTCTCATGAAAGGTAATGTTCTCTGTAACGGTCATATTTCGTTATGGTACTGACTTTTCACGGTACATTAATTTTATCTTTGACTACTGTAAATTACAGATCTGTTACAGGAGGTACAGTACGTAGACCATATATAAAACATCTCATTCAAAACCCCATCCAGTTGGGGGATCAAACAGTCTATAAAATTGCAGATCTAATGTTGCCCACTGCTGTGCAGTTTTCTCTTCCTTGATGCAATCACATACATATACCTATAATAACAATATTTGTTTCAAATAGGACAGTTGTACAAATACATGTGTGTTTGTAAAGCATTGATTCATATTTTAAGTGCTTGGAACTAAATAGACCCCATGCTGCATTTTTCATTTTTAAATGACATTTCATACCAATCATCTTTCACAAAAATATACTTCTTATGAAGTTTGTACTTAATTTCTTCAGTTATTGAATAATATTTGATCTATATCGGTCTTTATTTTGGCTTCAAATGTTATATTAACTATTATTTACACATTCATTAACTGGTTGAGATTTAAATGGATTGAAACACGATTGCCATTTAATAACTTTAAAATTTTATAATGGATAAGCAAGACTTGCTATGATAATGAACAATCTACGGCATTCTACACTATATCTTCAAACACTGATAACTTCACTCAGAATAAATTCATTTGAATAAAATTTTCATTTTTCAAAATCTATTTTTGAAATATTATAGCAAGAAAGACCAGCTCTTTATCTAAGTCTTACATAATGGATCTTTAATAAATTTTTCAAGATAAACCTTGAAATTAATTGAAAGAATCAGGCAATTAGAGCAAAACATATTGCTCAGCTCCTTGAAGACCCCAGTGTAAGCTCATAAATTGAAACTTAATACGATTTGTCCCAAATTTTGTATGCAGTGTACTGTAATTTTAAAGGAAAAATCTCAGATTTCAGACAATATTTACTGATAAAGAAAGTTGGGTTGAGTATACAAATCAAATGCCATAATGTATGAGTAACTTGATAATTATGATGACCTCTTACTAATATTTGGCAAATTGGAGATACCGGTAGTGTTGATTGTGTGGAAATTGCTAACCACATATGGAAAATGACAGTTTGCATTTTGGAAAAAGTGTCACTAGCTTCCGACAGTTGTATAATAACTAGTGACGTTTTCTAAGTGTCTTTCATTCATAAATAACAAATTTTATTCATTAAAATATATCTGGGATGACTCCTTAAATATGCCTGATGGAACTGTATGGTCAATCAAGTAAAATGAAGAAAAAAATTATTACCGATTGGTGACAATTTCCAAAGTGAGACTGAGAGTAAGAATGGTATTTTATTTCTTTGTTGAGCTACAAAACTTCACTTGGTCATAGCTCGAGAATTAGCAATTTTACAGTTCTTTTGATCTTGTAAAATGTAAACAAAGAGGGTGGGGATGCTTGGGGTCCCAATCTTATCATTGAGCTATCCATTGCCATTTTGATTTAGATACTTTAAAATCCAAATGACATATTTTTGTCATTATCGGGATCAGTCTTGAAAAGCTAAATTATTAGTATTGTAACATTTCTACTTGCGTGTCCTTTGAGATTAAAATATATTTCAACCGATTTCGGTCTGTTATGTATAATATCTGCAAAATGTTCTTTAATTTGCTTTTAAAAAAAGCATGTATTCTGTCTTTCCCACCTGTTATATTAAACATACGAAGCAATTAGTAAGTAGACCATATTTCTACCCTGGCATTTTGAAACATTGTGAATTGTGATAGAGATTTGTCAGTTGTAACAATAGAGAAATAGTTATTTTGGTCTCCTTTTTCACATTATTGGAATAAATAATGGACCGACATCCCACTCGTTTGTGGATCCCTGCCTTGGGTTGATCAATCTTGCTAGATAAGAGTTCCCTCCATCATCCTTCTAAATGATGTGATTGACTTTTTCCGGAGACTGTAAGGCACATTTCAGAAGTGGATGATATATGCCATTCCTTTCGAATGAGCTTACTAAATAGAACCGCAGTGGGATTATAATCTGTTATAAAAATGATCGACTTGCGTTTTAATTTTCTGTTTTGAGTAGTTTTGTACTCTGGTATATTGACTGATAACAGAAACAGCTCTTTCTGATTGACAGATTCTACTCTACCATTTGTTCCGGAGGTGAAATATATCAGAGTTGTTTTGGTGAAGGGTGAATTTCTCCACTGGAGATGTCTGACTCCAGGTCCAGTATCTCGTGGCTGGAGTTATGAAATTCTTAGCAGTAAGTAAAAATAAAATTGGAAATCTATAAGTGGCAGCCGCCCCAGATTTCTCTCATGATGAAGTTACTAGTTTCGTTCTTAAGCAAACTCATCAGACTTAAGTGTGATTGTGCAGCTGTTTCCTTTATATAGTTGTCGGAGACCTTCGTACAGTAGAAGTCTTGGATAGACCAGAGAATCTGTTTCACTGCTGTCGCTGCTTCTGTAATTATGTGTGAACAGAAAGTTGGCGAAAGAATTACTGTTATAAAAATGTTTATTTGCATAGACTCTAATCTTCCAACCCTATTGACTGTGTCGTTAATAATAAATAAACATCTGGGAACTATTTGGATAACCAGGCTAGGTTATTTTAGTGTATTTGTTCTAATTCTTTAATATTTAATATTGGATGGCCACAGCTACGAGCCATAACATAAATTGGAACTTATCGGGACATTCATTCTAAGTCTTTCCATCGGACTAAGAATAAAACTGCTATTGCGCAATTTTTTTGATGTCAGGTTTTGTGATCGAAATGCGATAAAAACACCTAGTTCTCTTAACTGATTTTTTAATTCGTCACATATATTGTGTATCATAATGCAAAAAACTGCCCATTCCTCTAATTCGAGAAATGTAGTCAAGAGAGAATCATACATGCTGTTTTCCTGCAAGTAGGCTTTTTATAGAAATAATCAGGTTTTTCAACTTCATTGAAATCCAGACCTGTCAGAAATAGAAGCAGCTACATGTAGCTTAAAATGAGATCTGAACATAAGTTGCAAGGGACATTTAAAGACATACCAAATGTTATCATTCATATGGCATATTTTTCTTACATAAATAAGTTACCACCATTAAATTCCAAATATTGGTGGAAGATGTAAAAGAAAATATTCAACAGTTTCATCAATCTAATTAAAATATAGATCTGTATTTCGTTTTGTTTTTTATACTTTCGATGACCTAAACTACATGTAGATCTAACAAGATATAGTGGGAGTTCACGTTCTATGACGTCAGGTACGTCAGTCATTCGATTAACCAATTAGCGACCGCCATGTATTTTTTTATCTACTTCTGCTTTGTTTTGATTTCTATTGCCGCTAATGTCTACCCACAGTTCCGCGCAAAAAAGGTCAAACACTCGATTCGACAGACCATTTGATTGGCTGACCCCTCATTTCAAGCAGAAAACGAGTTAAATAACTATAAAAACGAAACGAAATTGGATCTGTGTTTTAATCAGATTGCAGTTTCATCTCTCTTTATATAATTTCTATACAGAATGAGAAATCATTAATATGGGTCTAATTGAAAATGTCTGCTTATTCATTGGAGTATTGGACTAAAAAATTGTAATCATTGAAATTTGATTCTGGGCATCTAGAATGCGAATGAAAATGTCTGTATATTTACATTACATCAGCGATTTATTGACATTTATCAAGATGTAATCAAGTTATCACTAACATCAAACATTTTTACATGTAATTGCGATAGAATTTGCCTCCAGTTATTCATTATTATCATTACTAGAATTCTGTAGAAAACCATAGATTTATTATTGAACTTATTTGTATTAAAGATATCCAAATAAATGTAATGCTTTTAAGACCTGAGGTAATGTCTCTGAACAAGGAACATGTTTGTTGAGAAAATCCTCTTTCAGTCTAATTTGATTACTGGGTGTCATGCACAGATATTTGAAATAATAATTGATGTACATGTTTTATATTGTGTAGGACTATGGTCTTTGCGACCATATTATATCTTAAATTAATTATTAGATTCACACATTGTAGAAAAGTCATATCTCACGTACGTAAAAAAATAATTGAGTGGTTGACACATAAAAAGATTTATTAAACCAAAACATAGAACCCAGAATATCATGTTTATCATGTGTTGGAAAATTCTTATTCTATCATTTGGCTTGGTAACCAATTATCATAATTAATTACGTAATATTTGTCCAATCGAATAATTGACAAAGCTGTCTCAAAGACACCGTCAATGTTAAGAGACTGATTTAGGTCCTATAGATTTTAGACACCATGAAGATGGCTTACTGTTAGACAGCCGCTAAATTCGGTAGAGACCGCCGAGGTTCAAGAGACAACGCCGAGGTTCAAGAGACACCAGCTGGGATGAGTAGACCCCATTGATATGTAGGAGAGCCATATGATGGAGCCACCAGTAAGCTCATCTGCAGGTTAGGTGTAGAAAAGACAGGTTAATTTTAAGTATTGTATTGTAATCTATGCTTGTAACCATACGTATCCAGCTTGATATAAAATGTAGAAGCGAACTGATGCATTGTTATTCCTGGTAGATAAAAGTCTTAGCTACTGAGACAATAAGAAGACAATACACAACGTGAAAAGGAAACCAAAGAAGAGAATTACAAATACTAGATGATCACAAGGCTATTAAAATATGTAGCAGAAGAGAGTACATGTATGAGTCACACGTTGGATGTGGGGAATTTTCGGCATGCATATCACTACAGCTGTACATAATCATAGAACTTGTAATTTATCTATAAAATGACTTTCCCTTCAAAAAAAGGATAAACTGTATAAATAATGAAAATTGTAAAAAAAAAAAAATGTGTAATCTGCATAAATTAAGGCTGGTTTCCAATGTTAATTCTTGGCTTTATGTCCTATTTTTCTATACCTCCTTGCTGATGAAGACAGGTTTACACGATTCAGTGTGCAATTAGGGCAATTCTGTCCGAACTGCTGTGTTTTCATCTACTTCATCAAATTTTAATTGCCATTGGTTCTTTTATGTGGAAGCCAATGTGTACAGGGACCTTTGAATTTGTTTCATCCAAATGACTAGACGCTGTTCCTTACCAGGCCCCCCGTCCTGTACCATACACAAAAGAGAAAACGTACTGGAAAACCTGAGGAACTTTCTCGGAAAACACCAAGATCAAAGCTGGAACCTCCTGGTTTGTGAGCCAGCACGTTACTAACTGAGCTACCGCTGCTCTCCTATTCAACTAATTGTTTGTAAGTTCATTATAATGTTAAATAATGCATTTGGTGATAAAGATTTTCCATTAGCACATTCTCATGTGTCCAAAACCAGTTCTAGCACTAGTGATGATGTGAGTCGCAGAGTGTGGACATCTTTCTAAAACACAAGATGCCCATTACTCGCCTGTGATGTTCACATAGCCATGAAATGAAATGAAATGGGGTTTAACGGCCTACTGTTCTGCTCCTACTGGTCTAATGAAGACAGACATACACCATGAAGTGTGCTATAAGGGAAATTTTGCCCGGACAGCGGCACTATGGCTTAGGTACTCTTATTTCGAATTCCAACTGTCAAGGGTTCTTTTACATGCACGCCAATGTGTACACAGGACTTTAGTCTTTCATGCCGTTGTCCCTTGCCAAGCTCTCCGTCCTACACCACTTACAAGGGGAACTACAACCGCAAATCCCAATGAACTTTCTCGGCCAACGTAGGGATGGAACACTGGACCTCAAGGTTAGCAAGCCATCATCCTACTCACTGAGCCACTGTGGCTCCCCACATAGCTATGAAAATTTTGATGCACAAGGTAGGACATGCTTACTCATTGTAGAAACTAGGTACCACTTCCTATAAGTGACAATGTACTAGAGCGATTATGCAGTGGCAATGACAAATATGTTATTGAAACTAGCTTTTACATAGGTAACAGATGTATGAAAATAATCAGTAATAAAAACATGTACACAACCCGAACGAACATTGTGTTGAGGCTTACACCATGTAATAAAGACTGATTAAATTTACACAAGTAAGCTTACATTTTTAATGGCTGCAACATGTTGTATTCTATCATAACTTCTTGTGATATTGAATTTCGGAGTGTCCCTGATGAAATGTTAATAATCTGAGTTGTCAGTTTTCTTTTAATTCACGATGGGCATGTAAATCAAAATATTGGTAGTTATTCTGTTCAATTTAAGGACTAAAATTTTCAAACTTATCGGCAGTTAATATTTGGTTGGCTGATACTATCACTGAGAGGGATGACAGGGCGATTTGATTTGATCTCAATATTAACCTTTTTTCTTCTGCGAATTAAAATATTTGCACTGTAAATGGGTAGCCTACATGAAATAGCATGCACAGGCAGTAAAATGAATAAATGGTACCTATTCTGCCCGCACTAGTTAGTGTTACTATATCTGATGTAAACAATGACGTATGATGTGACGTCACACATGAACCAATGCTGCATGTGAACTTTATCAGGCATTATGCAAGGGCTGAATCTGTCTATTGCAGGTCTTTGTTTAGGCCTTAAATATTATATAAATTATTTATTAGACATTAATGAATAAGACAAAACCATAATCAACTCTTGATGCCACCTAAAGATAAATTTTAAATGTTCATATTATTAATTAGAACAGGTTTCGCTTTAGTTTTTATATTTTACGCCGACGTGTATTGCATTAAATCTTCTTTGTGCAAAAATGGAAAACTTGACCTTTTGACCTCCAGGGTCCCAAAGAACAAAGGTGAATTTAGCAAGTTTACATTTTTATTGAAAGAGTGATTAGTTTTTATACGCCCACATTGAAATGTGGTCGTATATTGTCGTCGCCCCCATCCGTCCGTCCGGCGGTCCGGCACCCACAATTGTTTGTGGACGCTCTAGAGGCTAAAGTTAATATCCGATTGACTTTAAATTTATATACAGTGTTTAAGGCCACGAAACGAAGAAGCCTATTGATTTTCAGCAATTTCCGATAATTACTGCCAGAGTTATGGCCCTTGATCACTTAAAAAAATCTTGTGGACGCTCTAGAGGCTAAAGTTAATATCCGATTGACTCTAAATTTATACACAGTGTTTAAGGCCATGAAGCGAAAAAGCCTATTGATTTTCAGCGATTTCCGATAATTATTGCCAGAGTTATGGCCCTTGATCACTTAAAAAATCTTGTGGACGCTCTAGAGGTCAAAGTTAATATCTAATTGATGTTAAATTTATACACAGTGTTTAAGGTCATGAGACGAAGAAGCCTATTGATTTTCAGCGATTTCCAATAATTACTGCCAGAGTTATGGCCCTTGATCACTTCAAAAAATCTTGTGGACGCTATAAAGGCCAAAGTTAATATCCGATTGACTTTAAATTTATACACAATGTTTAAGGTCATGAGACGAAGCAGCCTATTGATTTTCAGTGATTTTCGATAATTACTGTCACAGTTATGGCCCTTGATCACTTTGAAAAATCTTGTGACGCTCTAGAGGCTAAAGTTATCATCCGATTGACTTCAGATTGATACACAGAGTTTAAGAGCTTGAGACGAACAAGTATATTGATTTTCAATGAATTTGTATGACTTGAACAGCTAAATCCATGATATTAAAAACCAACTTATGGTTTTCTGATAATTACTTCATGAGTGTATTATAATATTATAAATGTTTCATTACCGAAAGAAGTAAAAATATGCGACAACACTTGTTGACTGCCCGGACAATTTAGCTGTTGTGGGCGTATGTTTCGTTGCCTGGCAACCTATCTTTAACATTTTTAGAATGTTTTCATAAACCAGAATGATTGGGCATTCACTTTTAGTGTAAATGACCTCAATTGACATTTGAACCCAAATATCTGGAAAATGACCCCAACGGCGGACTGATTACCGCTTGGCAATGCATTCTACGCAAAATTTTACTATAGAAAATTTGGGTCTGGATTTGTACTCATTTGATGGACTCCCCAGCACTGAGCCTCCAGTCTTAATTTTGCTATGAATTTAAGATTTTTTTTTTTCAATATAAATGACGAAATGTTTGTGTTTCATAATTTGATTATCTTTAAGATACATTGCGCTCAAATTTCCTTTGAACAGTTTTAGTGTAGTTGTTTTTTCAAATTAGAATGAAAAGTACATGTAATGGAAAATAACGATACTTTGATCAAATTATGAAGACACAGAGCAACAGTATAATATTAGGGTGACTGATATGATTTTAAATCAATTTTGTTTTCAATAAATCCTACAAAGTAAAAACACAAGCTGGTATAACTTAATTTTTGTGCCTATTCAGTTTCTTAAATAATGTCAAATCTGGATCTGTTGTTCTATCTGTTTTGAGTGTTCAGTCAGTTTACATGCAAAAACAAATTCAAAGGATAATGGAAGATACCTAGTTTAAAATACAATAGTAAAATGTATTGTAAATTCAAAAATATTACATAACAAGGGTTATTTGAGGCCTATTTTGAAGGAAGAGGGGTTTTACATAGGTTAAGCCTGTTTCCCAATCTTATTTAGATATCCTGAACAAAATTTTGATTATATACAGAAAAATAAATACAGAAAAAATATCATTATTTTTGCATTGTTTTCCGATTAAAGTAGAATTTTACCAAATTGTAGGAAAAATATTGCCAGGTGACAAGAAAACTTCTATTCCAGACCCCATTCCCGGCAAAGTGTCCCTGAGTCTTCAGGAAAATGGTTTTAAAAATAATAACAGGTGTCCAGATTCAGAAGTCCATGGTATCCCCTGTCTACCGCATGTGGACTTTCAGACTATTCTTCATAATATACTGTTTTTATCACAAAAAATTGATCATTTTTGTGATAAATAAGCTAACGAGACAGCTTGTCTAGAAAGGAGAACAATGAAAATTGCTGCCAGGAATTTTTTCTAAAAGAGTAATGCGGAAAATTCATTAGACAATGAGTGTTTTTCATTTAAAGATATTAGAGATTCATAGAGAAAACATTTTGTTAACTGAGTATTTTAATCAATGCATTATACAATAGAGACTATACATGTATGTTATATAAATGGTGGCCTTGTTATATTGATTGTTTTGCTGTGTAATTCTACCATAAATGCAACAAATATATCTTTTTACTTAATGAAAATTTCGCTTACGTCAGTTTAAATAGTAAATGTATGTAATGGAAATGTATATATCATGACTGAAAGAACTTTCACAAGTAATAACATTTGGTCTTTTGTAATTATGTTAAATGTCATCACTGGTAGATCTTTTTTTTATTAGTTCGTCTTGAAAGATATCTGTAACATATTTGCTTGTTCTTTTAAGATTGAATTATAGATAATTTTCTGAATCTGAACCCAGTGTGATAGAAAGATTAATGAGCTTATTGAAACCAAACCTTTTATCCCTCATCTCTAGATTTGGATCTAATGACTATATGTATGGATTAACCAAACCAACCACACTATTTAGAATTTTGTAGCTAATATGACCTATTTTACTCTACATATGGGTTAATCCAGTAATGGTAAGTGAGTGCCTGTTGACTTTGATAATTGTTGTTTTAGTAAAGTCATGATTGTAACTTCCTGAATTATGTACGTTACACCCTAATGATGGTTGAGCTTGAATTTCGTCAAAATCGGACGAAAACTGCTTGACAAAATGGCCGCCTCTTGTACGCAAATAGTGTAAAAATATGGTATATCAAGGTTGTGGACCCTCTAGAAATCAGTTTTTATTGTCGTCGCCCCCGTCCGTCCACCCGTCCGGCGTCCACAATTGCTTGTGGACGCTCTAGAGGCTAAAGTTAATATCCGATTGATTTTAAATTTATATACAGTGTTTAAGGCCATGAGACGAAGAAGCCTTTTGATTTCCGATAATTACTGCCAGAGTTATGGCTCTTGATCACTTCAAAAAATCTTGTGGACGCTCTAGAGGCGAAAGTTAATATCCGATTGACTTTAAATTTATATACAGTGTTTAGGGCCATGAGACGAAAACGCCTATTGATTTTCAGCGATTTCCGATAATTACTGCCAGAGTTATGGCCCTTGATCACTTCAAAAAATCTTGTGGACGCTCTAGAGGCCAAAGTTAATATCCTATTGACTTTTAATTTATACACAGTGTTTAAGGTCATGAGACAAAGAAGCCTGTTGATTTTCAGCGATTTCCGATAATTACTGCCAGAGTTATAGCCCTTGACCACTTCAAAAAATCTTGTGGACGCTCTAGAGGCCAAAGTTAATATCCGATTGACTTTAAATTTATACACAGTGTTTAAGGTCATGAGACGAAGAAGCCTATTGATATTCAGCGATTTCCGATAATTACTGCCAGAGTTATGGCCCTTGATCACTTCAAAAAATCTTGTGGACGCTCTAGAGGCGAAAGTTAATATCCGATTGACTTTAAATTTATACACAGAGTTTAAGATCTCGAGACGAACAAGTATATTGATTTTCAATGAATTTTTATGACTTGGAACAGCTAAATTCATGATACAGTATTAAAAGTTTTGTATACAAAACGTAAGCATGGGGCAGAACTTTATAAAAACCAAACAAATTCTAATGGTTTTCTGAGTTGTTGCTCTTAATCAGATTTTAGTGTATTATAAATGTTTTATTACTGAAAAAAGTAAAAATATGCGACAACTCTTGTTGACGGCCCGGACGATTTAGCTGCTGTGGGCGTATGTTTTGTTGCCTGGCAACCTATCTTTATCCGATTTGGATGAAACTATAAATATATGGTTCCTTTTGATAATCACTTACATATCTGAACGTAACTTCCTGGATTATGGACCCTGATTAGTCGAAAAATCGTGCTCTTAGCTTGTGGTCCCTCAAGAGGTCACAATTTTTATCCGATTTAAAAAAACGTTTTAGTATATTACCGTTACTCCCTAATGATGGTTGAGTTCGAATTTCGTCAAAATCGGACCAAAACTGCCTGACAAAGTGGTCTCCCCTTGTATGCAAATAGTGTAAAAATATGGTAAATCAAGGTTGCGGACCCTCTAGAGATCACAGTATTTATCCGTTTTGGAATGGGATAAAACCATGAATTTATGTTTTTATCATAAAGATCTTGGTTCCTTTTGATAATCACACATATCCGAACGTAACTTCCTGGATTATGGCCCCTTATTGGTCGGAAGATCGCATTTTTAACTTGTGGATTCTCTAGAGGTCACAATTTTTTATCTGATTTTAAAACCGTTTAGATATATCACCATTCCACCATAATAAAGGTCAAATTGGAATTTCGGGAAAATCAAAATGAAACTGTCCAACAAAATGGCTGCTCTTTCTACGCAAATTGTGTATAAGTATAATATAAAGGTTATGGACCCTCTAGAGGTCACAATTTTTATCTGATTTTGATGAAACTTAAAACATATCTTTATATTCCAAAAATCTCAGTCCCTTTTGATATTTGCACATTTCAGACCATATTTTTCTGGATTATGGCCCATGATTGTACAAAAAGTCGTTTTTGTTTTTAGCTTGTTCTCTATTAGTAAGTGCAGGGGGACTGCACCACACATAATTTACACAAAAACAAATATATGGACAAGATATAATACGCAGAAACCACAAACAAACGAACAATTCAAATAAAGTGAATGGATCCGGGGTCCAGCCACAAGTGTCCACTGCGCTGTACAATCCCAGCCTGTAGTAACACAGACCTCACTGAAACTTGTAAACAATCAGGAATATAACCCAAAGAAACCATTGTGTAATGCCAGCATGAGTCATGATCTGCTATATATATCAAGAAATATGAATGTAAGCATATTGAAGTAAAATTTAACTATACAAGTAACCACATCGGTGAAATGTATAAAAAAACAGGATGTCTAACACTAATTTTAATGCTCAAAGTCAATTAAGAATCAGTTTAGTATTCAATAGAATCGAGGCATATTGAATACAGTTAGGGCACATGTTCCACCCATCACAGAGCAAAAAACAAACAAATACTGAATATAAAGAAGCAAATGAGAAAATGTAGACTGTCTCGAAAGACAGTCGTCTGCTGAACTGAATGACATGACGGAAAAAAGGCGATATGTTGCCAATGACGTCAAAATTTAGGTGAATAAAAAAACACCACAATATCTATATCTCTTACAAAGTGTGGGCGTATCCTGCCTGGTAGCCGCTGGTTTAAATAGCCAGGGACTAGATTGTTCAGGTACTTGTAGACCATGACAAGGTGCTCGAATTCAGCTGTACTTTTACTGGTAGGATGTGGAGTTCTTTGAGTGCAGCAGTTGAGCTTGAGTATTTAGATACACCAATTATCATTTTGGTGGCCATGTATTGGACTCTTTGAAGAGGAGGTAGTAGAGACTGACTGTGAGATTGACATAGACACAGTTACAATAGTCAATATGTGAAAGCACTATACATAGAGCATTTACTGATAACTGAACTATGGAAACTTGCAATTGTACATTCTTAATTAACATTACTAAAGTAAGCCTGCTGTAGATCTATTTATAAAGTGTTATGTTTGCAATGCTTCTGGTTTAATAATTAACATGAATATGTACAGATTAAGATAATGTTAGCACACTTACTTACTGTATTTACAGGTCGTTCATTATTGCTGAGTGTGGAATTCTTTGGGGAATTATCACTGATTTTATTTTTATTCACCTACTTGTAATACAGTCGTATAGTGTCAGTCCTCCAAAATTGTCTTGTGAACAGTCTTGAAAAAAGTTATCGTCCAAAAATTTTGAAATATATATGTGTTGTTTACTTAAGACGATGATTTCCGAAGATTGAATGTTTTCCTGGATAGCTCGGAAAGTTAAGATCTTATGCACTTGATAGTAGTGCTATTTGTCATTTGATTGCCTTCAATTTTGATGTGTATTTTTAGATAAGAAAGTCAAAAAAGCCTAACAAATTTTAGTGTTTTTACCCTTCTTTATATCTTAGAATCTTGTGAAAGATCTTTGGTAAAAGTTTTCTTCCAGTTTTCTTCAAGTTTATATAAATTGCTTTATAATAATGAGATGATAAAGTTTCAACTATTTTAGAGTTATATTGTCCTTGTTTAACTTTAAGAATCTTTTAAGTGCTCTAGCAGCAACAGTTATAATGTGAATAAACTATAAACATACTTATGGAAAACAGCTACTGATTTATTTAGGCGACGTTTCGAAGAGTATTCTCTCAACGTTTTCAAGCTAATACAATATAACAAAATTTGAGGCAAGATATATAGACAAAATTACAATAACAAGGTTGAAACCATACATGACAACAATAAGATCAAAGGCCTATGACACAATGGGGTTATGATATACAATAACAAGATAAAAGGGACTAATTAACTTATAGTGGTAATGGTGATGTGTACATAATCTAAGTGTTTGTGATAGCGATTTTCGGTGTTTACACAATAATATGTACACCACTTTGAAAAAACATAGAAAGCACAATGTGATTTACTTGAGATTTATGTTGATTGGTAAGATTAACAACATAGGGAAGCACCTTTCTTTTTTGAAATATTGTAGACAAATCAAATTATAGAAAGTGACAACCATTATGGACTGCTTGATTGTTTTGTATGAAATAGCAGTTTATGCGTCAGTGCAGAACTGTCTAAAGTAAGTCTACATTCTACAAGTTCCATATTCTATTCATTGATGACCAATATTACATCACAGTTATTTTATATCTTTTCCTAAAATTTAGCATTTTTTTTATTCACAGGTTCTTGGAAAGAAAGTATGAGTGATGACTGCCATATCAGATCATGAAAATACGAGTGTACAATGTAGTGGATGGAGAAATCTTCTCTTATCAGTTACCTCTCTTGATTGGAGAAATAGACAACTCCACGGATGATGGCGTCATCTACGTGCAGAACCGAAGTGATCCTCATGGACAGAAGTTGGAATGGCCAGTTGTCGAGGGATGTTTTAAAGTTCTGGTGTATCTTAAATCTGGAAATAATACTATTAGTCTGCTATACGAGGATGAAATTGTAACATTGAAATTAGTGCACGAGGATCCCCATTTTGTTAACTTTGTCCGCCCTGTATATGTGATGTGTTCCGACGACGATGGATATTTTCAAGGCCCTGAATCAACTGATTGCTCACCAAATAGTGCCCTCCGTAGAATAATATTTGGAGCAGAGTTAATCCAAACATTTACTGCTGAAAAAATGAAAGAACATGGTTTTGGGAGATCGACTTTTCAATTAGAAAAAGATGTTAATAATAATCATATATGTCATTTATTACGAAGCAAATTAACTTTAGAAAAGGCCTACGCTATGTCCGGTAATGAACTGTGGAGTTACTTTGCCAAGGAATTAATGTCCAGTGATTTAAATGATAAAGATAAGTGTAAATGGTATTGTTTTATGTCATTTACTCGTTATAATCCACCAGATAATGCAGAGATTCCTAAAACACACAGCGAAATACTCAAATATACGAAAGGTCACACAGCTTTAGGTAAGCTAACAGTTTTTCTTCCAAAAGTTAATCACGTTCATGACATTCATGTGGCAAATCTAATATGAATGATTAATATAATATCAGTATATAGCCAAAGGCAGAAAGTCTCATGTTTTCATTTCTGAAAGAAATCCAAGGGATATTTGACGACTGAAACTCTGGAGCCTTATTCAAGAAAAACTAAGTCTCTTAAAATTGATTCTAAATTCTAAAATCTTATCTTAGTTAAGATTTCGAGAAACAGGGTCCTGTATTTAAGGTGTTATGCAAAGTGACCTAATCCACAAAAATAATGTACTCAACTAAGCTAAAGTCTGCACTACAAAACCAACAATTTGTAACACATGTGTTATTTGAAATTTCTACTGAGTGAGTTACCTTAGCAATATTTATCAAATTTTATTTATTTCTGGTAATTACTTCATGGGCTGTTGCCCTTGTCTGTGACCTGTTTTTTTTTTAGTGTCATGTAAATGCTCCCATAATTTAATTTAATTTAATAGCCTTTATGACTGTTGTTAGGATGACTTGGCTGCTGTGGGCGTATATGTTTTCTTACCCGATAACCTATCTTTTTTTTATTGAAAATTGATCTTGATGTGATTACCAAGGTGTTTGAGTGTGATGAAGCAATAGATAAATGGGATATTTGGTAAAATGAAGGCATATCCTTCCTACCTCATGTTAGTCATGTCTTAATAATGAAGTGGTATTTTGGAACACCATATGCATTAAAATGCATTAATAAACTAGAATGCCTACTTTTAGAATCGTATTTAGTCATTGTGGTTACATGCTAATTATTAAAATTTTTTAAAAAAAAGTATTGCTTTAAAAGCCATTCGTCATCATTTGAAGGATTTGAAATCCCTTCCAAACTACAGTATTGTGAAAGTTGGATCTCTAAAAGGAATATTAGTCCAAAAATGGTTCAGTTTTGTTCAGTAAATGTTGTAAATGTTTTGATGGGCCTCTTTTTATCCAAGCTAGGAGATTATCTGCCGTTGATATTTGGTTAATGTTTTCTTCATTAAATTTTATTGAATTAATTTGGATACATTTTGGTTTGGAATAAGCTGTGAAAATGCAGATGAAAATGGGCGACTTTAAAATATACAAAATTAAGTCCCTTTCTTGCTAAAATAAAAATTTCCATGTAACCTGTAACCTGAATTCTATTTTTTGTCATGTGAAGTTCAATTTTGTTTTTTTTGTCAGAACATTTATTCTTTGGTCAGGAGTCGTAGTAGCCTATGGTATTATTAGGATACATCTGCATAACACCATCCAGTTGATTTTAAGATATACATGTAACTAATGCCTCAAAGACTACAAAAATTTTATCTCAAAATAATTTCATATTGTACTGTAGTAAATATGATTTTTTTTGTCATGAAACAGATGTCTCATAAATTAATTATTCAGTTTGTACATTTTGGTGCATCATAGATACTTGACAGTAGCAATTACTTTTTGCTTGATATTTTTGTGCCATAACAGTAATTGTAATCATTTGTTTTTATTTTATTCAGGAGGGGGTGGCTTAGCCTTATTTGGAACGGGAAATCTACACACATGGGCAGAAGGCTTAGATCAGCTCTACTCTAAGTTTACTGATTGTCGTAAAATAGATAGACGAAAATTCATGGATGATAGTGCTTACAGGTAATTTTTTTAAAAAATTCAAAAACATTAAAACAATATGTAGATGATTCACAGTCATCTTTAAATTCAAAATATGTAACATAGTAAATTACAGTTGACATGATTTGTATAAGCTAATTGAGAACATCTGAGTATAAAAAAAACAAAACCCCAAAGTAATGGTACATGTACATGGGTTGCATTGTATGAAAAAGATGACAGAATTATTGTTTAATTTATATGCCTCAGATGCATGAAGATGGCAATGTGAAATTATAGAAACTTATGTGAAATTCAAATATCCTTTTTATACGCCCACATTGAAATGTGGACGTATATTGCCGTCGCCCCCGTCCGTCCTTTCTGTCGGTCCATCTGTCGGTCCGTCGGTCCGTCCATCCGCCCATCGTACACAATTTCTTGTGAACGCTCTAACGCCAAAAGTTATCATCCAATTGTTTTAAAATTGATATATGTTGTTTACATTAGTGAGATGAAGAAGCCTATTTAATTTCAATAATTTCCGTGTATTACGTCTAGAGTTATGGCCCTTGTTTCACTTTGTTGAACCTTGTAAAGGCTCTAATGCCAAAAGTTAACATACGATCTTTGTGAAATTTATATGCAATATTTAAATTAGTGAAACGAAGAAGCCCATTGAATTTCAACAATTTCTGTTTATTACGTCTAGAGTTATGGCCCTTGTTTTACTTTATTGAACCTTGTGAACGCTCTAACTCCAAAAGTTATCATCTGATCTTTCTGACATTTACATGCATTATTTAAATTAGTAAAACAAAGAAGCCTATTGAATTTCAGCAATTTCCGGTTATTACGTCTAGAGTTATGGCCCTTGTTTCACTTTATTGAACCTTGTGAACGCTCTAACTCCAAAAGTTATCATCCGATCATTCTGAAATTTACATGCATTATTTAAATTGGTGAAACGAAGAAGCCTATTGAATTTCAGCTATTTCCGTTTATTACGTCTAGAGTTATGGCCCTTGTTTCACTTTATTGAACCTTGTGAACGCTCCAACGCCAAAAGTTACCATTCGATCTTTGTGAAATTTATATGCATTATTTAGATTAGTGAAACGGAGAAGCCTATTGAATTTCAGCAATTTCCGTTTATTACGTCTAGAGTTATGGCCCTTGTTTCACTCTATTGATCCTCTAACGCAAAAAATTATCACCCGATCTTTGTGAAATTGATATGCATGATTTAGATTAGTGAAACGAAAAAGCCTATTGAATTTCAGCAATTTACAATAATTACTTCTAGAGTTATTGCCCTTGTTTCACTTTGTTAAACCTTGTTAATGCTCGATTGATGATAGTTATCATCCGATATGTATGAAATTTATATGCATCATATAAATTTGTGAAACAGGTCTATTGAATTTCAGCAATTTCCGTCAATAATTTATGGCGATTGTGAACGTTTGAATGACAAAAGTGATCATGTGATCTGTATGAAATTTATATGCATTATTTAAATTAGTAAAACGAAAAAGCCTGTCAAATTTCAACAATTTCTGTAGATTACTTCCAGAGTTGAGACCCTTGTTTCAGTTTGTAGAACCTTGTAAACCCTCAAACGACAAAATTTATAATCTGATCTGTATGGAACTGTCTTGTAAAGGCCCCCAATTACCTACAAAGGAATAAATATGCGACAACCCTTGACGACTGCTCGGACGATTTAGCTGCTGTTGGCGTATGTTTTGTTGCCTGGCAACCTATCTTAGAATTGATTAATTACTTTTCATTTTTATACTCCCACATTTTCATGTGGATGTATATTTTCGTCGCTCCTGTCCATCCGGACGTCCACAATTTGTTTGTGGACTCTCTGCAGGTCACAATTCTTATCCGATTTTGACAAAACTTGAAATATAGGTTTATTTCCAAAAGATCTCGGTTCCTTTTGATATTGGCATGTATCGGATTGAAACTTTATGGATTATGGCTTATGGACAATCTAGAGGTCACAATTTTCATCTGATTTTGTTGAAACTTGAAATGCATGTTTATAACCCAAAGATCTTGGTTCCTTTCGATATTCGTGCATATCGGATCTTAACTTCCTGAATTATGGCCCTTGATTGTACGAAAATCTCGTTTTTAGCTTGTGGACCCTATAGAGGTCATAATTTTTATCCGATTTAAAAAAACCTAATATTACATCACCGTTACACCCTAAGGACGGCTGAGTTCGAATTTCGCGAAAATCTACCCAAAACTGACAGACAAAATGGCCGCCCTTCGTTCTCAAATAGCGTAAAAATATGGTATATCAAGGTTGTGGACCCTATAGAGGTCACAATTTTGATCTGATTTTGTTGAAACTTGAAATGTAAGTTTATAACCCAAAGATCTCGGTTCCTTCGATATTTGCGCATATCGAATTGTAATTTCCTGAATTATGGCCCTTGATTGTAGGAAAAATCACTTTCTTTGTAGCTTGTTTTCTATCCATCTCTCGAAAATGTGAGCGTATCCTGCCTGGCAGCCGCTGGTTATTCTATTTTGATAAAGCTTAAAATATATTTTTATATCCCAAATATCTCAGTCCATTTCGATATTCGCACATTTCAGACCATAACTTCCTGTATTATGGCCCCTGATTGTAGGAAAAATCAGTTTGTTTTTTTCAGCTTGTTCTCTATCCATCTCTTGCAAAATGTGGGCGTATCTTGCCTGGCAACTGCTGTTTAATGGTCTTAAACTCAATATCTAACTTATTGTCTTTTTGATAACATATGTGATGACTCATCAAATTTGTTCCAATAATGACAAGATTTCTTTCAAAACTATGAGAAATTGCAATGGAAAATTACACTCTTGATGATATTACAATCATGTTATTCATAGAATCATACTTATTGTAATGCTACATGTACTTGTATGAAACTTCCTAATTTAGTAAATCACAGTCAACTACATAATAGCAGTTGTAATGTTTATTTTGTATTACCAAGAATACAGTAGCACAGATAAGACCCATCTTTTCATTAGCGAGCTTGTTTCTGGAGGCTATTGAATATAGTGTCTTGAACTCGCATCGCTATACAACATGGAATGAAATGAAATGGGGTTTAACATTTTACTTTTCTGCAAAAACCAGACTATACAACACTGCCTATATTGATCTCAATAAAGTCTAATACATGCTGCTTATTCTAGGCCATAATTTCCTTTAACCATGATAATTCTTGTTATCCTCACTGTTTATATACTCATGATAGGCTTATATTTGAGAAAACTAATTTTATTCTTTGACTCTTTGTATTAAGATTTCCAGATATTGTATGACTCGCAACTCAAGGAATAAAAGAGAAAAAGAACCTGTCTCCACAGGAAATTATATTAGGAATGATGTGAATTTAGTTTTTTTGGGCCAAATTGAAATTCTACCTTTTTTCTTGGCTTTTCAGGAAATTATAGTAAAAATATTTCAGTATCTGTTTTTAAGAGTATTATTTTGCAGAGAAACTATATTTGGATGCAACAGGAGTACAACTTATTTGATTTCGATATATATATAGACTGACTTCGTCATACATGATAGCACATTGGAAGGAGTTTTGAAAAGCAGTGGAAGGGAAACCTAATTTGTATGCATTAGCTTTATTCATTTATTGTCAAGAAAGTACATGTAACACTCCTGTAATTTTTTGAGGACAGAGGCGATTTTTCAGTTTATTTGAGCTAATATATATTCAGTCCCCCCCACGGCCAGCCACCAAAAATTGTTCTTGACATTTTTTTGAAGATAAAGTACAGTTGTCAAAATATGTCTGCCTCAAATAGAATGTCTTATAAATTAGTGGTATGCTTGATTTATTACCAAATTATTCTTAGTAATTGACCGATGAAGTCACTTTGCATTAAGTTGTTTACAAAGTGTCTGGAATTAGATATATTTCTGTCAATTTTCACTGAATTATTCACATATTAATGTTAGAAGGAGGCTAAAATTTTTGCCAATTTTCATCTCAGTGAGGCTCAGACGTGAAAAATCAATAGTGATGATTAATAGTTTTTCGAAAGACTGGATGATAGATATTGTAATTGACTGGAATGACCCTATATCCGATGAAAACATACAAATCTGTCGACTATAAAGCCACCGAGTTGAAAAGACGATCATGATTTACCCACCATTGCATTATTTCCTCCTCAATTGAAGATCAATAGTTAAAAGTTTTCAATTTATTTCTAAATTGCTGTAGTATTATTCTTAAGAGGTTTGCAGATTTCTGAAAATTGGGTAATTTTTGTTCTTAGAAAACTTGACCTTGGAAAAGAAAAGAAACACATTATATCCCCATCAAGTCATGCCTTGATTTGTTTTGACGTTTATTTGTTGGGGAAATGAATAAGTTGCTATTTTTGAAAACACTTGTCCGATAGGGTATTTTCAGCTTGGTCGCATTCTGGAAAGACAGAGCGAACCTAGTGACCACAATTGATTGATCAACTTTTGTATGGTCTGGCAGACGTAAAGATAATTATCTCATCTTAGTTGATTTGCTAAATTCAGATCTCCTGCATGTTGAAGACCTTTCATCTACTTGGTATGGTAGTAGAGCTTTACTAATCACTAGTCGGTTTGCTATGTAAAGTCTGTCTGGGAATCTACATTAAAGAATTGAAGAAATGATAATATTGCAAAGGATTTTGGTTCTTTTTTCTGTAGAAAGCTGTCTGTTTTTAACACTTTCATATGATTAAAGAAAATAGTTTGTTGGACAATATGATTACATGTAGCTATGTCAAAGCTTTACATTAAGAAATTATAGCACATTCCTGTCTAACTTAATGTAAAATCAGGCATATGGATTAAAACATGGCCCATCCACTTCGATTTGAGTAAAAAATAAAATTGATTATTTGATGGAATAGGCGTAATGCGGTTTCACTCCATAGACATCTGACTTCTGATCTGAACAAGGGCAAGGTAAAGTGACCAAAATGGTCACAACTGAAATGGGGGTCCTCAAAAAGACATTCACAACAGCTTTATTTAGTGTCTGTATTTTGGTATCTAAATGTGCTTGACATGATACTGAACAATAAAAATTGGATGAAAATCAAAAATGATGACTTTAGAACTTGTAACTTTGGAAAATATGAAGATAATAATAAATATACCATTCAGCACTGCACAGCTACAGGTAAACAACACAACATCGGAAATCACAAATTCTCACAGAGATGCCTAAATATATACTCTACAATCAACAAGACTTCAGATTTTGTAAACTATCTTTGTTTTAGCACACAAAGTCCATATCATCACACTTTCTTTTTCTCAAATATCCTCCATTTTTTTTCCAAGGGACTACTTTTTATATGCTCACACTCTACAGGTCACAATTTCTGTCCTATTTTGACGAAACTTGATCTCGCTTCCTTTCGATATTGGCATGTATCAGACCATAACTTCATGGATTATGGGCCCTGATTGTATGAAAAATCGCTTTTGTTTTTAGCTTGTTCTCTATCCATCTCTTGCAAAATTTGGGCGTATCTTGCCTGGCAACCGCTGGTAGATTTTTTGTATGGAGTACCATCCCAAACATCATCTGGATCAAATATTTCGGGTCTATATGGAAAATAGTAAATATTGCATCAAAATTTCCGTGAAACTGCTTTTGTTTTCAGCTTTTTTTATGATGAATACACATTGTTAACATTTTTATGATCTCTTAATTCATTTACTAAGTTTTACAGTAAAATATTTTGTGTTGCAAATGGTACTCCATAGAAAAGACTTTGCCCCACAAAAGTTATATTTAGGCAAAAAATTCTATATCAAACCCTCAAAATGCTTATTATTCTAACATAAATAAATAATAATCTATCAAAAATTTACAAAAAAGCCTATTTGTTAACATTTACCAACACTTGACCATGGCAGCCATCCATGATGGCTTATATTTTGACAGTTCTATTTTCATTAATTTATAGAACGCTCCATATGAATAATGTTGATATTAAAAGATCTTACAGTTCTTACAAATGAAGGTCAATAGTCTATAATATTACGATTTAACACCTGATTTATCGATAATTGTGATAGTATAAGTTGAAAATTATTTACTTCATCTTTATTTACCTTTCTGTGTCGGTTTACCCCACTACCGGAAGTGCTGCTTGCATCAGTCAGTTCATGCATGACTTATTTTTTTAATATCAAATCCAGTAAATGATGACACCTCATTTGTATTTTGATATGAATTAATCTTATTATGGTAATGTAATTATGGTTTAATGGTGATATGAATGTTTCTTAAAATCAAATAAAAATTGTGACCTTTAGAGGATTTATAAGCTACATGCCAATATCGAAAGGAACCAAGATTTTTGTGATATAAACCTATATTTCAAGTTCTGTCAGATAAAAATTGTGACCTGTAGAGGGTCCACAAACAAAATGTGAATGGAAGTCTGGACGTGGGCGTATAAAAAGGGAATTAAAAAATTAAATCTGATTAAAGATACATTATGGGAGATTTGATAACGAGTTGGCAGTTAAAAACTATATAATGTAAAGGCAATTTGCTGACAATTTCATTCATATTGATCCACTATGAACAGAGAACTAAGCGATTGAAATTTCCGTCTAACCTCGATCATCATTTCTAAAGTCAGTACGATAAACAGCATAGTCTCAATTATCCATTTAATCGTTTAATCGAGAAGAAAAGTTATGCAGTAAATTGGCTCATAATCCACTAAAGATCGCAGGCTAGTGTTGACATTGAGAGTTGATTATGGTCTGGAACGGTTAATTGATGTCTAATTAATAATTTAGATAACATTTCAGGCCTAAAACAAGAACTGCAATAGACAGATTTAGCTCTTGCATAATGTTTGTTTAACTGAAAGTGGTAGGATTATAACTATTTCTTGGTTAGCGTTTGCTGTTCTATCACAAGGTCTGTCATTGAGTCAACTGGTGTGGTTTCGATTCCCCGGTTGTACGTCACAAGGAGTAGGGTCACCTGTCCAACCTTGTGGGTTTCCTTCGGGTCCTCCAGTTTCCTCCCACTGCTAAAGACCCCTATGCGCAAGCAAATTATTGAAATAAAATTGAACAATATGTTAATCCCAAAATGACCTAGTTTGTGTCAAGTGGACCTTAAACCCCATCTCTCTCTCTCTCTCTCTCTCTCTCTCTCTCTCTTAAAGGGGCATTGTGGAAGATTAGATAAAGAGCTGGCAGGAATTAAAATTTGCTATTCTGATGAGGTTATCAATTGGGTAACTTGTTACAAAACCATATGCGGAATAGTTCTGCTGGGTTATGATGCCATTTTGTTCGGAATGATAATTATTTAAGTCCATTGGGTTCTAAGAGCCCTCGGTCAACTTTGCTTACTTCAGAAATGTCAAATTTGGTGACAAAAGGTAGGTTGATATCTTATCTTTTGAAAAGATCAACTGGTGATTGTATTCAATATGTTTAGTAACTACTGAAGTTAACATAAAATGACACAGTATCCAGTCGATAGTTACATAAAGAGGATTTTGAACATCAAAGAAATACATTTTTGAAACTTTGTTTTTGTAAGATAGTATGTACATACTATATGATTTCGTCTATCTTCATTTGTTTCATTTTCACTGGCTAAATATTTACAAACTGTAAAAAAAAATTAGATAGTATAAAGTTATATCCGGAGATGTATTTATCCCGATTTCATTTCATCGTTTAATCCTACTTTTATCACTAACATGCCTTGGGTATTGAACTGGTCGGTATTTACACAAGTATTAGGTTAATGCTTGTGCTGAAATATACACACGTTATAACTATAACGGTCAATAGTACTAGCACTACATAGTGGTCATCACAACTACTATAGTCTCAATGATCATTGATTACTCATACCAGACTGACTGTACAGTCCTCAACATGGCACTAATCAGCCTTCAATCTGTAGTTGATGTCGGCAACTTCTGGTGGTAATTTTATAGCGAATACTTGATATTAACTTATATCAAATTATATTGTGACAGTATGCCAATGTAAGAACACTTGAGACTAGATAATATTATTTTTGCCTTAACTTCATTTTTATACGCCCACATTTTCATGTGGACGTATATTGTCGTCGCCCCTGTCCGTCTGGACGTTCGTATGTCTGGACATCCGGACGTCTGTCCGTCCGTCCACAATTTGTTTGTGGACACTCTACAGGTCACAATTCTTATCCGATTTTGACGAAACTTGAAATATAGGTTTATCGCCAAAAGATCTCGGCTGCTTTCGATATTGGCATGTATCAGATCACGTTTTTAGCTTGTGGACCCTATAGAGGTCACAATTTTTATCCGATTTTGTTGAAACTTGAAATGTTAATTTATAACCCAAAGATCTCGGTTCCTTTCGATATTCACGCATATCGGGTCGTAACTTCCTGAATTATGGCCCCTGATTGTACGAAAAATCATGTTTTTAGCTTGTGAACCCTATAGAGGTCGTAATTTTTATCCGATTTAAAAAAACGTATGATTATATCACCGTTACACCCTAAGGATGGCTGAGTTCAAACTTCGTGAAAATCGGCCCAAAATTGACAGAAAAAATGGCCGCCATTCGTTCTCAAATAGCGTAAAAATATGGTATATCAAGGTTGTGGACCCTATAGAGGTCACAATTTTTATCCGATTTTGTTGAAACTTGAAATGTAAGTTTATAACCCAAAGAACTTGGTTCCTTTCGATATTTGCAAATATCGGACCGTAACTTCCTGAATTATGGCCCCTGATTGTACGAAAAATAGCGTTTTTAGCTTGTGGACCCTATAGAGGTCATAATTTTTATTCGATTTAAAAAAACGTATTATTATATCACCGTTACACCCTAAGGATGGCTGCAGTAGAATTTCGTGAAAATCGGCCCCAAATTGACAGACAAAATGGCTGCCGTTCGTTCTCAAATAGCGTAAAAATATAGTATATCAAGGTTGTGGACCCTATAGAGGTCACAATTTTTATCCGATTTTGTTGAAACTTGAAATGTAAGTTTATAACCCAAAGATCTCGGTTCCTTACGATATTCGCGCATATCGAACCGTAACTTCCTGAATTATGGCCCCTGATTGTACGAAAAATCACGTTTTTAGCTTGTGGACCCTATAGAGGTCATAATTTTTATCCAATTTAAAATAACCTGTTATTATATATCACCGTTACACCCTAAGGATGGCCGAGTTCGAATTTCATAAAAATAAGCCCCAAATTGACAGACAAAATGGCCGCCGTTCATTCTCAAATAGCGTAAAAATATGGTATATCAGGGTTGTGGACCCTATAGAGGTCACAATTTTTATCCGATTTTGTCGAAACTTGAAATGTAAGTTTATAACCCAAAGATCTTAGTTTCTTTCGATATTCGCGCATATCGGGCCGTAACTTCCTGAATTATTTCCCCTGATTGTACGAAAAATCACGTTTTTAGCTTGTGGACTCTATAGAGGTCATAATTTTTTATCCGATTTAAAAAAACATATTATTATATCACCGTTACACCCTAAGGACGGCTGAGTTCGAATTTCGTGAAAATCGGCCTAAAATTGACAGACAAAATGGCTGCACTTCGTTCTCAAATAGCGTAAAAATATGGTATATCAAGGTTGTGGACCCTATAAAGGTCACAATTTTTATCCGATTTTGTTGAAACTTGAAATGTAAGTTTATAAACCAAAGATCTCGGTTTCTTTTGATATTTGCGCATATCAGACTATAACTTCCTGAATTATGGCCCCTGATTGTACCAAAAATCGCGTTTTTAGCTTGTGGATCCTATAGAGGTCATAATTTTTATCCGATTTAAAAAGGCGTATTATTATATCACCGTTACACCCTAAGGATCGCTGAGTTCGAATTTTTGTGTAAATCGGCCCAAAATTGACAGATAAAATGGCTGCAGTTCGTTCTAAAATAGTGTAAAAAATATGGTATATCAAGGTTGTGGACCCTATAGAGGTCACAATTTTTATCCGATTTTGTTGAAACTTGAAATTTAAGTTTATAACACAAAGATCTTGGTTCCTTTCAATATTGTAATTTCCTGAATTATGGCCCTTGATTATAGGAAAAATCACTTTCTTTTTAGCGTGTTCTCTATCCATCTCTCGAAAATGTGGGTGTATCCTGCCTGGCAGCCGCTGGTTTTCTGCCTAATTACTTGCCATGTTTTATTTTATTTTTTTATGAGTTATATATATGTAACCCCTAGAAATGAAATTGTTACACAATGTTACAAAATTTACAATGGATGAATGATGCAATGCTATGAATGATCTCAAAATGTTGAGATTTCACAAGAATTAAATCGATTTAATCACTGTTATCAAAACAAAGCAGGACACTGATAAGTGCCTAGACAAGCTCACATTTGGATCCATTGAAAATATATTACTTATAAACATATTGTGAAAGTTGAGTATTCACTGATTTTGAAATAACTAGAATGGTTTTGTATGCAAGATACAACCTGGTTTTGGTGAATGTTTATCAATGATAATGAAGATGGCTTGTTTTCAGATCTACACTATCAGTATTGTAAATAATCATGATATAATAGAAATAAAATATTGTTTAAACCAAATTTGACACTTCAAGGAAGAGTTGATTAAAACTGCCGCGTGCTGGTTTATCTATCCATGTTTGCTTACCTATCGGTACTGTTTAGCGTATCTTTGCTTTAGTGTGTTACATTTAGTTTGATCATCGTTAACCGACAACACTGGAAGAATTGGCCGTGGCACTGCAAGAGGAGTGGGTCAGATTGCCCCAAATCGTGATTGGACGGTTGATTAGGAGCATGCCACGACGAATTGCTGAATGTCTGAGGATTGGTGGTGCAATTACTCACTATTAAGACAAAAATCAAAAACCTCCATTTTCACTTTTGACGGTGTGTATCTCTTTGCGAGTGAAATGGGGCCGTCAGATAAGCCGCCCATATGAACTGTTTTTGTTCATGTGTAGGCAATTGGCCTGTTATTAACATACACTGGTTACCTCTAATAAAAACAGCAGTGCATTTCCGCAGTTTTGTATTGTTTCTGAATATCCCCTACTTTTTTTGAAGAGTATATATGTATATGCTTAGAATTATACTTGTCGTTCACTTTTCCAGCATATTGGCCACGGTAATATGATACAAATGGCGAACTATTTTCTCGCTCAAGAATTGTCGCTATTCAACCCGTTCTTACATTTCCGACCAGTGATGATAATATAATTTAATATAATAATATTTTACATGCCGTATGAAGCCACAGTAAACGGAATTCAGCTATCAAAATATTTCATTCTCTTCGGCCATTTTTGTTAAAGACGAAACGAAACATCAAATAATCACCGCTTGGATTAATCATTAGGAGTAAATAATGACTTGTGTCTTGAGATAGACTTTATATATATCATTGGCAATTATCAATTGATTATATTTACTCATTGACGCGATCCGAATTATCAGCCAGTTGATTAATTTATAGAATGTGCCGCCACGTGATTGACACTCAATGTAATTGTAATGGATAATCCAGGATAAATACGATTAGAATTTTAAGATTTTTTTCCGCCAGTTCTCAAAAGAAATCGCCAGAACCGCAAAAAGTTATCGCCAAAATCAAATTTTAATCGCCACATTCATATTTTTATCGCAAATTGCAACTTTGGCGACCGACAGCATGAGCCCTCTCCCATACATATCTTGGGAATGTATCTTTAAATGTTTTAATGGACACAATACAAAAGAACTACATAATAACGCAATAGTCGTAAGAACCTGTGGGACACCACAAAAAATATTGGTTTTCAAGTAATTAAATAGCATTGTATTTGTAATATAGAAGACATTTCCACTCATTCTGTTCGCTGTAACTTTTACAGTTAATAAGATAGGTTTGTCCCATGGCAGCTTTGATTATCAGTCATCTTTTCTGTTTCCATTTTAAAATTGGTGTTTATTGATAAACTATTAGACATCGTCTTTTACGATCTTTTATTCTGTGGTATCTTCACTGATTTTGTGTCTGGCATTCAAATATATAATTCAATACTTTATATTATAGAGCCGGTTGAGGATTAACAACTATGAGTGAAAAGTCCTTGTGGGATTGATGGATAAGTCAGGGGACCATAGAACTGATAGACATGGATGAAAATAAATCTCAAAAAACTGATCCGAGATGCGTTGACCATGTTTCGGTGACAGGGGCAGTTAAGTCTTCAAGAACTGAAAGACATGGATGTCAAAAAATTACTCCCATATAACATATGATCATATAAAAACTGAAAATATTGAATCCCATAAAAAATAATGAATGTAATAAAACTGGTTAGATTCTTGTTTATGCTATATTTTATTACTATTTGCGTTTGGCTGACAACAAGAAATTTGTGAGCTTGATTTGAGCAAAGAAGAAGTTAATGGCTCCTGGTTGTCTCCTTGTTAGTCCTTGTCTACGTCATCCTTACATGTATAAATGAAGACAAACTCATTTTACAAAACTGTTCATAGAATAAACCTCCAAGTAAGACTAGAATGTAGCAGGATGTTAAAGAATAAATAGAGGATATTTGTCCTTTTAGAGTGAATAACATATTTTATTTCATCGAGAAGCAAGAAAACTTATATTTTCACGAATGCGTAGCATGAGTGAAAATATAAATGTTTTCTTGCTTAGAGATGAAATAAAATATGTTATTCCCGACAAAACGACAAATGTTCTATTTATTTTATGATTTTACAATCATTTTAGGTAAAAACAACATGGACTACTTTGCCAGTGGAATAACACTTTTATTTCACTGATAAAATGCGGTATTCCACTACTGATCATAAAATAAAGACTAATATTTCTAAATGCACATGTCATGCAAAAACCTGGTACTGTATATTTACTCAGATGTGTCCATAATTTGGGAAGATGTGTACACAGTTGTGTATCAGTTTATATACATCATGTTGAAGATCGTGAGATGAAGAAGCCTTTTGATTTTCATTGATTTCCGATAATTACTTCCAGAGTTATGGCCCCTGATCACTTTAAAATATCTTGTGGATGCTCTAGATGCCAATGTTAATATCTGATTGACTTTAAATTTATACACAGGTCATGAGACAAAGAAGCCTATTGATTTTCATTACTTACTTCCAGAGTTATGGCCCTTGATCACATTGAAAAATTCTTGTGGACACACTAGAGGCTAATGTTAATATCTGATTGACTTTAAATTTATACACAGGTCATGAGACAAAGAAGCCTATTGATTTCCATTACTTACTTCCAGAGTTATGGCCCTTGATCACATTGATTTCAGATAATTACGGCCGGTGTTATGGCCCTTGGTCACTTTAAAATATCTTGGGAATGTTCTAGAGGCTAAAATTAATATTCATACACAGTGTTTAAGGTCTAAGATGAAGAAACCTATTGATTTTCAACGATTTCTGGTAATTACTGCCAGAGTAATGGTCCTTGATCACTTTGAACATTCTTGTGGATGCTTTAGAGGCTAAAGTGAATATCCGATTAACTTTATATTAATACAGTGTTTTTAAAAGGTCATGTGACGAAGAAGTTTATCAATTTTCAAAAATTTCGGATGATTAGGGTAATTGATATTAAATGTTTTGTATGCTAAATGTTAGAATAGGGCAGAACTTGAAGCCAAATGGGTTGTTATTTATAATCAGATTTTAGTGGGTTGTAAATGTTTTCATTTCTGACAAAAGAAAAAATTTGCGACAACCTTTGTTGACTCCCCGGACAACTTAGCTGCTGTGGGCGTATGTTTTGTTGCCTGGCAACCTATCTTTGCACAAGGAAGAATACCGCATTACATGTCAGTGTAAGGAATGAAAACTAATGTGAAATCTGTTCATATCAACATTTAAATTCTAGACTATCTCTAGCATAATTCCTCTTTAATTTGATTACTTAATTATATGGTCTATATAATAATTAAATTATTGAGTGAATACTACAGGCCTACTATGCAGGTTTATTTCAGAGCAGGGCATGATACCATTTCACATTTTTGTGAAAGTAAACATTATAAGCATAGCTCAAATTTTCTTTTGTAGGCTACTTTGGATAAAATTTCTGTATTTTACTGCAAAATATGTGCCCTGCTATGGTCTATAGTAATGATGGAGTGAATAATAGGCCTAGTGTATTGTCCTGGTTAATCATGTTACAACTAATAGTTCCGTTGTCTGTTAGTAACCACTGTTTTAGTATTCTCTATATATAGTACTATAGATTAAAACTGTGTTATTACTTTACTTCATTTCATTAAGCAGTCTAATGACTTTCATGGGTTCTGACAGAATAAACATAATGATTCCCTACTTTGTGGGAATTCCCCCTGGATATCTCAGTCTCCTAGATTTCCCAGGTGTCTGCTCGGGTGAAACAGGTCATAATTGACCAATAGGAGTGCCAGTAAAATGACCTCTGCTGGCAGTGAAGTGATATTAAGAGATGCTGAAGAGTGTCTACTGAGATAGAATATATTGTCAGTGGAAGCCAGGAGAATATCCATTTAGAATAAATCTTAGACAGCAATACCTAATGATAACCATAATTCCCCACACTGAATAAGTCTAAATGTTGCGTGCTACAGTTAAGATACCGATTTTCTGACTCTCGATTTGGAAAATAAATACTTGACAGAATTGAATTTGATATTAAGTGTAGATGGTAATTATGTAAGAAATGTATCTGTCTACCAAAAATAGAAATTGTAAAGAATAAAATATGACTGATGGCAACCAGAATATATTACATGTAACATTGTAACTAATTGTACACTATCCTATAGACCACTTATTTTCTCAAGATGGTCATTATTACATCTAGCTACATTTATAAACTACATACTATATTTTATCACTTTAATGTTTTTTCTTAAGATGGGTAATGATTTACATTTATAAAGAAGACAATTAAGTGTTTTAAATGAAAACTTTGTAAACACCCTTCTTAAAACAAAGGATTAAATGGAACATCATTGGGAAATCAGTTTAAGATACATTATAACAACTAATAAATAAAATCTTTATTTTCCAGCAAGCAGTTCTCAGCTATTTATGAATATAAAATTCTACTACAGTACCTGAATCTGTATATTTGTGCATTCTAACCAAAATGGATCAATCATGGCCACAGTGTTCATAGTATGCATCTATAGCATGCATTTTTGGATGGATTGGCACTTTACAGATATACATTATTGTTTGTTATTATTTATATACATAAAATCATTTATGTATTTCAGAGAATATTATTGGGCTAATTATGCAACAGGTCTTGGTGCCTCACTACATGAGTTAGGACATACATTTGATTTGGCACACACATCATCAGGAATCATGGCTCGGGGTTTTGATGATCTTCATAAAGTTTTCACAGTACAGAGACTAAAAAGTGGTAGAAATAGTCGTGAAAGTCAACGATACAGTAATTCCAGTATATCTAGGACACCATCTACAGGCAGCATAGAAAGCGTATCTTTAATAAATAGTTTTGAAGGTCAAAGAAGATATAAGGATGTATGTTATGGCAGTCCTTATAAAAAGGTAGGTTTTATAAATTTCAAATTATACAAATTAATTTGTTACATAAACATGTTCATGTACAGGGCAGCAGTTGTATGTGGCTATCTGATTTTCATAAATTACCACCTGTAGCATGTTTTGGAGCTCGCAAGCCACAAAGGCCTGGCTGGACTCTAAATTTTTCATTTCTGCCTCCTCTCTCCCAAAATCTGGAATTCAGGTGGGCACAGAGTGGGATTTCAGTTGCAAAGCCACTTAATTAAGGCTATATTGCTGTACTGATGGGCCGAAATGGCAGAAAAAAATATTTGTGGTCTCATTTCTGCCTAAAAAAGCCTGATAACCCACAAAAAATGAGAACGTTACATTCAAACATTGGATAGTCCAATACCTATTGTGTCTGTTCACACATGTTCATATTCAATGTACAAGGTGAAAAATTCTTAACTGATTTTGATCAAACTTTTAGTCTTTTTACAAAAGCATTTTCAGTGTAATTGCCCTTAAATTACCATACTTCTTTTCTATAGTAAATTCTTGTCAGATTTTGATTAAATTTGAATATTGTATTGTAGTGAATTGTCTTGAGGTTATATAAGTACATGTTCAACTATTTTGAATTTGTTCTCTATTATCCAATGCCTTTGCAAAGCTGAATTCAACCCATGTTTTAGTTTTTCAAATATCAGTATTGATTTCTATTATTTTAATGAATTTTATTCTATTAACGAGATAATATCAAGGTTTGTTTTGAACTGACATTCTACGGTAATGAACACGAAAGGTCTTGGGTGAAAACCTTTAATACAGTAGTCTAGCAGCAGATTTTTATCCGATTTTGATGAAACTTAAGATATAGGTCTATCAGACCATAACTTCATGGATTATGGCCCCTGATTGTACAAAAAATCTAGAGGTCACAATTTTTGTCTAATTTTATTGAAACTTTAAATGTATGTTTATAGCCCAAAGATCTTGGTTCCTTTTGATATCAGACTGTAACTTCCTGCATTATGGCTGATGATTGTATGAAAAATCATGTTTTTTAGCTTGTGGATTCTCTAGAGGTCACAATTTTTATCCAGTTTTAAAAAAAAAACGTTTAAATATATCACCCTTCCACCATAATGGAGGTTGATTTTGAATTTTGGGAAAATCAAAATGAAACTGCTGACAAAATTGTGTCGCTCTTTGTACGCAAATTGTGTAAAAGTATGTAATACCAAGGTTGTGGACCTTCTAGATGTCACAATTTTGATCCGGTTTTGATGAATCGTAAAATATATCTTTATATCCCAAAGATCTCAGTCCCTTTCGATATTTGTGAATCTCAGACAATAACTTTCTGGATTATGGCCCCTTATTGTACGAAAAATCACTTTTTCTTTAGCTTGTTCTCTATCCATCTCTTGCGAAATGTGGGCGTATTGTGCCTGGCAACAAAGAACTGAGAGTAGCACCCACCTTGGCATCCTCCTGCATTCACAGCTCATAACTTTGTACCATTATTCAAGGTTTTCTCTCACCCTTTTTAAGCCCCCCCCCCCCCCAACAAAACAATAACTTTCTTTCATGACATAGTTGAACAGGCAACTGCCACCAAATATAATCATGCAATTGTAGGCTAGCAGACGTCACATGTCATGGATATTTTTAAGGGAGATAACTCTGCTTGGTCTATGATTTGACTTGATATTCTAGTCTTGATATCTACTATATTTTGGTTAGGCCAGCTCAATTTTTTGTCATGGTGCTAATCCCAACCCTAACTCTGGACCTAGCCCCAGTGCTTACCCTAACCTTAACCTACAATCTCGGCAACAATCATGTCCCGTAACCTTATTTACATCTCAACGACCATGACAAAAATTGAGCTGTTTTTAACAAATAGATTTAGCCAAATATTTTCTTAATGAATTTCTCACTATTATTCCATTGTGTGTGTTTTACTATGCTTTACATCAAATTTCAATGAATATGAATTTGATTATGGGCTTTGTAGGGATTAACTAATTGTTATCAGGACATTAGAGGAAGATTTGTGTCTTAGATTGAATGTTGTCAGTAATATTCAATATTGTAGGGTGGGAGCGAGCAAAGTCAGTCACCCTGGGGGCAGACATGAATGCACTTCAATTTTTCTCTTGGCTCTGTCCTATTAGATCCGTTAATGATTATTGATAATACATGTTGGTCCTAAAATTTGAATTAGCGTGTGAAAACATTTATTCGATACGTACAAACAATGAAAACATTTCCTTTTATTACATTACAAAATGTTGTAAAATAGGCAAAAAATATTACTACACCATGTACCTGTGAGAAGGCAGCAGATCTACTACAGAACCCTTCAATAATTTTTCATAAGCTTTCTATACACAAAATGTTGCCTTTTACTACTTAGGGTTTTTTGACATTTTTTTTTCTACTGTATTAATGTATAAAATGAGACTTAGTGGTGTCGTTTTCTACTTTTTTTACTCTTCCAAACTACAATGTTGTACAAGTTGAATCTCTAATGGGAATATCGGTCCAGAAATGGTTCAGTACCTTTCAGTATTTACAAAGATATGATGAATTGAACATTTTGTAACATACAGCATGATATGTTCAAACGGATACAAACCAAAACGGTAAAAAATGTGCTCAAAATTTGTCTAATATATAATATATATATATTAATTTATATATCACTGGATTCTTGATAACAAGTAATTTAATTGATTGTTTTGATTTTTTATAGCCGTTATGACCAATCTTTGGTTGTTTTGAATATGTTCATCTAAACAAAATTTTGAGAGGGATTTGGTTTATGGTCGTTTCATCAATAAACCTTAGAAGCAAGCTATTGATTTTTAATCTGATTAAATCCATGCTGGGAGATTATTTTCCATTTATATTTTGATTTTCTTTTCTTAGCTGAATGTTAAATAAGCAATATGAGTACATTTGAACATGAATTAAGCCATGGAAAACTTAATATTTTCCAAAAAATACAAATGACGCCTACAATATATTGAAAGAACTTAAACCATCGTAGGGTGATTAAGTGTACTAGGACTCTTTTGTGGCAAAATTACCGAAATAAAAATAATATACTTGCTCTGAATAAATGTATAATGTTAATTATCCCAAATTTAAAGGATCTAAATCGCTAATATTTTGGACCTAGAAATTTACACAAATGGGTCGCAACGCATATAATAATGTAATATGAATGTATATAAACTGATTTACAGTCAATCGTTTCTGTTTTTACTGTAATTTCTAATCAGTTATGTTCGATGAAATACGCCAGAAGTCTCAGTTGAAAATAGCAATCTCTAGTGTCTGGTTATTCCAGTCTACACAGATAGTATTTATTACGCATGCTCTCCAGATAAGAACATGGCGTCACCGTTTGACATGACTTGTGGAATATGTCGTTGTTACTTACAAATGGTGCTGTAAACGCATTATGGTACACGTACCAATGTTAAAAAATGTTTATTTTGTCTTTTAAAAATATTGGATATCAGAAGCTCATCTTTTCCCGGTAAGATCACAACATCAGTGTTGTTTTGAATTGACAAATAATTCGCGTTTTCAATGTCGAAGACTTTGGATGTTATTGAGTTAGAGACTGAAATGGGCTACATCCTTCCATCCTGGTTTTGTTTCTGGAGTATATCGAACCAGATATCTTTATGAAACTTTATAGACACATCAACTGATTACAGTAGTTGTGCCTTTTGCTGATTATAGATTTCTGATTATATTAATTTTTGTGTTTCCATGGATACAAATTGGACTTTGTTTTTTTTTTATGTAAGAGTGTGCAATATTGATGACTATTGATGTATTGTTTTAAAAATGTATTTTCTTGTATTTTACAGCCGTCACATTCTAACACTAAGAACAATGTTTATGTACCACCACCACCCTTAGTTGTTCGTGTTGAAACCAGTTTTAAACCAGTAAAATCACCATCCACCCTTACCTTGTCTGTCAAAAATTATGATGGCACTGAAACTCAAGAAACTATATCTCAGGAAGAACTTAATAACAGTGAAGCATTTAGCACCACCACTGCCACAACTAGCGGAGAAGAAGACTTAAATAAAAATATCCACAGACGAGGTACTTATCTTTCTATCTAATAAATTGTTATTGACTGAATTTTTAAGAGTTCTAATTAATAAATGATTAAGGTTGTTAGTATTTCTTGATTGATATAAAAGATAATTTTAGTGGCGTCTTTAGATTTCTCTTTTTATCAGACGTCATCACATCTTTATGTGTAATAATCCCAGCAAGGTCGAACAAAATTTCTAGAACCCCGATTTGAAGTTTGGTGACAGGGGCAATAACCCTTTGAATAATTGTTGTGTGACTGAATTTTAGTGATCTGTAAAGCAAAGTTTTGAAAGGAATGGACAGACAGATAGACAAGGGTGACGATAATAAACATCAATGTAATATGTGGCCTATAAAGTCAGTATATTATGACTCTGTCAGCTTAGTAATAGCTTTCTCTTAAGGGCATTGAGTAGTCTAAGATACACACTAACTTTTCAGCACCAATCTTGTTAAGACTTTGCATACTTGTTTCATGTGTAAAATAACCCAGAGGACACATAGTGGAATAAAGAAAAAAATATTTATAGCAAATGAGAAGGTTTCCTCAATCAGTTTTTGAATAAATTACGATGTTGTACACATCGGTGACATGATCTGCAATAAATAGTCATGGCTGTCTCCAGCAACAGTTTCACACTGGACCATTGACAGCTATCTATATATAAGGAATTCCCTCTAAGACACGATTTTCCAGGTCTACCATCTATCACAACTGGAACATTGCTGAATTTCTTTTTATGATGGTCGCAGACTACCATTTTTTAATGTATAAAATGATTTTGAGTAGTGCACTGAAGTCAATATTTATTTTTTACATCGGAATTGTTGTATTTTAAAACTTTTGGACGTATTCAAAGAATTTACCGAAAAACACAAAATCTTATTTGAAGGTAAATAATCAACAAAGATTTTAAAATACTTTGAGTTGATATTAAATAACATTTTTGGTGTCAAAATGTCACTTTTAACCTCTACTTTCAATCTAAGGGAGGGATTATCGATATCTCTTTTTGGCATGTACCAATAGAATTTCCATGAAAACAGCCTATAGCCAAAAAATGTCCTTTGGGTTTCTTAGACTTGTAATTAGCATTGTTCATGCCACATTTGATGGAAATCCATGCAGGCATGACTGAGAAAAATAGACGATTGTTGTCATCAGCATCCTTTATCATCATGCTTTTGGAACAAGTTTGGAACATAGAAAATAAAATTGGTATTTTTTTGATGATTAATAATATTAATATGTAGGTTATCACCCCAAATAACAAAAATTGTCATATCTTATGAACAAAACTTACAGTGCAAGCTTTAAAGTGTGCATTTAAGACTGCTCAACACCCTTAATACTTCAACATTAAAGGAATAGACTGACCACCCACAATGTCTGTATGGAAAGGTCAGGCAAACAATTCCATTTATAGATCTGTTTATTATATCTCATACAATAAATCTAATTTTATAAGTATATCTTGAAAAAAATATGATTTTTTAAAAATCTAAATAAATGATTTAGATAAATGTAGTATATAAAAGGTATTGCCAAATTTGGTGACATTGGGATATTTCATTATTTCATTATTTATTTATTATCCCTTGACAAACGAAGTTAGGGAGGGATAATGAAATGGGCTCCATCCGAGAGTCCGCCTGTACATCCGTCCCGATTTCATTTCCGGAGCATATCTCATAAACCGTTTAAGATATCTTTATGAAACTTCGTGCACACATCAACCTATTACAGTAGTTGTGCCTTTTGCTAATTAGGAATTTCTGGGATATATATTTATTGTGTTTCAATGGAAACAAATTTTACTTAGTTTTTTGGTGTACAATTTTGTTTCCGGAGCATATCTCATAAACCATTCAAAACGTCTTCATGAAACTTTGTACAAATATAAACTTACTATAGTAGTTGTGCCTTTTGCTATTTAGGAATTTCTTGGATTTGTATTTTTTTGTGTTTCCATGGAAACAAATTTGACTTAGTTTTTGGTGTACAATATTGTTTCTGGAGCTTATCTCATAAACTGTTCAAGATATCTTTCTGAAACTTTGTACAAACATCAACCTGTGATAGTAGTTGTGCCTTTTGCTAATTATAAATTTCTCGGATTTAATAATTTTTGTGTGATACCTTTGTAACACTTCTACATTCATCAACCTTTTATTTTCTATTCTGATGACCGTCCTTCTGTCCCGATTTTGTTTCCGGATCATTATCCGTTCAAGAAATCCTTTTGAAACTTTATAAAAACATCAACCTATTATAGTATTTCATTTTCTGATGTATAAGCTTATTGTTTAGCATACAGTAGCTGATTGAGGTAGGCAAAGGTTGTTGTGCAAACCTTACAGCGAGTAGCGAACCTGCTGTGATCAGAGTATTGATATTCCAAGAATTTGTTTTCCTTCTGCCTTCCAAACAAGTGCACGGGATGGTGATGACTATTCATCTTGGTGTTTTTTTTTATTTATTTATTTTTCCAAGAGGCATATCAAACATTGCTTGTGGACACATTAAAGGCTAAAGTTAATGTCCGATTGACTTTAATTATATACACAGTGTTTAAGGTCATGGGACGAAGAATCCTATTGATTTTCACCGATTTCCGATTATTATGGCCCTTGATCACTTTGAAAAATCCTGTGGACGCTCTAGCGGCTAAAGTTAAAGATACATTATGGGAGATTAGATAAAGAGCTGGCAGTTCTCACTATAATAGTTAAAAACTAGATAATGTAAAGGAAATTTGCTGAAAATTTCAGTCAAATTGATCCACTCTGAACCGAAATTTTAGCGATTGAATTTTCGACCTAGCCTCGATCATTATTACTAAAGTCGGTATGATAAAAAACATAGTCTTGATTATCCATTTCATGATTAAATCATGAATGGAAGTCGAACAGAAAATAGGAATCTAATTCAATAAACATCGCAGGCTAGTGGTGACATCGTGAGTTGATTATGGTCTGGATAAGTTAATAGTTCAAAAATAGATAATGAAAATTGAATATGATGTTATCAGGCTTTGAAGTTTTCATAATATAGTCTTGATTGTCAAGTACCATTGTTACGATAAATGAAAGGAGTCTTGATTACTGGTATCTAATTTTAAATTCAATAAGTAAAATTATAAAATAGCGATCGGGTTTCAATCCATTGAAAAATGCGACCATTGATTATGGGCTTGTTATGTGAATAATGTCTAATTAATAATTTAGATAACATTTCAGGCCTAAAAAAGACCCGCAATAGGCAGATTTAGCTCTTGCATAATGTATGTTTAATATCTGATTGACTTTAAATTTATACACAGTGTTTAAGGTCATGAGACAAAGAATCCTATTAATTTTCCAATAAGTACTACCAGATTTATGGCTTTTGATCACTTTGAAATATCTTGTGGACGCTGTAGAGACTAAAGTTAATATAAATTGTTTAAGGTCACGAGACAAAAAATCGAAACAAATTCTGATATTTTTTCATAATTACTTCATACGTTATTACTTGTAATCAGATTTTCATGTGTTGTAAATGTTCTCATTACTGACAAAATAAAACTTAGCTGCTGTGGGTTTATATTTCGTTGACTTGAAAGTTTGGAAACCCATCTTTACATTTTGGTACAACATAATTATAAATGCTTGATCTAGTACAATGTAGATGAGCATCCCTGAGAAGCGAAAATTGGTTTTCATGTACTCCGGAGACATATTATGAAAGATTTTTTGAACATGGTTCAATTTCAGTTGTTTGACTCTATTTTCAAGTTTTAAACTATTTAGATCTTGATACAAATTTGGGGTAATTGGATCTCTGGGACCTTAGCGGTGTATGAATCGGATAACTTTGTTTTGAATAATTTGCAGTATGTTTTTCAGATTCTTGTTTAAGCCTGAAACCATGCTGAGCATGCATAATCTAAGTGGCATTATATAAGAGTATTGGTTAATAATATCCTAATATACTCTGTTAAAGACTTGTTATATCTAAATAAAAATTCCAATCTGGTATTGACCTTTTTAATATTATTAACTATTAATTCACCAGAGAGATAACAATCAATATATGGACCCAGATATTTTTTACTGTAATTGCTTGAATGATCATTACACAATATTTAAAAACTACTACTAGTACTAGTTTTTTACTGGGACCAAATAACATATATTCTGTTTTACCAAAATGAAAGGATAATTTATTGTCTACTAACCAATCTGAACAAGCCTTTAAGACTTTAAGGCTTCACTTTTGGTTTCAAAAGAATTCATGTAAACTTGACATCAAATTTGCCAGCTGCTGTGGGTGTATGTTTTGCTGTCTGACAACATCTTATATTTTTTATACGCCCACATTTTCATGTGGACGTATATTGTCGTCGCCCCTGTCCGTCCGTCCGCCCGGACGTTCGTCCACAATTGTTTGTGAACAGTCTACAGGTCACAATTTTTATCTGATTTCAATGAAACTTGAAATATAGGTTTATCACCCTAAGATCTCGGTTCCTTTCGATATTGGCATCTATCGGACCATAACTTCATATTTGATGGCCCCTGATTGTACGAAAAATCACGTTTTTGGCTTGTGAACACTGTAGAGGTCACAATTTTTATCCGATTTTGTTGAAACTTGAAATGTAAGTTTATAACCCAAAGATCTCGGTTCCTTTCGATATTCGCGCATATCGGACCGTAACTTCCTGAATTATGGCCCCTGATTGTACGAAAAAACACATTTTTTGGCTTGTGGACCCTATAGAGGTAATAATTTTTATCCGATTTAAAAAAACGTGTTAATATATAACCATTACACCCTAAGGACGGCTGAGTTTGAATTTTGTGAAAATCAGCCCAAAACTGACAGACAAAATGGCCGCCCTTCTTCTCAAATAGCGTAAAAATATGGTATATCAAGGTTGTGGACCCTATAGAGGTCACAATTTTTATCCGATTTTGTTGAAACTTGAAATGTAAGTTTATAACACAAAGATTACTGAATTATGGCCCTTGATTGTACGAAAAATCACGTTTTTAGCTTGTGGACCCTATAGAGGTCATAATTTTTATCCGATTTACAAAAACGTATTATTATATCACCGTTACACCCTAAGGACGACTGAGTTCGAATTTTGTGTAAATCGGCCCAAAATTGACAGACAAAATGGCTGCAGTTCGTTCTAAAATAGTGTAAAAAATATGGTATATCAAGGTTGTGGACCCTATAGAGGTCACAATTTTTATCCGATTTTGTTGAAACTTGAAATGTAAGTTTATAACTCAAAGATCTTGGTTCCTTTCGATATTTGCGCATATCGAATTGTAATTTCCTGAATTATGGCCCTTGATTGTAGGAAAAATCACTTTCGTTTTAGCTTGTTTTCTATCCATCTCTCGAAAATGTGGGCATATCCTGCCTGGCAGCCGCTGGTTTTTTATAGAAAAATGCATGGCTAGAACTCTATTGTTTGAAATGTAGTGATGATAGTGTTGTGTTGAGCCCAGACTGGTATTTCTATATCCTGTATTTAAATGTAATATTGTATTTATGGTTTAGAGCGTCGACCCAGTTCCTGTTCATCAGTAAGTTCTGTATCTAGTATATCACCTACGTCATCAACACCATCAACATTACCTAACTCACCTGATGAACCTGATCTTAGATTACCAGAAGTACATTTTGCGGATGATGGCGCTCATTGGTTTCGTTCTTCCGCTGTTATACTCAGGTTTCACAGGTTAGTCTTCTTCCTTAACAAGTTTTCATTTTGCTGATGTTTAATTTGCATACTTTAAAATTTAAGTTATCACCAGTCAAATTTATTTAATATTCATATTTGTTCTCAAACTCAAACAGAAATAAAGTATGGACTAGTTACCTGTAAAACCAGCATAAGGATCTTTAAAATAATTGTTATCAACAGTGAATGAATGAATAAATGAAATGGGGTTTAACGTCTAAATTTTCTGCTTCAACTGGGCTAATGAAGATGGGCATATGACATACAGTGTACTATGAGGGAAATTTTACCTGAACAGCAATTTAATTCCAAAATCTTCTGTTACGTGCATGCAAGACCTCAGTTTTTGTACCATCCGAATAACTAGATGCTGTTCTTGCCAGGCCCTTGCACATTTGACGAGGCGGACTAGATGCTGTCCTTGCAAGGCCCTTGCACCACTGACAACAGGGAACCGAGCCTGCACGCCAGAGTTCCTGGTGTTTATCCAAAAGTGATAAATCAGATGATAGTATATTGAATATTGTTGATAGCATAAAATTATCTAGTAAATGGAGTATTAAAATTATAAATAATGAACAGCATTTAATAATGCATTCTTGGAGGATCTGAAAACCAACACAGTGTGTTGCTCATTTGAGTTATTACATTTTGTATAAATGAACATTGTCAACAAATGACATATACTACAAACATAGCAAATAAGATACACAAAGTTTTAGAAAGTTTGATCATGCAGCTGAACTATCAGCATTATAAAATGCAAATACAGGCAAAATTAGTGAGGAAGATTTCATTTAACAAGCTAGAAGAATACTAGTACTAAACGAATGTATAGTTTTATGGTGTTATTCATCCAACTGAACCACCAGCACAATTGAAATTCAATCTATGCCAAACCCCCTTTCAGTTCACATGAATTTCCTGCTGCATTTATTTCTTGTCTTGCAGTAAATATTTTCAGTAGTTTGAAACTGATAGATGATAGTGAAACGCTATTGTTGTCTGTAATAAAAAATATATTTTATATTTTAGATGGTTCAATAAACCTGATGTAAATAACCCTAAAAAGCATCCTGTCTTGTCTGGGTAAGTTGACCTACCAAACTTTCAAATTGTTTACTAAATCTGGGGGATATTTCTTCAAAATAGTAATAGTAATAATGAAAAGTATTACAAATAAACTCATTGAGCGTGATTTGAGCGATATAGGAATCCTTGCAAACTACGATAGTGTAAAAGGTGAATTTCTAATAAGAATATCAGTTCAAAAATTGGTTTTAATTCTGTTCAGTATTTACTAAAATATGATGAAGCTAATTCTATTTATCTATGCTGTCCTTTATGTAAATGGTTCACTTTACTTGTTCTATTTTCTCGCTTCTTTTTCTAGACAGAATCTGTTGACAAAATAGGTCTATATCACTTCCAGGTGAACTTTCTGCCATTTTGCAAATGGCCAATTGCCCATTTCAAGTTTATTGTCTGATGATGTCTTCATCTTCACATGTTTGCGAAGTCTAATTTATGGGCCTGTTTTTATTCTGATTGAATCCAAGCCAGCGGATCATCTAGCATATTTTGATATTTTTTTCATTACTAAATGTTAAATAATCAATTCATGCACTGTTACTTTAAGCCCAAAACAAAATACCTGTATTTATGGTTCCCAACAGAATGTGGCTTATAGCTTTGTGATTTGTAACTGGTCAGCTTAAATTTCTGGATTAACCTATCTGAGGACATGTGCCATCTATTATTTTCTGAGCAAATTTGGAGTTTCAGACAGATATATGTGTCGGTAATTAATTATAATTCTTGACCGTAGCTGTCAGGACAATTAAGCTGGTTTCGCTCATAGTACATGTGAACACTATACTCTCCTAGCATAAAAGGCCAGCATTTTGAAACTAGCTGCAGTCTAATGGCATATAATACCCATCATATCTTTAAAGAACTAATACTGTTACCATAGTAATAGCATATTTATGAAAAAAAAGAATGGATGAAAAATATGAGATTGATAGCTTGGGGACTTCACAATCACAAATTTATCAGCTGAGGAAGAGCAAGAATTTCCGTAAATTAATTGATTTTGACAAGCAGAGTGAGAATTGTAAGGCTGTTTTTATCATCATAAACTTATTTAGTTTGGTATTTTTTGTTCTATAATATGGCATCTATTGTATCATATTAACTAATAAAATCAATATCTATTTGTTCCAGATGTCGAATCAAATCACCATGTGGCTTGCGAATCATTGAAATTCGTAGTGACCCCGAAGGCCTTGTCTTGCAGCATTGGGAATTTTTGCATGAAATGACACCTTCTGAATTTACTTTGAAGAAATCACGGATTAGAACCATTCCGGAAGGTGCTAAAACGATCTCCATCCTGGCTCAAGATCGCTACGGCAATATTTTGAAGAAACGGTTCAAAGTGATGAACTTGGAGTGATAATTAATTTTAAAAACTGTTTGTTACACATGATGTGTCGTTGTTTAGATTTTTAATTTAACATCTTAGAGGTTATTTGTTGATTTGTTGATTAAAAAGGAGAGTTTATGAACTTCTTTTCCTGTGAGGGGTAAATTTTTACGAATGTTAATGTGAATATATTATTGTTTATGTAGATACTACTGATGTATATGTTGAATTAACCTTCAAAGGAAATGCAACTTAGATTATTTATATGGCAGTTATTTCTAAAAAGAAAAAGATATATTTTCTGTTATTTTTACATAATGGCTTTTATAAGTACTTTCTACTTTGAATAAGAAATTCAAATATTGTGCCAGTCCCTTTTTTAAAAAGATGATTACATTATTGATAAAACATAAAACTTCGGTCAATATTGTTTTTTATGGAATGAAAATGTTTACGCAGAATAAATAAGAGTGGGAATAGGAAAAGTAACTTTAATAAGAGATGTAATTTTCTTCAAGACATTTTTGCTTAACACAGGAAAACATTTTTAAAATTATGATACCCGGTAAATAAATCTGACTAAGAAATTTTTTTTAAATGCAAGATGCCCAATACTCTTACATTTTTGCCTACGAATTTACATCATGTACAGTACATCTGGGAGCATAAAGGAAATTCAATGAATAACATTGTTTGGTATATGATTTTGGACTTGTCAGTTAATAAAAATGTATTTATTTATTGGGTCTTTGAGGTGATTTATGCGCTAATAAAAATGTATTTATTTATTGGGACTTTGAGGTGATTTATGCGCAAGTAATTTTCAATTTCATCTAACGAACATTCTCATTACAAATTTTTATAGCACATGAATAAAATGGAAATTTTGCACGGAAATACTCTTCTAGGATACCTTGGGGTGTTTCAGGGGTGTTTCTCCCGTGAAATAGTGCATCAAAATTCTTCTCTGAGCTTTAACAAAATATTATTTTACTATCTCTATACCTCTTTGGAATATTTGTAATTTTAAAAAAAGAAAATGCAGCATTCTTTTCTCACTTCAAATTTTCTATCTAAATTTATTTTAATTAACAACACAATTCTAACCCTTAAACTAGTAATGCTTATGTTAATATGCTTACATCAAAGCATGTAACTTCTTACTTACAGGTAGCAAATTGTCTATTTATACATGTTAAAATGAATGCTAAATTATATGACTTCTTTCCTAAATATTGTAGTTTGAGTTTTTATTTCCTTTATTATTACTTTTAATTAACTGTCATATTTTTTATGTTAAAACAGATGTTACAAGATATGGTGAAAAAGACAAATTATTATTTTAAGAGTGAGGGTATGTCATGAATTCAACTCCATATAATTAAAGAAACACCATAGATGTATATATTATATTATTTGTTATTTGGCATGTTGTGAATTTTAAATTGAATTATTTATATTCAGGGATATATACTATTAACTTAAGGATGTAATAGAATTGTTATATATTTATTTCTCCATTTTTGTATTTCTAATTTAATTAATATATATTTTTTTTAGCCAAAGAGTTTGTAATTTAGCTTTATATAAACTGTTTAGTGAAGTATCTTTTTATACCTTATGATTATGAATGATCTTTTTGCTACAGATTGGTTGAATGTTAGTGCATAGGTTTTGTATTTCCATATTTTTCTATTAGTTTTCTATAATAAATGAAAGTGTTGTTCATGTGAAAAATACCATAGCATAGGTGATTTGTAACTCATTTACTAGACGATAAAAAAAAACAATTGGTGTTTAAGAAAGTAATTATTAAAACATCAATGTTACTTTTCTAATATAGATTTTCGTAGTTTTATGAATTTTTTAAAAAAAACAACAACTTATAATGAAGAAAGTCTTAATGTCACGGCCTACTAACCTTGCCAAATAAAAGTTTTATGGACGTTCACTCTAAACATCCAGCTGTCTCGTACATTTTCACTAAAATTTTAACTTCCATGAGAAAAATAATATTCTTTTAATAAAAGCAAGTTTTTAAGATGTCAAAGGGACAATGAATAATGAATATTTTTTGTATTTTGTATGTTAATTGCTCAAATAAATGATCTTCATCCTCGTTATTATAGATTATATGATAGAAATAATATTATATATTATATTCTTGAATCTGTAACAAATTATTTGAATCATGTAATCAGATATTTTAGTAGATAACTAAACTACAAAAAAACATTACGACTCATAAAAACTGAATCTGAATTATATGTATTTATTTATCAATTATTATTTTCAGCAAAACAAATTTATTATTTTTTTGTGCATTATATGTATTAAGGAGCATATTGCCAATATTGGTACCATTAAAAACCCAGACATCCTTATGGTTGCGATAAATAGTTGTTTATCTAACAAATAAATAACAACAGACAATAGGCCAGAATGTGTATTACTGTCAGACATGTTTTTTTTTTCTGTGTTATCTGCACATGCACATAAAATACCCAAGTCATGCCCCAAGTGCAGCTAAAAATAGTTCTGGTTTATCACACAGCTAATTTTAAAATTCGTTAAAATTTGATGGCAATGAAACTGTACCAAAAAGATGAAATTATATCAAAAGTTTAATGTTCCTTTAAATATATTATCTGTATTATTTATTAAATGTCATCCATTATTACCTGGTGGATGTTTGTGTATCTCTCTTTTCATGTTATAAATGGCCATTAAAATCATTTCATTCCAGTTTTGATAAATTTGTCTCATTAATTATTAATGTCACTGTTTCGTGCAATGAATTTTTCATTATAGAATTATATTTAAACACAACAACTGGTATTATTATATGAAGTCTATTTTAAAAAATGTAATACTCTGTAATTTGTTGTTTTATTACATTCATTATAATTATACATCTTAGGCTCCACTTATGATATTAATTATATATGATATTGATGGTAAAATGTTCTTGTATTAATATATTTTAATCAAATATTACTTAAAATTATATGCATTTACTTTTTTTTTTAAAGCATGTGGTCTAAGGGGAGATAATGTCTTCATGAAGCGAGATGTTCAATTATCTCCCTTTAGTCAATTATAACCACAGGGTAACATTTAATGTTACAATATTGATAATCTCAAGATATTTGTATGATTAAAGAAATATGTGTTGTGATGAATACTGTATCTTTGTAGAAGAAATTTAGCTTATTTTGCATATGTTGATATCAGTACATTATCTACCTTTTTAGTCCAATGTGACCTGCTACAAGAGAGGAAATACTCTTGTACCATTGCTCGAAGGGTTTTATAAATATGTGGCACTTCTGCATAGATGTAGTTCAATATATTTTAAATAGTGTAGTAGATAGTTCTGTGGTTGTGAAATATATTAACATTACTATTAAAGTAATTATTGTGAAGGCAGCACAAAACACCATAGTTCTATAACCTGTACATTTACGTTATAATAGGTAGAATATATTATTGATGGCATTGTTAAAAATATAATTAATATTGTATTATTAATGAATACTCTATCTCAAAAATTAAAGGAAACCTGTATTTAGGGATAATCAGTGATTATGGTAATATCTTGACTAGTTAAAAGAGGAGTACGAGTAGAACTGCCTTGTTTATCTGTAGTTTAATATATAGAAAATATATTCTAATAATGATCACCTTTAAAGATGCATTATGTAAGATTTAGATAAAGATAATGAAAAATGAATATGATGTTATCAGGCTTTGAAGAATAGTCTTGATTGTCAAGTACCATTGTTACGATAAATGAAACAAGTCTTGATTAATGATTACTGGTATCCAATTTTAAGTAAAATTATTAAATAGCGATCAAGTTTCAATCCATTGAAAAATGCGAAGAGAGTTGATTATGGGCTTGTCATGTGAATAATGTCTAATTGATAATTTATATCAATCTGCAATAGGCAGATTTAGCTCTACATAATGCATCTTTAACAATAACATTATTAATAGTCTGATCGCCAAATCCAGTATTTCGAGTGAACCTGGAAATTGTATACAAAGTTTATTTTATGATTGAGAGAGAGAGAGAAATGGGATTTAACGTCCACTTGACACAAACTTGGTCATTTCGGGACTAACATATGGTTTAATTTTATTTCAATGATTCGGTTGCGCGTAGGGGTCTTTAACAGTGGGAGGAAACTGGAGGACCTGGAGAAAACCCACGAGGTTGGACAGGCGACCCTACTCCTGGTCACGTATAACCGGGGAATCGAAACCACGCCAGTTGATGCAATGACAGACTTTATGGTACAGCGCGCACGTGCTAACCATTCAGCCATACAACCCCCCCCCTATTTTATGATTGATATTAGTAGCCCAGGGTGTCCTCTGTTAAAATCTGGCGGGTGAACCTCGGTCACCCTTGACCGAGGTTCACCCGGCAGATTCTGAAAGAGGACACCCTAGGCTACTAAAATCAATCATATAAAAAAAAAAATTTGTACACAATTTCCAGCATCAGCTATAGTTCTGCAGGACTATTAATTAATTAATGAAGTTTCCCAATGTTGTTATGAATTTTCAACACATGTGCAAAAAGTTGACAATCATGTTTTAGGCAGTGTTTGAGAGAATAAAATGTAAAACTCTAAACTTCAAAATGACAAATACCAACACAAATTATTTTGAATGTAAAACAAAAAGCAAGGTTTGGACACCATGAAACATCTTGAATATAAAAAAAGGAACTAAAACATGTATGTGGGAAGGAAAGTCAATATCTTGGAAACCATCAGAAATGTGTGATTTTTCTTCCTAATTCAAAGTCAAATAACTAGAATATAATTGTATCAATCAATGATAAAGTGATCAAATTATTTGTAATTTCATGAAAAACAATGTTGAAATAAAATGTTATATATTGCATTCCTGTCTTGTATTTAGAACACAACTTACAAATGGTCACGGGTCAGAAACCTTTTCCATAACCTCTTTTTTTTGGCAATTCTGATGGATGGATGGATGATGAGACATGGGAGAGTCCCCAACATATAGCCCTGTTTTATTGTCGTCAAGTCTTTCAAATGTTCAAAGGTTTTTGAAAAATTTTACATTGATTCCCCCACTGTAACAGGCAAAATTATACATTAATTGAAAGCTTAATCAGTTCCAAAGATAAATCCTAGAACTTTCTACAGTTTGAACGTTGGAATTTGTGTTCAAAACAATAGCACCTATTTAGAAATATCAATAGCTGGGTCCGGTAAGTGTAGTGCTTAGCTCTCAACTTTCCATAAGTAGCAAACATGATGTCATACATTAAGAAAAGCTTTCAATCAACATTGAAACTAAGGTCACCTCAGAGATGGTTCTCAAATTGACAAAATAAGGCCCATGTCCACCACAATAGCCATCTAAAAAACTAGGGAAGAGAGTCGGACACCTCAGAATGGAAAGAAACCCCAAAAAGCTATTTGTTCTTGTATATAAAATTGCTGTATTAAATCCGTGACTGCAGTCACTGCATTGATGTCAAACTAATCCGCATCTTATGTGTGCCTTATGTCCAGTTAAATATAAAAGGACATATCTTGCTACAGTGTAATAGTAATTGCAGAATAAACTACGACAGACATAGGTGTCCATGTATCAAAATGATTTAGTTTAATTAAATAAGAAAAACAAACTATGAAAGAGATAGGACTTTTTAATTAATGGAAGCAGCAACACATGATGATTAAAGCAAAGGTCAAAAAAAGAAATGTCTGTTTATTGAGGTCATTTTGTGGTTTATATTTCCAGTTATACAATAAACTTATGTTATATATATCTTTTTGTAATTTTAATAGCAATGTAATGTCAATTATTTTATATTTTAAAAAAATCTCCAGATTGACACTGGTTAAAAAACTTAATTGACTGAAGAAAAGACGTGTATTAATTTATAAGCCCAAATTGACCACAATACACTAGATATTGGCACAATCTGATTAAAATCTAATATGAATTATGTTTCATTTTATTCTTGTTGACTATACATGTATATTCAGATCATGTTATCTTTTCAACAAATCAAATTGTCTGGTGGCAAAGTTCAAAATCCATGTAAATTTAATAGTGATACTGATGGGTTTTGGGTTATATTATGACTATTTGAAATTTATAAAAATCATTAGGGAAAAAAATGTAATTTAATCAAATTGGATATTTGAATTAATGAACTTATGAAGTTATATTTCATATAAATCAATGACAATGTGCCACAACCTCTACACTAAAGATTCAAGTTTGAATGAAAGAAATAAAGAAAGGAGAATACCAATCATAGATGACTGGAAGAAGATATTTGAGATTCAAGAAATATGATAAAAATACTATACAGGTCTAGATGACTAGAAATACTAAACTCAACATTTGAGCATAAACAAAACAAAATTCCTAACGTAACAAGGAGATGTACATTCAGAATATTGAACTCTATGACTTTAATTCAATCCAGAACCCCTCTCAAAAGCAAAAAATCTCCTCAATGCAGACTATTCTGCGAATGAAGAGTGGAAACCCTATGGAAGTCACATCAACATCATTCTCAAAACTAGCACTCCGTCAAATTTTGCCCCAAACATATGAGTGAAGTCAAAATATTCCAAGCAAGCAAGGTAACATTTTAGAAAGGGACTTGAAAAAACTTGTGCCCCAATTTAGACAACCATATTATTATTATTATTATTCCAGAAGCCCCAACCTATTTAATCCCCTGCCTAAATACAAGAGTATAATAAAAAGCGAATCTCACACACAAAGTGAAAATAAATGCCATTTTTTCAAAGAAAAAGTAAAAATAATATTGAACTGAGTAGGAGACAGAAAGCCTTGACCAATTAAAAACAAATATATTATTAGATTGTGTCATTAATGATACTAAATTATATCTGCAATTTTAATGTCCATCGTGTTTCAATAGAAAATACAATTCTATTTCATGTATTAACAAGATTAACCAGTAGGAAATATTTCTGATAATACGAATCTATAATTCATTAGAATAATGACCTCAAATTTTGAAACTGGCAGTAGCACTTAAGGGTTGGTATTGAAAATCAGTTTCATTTTGTAGAAGTCACAAACACTTACACATAGGCATTGCACTTAAATAAAATCATGGATAGTTTTGATCTTTAAAGTGTTAAACACAAATTACTGGTAATGATATCACCTGCTGGAAGCCTCAATATAAATAATACCAAAGCACACACTGATATAGTTTATAAAAGTCTTCTTCAAAGAAAGCACTACTTTGGATTTATTTTGTATCCATTTCGAAATGTTTATATATTGCTGTAACATAACACATAACAGCTTGCCAATCAGGTCTTTCCATAGCAACCATATCATTTATACACTGAAAGTAGAAGAACAAATATTTTCAAAAATTATATGCAATTATTAGAGAATTTGTTTTGTTTTATTACAGAATTTTTGCTTAACATGCAATACAATTATTTGTATGACTTAAGAGTGAACTCCTAAAAAGGCATTTTCCCTAATATCTGAAATGATAAACCCTATCACTGGCTATCAGCTTCATTAATATTGTTATGGTGTTATGCATATGAAATTTTGCTAGAGAATTGTTGCCTACATGTATATAACTGTTACCAGATTTAAACATGAGGCAGGGTATGCTTACTTAATGGAACAACTGATACCACTTGCCCTAAAGCCGGGATTAAAGCTACATTGTCTAATACATACATAATGAGTTTTATTTACTATACAAATAAATCTTACCAGCGTTTTTGGAATTCCTTCTTCTTCTCCAGCATTAAATGCTAAGGTAAAATTCTTTCTCTGTTAGAAACAACAAAAAGAAAAGGGTGAAATTAGATTTATTCAATATCTTTGAGTAAGTGAGGAACTGTCAATTTAGAACAGGAATGATAATATGTATCAAAGAGCTTACCTTGTCTTCAGCATCTAGATCATTATAAGGTATCTTATGTGGTAAATAATTATGTAATATAGCACAGAAAGCTAAACCATCATTCCAACTACTGCTAAAATTAGTTATATCCACACCCTGTCGAAATAAAAACACAATTAATATTCAATTCAGTACATTATACAATTACAATGCTAATGTCCAATATTATTATCAACTTAGGTCCAATAAATAGTCTTAAATTACGTCATCTTTCACATATTATTATTATCGTAGTTATAACAACCCTCTATTTACTTCCTGGATACTGTGTTCTATGAAATTTGTTTACTAGTGATAATGTATCAGAACTCAATCGTCATGGTTATTACAATCCCCTATTTACCTCATGGATACTGTGTTCTATGAAATTTGTTAACAGAGTGATAGTGTATCAATACTCGATCTATTCAGGTTGAATAAATATAATTTTTGTGAGAAATAGGTTGAAAGACTTCTGCCATTTTTGAAGGGAGATTTTTGTTTAGCTGAATTCTAAGAAATTTGCATGAAACATATCAATTGTCAGCTTTTTTAAAACTAACATACTCTTGCCCACTCATAAGAGATCCTGCCACTCAGCAGAATGTACTTGTTTTGTGTTGCCTTTTTAAGAGAATGGTCACAGAATACATTATAATCCCTAAGTCTAACCTTATAACTAAGCGTTTTTTGTTGACACCATTTAAGTAAAGCATTTCTCTTGGAACCACCCATCTGTTTAGCTAGATAGGACAATGGATCTTTACCACTTGTATCTTTTTTATCTGTATCAACACTAAAATTAAAACAAACAAAATATCATGAACAGGCAAAATGAATTGAAACATGTACATCAGAGAAAACAATTTCTTTCAATAGATCTGTAGAAACATTCATTGAAATTGAAAATGCTTCTTGAAGTTGAAGATCACAATTTTCATAATAAATTTACATTTTGACAAGATTTTGAGCAATATATTTTATCAAACACAATTAAAACAGGCATTTAAGTTTGACTATGCATTAAAATTGTTAAGAGTTAGATAAATATATTTTTAACGATAACTCTAAATAATATAAGGAGAATTCACATGTGATGCAATAATTTTTGTCTCTAAATGTCCATTTTAAACCAAGGATGCTTTGTTGTAATTTGGAGCAGCTACTCTGACAAATATAGGCTACAGTTGGCTTATTTAGTTTGTATTTTAGCATGATAATATTATCAGTATACTTACTTGCTGGTACCACTGTTACGTCGAGGTGTACTTCTATCTTGTCTATTCTGTAGTATGGAACTAATAGTAGGAGATACTTTACAATGTTCACTATCAGATCGTACAAAAGGTGGCATACTTTTAGGTTGGTCACTAGGCGATCGATGTAGATCCACAAATGAATGTCTTTGAGAAGGTTTATCATTAGCCTTTTTCAGGGCTGATTTCAAATGAGTTTCACATGGGGGACTTAAGGGACTATCTTTTGTTGGTGATGTAGGGGACTTGATATAATCCTGAATACTGAATAAACTGTCATTGGAGTCGGAGTTTCTCCGTGAACTACCGTGACTAGAATGAATAGAAGAACAACCACTCTTCACTTGGGTTTCAATAGAACGAATCAAACTTTTAACTGATAAACTTTGATTTTTAGGGTCAATTCGACGCACGTCTCGTAAAACCGAAAGTTCGCGATCGACTGAACACAATACTTTGCCTTTAAGTTCAGCATTAGTTAAAATAGATTTAGACATTTTTGATTCTGTAGAATATTTCTGTATTGTAGCTAGATCTAAATCAGCTCTTAATTTATCCACAATACTTTCTAAATGTCTTACTTTGTCCTTTAACATAGAGTTCTGATTCCTTAATTCTTCCATAGTTTCCTGTGTTTCAGATCTGAAGTCGTTGGCGATGACGACTGCGACTTGAAGGTCTTTCTGGAACTGTTTCCACTCTTCTTCATCAGTTGCATGAACATTTTTGGCTTCATGCAATTCATTAACAAGTGTATCATTTCTCTGTTTGACCTGACTCAGCTCTTTCTGAAGTTCCTGTATAGTGGTTCCATGATATTTTTCCTCATCTTGGTAACGGTTACAATCAATTTCTAATTGATCGATGTGATCTCGCAGAGCTTCAACTTCTTGTTGGAGATCATTTCGCCCTTTCTCCAAATTGGAGACTTTATATTCCAGGTCGCTCACTTGCATCTTGGAGTTATTTTTAACAACTTTCATCTCTTCTTCTTTAGTTTGGAGATGTTCTTTGAGTTTTTTAACTTCACACTCGCTGTGGGCTAAAGCATCTTGAACGTTTGCTAATTTCTCTTCAGCTTTGTCTTTTTCCTGTCGAGCATTGTCCATCAAAGTTTCAAGATCAGATTTATCGGTCGCTTTATGAAACTGTTCAAGTTCTGAGACTTTTGCCTTTTCATTTTCCAGAAGTGTTCTCAATCGTTTGATTTCGATTTGATCTGTGGACACTATTTCACGCATTTCGGCACCATGTTGTTCTAATAAATCTTTCTCCGATTTTATTCCAACAATTTTATCTTCCAGAAGTAAAGATTTGTCACGTAAAGCTTCGTTTACATCGTATACTTCCTTAAATTCATTTTCAACGGTGTGAAGTGTATTCGCATGTTCAGTTAATTTCATCATAAGTTCTTCTCGTTCCTCTTGTGCGCTTTTTAAGGAATCTATAAGAAGCTCTTCACGCTTAGATATGTCTGGTAAATTACCGCTGAGAAGTAGGGATTTTAGCTGTTCTACTTGTATACGTGTATTTTCTAGTTTTTCAGTTTGTGTACAGAGAGATTCAAGTAAAACAGCTTTTTCATCTGCTAGTCTTTCATTTTCTTCTGTTAACTCATTTACTGCATCTTGAAGATCTCCAAGTTCCTGAAGTGTAGCTTGCAATTCCTCTGTTGTGCTATAATTAGTTTCTTCCATAAGAATGATGCGTTCTGTTAGACATGCCACAGATATTTCACTAAGACCATCGCTTTGGCCACTTTTATTACTTTGTTTCTCCCAATTTGATTGGTCAAGAGACAAAATAGAAGGGTGGTCTGGAGTACCGCACAAATCAGCTAAGGAAAGTCCAGGTTCGGATGCAGAAACAGAAGCTGATCTTTCAATTGATTTCACACCAGAAGAAACAGGGGGTCCTTTAGCCCCATCAGTGGATAAACTGTCACAACTAGCGCTATTAGGAATATTACTATCAGGAGTAGCTTCCCCTGATTTATTGTTTTTACTAACATTCACACTCTTTTTTAACATCGAAATTTTTTCAGCATCAGTTATTTGTTCCACGGGTATACCCAACTCTTTAAGTCTATCTAACAAATTCTTGTTTTGATTGCGTAAAAAGTCCAATTCTTCTTTGGTGTCGATAGAAGGAATTTGATCTTTCAGTCTTTTATTTTCATATTTTAACTTCTCTATTTCGGCTTTTCGACCTTCGGCTTTCTGGATCAATTCCGATATTCTAGTCTCCTGAATTTTCTTATCTTTTTCAAAATTTGCCAGCAATTCAGCATTATAAGCCATTACGTCTGCTGGTGCTGACGTACGTTTTCTTGTGAGTTTATCTTTGCTGACATTTTGAGTACTTTGTGCACGCTTTATTGATAGGGATTTTTGACCATTATTTGTGGACTGTGTTTTAGATAAGGAACCACTAACACTACTGGCTGAACTAATACTGGTTTTATCTATAGATTGCGTACTGGAAGCTTTACGTATAGTAGAAGTTGTTGCTAATGAGGTTGGTTTATTTGGCTTGGCACGGACAGATCCAGAATTTTTCTCCTTTTCTTTTAAAGCTACATTTTCCTTATTTTTATCGACAGATTTGGTCGATTCTGAAGATTTGGCGCCACTCTTTGGTTTAGCACTGGGTTGCTCCATTACTGTAGATAATTTCTTCTTCTGGTGACTAGAGAGATTCTCATGACTTTTACTCAGGTAGGCCTTGCTAAGGGGACGGGACTTGGCCGAACCCTGGCTGCTCAAACCTGAGTGTTCTGACTTGGAATGTTTGACTCCCATTGTTGCAGACGTACTAGAAGCAGGCACACCTGGTTTGGCAACAGTTTGTCCTTTCTCCTGTTTCTTCATTGCGCTGGTCAAATAGGGTATCTGAAAAATACAAAGAAAAACTACATAAATATATTGTAAACAAACAATTTAACAAAATAGCTGAACAAGAAGTTCCAAAAAAATAAGGTCATTTTTAAGTCAATCTTTAACTGTATACGAATAACCAAAACAAGACCAGCTAACTATGGGTTAGAAACTGTTCGGATTTTACAACGACATACAAGCCTTCTCCAATGTCTCAGCCATAATGGTGTATAAAACAGCAGACTATTAGAGTGTTAAATACCCCCACTGTTGTTTATCCTACCCCCCTAACAAATTGTCACATAAAAGTGTCACATCAAGAAGGTTCAATGCACAGGTCAAAGTTGAGTGTCAATCAAATTTGCTCCAACTAGCTACCTATACATAGATAACTATGCCTATTAGTAAGTAATTATAAAGTCATGTTGTATGTGAAGTATAAGTTTGTGGTATTTTGAAGTAGACAAGAGAAATGATTGTTAAATGTCAGTGGTACATCCTCTATATATACAGTAGTATATATATGTCATGTTAATATAACACATTATCAGCATGCCCCCCCCCACCCCCTCTTTATGTCATATGTCATCACAATTATATCCTTGTTCTATGATAAAATGTTTTTTTATTTATTGCACAAATAAATTGTCTTGAAAGGTAATTTATGAAAACATTTTGAACCATTAGCTTATACTTTAAATTTTTTTTTACTAAATATTAGTTTCAAATAATACCGAATATCGTACCTCTATACCATTTAGATTTAAAACACCAAGTAGACAATCCAGTTACATTTACTTGATTGTAAAATCTAGTCAGATTATCAAGAAATTCAAACAGTAAAATTCTAGTCAGAATGCATTTGTCATTATTTACTGTCCATTTACCATACATATTGAGGTCAAAGTAAATTCTTGAATTATTTTCTGCCAACTTCCTTTTCCACCCTTTATTTGCAGAGTCTGTTATATATACGTTTACACCCCTCAATGTTCCCAAAATGCCTAACCATTTGATTAAGAAATAACAACCGGCCCCTAAGTCAAGCAGACGCACAATAAGCGGTTGGGTTTGCCAGTTGGTTTTACCTAATGCTTGCCCCATGGGTGTTTTTCAGGTAATCCATTATTTTTCTGGTAAGATTGCGCATCTATACTTTATACCAAAATTGCCATACTTTTATTGGAAATAATCACCCCATAAATACTTTCTTGAGAAATTATCTTTAAGCAGAGTAACAATTAAATATTAAGTTTAAAATATTCAAACCTATAGATAGCTAATTTTAAAACTTCATGACATAACATCTGCAATATTACGATAATGGCACAACTATGTAATTTGGGGATAAACGTATGGTAAATGTTCATTTTGTATGCTCTCAGGGAAGGACACTTGGTGACTGTGGGTTGTGGGGAAACCTGATATCTCCCCCACACAGTTAGACAGACTACCTTAGTAATAAATATTAAAAGCTATGAGTAGTAAGTTTTATAATCTTATAATGAGCTAGGTTACTGTATAATCTACTGTATTTTATGCTAATCTATGTATAAAATCACCGACATGTTTATCTCAACAATAAACTGATAGCCAGACAGAAGGACTAGACATGTCGTACATGTAGTTTAATGTATTACACTTGTCACATATTATTTATACTCATATTGAATATTTTTAAAACAACAAATCAGTATGGTTATTACTGTGTACTAGATGCAAGCTTACTTTTATTGTTCAAATGATATGATAGAAAGATACACCAAAGTTACTTTAATGGTTTAAATGATAAGATACACCAAGGTTACTTTCATGGTTCAAACCATAAGATACACCTTGTTTACTTTCATGGTTTCATTACTTTCACCGTTTAAATGATAAGAAGATACACCTTGTTTACTTTCATGGTTTGATTTCTTTCACCGTTTAAATGATAAGATACACCAAGCTTACTTTCATGGTTCAACCGTTAAGATACACCAAACTTACTTTCATGGTACAAATGGTAAGATACAGTACTCCACACTTACTTTCAATTAGCCTAATGCTATAAACATAAATCATTCATAGTCACTGTTAAAAGATAATCATGGGATTTTATATTACCATGTCTTTCCAATAAAAGTGTTACTTACATGGCACATACTCTACTATTGACCTCTGAAGTTTTATAAGACTCATAGATTGCAGATCAATTTGTCAGGTTTATCTTTTATATCTTATTCTTAAAGATACATTATGGGAGATTTTTATAGAGAATTGGCCATTCTTGCTATAACAGTTCAAAAGTAGATGATGAAAGAAGAATATATTGAAAATTTCAGTCAAATTACTTTATTTTGAACATAGTTATCATCGTTGTAATATTTGACTAGAAATGGTAGTGAAATGTGCCTTCACCTTGGCCGATCGTTTGATTGACAGGCGTTAACTCCACCTACATATCTCGATTATCAAGTAAAGTTTTCAATGGCATGCGGAAACGCTCTACAGCGGCCTCGCTAAGTACACTCTATCATTTAGCCTCGATCTAACTGACGTATTCTCATCAGGATGCGCCATATTCAAATTAATTAGTAAGTGAAATCCTATTTAAATCCGAGCTGTAGCCGAGCCATCCGTGGGTCTACAGAGTTGATTTTGGGCTTGTTGTTTAAATAAAGATCTAATTTATAATTTCTATAACATCTGAAGCCTAAATTAAGACTTGCAATAATCAGATTTTGCTCTTGTATAATGTATGTTTAATATAAGTATGAATTATGTAAGAGCGAAATCTTCCTATTGCACATCCTGTTTCTGGCTTCAAATGTTCTATAAATTATTCTTTAGTCCTATATTCACATGACAAGCCCATAATCAACTCCCTAGAACATCTGGTGGCGGAGATATTGAAAGGATTAGAACACTCATGTTATTTAATAATTTAACACTAAAATGGATAATCATCAAGAGAATCTTTTTGACTTGATAATCTTCAAGAGTATCTTGTCAAAACTTCAGATTCAAATATATTAATTTTTCATTATCTATTTTTATTAATATAACCTATTATAGAAACAACGGACAGCTCTTTATCAAACTCTAAAATTTCAATAACATTAAAGCACTTTGGAAAAAGAAACAACCAACAGATGTTTTTCTACATTAGTTACAGCCATCTTATGTGGTTAAGTTCTAAATATGAATTTGTTACAAACTTAACAAGTAATGTGGTCATTAGAACTATAAAAACTGTATTAAAAAATTATTATGCCAAAAATCACTACTGACTACAGATTCAATAATCTTTCTTGAATTCAAGTGTAATGGACCAACTTTGGAAATGAAATATTGATCATTTGTGAATAAATAATGGTGAAGTATTTATATTATAAAATATAAGATCAAATTGTTATAACTTATAGTAAACTTAGTAGTAGCTTTCTCACTAAAATAATCCATGGCCATAGGTGGCAAATGGAAAGATTACAAATTTTTTATCTTATACAGGAGCAAGTTTCTACCTCTCCGAGTTATCACTAGGGTACGGTGGAAAAAACACTAATAGTGGTTTAACATCTGCTTTCATATTAGTAATATAGCAGACATCGTTTGTACATCAGCAACGGTTTAAATATCTTGACACAATAAACTAGTAATTCACTAATAATGCTGAGGTCTTATACTGGTAATAACAATTCTCCATACTGATTGGCTTCACCACATAGCAAACCACCTTTAAAATTTATATTGAGGTTCCAGTGTATTCAAATCCAATACTTTTACCTCCTCTAACAGATCCATAAAGCCATCTACATCCTTTGACATTGACATGACTTGTCTGAGTTGAACCATATACAGTAAAATGTTTATATTTATTATAATAAAGTAGTAAATTAGATAGAAGATAGATCACCTTCCTAGTATTACATATCACTAGAGTATACGTAATCATTTATCAAAGGAAATGAGCAGTGTTGTCAATACACCAGTTCATACAAGTCATATCATATTTAATTTTCTCTCTATATAGTATAATCCATAAATTAGACCATAAATTATTAATTAAATTAGCCCTGAACAATTTTAAATTGAATCAAGGTTTTTCAAATTCAATTCACTTGAAACAGCAAAAAACACTGAATACAGGCTGTCCAGTCAGATTTTTTAAAATTGTTAAAAGGGCATTATGGGAGATAAGATAAAGAGTTGACAGTTCCCACTATAATTATAATAGTTAAAAAAAATAGGTACCTGGTAACGTAAATAGAATATGCTGAAAATTTCAGTCGGTACGATAAAAAACAAAGTCTCAATTATCCATTTTTACGTTCAATTATTTTTAAAAAAAAAGCATTCCAATCAGCTTAATATTGCAGGCTAGCGATGACATTGAGAGTTGATTATGCCGTATGGTCAGGGCAAGTTACTTAATGTCTCATTAATATTTTAGATAACATTTCAGGCCTAATAAAGCTAGACCTGCAATAGGCAGATTTAGTTCTTGCATAATGTATCTTTACTACTTTATTGAAATTCAAAATTCTATTAAGAAATAATATTCTGGGTGGTTACATGTACAATATTTCAGATTTAAAGGCAAATATAGACTTTCAGTCCATACAGATTATTAAGAATTATATTCAACAATTAATAAACAGAAGTTATAGTGGTTTTAAAAATTTACCCATCATTACATTTAGTTTCTATTGATTCTATGACATTGTTTTCTGTCTTAGAACATCAGTCAACTAGTAAAGAATTTATGAACATTGTTAGGTTATGACTCAATTATGAACATTTAATTCTAACCTATTTATTTATATAATTGTTAACATGTAAATTACAGTTCAATACAGTCCAGCCCTTGTTTTTAAACATAAATGAAGAAATTGAAATAAGCCTCATGAAAATCAAAACATTAAATTGCACAAAACCACAATTGTTACTATTATATTTTCCTGATTTCGATTTAGCAAATCTGTTTGTCAGGATTGGCGAATTCCTTCATATAACGGCCTGATGATGTATTTACTCATTGTACTGAGAATTTAACTACTTTTTAAAAAATAAATATTTAAATAGTAGATGGTTGGGTGTGAAGGATTACAAAATTACCAAATCAATAAGCAATCGAACAAAATTCTTTTAATGTTCTTATGGCAAAATTTTAACTTTCTACTACAAATTACAGACTGAATAATTTTATTGGTTCACTTCAGTCAAAGCTTGCTAAAATTCTTAAACCTACAAATTTGTATGAATGAACGGAAGAAAAATCAATGGTCTTGCTGAATAAATTTTCCTTCAAATTACATCAATCCCCTTCCAATATTGTTAACTCAATCAAAATCATAGATTATTGTGTACTGTGAGACAACCGAGCAAGCTAGCGGATAACTTTTCAAAAATCTATCAAATTTATAGACTGGTTTCTCATCCTTTAGGATGTTTGAACAAATACACATACAACCATGACACAGTTACACAGTGAAACTATTTCCGATTAAGACATTGCATTTCCTATTTCAAATCATTCTATACAGACCTTTATTATTGTTTTGAACATCATTCAGGCAGGGTATGCTTCCTCTTTCTTAAACACCTGACACCACTTATTCCAGAAGTTCACATTAGAGTAATCATAAACCAATATTTTTTTCTAGAACTTTCACCAATACATATTTATTTTCCATTAAAGAAATCCAAACACAGCTGTTGTAAGTTTATATATAAGATATGCAGGTAAATGATATTCAGTAGTTAAGGTCAAGAATGAGACAGCTTGTAATTAATTGATTTCATACTGGACCATGTCAACAATCAACAACAAAACACAGTACTAACTTGATTCATTTTGGGACTAAAATATGATATATCTTTAGTTCAATAATTCACTTGCACGCAATGGTCTTTAGAAGTGAGAGGCAACTGGAATATCTAAACATTGTTACACAGAATAAACCCACAAGTTAAAGTAGTCAACCCTACTCCTTTTCACATAAAATCCCAATATTGAACCAATAACTTGCATAGAACTTATGACTTACACCACAGGTGCTAGGCTACTTGGCTTCTGACAACAACACTGCTCTGAAGATCAACATCTCTGTTATTTCTTAATTTTCTTTTATTAACTTTTAAAGGGTCACAAGCAGAATGGTTGTAAAACTATTTGGCTAAAATCTGTTGAGTTCTTAAAAATTTAATAGGCAAGACAATGCAGTCAATCCAAATGCAGTCAATCCAATTACTCAACAACGTAAAAAAAAGAGAACCAATAGCACAATAATAGGACATTTACAATGTTATATGTAAGGGATCAAGCTCTTTACCATACTTAACGATACATTATGGGAGATTCGATAACGAGATGGCAGTTCTCACTATAATATACTATTCAAAAAAAGTAGGGGATATTTGATTTTGGGGGCATAATACTAAAATATGCAAATGACTACAAAAAAAGTCACTATAGAACCTAACAGAAGAAACATTTCCAGTTACATGTGACGCCCAAACGCACCAACAGCTACCGCATGGAATGTAGGTGATGCTTGTGATCATCATGGGGGTCCAACCCAAGATTTGCACGACTCTGACTTTGAATGTTACAGTCATTGTGGCATTGAATTCCAGGGTGGAAACATCAGTTTAATTGTTTTAGTGACCAGAAAACAAATTTTGATATGCGTCGGCTTACCCAAAATGAAAGGTTACGTGCCCTTGGCATGCTACAGATCGGCACAACACAGGCGGTTGTGGCGCGGACGATGAATGTTTCTCAGTCTGTCATAAGCAGGCTATGGTCCAGATACCGTGATACACAATCTGTACAGGACAGACCACGCTCAGGTCGACCAAGGGCGACAACTCAAGCCCAGGATTGATTTATCCGTACCTTGGCCTTGAGAAATCGTGTCATCACAGCAAATCAGATCAGCGCTCGTCGTCAAACAGACACTGGTGTGAGAGTGAGTGGCCAGACGATTCGGAATCGACTGCATAGGGGTCACCTTCGCGCCCGACGTCCTCGCGTGATCCCTTGTTTGAGAGATCATCACATTCAGGCAAGACGTCGTTGGTGTAGGGATCGTCAACACTGGGATAATCGACGCTGGAGCAATGTGATGTTTTCAGATGAGTCAAGGTTCACTGTTGATTTTTTGGACAGACGTAGGAGGGTGTGGCGTCGTCGAAACGAGCGCTTCCAAGACGTTAACGTCATCAGACATGATCGATTTGGGGGTGGTTCTGTTATGGTGTGGGGAGGCATCACTGTTGCTGGAAGAACGGCTTTACGTGTTGTTGCAGGGCGTGTTACAGGCCAGTACTACCGGGACAACATCTTGGCAGTCCATGTTGTGCCGTTCGCACGATGTCATGGCCGCCGTTTCATCTTCCAGGATGACAACGCAAGATGTCACAGGGCCAGGATCGTTACAGGTTACCTCCAACAACAGAACATCACCACATTACCTTGGCCAGCACTGAGTCCCGACCTCTCCCCCATCGAGCATGTCCTGCCAATGTCCAAGAACTTGCTGCTGCGTTGCAACAGGAATGGGACAATCTGGACCAAAATGACCTTAGACGTCTCATTAGGAGTATGCCACGTCGGATCAATGCTTGTTTGGCAAACAGAGGAGGATTTACCCGTTACTGACTTGGTTGTGATGCTGTGGTAACTTTGCTGTTTGACCCCGGGTATCATTTTACCCTTATAATGGTCAGTCTGTGCCTTACTTAGTCTAACGATCATTTGGAATAAATCGATGAATGTGAACTTCATTTCATTTTGTCATTTGTTTCTTCGTCAGTTTCATTAGGTGACTTTAATAACACTTAAAAATCAAATATCCCCTACTTTTTTTGAATAGTATAGTTAAAAACCAGATAATGTTAAGGCAATTTGTGAAAATTTCATTCAAATTGATCCACTATGAACCGAGAACCAAGCAATTGAAATTTCTGCCTAGCCTCGATGATCATTACTAAAGTCAGTACGATAAACAGCATAGTCTCGATGATCTATTTAATCGTTAATGTGAAGGAAAGTTATGCAGTAAATCGTCTCACAGTCCACTTAAGATCGCAGGCTAGCGATGCCATCTAGAGTTGATTATGGTCTGGATAGGTTTATTAATGTCTAATTAATAATTTAGATAAAATTTCAGGCCTAAAGAAAGACCTGCAATAGACAGATTTAGCTCTTGCATAATGTATGTTTAACTAGAAACTAGAAGAGAAAAAATAATTTACTGGTAAGCTATACTGTATGCCAAGATGGATATAAGATGGATATGAAATGGTTACTTTACATGAACATCAGAAAACATAGTTGTGAATATAATAGCCTGTTCTGATGCTTAAGTTGAACTGGTTTAAAAACCCCGGGGATCGTTAAACCAGTTTAACTTAAGCGTCTGAACGCAAATGTGGGGCAAATAAACCAGTTTAAAAAACCCTGCTCGCGACCTGTCTTCGAGAAGGCTTTTTTTTTTAAACTGGTTCATCTTAGCCGTCTGAACGGGTTGGCTTAAAAACCCCAGCTCCAGCTTGCTTCGAGCATGCGCAGTACGCAGTTAGTTACATTCCTGTGAAAATATTGGGGTCAGACAGTGCCAATGTTATCGAAAGCGTGGGAGAACCGAATAAAGAATATGAAGCTACCCATGCGCAGTTAACTCTAACCTCCGACCGAAGAGGTCAGAATAGTTAAACTGGTTTGGCTTATAGTACGTGTGAACGCAACACGATGCTGTCTTAAAAACCCCAGCGATTATGAACTGGTTTAAAAATAAGCCTCTGAACGGGCTATAATATAAGAGTCACTGGCTCTTGTTTCTCAATGCTTGTTTAGAATACACCTTGTCACTTTCCAATATTTCAACATAATCATAGCATTTCACTTTTAACATTAAAATATCTATAAATCAAAAGCTTTTAAAAGTTATCTGTGTAGATTATGAACTAATGAACACAATACCTGTATAATTCTCTACTGACTGTAAATGTTTGACTTTCAACTTTCTAGCACAACACACAACACTCAAATAGAGTATAAAACCCTTTCACACAGTTTACTTTTAAATCCTTTCTTAATTCAAATGTTTACACTGAATAACATTTGTTGTAATTTAATCCTTCAATTTAAATGAAATGTCATAGTGAAAATTGAAATCTATCTGGGAGACCAAATACTGTATACATGTATAAAACCATGCAAGCGTGTAAAAAGAACTGTTTGCTTTCGACTGTTGAGTTCCAAATATAATCTATTTAATTTTTTCATTGAAATATTTTTAACTACAATTTACTTACAAATTCCTATATAAATACCAACACAGTGATTAGTCACGACCCTAGTAGATCCACCATTACATGTAAACAAACTATTTTCTCTTCTAGCTATGATAACTGTGGTGGATTGTTATACAATCAAACATAAGTTGATCTCTACATAATTTATTATAGTTGGGATTATCTAATATTGATAGCCTATGACCTACAGTAAGGTGTTAGACTATAGAGAATGTGTGTGGTATTATTAGATCATTACTAGTGTGAGGGACATGAATCACCTTGTATTATCTGTCATTGTTTACTTTGACAGTGATGGGGTAATCCTCATTAGGTCATCAAAAGTCATCATAAAATGTCAAATATCTAGCCAGCTATTTTATCCTGGCACTGGTTTTGTTATATATCAAATGTTGTTACACCCTTGGATATGAAATTGTGTACGATGGAGGGACAGATCTTTTTACACATCTAAATTAAACTCTTAAAGATGGGTTCCCAGAAAAGTATGGCAATTTTGGTATATGGAAAGTAGAGATATCCAATCTTACTAGAAAAATACTGGATTCCCAAAAAACACTCATGGAGCGTATACAGGACAAAAATGTAAGTGTTCCCCTAATCAACAGCCCGAGGATTAGGAACTTCTGCACACATGATGTCAAAGGTCACAAGCGAACATTGAGCGCTTGATCCTTGATGTACAAGTTGATAAACTTTATGAAGAGTTAGACGTACAATACTTTCTGAGATAAAAATGACGGAAAAAGACGCGGGTAGTGGATAATCCGAGAATTTAATTAGGATTCGATATTTGTAAAAATAGTAAGCGATTAAAGACAACATCGTCTTATGTATGCAATGAATTCTCCTCTGACTCCCAAGACGTGACGTAAACATGACCTGGTTTGATCGAATTTTAATAGCAGGGCATTCCTTCGCAAAAATTACAATGTTTGAGAAGGATTTGAAGCATAATTATGACAAATTAATTAGTTTGACTAGATGTTTTTGGTCCATATATACCCAGTTTGTACGCGGGAACCCATCTTTAAAAGTATTAATTCTTACAATATGAAATCTCTATATTATTTTACAAAATCGGGAAAATTTTCTGGAATATAATGATCATAGATATTATGATTAATGCCTTTATCGCCTACTGCGACACAAACTAGGTGATTTGGGGACTCAATGACAGACCTTATGGTTTCACGCACTAAACCACTAGACCACCCAACTCCCCCTTAATGGAAAGAGAAAACACATGACTAACATTATTCACATTCAATTTCGATAATGTACAATGCATCCCCTAAGTTTGGGTACATTTGAACATAATAATAGCATCTATACTTTCTAGCTGATTCAAGATGTGGTCATCATTATCTATCTTTTATTAAAATTAAAATAAATCTTATAAGATAGAGGTTTCCACGCAACGAAACATATGCCCACAGTAGATAACCCGTCCGAGCGATCGATAAGGGTTGATGCATATTTATTCTTTTGTAGATAATTGGGGGCATTCACAAGACAATTTCATACAGATCAGATTATAATTTTTGCCATTTGAGGGTCCACAAGGTTCAACAAACTGAAACAAGGGGCTTAACTCTGGAAGTAATTTACAGAAATTGTTGAAATTCGACGGGCCTTTTCATTTTACTAATTCAAATAATACATATAAATTTGACAGGCCTTTTCATTTTACTAATTCAAATAATACATATAAATTTCATACAGATCAGATTACAACTTTTGTCATTTGAACGTTCACAAGTTCAACAAAGTAAAACAAGGACCATAAAATTTAGAAATAACTGACAGACATTGCTGAAATTCAATAGGATTCTTCGTTTCACTAATTTAAATATAATAAATGATGCATAAATTTCGTACAGATCAGATGATAACTTTCATCATTCAAGCGTTCACAAGGTTCATCAAGGGCCATAACTCTACAACTAATTTTTGAAAATTGCTGAAAGTCAATAGGATTCTTTGTGTCAATAATTTAAATGATGCGTATAAATTTCATACAGATCGGATGATAACTTTTGTCATTCGAACGTTCACAAGTTCAACAAAGTAAAACAAGGACCATAAAATTTAGAAGTGATGGTCCGATACATGCCAATATAGAAAGGAACTGAGATATTTTGGAGATTGACCTATATTTTAAGTTTCCTCAAAATCAGATAAAAATTGTGACATGTAGAGTGTCCAGAAACAAATTGTGGACCGACGGACAGGCAGGGGTGTCGGCATAATCAAAATGTGGGTGTATAATAAAACTGATTGTCTATCCATACAATAATATAAATGTACATACATTCAAGACAAAAATAACATTAGTCTACAATCTATACATTTCAATTATTGCTAATTTAGTAATCATGAACACACCCAATACAGTTATGTTAAAACTTCAATATCAGTTATAATTTTCCTATCCTTATTTTAACTAATGTTTGAAATAGCAGCTTATTAAGATTTTACAAGTGTGAGTCAACTGATAAGTTTTACTTTAATTATTAATGAAATTGCTTTCAACCCGAACTAGTTTCAATACTTTGAAAACAAATTTCTATCCAACACAGAATATTTGAAAATATTAAATCAAGGTTATCAAATTTCAAAAATACCAGCACTTTACCTAAGGCTACTTTGTTGAATGGATAATGTTTTTACATACAATATCCAGGGAAAGGCTGTAGTAAAAACACTGATATCCTTTAGATTAGAATTTGAAAAAAAAAACCCATAAAAAAATCCATACATAATATGAGTAATTTGTTCCAACAGAGATTTTTTTACTATGTGAAATGTAATCATTGCTTGGTTGAAAGTACTCCATTCAGAACAGTTCTCAATTGATGTGGATATTTTTCAGCAATTTTTTCTGTTCATCAAGACACCAAATCCAAGATACCACATTCAATAATAATTAGCTTTAAAAAAAAAAAAATGTTTTTAAAAACCCCAGGTATTTTGTTGCTGCTAATTGTTGAGCTTGGTGCAAATAAAATAGATATTCCCTTTATTGGTATGCGGATATTTTTCGATTAATGACCTTTGTATTTTAACGAAGGTACCAGACGTATTTACCTTGATCATTTTACCAAGTTTATCTTTAGTTCATACTTTAAATCGTGTTTGTGCAGTTTGGCCACATGGCATTGGTTAATCATAAATAATGGACAATTTTGTTGAATAAGCTTATTTGATAAATTATTCATTTCCAATGGAAAAAAAAACAAAAAACGTTGACATTATTGGTTCTAACATTGGTCGCAAATACAATGTATGTGTGTAAGATACAGTTAGCTTTGGTTCAGTGACAAAACTAATTGGTGTACATACATGTATAGGGCACAAAAGTTTTGCCAACATCTACATTACAGACCCATTGTACACTGTTATCGACATTCTAGCTAAAATAGCTATTTTTGGAAACTCTACTACTATCGTTATGTATATTCCCAATATGGTTTCAGTTGAACTTTCTGTCTGCCTCTACATCAATGTCACCAAAAATAAAAAAAAATATTCTGTTTTCTATCAAAGTCCACCAATTAAAAAAGAGAGAGAGAGAGAGAGAGAGAGAGAGAGAGAGAGGGGAGGTCAACTCGATATAAAGTAGATCATTTCAGGATTAACATATGGTTTAATTTTATTTCAATAATTCATGGGGAATCTAAACCACACCACTTGACTCAATGAGAGACGTTAGTGTATTAATCCATTCCTGTTAAACCACTTGGCCACCCAACTCCTCCACCATTTAAAGAGACATTATGCAAAAACTAAATCAGTCTATTGCTGGTCTTTTTCTGGCTTCAAATGTTATATTATATATCATATAGTATAGATTATTATTTAGTCATCTATTCACCTGATAAACTCATAATCAACTTTCTAGACCATCTGTTGGCTTAGATATTGAGTGGATTAGACAAAACACGCAATATCTATGCTAAACGATAATATTATGGTAGCACTTATAATGGTGATAGTCAATTGAAGGACTGAAAATCAAGACTTTGTTTATTATCATGGCAAAGGTACTTGACTATCGAGAATATGAATAGGCTATTAATTACTTTGCTCAGACAGAATAAAGTAATTTGACTGATATTTTCAATGTATCAATTTCTCAGACAGAACAAAGTAATTTGACTGAAATTTCCAATATATATATTTATTTTTCATCATCTAGTTTTGAACTATTATAGCATGATTAGTCAGTTCTTTATCTAAATCTTACATAATGCCTTTTACTCTTAAATTAAAAGCCAAATTTAGAATATGAGTAAACATAATGAATAATGGACACCTGATTGAAAGTTAAAAGCTTATAAAAATGTCGCAAGTACTGTATACGACCTGGGTGTGTGTTTTTTTTATGTTGACTATATAAACTGGTTGACAGTTAATTGACATTATAAATGATATGGGTATTGGGTTGGTAATAAATCTTTATAAATCTAGCTAAATCATATTACCCCAACAACAGATCAGAGGATATGTAATTTATTCCTGGAGAGAAAATTTTACACACTCTTATTTGTTATATTAAGACAATAAATTATTTCATTTCTTTTACGTTACATTACAGACAATGCAGCAATACATGTAACTACCTAACAAAAACACAGAATATCTAACATAGAAATAGAATTCATTTAAAATTGAGTATATTTAAGTCAGTGATTTGTGACCTTTACTCCTCTCTACATCATGCTTTTATAAAATGTCACAGCATTAAAGTCCCAACCTGCCATAATAAAGGTTAAATATAGAGTTTAAGTAAGACTGTACACAATTTATTGATTACACACCGCCATCTTTTTTACACTATGAACATCTATTATAACTTTTGCTCAATCTTCACAATTGTAGATATTTTTTCAAATATGTAAAACAATCTGGCTTGCTCTGCCTTTAAATTTTAATGTTGTGAATAAGAATGCTAAAAGAAAACTACACATTTTTTCTCTTTCGTGTCAAATTCCTTGTTTTAATAAACAATAATACCATATTCACATTTTTCCATATAAATTAAAACCACATATTATTATATGGTCGTGACAACCAGGTAAGATAACCATTTCACTTGCAATTTATCAAATAAAGCCTTGACATTAATTAATGATGCATGAGTTAAATACATATGTATTTCTCAATCAAAATTTTAGATGAAGGGTTACATATATTTCAATTCTCAAACCAGTTTTAATTTGCATCTAACCTTAATGTTGTTGTTAAACAGGTTGATTAAATTCACGTTAAAAGTAAAATAAGTCGTTTTGTTAACCTGTCTGACATTAAGACTAAGCTGACAAATGTGGCACAAATATGCTACAGTGGGAAAAGAAATTTAACCCAGATGTCACTCTATTTCTAATTAATTGTTTCCATTGTTTCAAACTATTTTGATGAGACATAAATGTTTTTGATAAAAATAGCCAAAAGTATAACAATACCTGCCGAAAAAAATTAAATATTTGAAAATGAATGTCTCACTAGATCAAAAATAATGGAATTTTAAGTTAATGGAACTAAACTGCCAAACAGAAAAGGTAGAAGAGTCAAGACAACAATAGAAATGTCCTGATCTTATTTAAACCCATTCTTACCTCTATATTGTGTTACAACCCTGTCATGTAAATGATTGGACATTGAAGGAATAAGTTCCATTGAAGATCGCCAGAAATAGTGTCCTGTAAATCTTTAGCAATGAACAAAAGGAGTTGAAAAAGATCAAGCTCCATACAGATTGAGGTTAGCTCTCAATCAAACATACCAGTTTCTCCAAGAATACACAAAGAACTGTGCACACTCTCTTGTTTGTCTCCATACGCCATCATTACTGTACCATTAAACACACGCTAAACAATAATCCTTCTACTCTTAACAATACAATACAAATACTCACAGCAAACTTAACTATTACTCTCAGATAATGTTTGACCCCAAATGCCAACACTTTCAAAGGAAACCAAATTCCTACTCAAAAAATAAAGACAGACAATAATATGAAAAATCCATGTACAAGGACATACAGTCAGTTGCAGATGCTGGATTTTTGTCATTTAAATGTTAGAATTTTTTTTTTTAAACTTCTTTTTGTTATTGTCTTGTTGATGAGATTGTAAAAACTTTAACTTATATTATATTATAAGCTTACTTAATCAATGAATCAACTTCGAGATCTTTCTTTGTGTTCGACATAGATAAACATTTTTAAGTACATTGTAATTGTATGGCATGTGTACATTTGGTGTGCTCTGTTCAATGTATATGTGCAGTTATAATAAAATATACTTTCTGTAAGAAAATAATTTGTAATGTAGCGTAAAACTTGAAATCTATGGGAAAACATTAACATTTCTGCATGTTACACCGGTATACCTATTTGAACATATTGTATAACATTTAACAAAGAGATTCATGGACAAAGAAACCAAGCAATTCTAACCAGGAGCTTCATACCATAAACCAAATTCTATTTTAAATTTTTGTTAATAACACGAAAATAAATAAATCCTCTACTGGTTGAAAATCAAATAAAAAACATACAGATATGACAAGAGTTAAAAATTTCTTACCCAATATTACTTTTAAATCTAAAGCCATTGTTGTCATTGTAACGTTTTGTGTTTAAACTATCCAAGGAAAAATGTCACTTGTTTGATTCATAAAATGTGGGTAAATATTGGGATACTGCTGTATTCTACATGTAACACGGGTTGGTTAATCCACCTCTTAAAAACATTGATCACATCCGTTGATGTACACACTACACACTTATTTTTACGACCACTGTAACATGCCTGTCACCTAGTTACTAACAGTTGGTTGGTACATCACCTACACTTATATCACCAAAACACGTATAAGATGGATGAAAAGCCAGATAAACCAAGTCACTACCGTGTACCAAACTGGCTTTTTTCCTTTAGCTTTGTCATTCCAAGGATTATCCACTACCAAACACTAGTTTTAATTCAAATAAAGGCTGGAGGGCAGAGTGGTCCATTATCCAAATGCTTGATCAAGCAGGGAAGCAGAAAAATTGTGTCACTACTGTAGAAAGCATGAGTGATATCCTCTGTAATATGGTCTAATTAACAAATTCCTGAGCATCAGCTGTGCTGGCCCAGTGGAGGATGATACAGCCTGGGGCAGTCACTCACAAGAGTGGAGATAAAAGACAAGAAATCAATGGCAATAATTAAAGTCAACTTAGAAAGACTTCCTTCAACTATAGAAATTGTTCACCTTGATAGCATTTATATATCAAGTTACCAGAAATTCATTAATAATAAATAATAGAACCTATTTTATACAGCAATGGGATGGTAGAATAGTTCTGGCTTAATTAGTAACAATGTCCAGTTATCATGACATCTTTGCAACAAATACATGTACAACATTGAGGTAATATGAAAATTTAGTGGGAGAATTCAGTAAAAAAAATAAATGAGCTTGAACAAATCTAACCATTAGATTATACTGATGATAGATATTTTAACCTTGATAGTTCATCCTAACAAACATTATATTACTAGATTGATTCTATCAAAGTTTTCACAGAAAATCACTAATGTTCTGTTGAATGGACTGAAAAAGCGTGAAATCTTTATCAAGACATTTTTCTTCCCTGAAAAAGAATAAAAACTGTTGATCTAGTCCATTTCCACAAATGAAAATGATTGAAATAACCTATACTACATCTCTTCATAAACTTCCACAAACAATCATGGTGATAGTACATGTATGTCCTAGCTGAGTCATATTATTCTTCTAATGTGCACAAAAAAATCCATTATTCCCGAACATTCTTCCTTATATTGGTTTTCAGCTTAGTACAAATCAATGCACTCAACTAAAATGAAAGATGCCTATATATCCAAGCACACATGGCAAATTGTTCTCATTTAAGATAATACAATATCATGCAAGTAAAAGGAAGAAATCTAAGTTTTCTGACAATAACAATTGACACAATGGAATAAATAACTATAAAAAAAAATCATCTTGTCAATATATTGTTCACCATTACAATTTACCTCTTTACTTACTTTAAATATTCTTTATCCTACCCCTAGTTACTTATTAATACACTTAATAAGTCAATGAGTGTGTACTTCATTAATTATGTAATCACTCAGTATCATAAACTCTGCATCATTTAAGATAAGTACAGGGTAACCCACCAAAAAAAAACCAACCAGAACCCATAGAATTTCTATTAAATCCAACAATTGCTGGACCTTTGTTGGATTTAATAGAAATTTTATGGGTTTTGGATTTTTTTCATTTGCTGGACTTAAACTTCAGTCTGTGTATAATCATTCACCAAAGTTTTAGTTATCTTGGTGACTTTGCATAAAATAAAAGTCATGTTCTTTCCAAAATATGCTCCAAATGGCCTCCGCGGCATTGGAGGCAAACTTGCATATGTCACGCAAAATTGTCAATTATTCGAACAGATTCCTCTTTGGGGATTTCGCAGATTATCTCAAGGTTAATGTGTACCAGAACAACCGACAAACGATTGGTGAATTAAAGGCAGCAATCACAGCAAAAATCAGTCCAGCAAAAATCACCACACTTGCTGGATCTTTGTAGGACTTAATACAAATTTTATGGGTTCTTTTTATTTTTGGTCACCCTGTACTAGATCTTTATTATTAGATTCTGACAACCAAAACGTCTTGATCACTATCTACTACTTCTGGAATAATTAATAATTAGATTTTTTTCCTATGATTTGGTTTATTTTGATCTAATCTGGTTGTACGTACACAAGTTGTGATGCGGCAAACATGATCGAGGCGTAAATTCTATACAGTGTTACTGCAACTGATTAGGCCCAAAAAGGAAAAAGAAAATAACTATGTATACATGGTTATTTTGCCGATAACGAAAAATTGGCTCGATTCTCTTTCCTTATTTTGTGGGACGAATATCTCATATTAATTTCATAAAATACACAGATAGCAGCGGCAAAGTCTACTCATTGCTAATTCATGATATTTTGTCCAATTTTCTACGAATCGCATTACTTACTAACAAAAATACGTCATGATTCAAAAGGACATTTTTTGTAAACAAGGAAGACAATGAAAGAAATCCAAGTTCTACTCAACAGATTTTAATAAACCAAGCGTCAAATTGAAGCTTACAATTGGAAGAACATTTCTATGGGACAAATTGTGATTATATGAAATAAATTTTATTTCAGACTAATTTACATGTCATAACGATCTATGAATTTTTGCGGGAATTTGATTTGATTTGCAGGAATTTTGGCATTATTATTGGCACCATGAAAAAAACACTCGCATATTTTTTATCAGGAACTAGCTTAGCTATTTGTATGCCAAAAATTATTTAATTCGGATCAGGCAAGACAGAGAACTTTTTAGATTTAGGACGAAATTTGATCATTTTTAAGCTGATTTCAAAATTCAATATGTTTAAAACCACGAGAGATGTGTGCCCAAACTATGACTTGAATCACAGCTTCAGATGTCTATTTAAAGATCATACCAAATTTATATGGAACAGAGTTTGAAAATAATATTAAAGTAATTGCAAAGTTATCATAGGTTAGACATGGCAACACCCTTAAGTATAAATAGTTCTTGATGACTATTTTAAGCCACGTCCAGCCCAGGAAGTTAGAAGTTATGGATATAAAATTATATAGACATTTACCTAGTGAAATGTGAATGGTTCAAAGTCAGAGTATTATTAGTTAGTTACTAGTCTTTAAAATGATTTCACAAATACATTAATGTGGGAAATTACAATTGATAAGTTTATTCATTTCAGTAAATCATCAGAAGTTGACTCATCCATGGACACAACCACAAAATATATAGTGGTTCAATATTCTTAGATTTTTGACATAATTTTCATGCGATAAAAGTTCAAATTCAAAACACTCCCTCTAGACTGAAATTGGTTAATGTAATGTATGTAATAATACTAATAAAGTACAGTACAAAAATGTAAGGGTATAGTAAACAGGACTTTAAATTTGTAATAAAAACCACTGTAGCAAATGGCAGGCTATCAACTTATTATCTGCTCTAATGGAAATAGAAAATTCAAATTTGTAAAACCTGTGATTTATGACAATATTTAGGCCAAATTTGACAACCATGATATCCCTGGTCTGTTCTTTATTTTGTACCAATGTAATACAGAATATTGTTTAAACAAACAACTTGTACTAAAATGCTGTCATCAAACAAAACCTATTCAAATTAACACTTGCTACCTTTACTGTTATCTATTTTTAAAAAATCTGAAATGAAACATCAAAATCAATCAGATTGATACAGCAGAAATCAATTAACTATACCTGTAACCACTTGGATACTTTACTGCTAGCATCCATGAGGAAGAAACAATCAAAAAGTACAAGACATTGGCTATAAAAAGATGCCCTATCTATCTGCCTATCTACCTATGTTTTAATATTTTCATCACATGAGGAAGAAACAATCAACAAGTACAAGACATTGGCTATAAAAAGATGCCCTATCTATCTGCCTATCTACCTATGTTTTAATATTTTCATCACATGAATATGTAACACAAGAAACATCTTATGATTTAATCTTATCTTGATGGACGTTTTATCAATTACTTTATCAGAACACTATGTGTACACCTTCACATTAATTTGTATTATTTATGTAGATGTCAAAAGAGCAGTCATAATAGTTAATACATATGTATCTAAATCTGTATTATAATTTCAACCCCATGGTGATAATTCACTTCAAGTTTTAAAGATAGGTTGCCAGGAAACAAAACATGCCCACAGCAGCTAAATCGTCCGGACCATCAACAAGGGTTGTCACATATTTTCAACTTTTGTTGGTAATGAAACATTAATAATACACTAAAATCTGAGTAAGAGTAACAACTCATTAAGTAAATATGAGAAAATCATTACTATATTAGGATTTGTTTGGCCCATGTGAACATTTAGTGTACAAAACATTTAATATCATGGATTTAACTGTTCAAGTTATTGAAAATCAATATACTTGTTTGTCTCAAGACCTTCTGTGTATTAATCTAAAGTCAATCGAAACGATTATATATAGGTGTAAACACGGTGTATAAATATAAAATCAATCAGATGATAATTATATGATCACTATAGCATCCATAAGACTTTTCAAAGTGACCAAGGATCATAAATCTAAATCTGGCAGTAATCATCGGATATCGTTGAAAATAAATAGGATTCTTCGTCTGATGACCTAATACACTGTGTATAAATTTAAAGTCAATCGGATATTAACTTTGGCCTCTAGAGTGAGCATAAGTGATCAAGGACCATAAATCTTGACAGTAATAATCAGAAATCGTTGAACACTGTGTATAAATTTAAAGTCAATCGGATATTGACTTTAGTCTCTAGAGCGTCCACAAGATATTTCAATGTGATCAAGGGCCATAATTCTGACAGTAATTATCGGAAATCATTGAAAATCAATAGGCTTCTTCGTCTCAAGACCGTAAACACTTTGTTTAAAGTCAATTGTGGACGCCAGACAGAGTCAATGACAATATATGACCACATTTCAGTGTGATATAAAACCATTGTTTTATCCAATGTTTCATCAGTAAAAACACTAACTTCTTCAGGGATGAAGAACTAAATACAAAATGACTGGAAGTCAGTTATGACATCATAGGAAGTTATGACATCGTGGGAATGATGACGTTATAGACTTGGATACATAACATGAAAGGTTAGCTTAAAACTTAGGTAAAATTTTACAAGTACGGAAAAATTATGCACGATTATGAATGATTTTGAAACCCCCTGGATTTAACTCATTTAAACCGTTAGGTCAAACTGAATCAAGTCTATGAATCCACAGACTTTCTGAATAGTTGAATGGGGTGTTAAAAATAGAATGGAACCGACTCAAGGGGTTTATTTTAATGTCTTGTAAAAACACATTACTTAATAACGTTAGTTTTCCTGTCAGCTCACAACCGCTCATCAAACTAATCAGAATTTGCCTGAACATAAAGTTCTCAATCAATGTCAGGAATCAAACAAAGGACATTCTGGTTAGATGTTCAGTGTTTTAACTACACAAACCCTACGGTCCGGCCCCTTATTTATATTTATAGGAGATTAGGATGGGTTACAATTTGAGTAATTGCATGCAATCACTATCTTAACCAGAGCCAGCTATGTACATTTCAGTTACTATCTCACATAATTAAGCCATCTCAGTTCCCATACATCCTACTACTAATCCTAGTTAAGAAACAGATTATAAAGCAAAATAGTCTATGCTACAAATCTTACTCAACGTTAATCATTACATATAATTACAAGATGAAATGGGCTGCAATTTCCAAAAGAAAAATCTGAGCATTGCCATTACTTCAAAACTACATACGTAGTAAACTTACAGATCCATATTATCAAAAATTAGTCAAACCTATCCACTCAAAACAAAGCTACTATATAATTATTGAAATCAACTCAAATAAAAAAAGATAATTCGTTCATGCATGGTAAATGGTACCAGTACTTACCTTGCAAAAGAATAGTTGTCATGTCCATTTCCAAAAATAATATGTTCAAAGAAATTTTACAAAGTTCCCCTACATTCACATTAATTGTAAGCATATTTCTACAGAAACAGATAGTGAATTAACAAATAGAGAAATAGGGACAATCCTATTTCATAAAATATTTCCTATAGTCATTAATAATAAAAGAATTGTTTGTGTGCGTGAATCTTTTTAGTAACTATAGGACTAGGCAGAATCAAAGGATTGTTTGTCCTGTTAACACAAAAGACAAACCACTTAAAGTACAATCCTACAACTTGACATTTTACATTTCTTATAATTCAAAAGGGGTTTAACGACCTGTAGAAATATTTTTTCTGCCAAAACTAGAATATAATTATTAATACAAAGTATAAATATAACTATTTCTTGACTATTCCTTATATGTACATATTTGTTGGGGTTTTTTTTCTGTTAGAGAGTACAGCATAACTGCTCAACAAAACAGAACAAACAGTACAAGGTGAATGCAACAAAGGCAATCTAAAATAACCAATTTCCAACATTATATTGAATGTAATAATATTCTGTTGTAGGGCTATTATTCAGATATCTCTGGTATTAAAATAATACTAATAGCTCCAAGAAAGCATTTAAAGATACATTATATTTATATGTAACAGCTAAAACTGCCTAAATATTGCAGATCTTTCGTTTGGCCTCAAATAATAGAGAGAGAGAAATGGTAAAATTCCACTAAACAGAAACTAGGTCATTTCGGAACTATCGTCTCAAATGTTATATAAATTATTAATTAGACATTTATTCACATGAAAAGCCCATTTATTCTCAAGAGCATTGGATGGTTGAGATTTTTAACGGACTGAAACACGATAGTCATTTAATAAATTTGTTTAAAGATAGGTTGTCATGCAAGAAAACATACGCCCACAGCAGGAAAGTCGCCCGAGCTGTCATATAGGGTTTTCGCTTATTTTTTTTGTCGGAATGAAACATTTACAAAACATTAATGTCTAATTAAAAGTAACAACTCATATAATTATCAGAAAATCATTGGAATTTGTTTGGCTTCTAGTTCTGCCCCATGCTAACATTTAGTAAGCTTATGTGTAATTATAACTCAATCAAATGATAACTTTGGACTGTAGAGTGTCTGTAAGATTTTTTCGATGTAGACAAGTGCCATAACTCTTGAAATTAATAGGGGTCTACGTCTCATGACCTTTACATTTAAAATCAATCAGATGGTAACTTTAGCCTCTAGCAAGTTCACAAAATTTTTGAATTTTTGAAGGCCATAAGATTTTTCAAACTGATCATGGGCCATAATTCTGGCAGTAATTATCAGAAATCCTTGAAAATCAAAATGCTTCTTTGTCTCACAACCTTAACCACAATGTATAAATTTCAAACGGGGACGACCACACTATACAACAACATGTCAATGTGATAGGATATAAAATGGGCGATTCGACCAGTTATCCCTATTTAGCAGTAACTAGTTTCATTCGTATTGAACTCTCCTGACTGATTAATCTCACTTAGTGGGATTTGGTGTTTGACGGGGTTCACGTGTTTGCCTTATACCGGGGTTTGCAGTTTCATATGGTATCAATGACAAAATCTGAACTTGGGCATCCCCCCATTATTTTCTTTGTTTTACAACATTTCAATGTGGTCATATAAAAATGGATAAGCTTAATCGAGACTTTGTTTATTATCATAACAATGGTAGCAATGAAAATCGAGACTGGACTAATCTTCAGTCATAGCTTCACTCAGAGTAAAGTAATTTCAATGAAATTTGCAATATTTTCCTTTATCATTATCTATCTTTAATATTTAACTATTATAGCAAGAACTGTCAGTTCTTTATCTAGATCTTACATAATGCATCTTTAATTTAGGTTCAAGATATTACTTCTATAACTTATCCCAAGATTGCTATCTGTATCTTCAAAATATAACTTCAAATTAGAATTCTAGGGCAGTTTATCTCCAAATCCAACATTTTGTAATAAAATAAAACATGGTCAAAAATGTTTAAATTTGTGTATCTGGTTGTCTATAAACCGACTGAAACAGGGCCTACAGAATCTTGCCCAAAGTCTCACCTCTAGTTTGCTGCCAACCATAGCTTTGTACTTAGGCTAACATAATCATTACATTTACCAGATTTTTAAAAGAATTAGAAGTGCCAAGTGTAAAAAATTAAAAATTCATAAAATACCTGATTAAATTAGTCTTGGTTTCAAAACAAATAAGCATAAGTAATATGTTGTATCATTTCAAATTCCTAACAAATCAAACTGATATGGTTCCCACTGTTATGTTTTTTTTTTCTTCAAACTGACAATCACTGTTCAAGGGAGGTAACAAGTAAAGACTTAACAAATCTTTAAAAGTTTATCAGACCACAGGGGTTTGTACAATTAAAAATCTTCCAAAAATAACAGGTCGATGAGGTTTAATATTATGGTTTAAAAGTATATTACGTTCAAATTCAGGGGCAAATATTGCAGGTTTATAGTAGCTCTGAATAGTCTGAAGCTTGTACATGTATTACGTAAATGTTATGATTCAAGACTAGATAGGAGGGAAGGGAGGGCTCTTCATTAAGATATGACATGATCTGTGAGTGAATGGGGGGTTGGATGGCCGAATGGTTAGCACGTATCATAAAGCCTGTCATTGAGTCAACTGGTGTGGTTTCAAAGCCCCGGTTGTACATGGTTTTCTCCGGAACCTCCCACTGCTAAAGACCCCTAGACGCAAGCGAATTATTGAAATCAAATTAACCATGTTAGTCCCGAAATGACCTAGTTTGTGTCGAGTGGATGTTAATCAATCTCTCTCTCTCTCTCTTCCCCCCCCCCCCCCGAGTGAATGTATTGTCAATGAAATAATTGCAAATGTACAAAGTTCAAATAGAAATGAGTAGAAAGAGCTTATGTGACTGATTATCCAGAGCTTTTTTAATTACATGTAATTTTATCACATTAACAATTTATTTTATTTCTATTAACAATGCTCATTGTTATCCCGTTTTATCAACTGTTTCGTTTTATGTATTTGTAAGCACACATGAGCACATTTATGTGGCGGTTGTGTGCTACAAAAGTGTGTATTATGTGTAATAATAATAATATCTTTAAAATTCACTTACCAATGATTAAAATGCTCTTACACAAAAGAATGTCAGCAAAGATGATGACACAGAAATACACAGTTGACAGTATAATAAGTAAATTTACGAATGCTTCTTTTTAGTAGTAATCTAATCTAGTCAATTGATCTACAATTTATTTATATAGCACCTAAGCACAAGAATATGTAGTGCCAATGTGGAACCTACATGTATTACTCATATTTGTTTTTCTTATGGTGGGTTTATTCTGCATGGTAATGGCAATGTATAATTGGACCTCTTATAAACTGCTCCTACGTGTATCATTTATTATTATTTCAACACTCAATATATTTAATATAAGATTTGAATAGCAGCCAAAGATTAATGGATTACATGCATTGATGGGAATTTATAGATTGGGCCAAATCGATATGTTCAAGAAACTGTATATTCTAGTCTACACTGTCCACATGTACATGTATGCCCCCCCACCTAATACTTATAGATGTTAGTGACAGATTAAGATTTAACTGTGGACAGTGTTGTATTGTATGCTGTTGAAACAAGCCAACAGTGAGGCTGATGTCCTCCGCTGAAATCCCGAAATAGATGACACATAATATTAATTAAATTACACGTTTACCTTTTTCATAGTATTGAGCAATCAAACTGATTATTAACTATACGCTAAGTTTCATCACTCTCTATCAGATAGAATCAAAGTCAAAGAAATTGCTTAACTCTGCTTACCTTTAGCGGGAAATGTTAATCATTGAACTCAGTCAAGACATTCACCTAATGAACATTTACACCAAGTTTAAACATTCTACCTCAATTAAAATTCGTAACCAATCAAATTGCTTATCGCTCCTTAGCCTAAGCAGAAAATTCTCATCAAACTTAGTCAAGGTAATGATATAATGAATCTATACACGAAGTTTCATAGCTCTCACTTAATTATACTATTCAAAAAAAGTAGGGGATATTTGATTTTTAAGTGTTATTAAAGTCACCTAATGAAACTGACGAAGAAACAAATGACAAAATGAAATGAAGTTCACATTCATCGATTTATTCCAAATGATCGTTAGACTAAGTACATGTAGGGCACAGACTGACCATTATAAGGGTAAAATGATACCCGGGGTCAAACAGCAAAGTTACCACAGCATCACAACCAAGTCAGTAACGTGTAAATCCTCCTCTGTTTGCCAAACAAGCATTGATCCGACGTGGCATACTCCTAATGAGACGTCTAAGGTCATTTTGGTCCAGAATGTCCCAATCCTGTTGCAACGCAGCAGCAAGTTCTTGGACATTGGCAGGACGTTGTTGACGTTGACGTAACCTCTGTCCAAGCATGTCCCAGACATGCTCAATGGGGGAGAGGTCGGGACTCAGTGCTGGCCAAGGTAATGTGGTGATGTTCTGTTGTTGGAGGTAACCTGTAACGATCCTGGCCCTGTGACATCTTGCGTTGTCATCCTGGAAGATGAAACGGCGGCCATGACGTCGTGCGAACGGCACAACATGGACTGCCAAGATGTTGTCCCGGTAGTACTGGCCTGTAACACGCCCTGCAACAACATGTAAAGCCATTCTTCCAGCAACAGTGATGCCTCCCCACACCATAACAGAACCACCCCCAAATCGATCATGTCTGATGACGTTAACGTCTTGGAAGCGCTCGTTTCGACGACGCCACACCCTCCTACGTCTGTCCAAAAAATCAACAGTGAACCTTGACTCATCTGAAAACATCACATTGCTCCAGCGTCGATTATCCCAGTGTTGACGATCCCTACACCAACGACGTCTTGCCTGAATGTGATGATCTCTCAAACAAGGGATCACGCGAGGACGTCGGGCGCGAAGGTGACCCCTATGCAGTCGATTCCGAATCGTCTGGCCACTTACTCTTACACCAGTGTCTGTTTGAAGATGAGCGCTGATCTGATTTGCTGTGATGACACGATTTCTCAAGGCCAAGGTACGGATAAATCGATCCTGGGCTTGAGTTGTCGCCCTTGGTCGACCTGAGCGTGGTCTGTCCTGTACAGATTGTGTATCACGGTATCTGGACCATAGCCTGCTTATGACAGACTGAGAAACATTCATCGTCCGCGCCACAACCGCCCGTGTTGTGCCGATCTGTAGCATGCTAAGGGCACGTAACCTTTCATTTTGGGTAAGCCGACGCATATCAAAATTTGTTTTCTGGTCACTAAAACAATTAAACTGATGTTTCCACCCTGGAATTCAATGCCACAATGACTGTAACATTCAAAGTCAGAGTCGTGCAAATCTTGGGTTGGACCCCCATGATGATCCCAAGCATCACCTGCATTCCATGCGGTAGCTATTGGTGCGTTTGGGCGTCACATGTAACTGGAAATGTTTCTTCTGTTAGGTTCTATAGTGACTTTTTTCGTAGTCATTTGCATATTTTAGTATTATGCCCCCAAAATCAAATATCCCCTACTTTTTTTGAATAGTATATAACCAAAATTATTGTGCCCAAAAGCATTAACCAATCAAATGGCGTATCTCTGCTTACCGTAAGCAGACAATGTTCATCATCAAACTCCATCAAAGCATTCACCTTCTGAACACCTACACCAAGTTTGAACATTTGAAAGGCGGGGGACAATAAAAAAGATATTGGCAAAACAATAACAATTCCCAATATTCATTCCACAGAGAATAAAATTCTTCTATACATTTGTTGTTCTATCCAAAGAAGCTGATTCTAGTAATGGAAGCAAAAACTTTGAAACCTAACATCAATCAACTAAATGAAATATTATTACATGTAAAATATATCAATTTACCTTAATAACATTCAACTAGTAGTGGATCAATCTTGAAATGATGTAGATATAGTAAGTTATAGAAGTGATGTGGATATTATTCAACAATTGAAGATAAAGATTTTGATAGACCAAATATTTCTAAAAGTGGTCTAAAAATGGGACTTCCAACAATAATCTGAAATTAAAAGTAAACAATAAATATTTTCTTGAAATTCAAAATCTGAAATAAAGTATAAACTATATGCTAATCCAGCAATTGGAAAACTCAAAATATCAATATTAGGCTAATTCCATGCAAATGTTCTACATTTGCTCAAAAAATAAGATAGGTTGCTAGGCAATGAAACATACGCCTACAGCAGCTAAACGTCCGAGCGGATTGTTGCATATTTATTCTTTTGTAAGTAATTGGGGCATTTACAATACAATTTCATATAGATCAGATTATAATTTTCGTCGTTTGAGGGTTCACAAGGTTATACAACCTGAAACAAGGGCCTTAACTCTGGAAGTAATTTACAGAAAATATAAATTTCATACATTACAGATTGGATGATAACTTTTGATATTCGAACATTCACAAGGTGCGCAAAGTAAAACAAAGGCCATAACTCTAGAAATATTTGACAGAAATTGTTGAAATTCAATAGACCTCCGTTTCACAAATCTAAATGATGAATATAAATTTCATCAATTGAGCATTAACAAGGTTGAACAAAGTGAAACAAGGGCCATAACTTGAGAAGTAATTATTTTAAATTGCTGAAATTCAATAGGCTTTGTAGTTTCACTAATGATGCATATTAATTTCATACAAATCAGCTGATAACTTTGGCATTAGAGTGTTCACAATGTTCAACAATGGCCATAACTCGAGAAGTAATTAACGGAAATTGCTGAAATTCAACTGGCTTCTTCGTTTCACTCATTTAAATAATATGTGTAAAATTCACAAAGATCGGATGATAACTTCTGGCGTTAGACATTCACAAAGTTAAATAAAGTGAAACAAGGGCTATAACTCTAGACGTAAACGGAAATTGCTGAAATTCAATAGGTGTCCTTGTTTCATTAATTCAATTAATGCACATAAATTTAACAAAGATTGGATGAAAACTTTTGGTGTTAGAGCGTTCACAAGGCTAAACAATGTGAAACAAGGGCTATAACTCAATAAGTAATCAACGGAAATTGCTGTAATTCAATAGGCTTCTTCGTTTTCCTAATCTAAATATTGCATATCATATTTCACAAAGATTGGATGTTAACTTTTAGCATTAGAGCATTCACGAGCTTTAAAAAAGTGAAACAAGGACCATAACTCTAGACTACTATGCAATAAACAGAAATCATTGAAATTAAATATGCTTCTTCATCTCACTAATGTAAACAACATATATCAATTTTAAAACAAATGGATGACAACGTTTGGTGTTAAAGCGTTCATAAGAAATTGCTTTATCAATTCGATTAGCTTATATTTTAATATGTGTAAGTATAATAACTACATGTATAACTCAGTTGTTGATGTTTTGTTAATTGATTTTATTTGGTGTGCTTCATGAGATAATAATACGGATAATTACATAACACTTTATTATACTCTTCAAAAAAAAGTAGGGGATATTCAGAAACAATACAAAAATACACTGCTGTTTTTATTAGAGGTAACCAGTGTACATGTATGTTAATAACAGGCCAATTGCCTACACATGAACATAAACAGTTCATATGGGCGGCTTATCTGACGACTCCATTTCACTCGCAAAGAGATACACCGTCAAAAGTGAAAATGGACATTTTTGATTTTTGTCTTAATATAATAATAATGCTCCACCAATCCTCAGACATTCAGCAATTCGTTGTGGCATGCTCCTAATCAACCGTCCAATCACGATTTGGGGCAATCTGACCCACTCCTCTTGCAGTGCAACGGCCAATTCTTGCAGTGTTGTCGGTTGACGTTGACAAACACGTCTCCCGATCAAATTAAAGGAGCCAAATCGCTAATATCTGGGACCTAGAAATTGACACAAATGGGTCGCAGCGTATATAATAATGTAATGTGAATGTATATAAACTGATTTACATTCAATCGTTTCTGTTTTTACTGTAATTTCTAATCAGCTATATTCGGCGAAATACGCCAGAAGTCTCAATCCAATGGCAATCTCTAGCGTCTGGTTATTCCACTCTATACCGATAGTATTTATTGCGCATGCACTCCAGATAAGAATATGACGTCACCGTTTGACATGACTTGTGGGATATATCTAGCCTCTTTCTACTAGTCCCTTGTTAAAAATCGCGCTGAAATACACCATGGTACACGATTCGTGTACCAACGGTAAAATGTTTATTTTGTCTTAATTATTGGATATCAGAAGCCCATCTTTTCTCTGTAAAATCACAACATCAATATTTATTTAAATTGACAAATAATTTGTGTTTTCAATGTCGAAGATTTTGGATGATATTGAGTTAGAGACTTAGCTACTTTAAACGTAACACACTAAAGCAAAGATACGCTAAACAGTAAATCTTATGCAAGAACCGATAGGAATGCAACATGGATTATGGATAGATAAACCAGCATGCGACAGTTTTCATCAACCCTTTCTTGAAGTGTCAAATTTGACAATGAACCCCTCCCACAAGGTATGGCACTATTGCGTCACGCATGTGCAGCCCAGTGGTTCTGTTGGGGCGACAAGTTCTTCATCTGTGAACATCCTCTCAAAGCACGTCAAATGTCCATGACTATTTATCATATCGCAACCTGCATAGGTATTTGCATTTCAGTATCCCTTACTATTTTTGAAGAGTATATTTCAAAGAAAACAAATGTATTAAAACAACACTTTATTATAGATCTATCAATTGGTCTGACTGTTCTTTCATTGCTCCATGTTATCATGTATTCAACAATATAATACTGGGACTGCTGGTGATCCACAATGCAGATGAAAAGTTATTCTAAAAAAACATGATTAGTTCTTCCCCATGCACAGGGTAAGCCTTGCTTGAATTTACTGACAAAAAAACAACAACAAACCACACTGGTCACTAGCTTCATACCGGTGGTGGCCAAATCCAAGAAGGTTCCCCGAATTATCTAAGTAGTGTAGGCAACACGTTGGCATGCAATGCATGTGAAGATACCCCTTGGGCTTGGCCTTGTGGTTGCAACATAGACAACACAGGTTTTATCTAAGTAGTGTAGGCAACACGTTGGCATGCAATGCATGTGAAGAGACCCCTTGGGCTTATCCTTGTGGTTGCAACATAGATAACACTGTATCTATGGTTGCAAAGAGTAACCAGCAGTACAGCCGTCAGTACACTAGAACGGCACTACTTAGTCTACTACCTACTCTACCTACTGATGTGCTTGTTTTTAGTTCCAAGTGGCAAACTCAGTTTCTTTATTAATGCATGTAACATCTTAAAAATAAGATGAGGTTTGATATCTCTAGCCGAAGTTAGAGTAGTAGAGTAGTATATAATCACATAGGCTATAATAATCAATCTACTACTGCCATCCTGGCAAAACTTACTTCCTGATATCTAGATAGCACAATTCATAGCGTATGTTAGAAATGGTTCCACTACTGATGTCTTCCGCCTTACGCCAGCCACAGTAGTGGCTCATCCTACGAGAGTTCCTTTGCGCAAGTTTTTTAGTGAAATCACTACAAAAAGGTTACTGGCCTATACCTACCTTAATTTACACATAAACTGACTCAAAACAGAACTGCACCTAGCATAACATATAATAAATCAATTCCTATTGAAATAAAGGTGAAGCCTTACTGCATAATTATATGATTTGATGAAACTTAACTGCTACGCGAAATTTTAACTGGTGTGTCATGGCCGCCATTGCGGGTTGTGTGTAATACGTCATTACAAGAAACATCGCTATGCAAATGTAGAACGCATAACCACAAAGAAAAACTGTTCGGTAACTGTTTAGTGGCCCAGTCTTCACTATTTGTCATAGAATTACTTATTCCAATACAAACTGTAATGATATGTGTTGACAATTGTGCATTTGAACCTATTTGAACTTGCGTAAGGATTCTTAGACTGTTCTGTATCAATTGTAACTGAAGTGATTTGCCAAATCAAGGAAGGTTATATAAGGGCTATTTAGATCTACCATTCGACAACTCCATCAGAACACTATAAAATACTAGTATATAAAATCACCCGGTCTGCTAAATAAGCGACCGTGATATCCATAAAATCCACTGGTCTGCCAGACAGGCGACCATTTCTAATCTGCAGTAAAACACACCCCACTTCAGCTAATCAACCCTCTTATATAGGCAAACAGCACGTGCACTCCAAGATTATACAAGAGTTTGGGCGATCCATATAGGTAGTCGAGTTTAGGCAACCCATCAATGTGGTTGAGTTTGGGAGAGCCAAACCTACTCTGAACGTTGAAAACCTGTCAAGTTACGAAATCACTACACACCTCCCAGTTTTATTAAGCCCCCCTTTGTACAGTGGGCTGAATCAAAGTTCCGCCCGTACTAAAAATACACACATTATAAACAGGACAATCCAACCAATCAGAAACATGAATAATTCTTAGAAGACCCCACCCTCACTATAACTCTACTGAGCAGGAATAAAATCAATTTACCGTAATTCTGCCGGGGTGGTCCACCTAGAGAGCTGATACCCCCTTGACATCTCCACATTCGACCCCAGGAACCACCAATTAGCTTTGTAACCACTGCTAAACTTAGTAAATCTCAAATTTTCAACATAACATCTCAGTGATCACACACCTCAAATACACGCATCTTCTAATAATCAACACGCATCTTCTAATAATCAACAATAAAAACTATCTGCATTCAATTCAAAATGAACTATTCATATTCTATAATAGACCGCATAAACTATTCTTGTTTGAGATTCAACGTTTAATTATCTCTGACTTGCTAGGTCCCCTTCTTCCTTTCTCCGCAGTATCTAAAAATGGAATTCCCCAGGAAAGCATTGCAGACTATACTTGGTACTCTTCCCCGATTAAACACTAACGATAATCTTTCAACCACTGCCAACAACTATTAACAACTCTTACATTGTTGTTAACTTCTGCTACCACCAATGATTCTTCCTTCACAGACAACGACGGTGACATCGACAAACCCACCGATGATGATTCTTCATGTACAGTCAACGACGATGAGATCGTTAAACCCACAACCACCGATGATTTGGACACCAGGCGCTAATTCTTTCTACTACATCGAGTCTCTTTCGACACAGCCAACAACTCTGACATTGCTACCACTAACGATTCTTCCTTCACAGCCAACGACGGTGACATCAATAAACCCATTGATGATTCGGACACCAGACGCTATCAACCTTTACATATCTTTTAAAATGTTTTATCAAAAAAATATCATCTCCTCACTGGGCAAAACTACGCCCATAATCTTATTCCCTATTTTAGACCTAGACAAGACAGGTTCGAAACAAGAAATGTTCGGTCTAATAGAACACCGCCTGACAAGTAGATACCATCCTTTGCATACAATCTAAAGTACCGTCTGACGACAATATTATCGGACTGAATGCCATTTGACTGGAACCATCTAACAATTGGATATCATTTGACTGACTACCAACTAACCGTTTGACTCGGCATAAAGATTCGTCCCTATTTAATGAAACAGCGTCACCCCAGGACGGGGCTATTATTTTCAACTATAAAATAGAAACAATCTAAGTCCCTACCTATTTGATTAATCTAATACAATCAGTTGTTTAAAAAGACTATTCCGAGTGTAGTAGGACAGGGTTCGGACACTGGATGCAGCGGCAGCCAATGTCATGAAACAAACAAGACACAATTTGACACCCTCTATTATAAACCAAACAACAATGGACTCTGGAAATGTGACGTGTGCCCTTAATGTCTCAAATGATTGATTTGCCCGAAATGCTAAACAGAAATCATGAAACCTATACGCCAAAGTCTATTTCTCAAACTACGGAATGAATTAACCCACTGTGGTGAATCGATTCATCGATCCTGTACAGCCCATTAGCCCACTATTAAAAACGAAATCACCGAATTCTTCCTCACGAATCAAGTGAAAAGGCCACAATGCCTATATCCCAGTGTCCGACAGTAGAACGCAATTTCTAAACTACTAGAACACCATTAAAATCAAAATCACCGAATTCGTCCTCACGAATCAAGTGAAAAAGGCCATAATGCCTATTTCTCCAGTGTCTGGCAGTAGAACGCAATGTCTAAACTACTAGAACACCATTAAAAACGAAATCACCGAATTCTTCTTCACGAATCCAGTGACCAAATCCCAATACTATTTAGTACGTGGATCGATTCAGCGGTCCCCACAGCGAAGCGAGAAGTAGACAAAAATTATACTATATATTTTCCCCCAAATCAGAACCATTATCTAAGAGTAAGAAATGCGCTCAAACAATCTAGCCCAAATATACTATTCAAAAAAAGTAGGGGATATTTGATTTTGGGGGCATAATACTAAAATATGCAAATGACTACGAAAAAAGTCACTATAGAACCTAACAGAAGAAACATTTCCAGTTACATGTGACGCCCAAACGCACCAATAGCTACCGCATGGAATGCAGGTGATGCTTGGGATCATCATGGGGGTCCAACCCAAGATTTGCACGACTCTGACTTTGAATGTTACAGTCATTGTGGCATTGAATTCCAGGGTGGAAACATCAGTTTAATTGTTTTAGTGACCAGAAAACAAATTTTGATATGCGTCGGCTTACCCAAAATGAAAGGTTACGTGCCCTTGGCATGCTACAGATCGGCACAACACAGGCGGTTGTGGCGCGGACGATGAATGTTTCTCAGTCTGTCATAAGCAGGCTATGGTCCAGATACCGTGATACACAATCGGTACAGGACAGACCACGCTCAGGTCGACCAAGGGCGACAACTCAAGCCCAGGATCGATTTATCCGTACCTTGGCCTTGAGAAATCGTGTCATCACAGCAAATCAGATCAGCGCTCGTCTTCAAACAGACACTGGTGTGAGAGTGAGTGGCCAGACGATTCGGAATCGACTGCATAGGGGTCACCTTCGCGCCCGACGTCCTCGCGTGATCCCTTGTTTGAGAGATCATCACATTCAGACAAGACGTCGTTGGTGTAGGGATCGTCAACACTGGGATAATCGACGCTGGAGCAATGTGATGTTTTCAGATGAGTCAAGGTTCACTGTTGATTTTTTGGACAGACGTAGGAGGGTGTGGCGTCGTCGAAACGAGCGCTTCCAAGACGTTAACGTCATCAGACATGATCGATTTGGGGGTGGTTCTGTTATGGTGTGGGGAGGCATCACTGTTGCTGGAAGAACGGCTTTACATGTTGTTGCAGGGCGTGTTACAGGCCAGTACTACCAGGACAACATCTTGGCAGTCCATGTTGTGCCGTTCCCACGACGTCATGGCCGTCGTTTCATTTTCCAGGATGACAATGCAAGATGTCACAGGGCCAGGATCGTTACAGGTTACCTCCAACAACAGAACATCACCACATTACCTTGGCCAGCACTAAGTCCCGACCTCTCCCCCATCGAGCATGTCTGGGACATGCTTGGACAGAGGTTACGTCAACGTCAACAACGTCCTGCCAATGTCCAAGAACTTGCTGCTGCGTTGCAACAGGAATGGGACAATCTGGACCAAAATGACCTTAGACGTCTCATTAGGAGTATGCCACGTCGGATCAATGCTTGTTTGGCAAACAGAGGAGGAGTTACCCGTTACTGACTTGGTTGTGATGCTGCGGTAACTTTGCTGTTTGACCCCGGGTATCATTTTACCCTTATAATGGTCAGTCTGTGCCTTACTTAGTCTAACGATCATTTGGAATAAATCGATGAATGTGAACTTCATTTCATTTTGTCATTTGTTTCTTCGTCAGTTTCATTAGGTGACTTTAATAACACTTAAAAATCAAATATCCCCTACTTTTTTTGAATAGTATATCTTACAGGCGAAAATTTCGAAAGGTTGCAAGAGCAGTTGGTGCGAGGTTATTTCAAGCTTAAATGCGTATTTTCAAATAGTAACTTAGGATAAGGACCACTCTTATGCCACTGACGAATGCCCATTGACACCTCACTAAAATATATGGTATTGGAAGTACACATTCAAAATGTTGACCCAAATCTGGTTTTAAACCAATTTTACTGTTTATTTCGAACACTATCTTTCTATACTTGACGTGAAAGTGTCGCTTTAAAACTTAAAAATATACAAAATTCCCAATAATAAAATTAGAACCATCCTTATATTAATTCCCAGCTACACCCTGTATTGTATTATTTGAAGAGTGGCTTACGTCAAGTAATACAAAAAAGGTAAAACCAGGTCCTTACAGCCTCAAATAACCACATTACCTGCTCACGTGACACAAATACTTATGGAGCCCAAAATTATAATCCCTAATCATAAATAACCTATCCTTCCCCCGCTTTTAAAATTTTAAGCTCGCAGCGCCAATGAAGTGATTTGCCAAATCAAGGAAGGTTATATAAGGGCTATTTAGATCTACCATTCGACAACTCCATCAGAACACTATAAAATACTAGTATATAAAATCACCCGGTCTGCTAAATAAGCGACCGTGATATCCATAAAATCCACTGGTCTGCCAGACAGGCGACCATTTCTAATCTCCAGTAAAACACACCTCACTTCAGCTAATCAACCCTCTTATATAGGCAAACAGCACGTGCACTCCAAGATTATACAAGAGTTTGGGCGATCCATATAGGTAGTCGAGTTTAGGCAACCCATCAATGTGGTTCAGTTTGGGAGAGCCAAACCTGCTCCGAACGTTGAAAACCTGTCAAGTTACGAAATCACTACATAACGTTAAACACACAGTTCAACGTTACAAGTATAGTAACTTTTACTAAGCGTATGTTAGTCTTCATTAACCCGGTTGGAGCAGAAAAGTAGGATTGTAAATTCCATTTCACTTCAAACACAAGCGAGTGTGACTTGATTGTTCATTCAGAATCAGTGACAGATTTTTTAAATTAATAAAATTTGATGACAGTTTGAGTTGTCAGTTGACGAAGTTCACTCTCAAATTAGAGATGTCACTTTTACGAAGATAAAGTAAACTTACGAACTGAAAGGATATGGAATCAAAGAAACATTTTGAGGCTTGTGTTCAACCGCTAACGCTGAGAATAAAACGATTTTCTTCTGTGTTATTAGATCGACAAATAACGTCAACATTCAATTTGCCGACCATTGTGAATCCTTTGCGCAAACTGACTGCGCATAAATATTTGTAAAATTACAGATTGGGTTACTCAAAGCGGAACGAAATGGTAAAAAATGGGCGGTGACCTACCAAAGGCAATATTCCATTTTAATATGTGCCTTTCATTTGCACACGCTAAATATTGTATTTTTCGGCTATAATTTGTAAGCAATTATAACTGAACATTAAATTTCAGGTGCGTCACCAAGAAAAAAACAACCCAAAACAAGGCTTGTTTGTAAATTAGGGTATCCAGAACGGTCGGACCAAAGACATCGGACCAAAACGGAGACCACTCGGACCAACCTAAAAGACCACTCAGATCAACCTAATAGATCACTCGGACCAATCAATTTATGTTGGAAGACCACAGATTTTAAATAAATATTATTTATTAAAAATTCACAATACAAAAAAGCGAAAAATTCATTGGTGAATCTATACATAATTTAAAAATGTCTTCCTTACGGATAAGTTCATAATTCATAAGAGCAAATATACATATTTATTACATCAACAATTTGTAAAATATTTTTTTATTTTTAATATGCCCGTGACAGGTTCTATGCTGCATCATCGCCCGCCCCTCCCCTCCCCTCCCCTCCCCGTATATAAACTATATTACCTCGTAATCTTTGTAGGGACTGATTTTTAAGCCCTTAGTTTTTAAGTCTTAAAGCTTAAAGGAGCTAAATTGTAAATCGGTATTATTTGGGACCTAGAAATTGACACAACCGGTCGCAACGCATATAATATTATATGAATGTACATGATATAAACTGATTTACATTCAATCGTTTCTGTTTTTACTGTAATTTCTAATCAGTTATGATCGGCGAAATATGCCAGAAGTCTCAATCGAGTGGCAATAACGTCTGGTTATTCCAATCTACACCGATAATATTTATCGCGCATGCCCTCCAGATAAGAATATGACGTCAAGGTTAGTGCTACATGGTAAGGCCAGCTCAATTTTTCGTCATAGATCACGAGATGTAAACAGGGTTAGCGCTAACCCCAACCCTAACCCTGAACCTAGCCCAATGCTTACCCTAACCCTAACCTACAATCTCGCCAACATTCACGCGCCCTAACCTTATTTACATCTCAGCGACCTTGACAAAAATTGAGCTGGGCTTAACAAATAGATTTAGCCTCGTTCCAAACGGTGACACCAATGACGTAGATATATATATATGACACCATAGCTAAATCTATGTGTTAAGGCCAGCCCAATGTTTGTCATTGGGGCTAGGTCCAGGGTTAGGGTTAGGTTTAAGAATTTGACGGAGATATGTTAAGTCTCCACATAGGCACTGTCCTAGGATGATGCAAATTTGGTTCGTAATATTTCCAAGTTTTATTAAAGATACATTATGGGAGAGTTGATAAAGAGCTGGTAGTTCTCACTATAATAGTTAAAGATAGGTTGCCAGACAACGAAACATACGCCCACAGCAGCTAAATCGTCCGGGCAGTCAACAAGAGTTGTCGCATATTTTTAATTTTCGGTAATGAAATATTTATAATACACTAAAATCTGATTATAAATTTAAAGTCAATCGGATATTAACTTTGGCCTCTAGAGCGTCCACAAGATTTTTCAAAGTGATCAAGGGCCATAACTCTGGCAGTAATTATCGCAAATCGCTGAAAATCAAAAGGCTTCTTCGTCTCATGACCGTAAACACTGTGTAAAAAAATTAAAGTCAATCGGATATTAACTTTGACCTCTAGAGTGTCCACAAGATTTTTCAAAGTGATCAAGGGCCATAACTCTGGCAGTAATTATCGGAAATCGCTGAAAATCAATAGGCTTATTCGTCTCATGACCTTAAACACTGTTTATAAATTTAAAGTCAATCGGATATTAACTTTGGCCTCTATAGCGTCCACAAGATTTTTCAAAGTGATCAAGGGCCATAACTCTGGCAGTAAAAATCAACAGGCGTCTTCGTCTCATGACCTTAAACACTGTGTATGAATTTAAACTCAATCGGATATTAACTTTAGCCTCTAGAGCGTCCACAAGATTTTTCAAAGTGATCCAGGGCCATAACTCTAGCAGTAATTATCGGAAATCGCTGAAAATCAATAGGATTCTTCGTCTCATGACCTTAAACACTGTGTATAAATTTAAGATCAATCGGATATTAACTTTGGCCTCTAGAGCGTCCACAAGATTTTTTTGAAGTGATCAAGGGCCATAACTCTGGTAGTAATAATCAGAAATCGCTGAAAATCAATAGGCTTCTTCGTCTCAAGACCTTAAACACTGTGTATAAATTTAAAGTCAATCGGATATTAACTTTAGCCTCTAGAGCGTCCACAAGCAATTGTGGACGCCGGACCGACGGGGGCGACGACAATATACGACCACATTTAAATGTGGGCGTATAAAAACTAGATAATGCAATGGGGATTTGCTGAAAATTTCAGTCAAATTGATCCACCCTGAACCGAGTATTTAGCGATTAAATTTTGAGCTTAGCTTCGATCATCATTACTAAAGTCTCAATTATCCAGTTTTTGATTTAAAGGAGCTAAGTCTCTAACTCATTATCATCCAAAATCTTCAACATTGAAAACATGATTTATTTGTCAAATTAAATCAACATTTATGTTGTGATCTTACCGGAAAAAGATGGGCTTTTGATATCCAATATTTAAGACAAAATAAACATTTTACCATTGGTAATGCGCTTCAGCCCCAGTTGTATCAAGAGACTCGAGGGACGAGGCTAGACACATTGCACCAAATCAAACGGCATATGTAGACTGGAATAACCAGACGCTAGAAATTTGCACTCGCTTGAGACTGCTGGCTTATTTCGCCGAACATAACTGATTTGAAATTGGAGTAAAAACGGAAACCATTGAATGTAAATCAGTTTATATACATTCATATTACAGTATTATATGCGTTGCGATCCACTTTTGTCAATTTCTAGGTCCCAAATGTTAGCGATTTAGCTCCTTTAATCAGAAGCATCAGTCCGGGTTCTAATCCAGTAAATATCGCAGGCTAGCGATGCCATCGAGGGTTGATTATGGTCTGGATAAGTTAATTAATGTCTAATTAATAATTTAGATAACATTTCAGGCCTATATAAAGAAATACCTGCATTAGGCAGATTTAGCTCTTGCATAATGTATGTTTAAAGAATAAATTTGAGGCTCTCGGGTGAGAGCCACATTAAGTGTGTTTCCTACTGATCGGATTTTCTAAAAATGAGTTTTTCCAGTATCCCGGCGTTAGGGCTTGGGATTCTTATAACTAGTTAATTTTATTTACTAAGGGTTAGGACTGGGGTTTGGGTTAGGGCGAGGACTGGTATTATTTAGTGTAATTTACTGTGCACTAGGATGTTCAGATTTTTATTTTTAGAATATTTGTGAAGATTTTCAGGTCATTTTTTGGGAGATCAGTAGGCCCCCCTATAGTGTTTTCTGATTATTTTGGATGCACTTGCTGCTGTTGCGCTAAATGGAACTACAAAATATTCAAACCTACGGGGGCTGTTTTCAATTTGTCAATCCATAATTTTTCTCTTGTTAGCCTAAACGTTTTAATTTCTTCTGTATATATAGTTTCAAAGTCTTTTCTATTGGTGTGACAATGAGATCGGAAATGTCATGATTTGGTTGGTTGAAGTGAATTGAGACCGGTTTGTCTAAGGCCTTCCTTTGAGCAAGTTTAGTAGTCATTTGACTACAAAAATGTTACTGACCGATAACTCCCTTAATTTCCAATTACACTGACCCCAAACTGTACTGTATATAGCTTAACATATAATAACCCAACTGCTTTGCAAAATTTCTGTTCATTTTAAAATGACCGCCGAACCAGAATCACGTGATTTCATTCCACTCGAAAATACAGAAAAACTGTTCGGTAAGATATTCAGTGTTCCACTCTTCCTTCACTATCTGTAACATAATTACTTATTTCCATGCAAACTGTAATCATATGTGTTGAAAATTTGCAACGGAACCTAATTTTACTCGCACAAAAGACAGCACGCGGATACAATTTTGTAGCTAATTATTGTCTACATGAAATTAGATAAATTATGTTTGAACTACTGCATGGAAGTTGGTCTAATATAGGGAATTGTGTGTCAGATATTTTGTTATGGAAATGGTCGGATATGTGTATGATTTTGCATATTTGACATCTTGGGTGGCCTCTTTGGGTTTAAATTGCTGATTGCATATTTTTTGTTTCTTTGCCGGCAATTTCAGCTAGAGTGTTGTCTTTTATACGTCGGAGTTAGTTTGCTAAATACTAGCGTAATGCTGACTCTAAGTCGGTCTTCTGAGTGCATTTCCTATGAAAACGGAGAATCTTCTGAGATTTTATGATGACAGAGAACGTATGTTTTGGGTGAAAGAAGATTTTGAACAATAATTGATCTGTGTCGGTTTCTTTGAAAAATACTTTAGTTTCCAATTGGCCTGTGTTTTCGGTTTTGCTACTTTTAAAAACGGTATGTGTCAAGGAAATCTATGCTGTGACTTAATTTGCAGTTAATTTGACAGATGCATGATGCATGTTCAGAGTGTTGAAATAAGTCCAAAATTCGTCTAGTGTGTACGTCCAGACTATGAAAATGTCATCTAAAAACGTCTATAGAAATCTGGTTTTAATGGGCAGAACGCCATTTGTAACAAGGGGCTCGAAGAACGAGGGTAGACATATTCCACAAGGGTTAGATCTAGTATTTGATAAGGCCAACTTCAAGTTTGGTGAAAGATCACGAGATGTAAACAGGGCTAGCGCTAATCCCAAGTCCCAGCCCTAACCCTGAACCTAACCACGATGCTTAGGCCTACCTAACCCTAACCTACAATCTCGCCATTAATCACGAACGTGCCCTAACCTTATTTAGATCTCAGCGACCTTGACGAAAATTGAGCTGGCCTTAACAAATAGATTTAGGCCGTGGAATACGCTAGCCATCGTTCTTCGAGTCCCTGACCCTTGGCGATGAAACTATTGAAACGCAAATGGTACACGAATCGATTCGTGTACAGGGGCGGATCCAGAAATTTTTGCAGGAGGGGGTTTGCCAGGTTCCTGAGACAATGTATCCCCCCCCCCCCCGCATGGTCTCTATGGTCATTTTGGCGTATATAAATACACATTGAGCTTTTTAAACAGAGAAATTCAACACCTCGTTTGATGTCAATTTTTATTATGAATTAATAGGCTACAACGACTTTGTCATTCAATTTCATGGATGCAAAGCATTAATTGTGATATCACATAATGTCTATATCATTATCTCCGTGCTTTGAGTGCCCATCCTGTCCCACATCTGACGATAAAGGATAAAGCACACGGCCGAGAAACTTTTCTCATAAAAAGTACTAATTTACAAAAAAAATTATGTAGCTGAGCAGGCCAGCGACCCCCCCCCCCCCCTTCTGGATCCGCCCCTGGTCTGTACCAATGGTAAAAGGCTTATTTTGTCTTGCGCCTGTTGGATATCAGAAGCTTATCTTTTCACGGTAAGGTCACATTATGATCAATCAATGTAATTTGTAATGTTGATTTTACTTGACAAATAATTCGTGTTTTCAATGTCGAAAACTTACTGAGTTATACTAGTCACTACTACTGTAGTTATCAGTTACTACTTAATTTACTATTTATTAGTATTAGCTAGGTATGGCCTGCTGGGAATATAAATTCTACCTCCCTGCACTGTGTTATTGTCTGGATGTTGTCCTTCTCTTATACGTTTATTGTGTGGGGGATCACGTGGCTAAGTGGGTAAGACGCTAGCTCGCTAGCCTGGAGGTCGGGTGTTCGATCCCTGCATTGGCCGAGAAAGTTCATCCAGTTTTTCCGGCGTGGTTCTCCCTTGTCAATGATGCAGGACGGAGGGGCTGTCTAGTTGTTCGGATGGGACATTGGCGTGCACGTAAAAGATCCCTTGGCAGTTGGAATTCGATATAAGAGTAGGCCGTAGTACCGCTGTCCGGGCAAAATTTCGCTCATAGCACACTGTATGGCGTATGCCCGTCTTCATTAGCCCGGGTTAGGAGTAGGACGTTAAACTCCATTTCATTTCATTTCATTTATTGCCTACTTATCTTTTGGAAACCATAGAAATATATACTTCAGTATATATTTCTATGTGGAAACTAACAGAGAAAATATCAAGTTGAAAATAGCGCCATCGAGCGCAATATCTATTTTTAGAATTGACATCCAGGTCATTATCCCGCCCCAGCCAATCAAAATCGAGTTGTAGTTTTCAGTCGTTGTGATGAACGGATTTCATGTCGGACAACGGTACACACTTGTGAAAGAAAATGACAAGCCACAAAATAGGTGTTAACCTGAGGGTTTCAGGAAATTGTAACCAAGGTGGCAGAAAGTATATGGAAGATACCCATTCGTTTAGATTTTATAAAACTGATGGAAAAGACTACGACTTTGCTTACTTTGGTATCTTCGATGGTCATGGCGGATCCGAAGCATCGCGTTTTGCGAGGGATAACTTGTTGGACGAAATTATAAAGTACGACTGTTTTTGGAACGACAACGATGAAGACGTGCAATGGGCTATAAAGTCTGGTTTTTTGGACACACACAATGCTATGTGGAAACAATTAGGTAAGGTATTTTTCTCGAGCTGTTGTTATGGTAGGCCCACGTAGTTGTACAACCTTTATACAACTCAGCTGACTGAAAATCATTTCTCCGTCAACAACAGAGTGATTTGACCTATCATCAGACGTACAATTTGGTGAAGATGGGGAGTTCCTGAATAAAATTGAATAGTGTCATAGGTTTTAGGGTTATTCATCGTATGGTTTGAAACATCTACAAAACCTCACACACTGTTTATTTTTTGGTATTTGAAAATACAAATCGCGCGCATTTTCTCATCCGGCCATGTTTTCATATTTTGATTTGATAAGAAACCACCCAACGTACGATGGAGACTGGTTTCCTTGACTGTTTATAGTAATTATAGACAGAACGAGCCATTTACAGTTTTAGTTTATATGCAATTGTTCTTCAAGGAATATTGGTAAATATTTTGGAAACCATGGTGTATCCCCAAACAATGTCAAATAGATCATGACATTTCATAAAGATTATTTTGAGGTTGTCGAGTAAACGTGTGCAGTCGGGTAGTATCGCGTCATCACGGATGATCGATTCCGCGAAGTATTGTAAGGCCAAGGTTACTATACTGGGTTTCCCCTACTACAACACCAATTATCTCCAATACATAGATATTATAATACCGTATATGGGGTATTTTCACAAAAACGTACAAATAATCCTGACAAAAATGGTTTACCCAATATTTGATATAAAATTTTTGCTACCAGTACCATCCCCCAAAAAATTATATATTATATTGTACACATCAGCATGAAAGTACCTTTTTTGGGAAAATATATAACTTATAATTATTATAAGGTTATTATTCAATCAGTATCATTTTATCATACATGTATGTTGTCAAAATACTCAAAATGTCCATTCCGTTATGTGGTAAAACTTCACATTCTCTGCTGTTCAATTAGCCATCCAATAGTGCTGAATAAAATGTCCTATTACTATTAGCTATTTAATGAAGAAATAGAAATCAGCTATATCAAATATTGTTTCTGTCAAAATTTTGAGAACAATTTGTCTTTTTCGTTAATGCTTTTTTAGTGGAGTTAACCATATGCCCCGTTATCAAGTTTGTCACAAGGCATTACTAAATTTAAATCAAAGACAATGTTATTGTCAAGCAGGAATATATAGAAAGAAACAATTTATAGAAAGGAAAATCCAAACAATTAAGTTGATTGCACATTGTTGTCGCACAAATTGTATGTCTCTTCTGTTGGTCTGTTCCAAGACACAAAACACTGACTGAAGTGATTGAGAGGTTTTCACTGAAACAACCAGGGAATAAGGTTGTCAAAGCACTCTGTTAATATCATGCATGTTTATGCAATGTGAATGAGTGCAGGCAGTCAAAGTATGTCTTTTCTGACCTGTTATAAATAATGATAATGGAAAAGATTTCTTGTAATTTGTATCGAGATAGAAAAAACAAAGGGTATTTTGTTAAAATTATAATACGTTATCACTTTTTTATGCTTTCTATTCTCTAATGGTATTCAAGCATTTATTTAGACAACTGGAGCCAAATTAATTACTTTGAATTTTTTGTCTTTTCCATTATGTCTTTTCCATTATGTCTTTACTGTTAACATTCTTACAAATTTTGATTTTGTTAAAATTTTGTTATTTTTAACAGCCCTGTATATGGTTATTGCATATACTTCCTCTTGAGTTATAAACCTACATACATGTACGTAAAGATTACTACAGTGAAAATGTCCTTAAAAATTCTTAGTTACTTTTCAAAATTTGTCTTTAACATTATTTGTACATTTTTGTGAAAAATGCTAGTACAGGCCAAGCCTTGTAAATCTACGGCAAGCCACCTGGGAACGTATCTGAAAAGAAAAAAAAAGCACATATCATACATGTACCTTGAGCGTATGGTCAGAGAGAATATACACAAGATGGTAATAAAAAGATGAAATGAAATCCAAAGAAATCAACATTTTTAACCTTGTCATTTTAAAATAAACTTATTAAATATAACACAATGAATGAAAATAGAAAGATGTTGTCCACTAATTATTGGGGAATGTCCTGTCAGGCTGTGTGCTTGAGGTCAAGAATATTAAGGTTTAAATTTAAAAGTGCTTAATGTGTTGAATTGGATATACTGTATTGTTAAATTAGACTGACAAAGGGAGGGAAGTTACCAATTCAGTTCTTTTTCTTACACATGTTAGTTTTTTAATCAAAATCTTATAAAAAATCTTATAAATGTATTCTTGCAGATAAATGGCCAAGGAGGATGTCAGGTTATCCAAGTACAGCAGGAACAACATGCAGTGTTGCATTTGTAAGGAACTCTAAAATATATATTGGTCATGTAGGAGACTCGGCTATAGTTTTAGGATCAGATATTGGCAAAAAGAATGCAATTATTATGAAGGCAGATTGTTTAACAAAGGTGAGTAAATTGGCAAGAATGGGATTTTAGTTTTGTGACATCTTCCTGATTTGTTATGATCATACAATATCCAAGAGATTTCATAATTATTTTAAAGTTTCATAAAGGCACTAATATAAGTAACAATAAAAAAAAAGCAGTTGGGCTAAGCTAAGATTGAACCTTTGACTAAAGTAGATATCAGTTTCAAGTTTATTTCATAGGACATTATGCCATAAATGAAGACTTTTCATTTTGTAGGACCATAAACCAGAATGTCCTGTAGAAAAAAAGAGAATAGAAAATAGTGGTGGAGAAGTAGTAGCAAAGTCTGGTGTACAGAGAGTAGTGTGGAATAGACCAAAATGGAATCATAAAGGTCCTATACGACGTAGTACACCCATAGATAAAATTCCCTTTTTAGCTGTAGCTAGATCACTAGGTAATTATTTATTCTGAGACTTCCAACAAGATAAGAGGTCAAAAATTGGTTTACAATCCATGGTTTCGAAGTTGGTAACATATACTGCCATGACCATTTTGAGTTGAATTAATCGAAATGTCTCGGGGACCAATCAATACATTAACCATGCCGTAAAACTAACATATTTTACAAAACTCCCATTTTCAAAATGTGACAGACAATAAAATTTTGAAGGGAAAGCACTGTTACAATCTTTCATATTTAGATCAAGCTCAAAACATGAGCTGATTAAATTTTCAATAGCTTTTGTCGTAAAACAAAATATGATAAATGTTCTGTGGCAGTGGGTCATGGGCTAATGACTGCAGTAGCACTGCTGGCAGTGGGTCATGGCTACAGTAGCACTGCTAGCAGTTTGGCGGGGATTGTGTACCATAATGCTTGGTTTAATTAAAAGCATTTGGCATTTAATTTGGTTTCTTATATAATTTCTCATTGTGAAAATATGAATGTTTATTTTAGGTGATTTATGGAGTTATGATTATTCTACAGAAGAATTTGTAGTGTCACCTGAACCTGATGTTAGTGTTCATCGTATAGATCCTTCCATCAATAAATGTATTATACTAGGATCCGATGGTTTATGGAATATGTTGTCACCAGAAGAAGCTGTTTCTGTTGTAACAGATTTAGAGTATCACTTTGAAGATAGAGTAGTCTATGATCCCGTAAGATTTTTATCCACAATTATTTTGAACTAAAATTAAAAATAGTAAACTACATACAGCAATTTCTTCCACAGTGATTTTAAAGTTAAAATACAAAATTGTATGCTTTATTACTAAAGTAAAATCGAATATGAAGGTCCTGTATAATCATTAAAACTACATGTGACACATTGTATGTGTCAGACAGACTTTTATAATAGTATTTGTATTACATGTAGCTACATGTAATGTTCCTAACATATGATGTGTTAAAGTTGAAATGTTGTTGAATATTGTTGTCACCCCTTTTTGTCCATCTGTCCATACATGTACATTTGTATTGTAATCAGAGGTCGCAGTCACGCAAAAATCTGGTATTTCATGCATTTTTTTCAAAATAAACGCAGATATTGACAGACACTGCGTAATTTACACGCAGAAAATTTCCCCGACGTGAGAATAATTAGATTATTCTATGTCGTAGTTTGTACAATTTATGTGCTGCACCCGGCATTTATACACCTCTACTGCATGTAGTCTCCGTAGTTTTTTATATTTCCCCTTATTTCATTCTTAAGTTCATGGCAGTAAGCCTACGTAGATATCCTATTGAAAGCAATAAAGCGCATTTCATACAAGACTTGGGATTGGCTAATACACGATAAACTGTTTACATTCAGCCAATCGAAGTGAGAGATTGATATGACTGCCGTCAACCATAGACATGTCGTTAACCTCCAGTTGTCATTAGACTAAAAGAGGCTCTAAGTCAAGCAGATGTAGAGGGCAAAAACGCAAAATTTTGGAATGTCTGCGTATTTTTATGCAACTCAAAATTGATCCACTGCGACCTCTGATTGTAATTGCTTGGGAATGCACTAGAAGCCAAAGTTGGTCCAATAGACTTGAAATTTAACATTTTTAGGTTTTTTTGTTGATAAGCAAAGAATCCTATTGATTTTCAACAATTTCCAATACTTTGCTGAAAATATCATCAGATGTAAGCTTACCCATTTAAGTTCATGTGACGAAAAACAGCTAAAGTTATCATCTGATTACCGGTTCACATGTACATGTTTTGTTTTATTTTAGTACCTTGAAGAATCCAACAAAATTTCATGTACATGCATTTCTGATTTTAGTGTCTTATAATTACTCTTGTTTACCTACTAAAGGGTTTAAATTTGACAACCTTCATGGACAGCTTGAACATCTTGGCTGCTATTTGTGCATGTTTCGTTGCCTGACAAACTATCGTTTTGCTAGTTGCGCAACTGTCCTGCATACATCCGTATCATGTTTGATATTAGAAATTTGGATGCCATTTCACAAAGCATGGGTGAGACTAAAAGTACTTGTAAATCAAATATTTTAGTTTTACATGCAACTCTATTGAACATGGGTGTATGTAACTTTATAATAAGTGAAACGGACCCAATGGTAATAAAATATGCCTTTAGACGTGTATATTTTACATTTATAAATCTATTTTTTCCATTTTTAGACTGCCACAGTAAGTTACTGGATAAACCCTGCTGAACGTTTAGTGTCTCTTGCATTAAAGAAATGGAAAGCCAGGAATCTACGTGCCGATAATACAAGTTCTATAGTGGTATTCATTGATCCACTAGGTCCTAGTAGATTAACTATTCTCAGGAAAAAGAGGGAGGAACATTTTAGCAAAATTCAAGATCACAGAAGTGCTGACAAAGAAAAATTATCTACGTCAGTAAATAATGACAGCTTGATTAGTAAAGAAAGCCCTGCAACTCCCAACTGTGAGCCAAGACCTGTGATATTACCTAAAAGTGCCCCTCCAAAATTAGTGCCTCATAAAGGAGATAATTGTGTTTTATCTAAAAGCAACGACGAATCTCATTCTAATTTGGATGCAGTCGAGAAAGGAAATATAAAACGTGCTAGAAAACTTTCACTGTTCCCCCAAATTGTTAATTCTGAAATGAATGACAGTGTACAAGCAGGAAGTGCTGCTACTTTTGCAGCTTTGAAAGACCCCCTAACACCAGTTAAACACGACGAATCAAAAGAGTCCTCTAGTGAAAATTCTGAATTCTCTAGATTTGGTGCTTTGAACATTGGTATGCATTCTATGAGGTTACGGAAATCGGACAGTATATCTAGTGTTAAAGATTCTAAAACCAATAAATTAAGTAATCAGGTTAACCCAGGTGTTTTACGCAGCAGCAGTCAAAACAGTGTACATGTTAAAGGTGACAGGTTGCCTAAATCATGTCCTGTTCTGAAAAAGTCTGGTTATGAAAATGGACATAACATTCGATTAGTTACACGGTTACGTGTCAGAGATCAGAACAATTCTCATTCCATCTTATTAAGTGCTAAGAATCTACCAAGTAAAAAATTAGGCAATGGTACACCTGGCAGCAGTCGTAAAACATTGCTAAAGGCAAAACTTGTATCTAGAAAAGCAATAATTCAGAACAGTGCAATTCAAAGAACAAACAAAAGTATTGGTGGTATCAAGAGAAAAATTGAAGATAGTGAAGATTGTCCTGTTTCTAAACGACTGCGGGGAAGTCATCCATAATTTTTTAAATCATAACCTAGACATACATGTATTTGCCTTAATTGACATGCCTTCACTTCAGGAAAACAAATTATTAGGCCATACATATAAAAAATAAACTGGTTTGCATATACGGTCACAACTCATTTTTTATCATGGGTATATATTTTTTGTGTTAAAAAGAAAGGTACATGTAAGTCTATGAAACGTTTTCTATTGAGTTTTGAAGTGTCCAGTAGGTTTCAGTTATCAAGCACACAATCCTGATAAATGACTCTTGATGATCATAACTTGACTAATTGTTATCAGGGAACTGAATTTAAAGATCTAGATAATAATTATTCTGCAAACTGCATCTAACAGTAAAGCTTAGACATACATGTACATTGTATGTAATACTAAGTTGTAACACAAGAATTGGTAATTATGTTAGCAGTCTGATTAAAATACATAGAGGATATTTGTCGTTTTAGAGTGAATAACATATTTTATTTCATCGAGAAGCAAGAAAACTTATATTGTCAGCATTCGTGAAAATATAAACGTTTTCTTGCTTAGAGATGAAATAAAATATGTTATTCACGACAAAACGACAAATGTTCTATTTATTTTATGATTTTACAATCATTTTAGGTAAAAACAACATGGACTACTGCTAGCCAGTGGAATAACACTTTTATTTCACTGATAAAACGCGGTATTCCACTACTGATCATAAAATAAAGATCTGTATTTTGTTTCGTTTTTTTATACTTTCGATGGCCTCTATTCAGGCCTCGAAATGGTAACCTGTCACTCAAAATTATCAAAGACCAATCTCATCACACATCATCCATACATGATAACATGTACATGTGGGTACACAAACACTCTTAAATTGTTTAGGTCTTTACGTACAACGGAGTGAAATGTAAACCGTGCAGATGACGGTTTTTCACAGAATTTCCGTGCTTAGTTCTTTCACTTGAGAAATGATTAATTAAATGTACGTGGCGTGGAGGTGAGTATTGTCTTAAGTCAATTTACTGGAACGTCGAGTAAAATTTTGTCTACCTGTCAAGTAGTTTTACTTCCTACCTGTCAGACGTAAAAATCGTCTGTCCCTGACCAGTACAGATGAACATTTTGATCCATGCCTCTACTACATGAAGATCTGACCAGTTGTAGTGGGAGGTTGCGTCAGAGGTCATGCGAGCGGCTTTCAGACATTGATTAATCAATCATCGTTGACGTTTCTAGTGGTTTACCCACAGTTCCGTGCGCAGCACGCCAAGAACTTGCCCTAACAGACCAGAAAGCCTCTTACATAACAACTCTTCCAGATCCTAGTGTTGTGAAGAGAAGTAAAAACGAAATTTTGAACTATAAAAAAAAACGAAACAAAATAGGATCTGTGTTTTAATCAGATTGTTTTGTAAGAATTCCTGTAAACCAATAATGTAAATGTAGAATCTTAATATTTTGATGCTTATGACAAGTCATTTAGCCGCATAATCCTTTGACAAAGAAACATAAATATAAAAACCATCCTTCCACATCAGATTTTTTTGGGGGAACAATTGTCGGAGAACCGAAATATTTTTTTTGTATGGCCTTATAAAACTATTTTTGTAAGATTTCATTTCAAGTTCTCTACATTACTTTACAAGAGAGGTACATGTATATTCGTGATAATTTCGCTTCATATGTATCATTTACTGGACTATGTTGAAACTGAGGTAAAAATTTATATATTAACTTAATAGTTAATGGCAAGGCCATCTAATGTCAGGTATTTGCCATGCAAACTTAATAATGCATTTTCATGTGCCCTCTTATTTTTATTAATTTGCAAGGGGCTGAAGGTATTCTTCAGTAACAAGTGGAAATTACTGAAACTGATTATTGATTTGAATTTGATACAAATCACTGATTATATTGTAAATATTACATAACTTATTTCAATAAACTTGGGTTCATCAGCCATGGTGATTTTGTTCCTGACTGTTACATAATAAATTCCTGATATTTTATTTCTTACTTTACTCCATGGCTTGTTGCTAGTGCTCTACATGTACAGATGTGTATGTATAAGTAAATTCAAAACATATCAATACGTCAACCTGGTTCTAGAAACTATTGTACTATTTTATCAACCTGGTTCTAGAAACTACATGTATTGTACTATTTTATCAACCTGGTTCTAGAAACTATTGTACTATTTTAGGCATAGAGACTTGGAGTGAGTCACAAAGTGAGTAATGCTTAAGTTAATTACAAAACCTGTATGCTTTCTACAATGTCTAAATTTTAATAGGCAAAAAACAAGTAACTAAAGAAATCTGAGGTGGACTACTTTATCAGGATTTCACATAAAACTTACAATCAAGTTCAATTTGAATCGATTGCATTAAGTTTCATGATGGTAACCAAACATTTAAAAAAAAATTCTTTGGTCTGTGAGTAACTGCCCATTATTGACTTCATGCTGCTTCGTTATGCATCTAAATTCAATAGAAATAGAAATATTACCAATATCTGAATTTCTCTTTATTTTACCAAATCAGAACAACTTTTCCAAGAAATTATAATGTCACAAAGTATTTGCCTATATTTAGTAACCTGTTTATTGCCTATTCATTTCACATTTTAATTTATATAAAAAATTATTTTTGGGAAATTTTTTGGTTTTTGTGTTTGGAAGGTATGGTACTTAAATATGTACTATATGTACAATGTATGTATATTACTATCTTCGTTACAAAGTAAAAGTTGCTCTTAAACTGAATTTTATTTTGTACAAAAATCTATTTTATTATTTTGAAACATAAGTTAATTTAGGTTTTTATGTGTATTACCTTTTATTTTCATAGAACAAGTTATTTTGATAGATGTAAATTATTGATGAGGAACTATATAATTAGTCATGTATTTTTATTAGTTCTGAACTTAATAGAAAATGTATTATTCAGAGAAAGAATCCGTAATTATATTTCTTTTAATTTGATGTATCTAAATAGTTTAATTCTGTACTCTATCTGTAACTGTTGTTTTGTTTGTTGAAATGGAAGAGATTTTAAGTTTTAATTTAACTATACGATTTTAAATTTTTATTATTAAAACAGTTTTGAAATTGTTGAATTTTAGATAATCATTACACTGTTACTGTTATGACATACATGTATAATATTGGCAGCTATAATAATGTATCCATGCCTCTATTGTAAAGACATACTGTATATTCAGATTGTTACTTGCTCATTTGAAATCATTAAAAAGAATAAATTATATTAATATGAAAATGTTTAGTCATTCTAGTACATGTATTATTGAGTTTTGTTTAAATATAGAGATTTGAGTACGGTATGGTTAATCTCATTTTCACAGTCTATGCATTCCATATTATGAAGATTCCAAAACATGAGAAATAACCTGTTAAGATAAATGACTCTCTTGGTACATGTACAACCCGTACTCCAGTTTAGGAATAATCCAATTTTATATCTCTTCAAATTAACTTGTACATGTACATCAACTCAATGAAACAACTTTTTATCATTGACATTTATTAATCAATTCACACACTCTTCAACTGAGTAATATTCAAATATAAATTTTTGGATAAAAATTTGTGGTGTTTCCACAGTAGGCATTTTATCCGGAGCAAATCAGTGATTCATAATATATTTAGGATTGCAGCTTGAAATTTTTTTTATCTTCAGGACAAATTGGCACAACTACACAGACCAATATTGCTTTATGCTGTGGTACTGATTTACATGTATATATGTGTAGGCCAGTGAACAACGATTGAGACAAACATTTAATATTACGGTACTAAACACAATGAAAATTTTGTTCAGAGATCAGCATATTAAAACCAAATTATACTTCTATGCAATATTTTGTGTCTACAGCAAACTAAGTCTTTGTTAGTGTTAATAGTATTTTTTTCCTATGTCCAGTGCATATTATATTTAGGCAGAGCGTATCTGTATATTTAATTATTATATATGTATAAACTATTCCAATTTAATAACCACATGTACATAATATAGACACTGTATATTAATTTTCATCCATGAATGTAGTGCTGTCAAACCACCAAATCTGAAGAATTATTTTATGTTTAACAAAGAAAGGTTTTTTAAATATGAAAGAAATGTATGAATTGTTAAAATAAAATTATTAAAGCAGCAATGCACATTTATTTATTTGTAGAATTTGTCAAAGTTGATCCAGATCTGGGGGAAAACAAGCCAACAGTGAGGCTGATGTCCCCTGCTGAAATCCCAAAATAAATAGATGACACATATTAATTAATTGCACATTTATCTTTTTCAAAAGTATCAAGCAATCAAACTGATTATCTATGCTTAATCTAAGCATAAAATATTCACGATCAAACTCAATCAGGTTTTGAAGTACCTCTCCATCAGTTAGAATCAAAGTTATCTTGACCCAAAGCATCGACCAATGAAATTGCCTTGCTTTAGCGGGAAATATTAATCATTGAACTCAGTCAAAACATTCATGTAATGAACATCTATACCTCAATTAAAGGCAGAGTTGTTATATTCCAAATTGCTTATTGCTACTTAGCCTGAGCATAAAAAGCATTCACCTAATAGACACCTGTACCAATTCTGAACATTCTACCCCCATTAGAAGGAAAATTATTGTGTTCCCAAGTCTCAACCAATCAGATTAAGTGGGGATCACATGGGTAAGACGCTGGCTCGCTAGCATTGGACGAGAAAGTTCACCCAGATTTTCCTGCGTGGTTTCCCCTTGTCAGTGATGGAGGACGGAGGACCTGACAAGGACAGCTGTCTAGTCGTTTGAATATGACGAAAAACCGAGGTCCCGTGTACAAATTGGCGTACACGTAAAAGATCCCTTGGCAGTTGGAATTCGATATAAGAGTAGGCCATAGCGCCGCTGCCTGGGCAAAATTTTCCTCATAGCACACTGTATGGCGTATGCCTGTCTTCATTAGCCCAGTTTAGGAGCAAAACAGTAGGACGATAAACCCCATTTCATTTCATTTCATCAGATTAGGTCTCTGCTTTGCCTAAACAGAAAATGGTCAGCATCGAACTTTGTTAAGGTATTGATGTAATGAAATTATACATGAAGTTTCACCACTATCACTCAATTAGACAATTAGAATCAAAGTTGTCGAGCTCCAAAGTCTCGACCAATCAAATTGCTTATCGCTCTGCTTATTATCAACCAAGTCATTGATGTGATGACTCTATACACCAAGTTTCATCACTCTCACTTAATTATCATGTCCCAAAGCATCAACCAATCAAATTGCTTATCTCTGCTTACCCCAAGCAGTAAATACTTATCCGATCTGTATGAAATTTATATGCATCATTGAATTTCAGCAATTTCCGTGAATTACTTCTAGAGTTATGGCCCTTGTTTCATTGTGAAAGCCCTAACGAAACCTATTGAATTGTAACAGTAATGGTCCTTTGTTGATCCTTGTGAACATTCAAACTGTATGAAATTGATAAATCTTGTAAATGCTCTTATTACCTACAAAAGCATAAATAAATTTAGCTGCTGTGGGCGTATGTTTTGTTGCCAGGCACCCTATCTTCATTATCTACTTTTGAACTATTATGGCAGGAATCTCTTTATTCATTTGATCCGATATGTGCATTTCTATACGCCCACATTGAAATGTGGTCGTATTATTGTCGTCGCCTCCGTCGGTCCGTCATTTACAATTGCTTGTGGACGCTCTAGAGGCTAAAGTTAATATCTGATTGACTTTAAATTTATACACAGTGTTTAAGGTCATGAGACGAAGAAGCCTATTGATTTTCTGCTATTTCCGATAATTACTTCCAGAGTTATGGCCCTTGATCACTTCAAAAAATCTTTTGGACGCTCTAGAGGTCAAAGTTAATATCCGATTGACTTTAAATTTATACACAGTGTTTAAGGTCATGAGACGAAGAAGCCTATTGATTTTCTGCAATTTCCGATAATTACTTCCAGAGTTATGGCCCTTGATTACTTCAAAAAAATCTTGTGGACGCTCTAGAGGCTAAAGTTAATATTCCATTGACTTTAAATTTATACACAGTGTTTAAGGTCATGAGACAAAGAAGCCTATTGATTTTCAGTGATTTCCGATAATTACTGCCAGAGTTATGGCCCTTGATCACTTTGAAAAATCTTGTGGATGCTCTAGAGGCTAAAGTTAATATCCGATTGAGTTTAAATTCATACACAGTGTTTAAGGTCATGAGACGAAGAAGTTTATTCATTTTCAGCAATTTTCGATAATTACTGCCACAGTTATGGCCCTTGATCACTTCAATAAATCTTGTAAATGCTCTAGAGGCTAAAGTTAATATCCGATTGACTTTAAATTGATACAGAGTGTTTGAGGTCATAAGACGAAGAATGATATTGATTTTCAACGATTTCCAATAATTACTGCCAAAGTTATGGCCCTTGATCACTTTGAAAAATCTTGTGACCCTCTAGAAGCTAAAGTTATCATCCGATTGACTTCAGATTGATACACAGAGTTTAAGGTCTTGAGACGAACAAGTATATAGATTTTCAATGAATTTTTATGACCTGAACAGATGTTAAAAGTTTCCTATACTAAACGTTAGCATGGGACAAAACTTTATAAAAAAACAAACAAATTCTAATGGTTTTCTGATAATTACTTAATCAGTTGTTACTCTTAATCAGATTTTAATGTATAATAAATGTTTCTTTACTGAAAAAAGTAAAAATATGTGACAACTCTTGTTGACTGCCCAGACGATTTTAGCTGCTGTGGGCGTATGTTTTATTGCCTGGCAAACTATCTTTTGTTTGTGATGTCTGTACATTGTGTCTTTCACGTAGTAGGTTTGTCTTGCGTAATTGTTTGTGTATGTTGCAACCCCCCCTGCATTTACTATTACATAATGGACCTTTAATTAACAATGGTTGAAGTCGTGAAATAATAAAGGGAGCGAGAGAAAGAAATGGGGTTTAACATCCACTCGACACAAACTAGGTCATTTTGGGACTAATACATGGTTCAATTTAATTTCAATAATTTACTTGCGCATAGGGGTCTTTAGCAGTGGGAGGAAACCGGGGGACCCAAAGAAAACCCATGAGGTTGGACAGGCAACCCTACTCCTCGTCACATACAACCATAGAATCGAAACCCCACCAGTTGACTCAATGACAGCGCGCACATGCTAACCATTCCGTCATCCACCCCCTCCCCCAAATAGAGGGAGCCACGGTGGCTCAGTGGGTAAGATGTTGGCTCGCTAACCTAGTGGTCCTGAGTTTGATCCTGGTGTTGGCCAAGAAAATTTGTTGTGATTTTCCTTCACGGTTCCCCCGTATAGCACACTGCATGTTTTCTTTAGCCCAGTCGGTGCAGAACAGTAGGATGTTAAACCCCATTTCATTTCATGAAATAATTACCCATCTCACCATCCTAAATACATTATGACCATTCTCAATACATCTGAAAGTAGATCACAATTTATTTCTCATATGGCATCAGTTCTAAATCCCTATGCATCACAGCACTATGACCATAAGGCTTCAATCTGATAACCATCTTGTACTGGCATGATCATCAACATTTCGATCCACAGCAAATTTGAACACTTTTCAACAATTATAGACCCAAAAGTCAATTAAAAATAGCATGCGAAACAGCAGAAAAGAAGACAAAGAATTATCTATATATAGTTGGATGCTACATTTGTAGAGAACTAACTGATGTCCAGTTCCATTATCTGTGTACCATTTCAAAGAAGATAGATGACTAAGAAAATATAAAACTTTAATGATCAACATAATTTCAACAAAAAAAAAAATCAAACAAAAAAATTCATTCCAGTTCTTGTATAATAGTAGATAACTCTTTATCACTAATCTCATTTGTCTTCAATAAATCCATGGCTTTACATAATTCTATTGCTAATACGTGTTTACACTAGAAAAAAAGAAAGATGTAACAAGACCTTTATGAAACTCAAAACAATATAATATCTGTTGTATCATGTCCCTCTTGATTTCTTTTTTCATTTTCAATTGCAGGACAGTTTTCCTGAAATTTTAAATCCATTCTGGAAGAGCTGCTCCTTAAGACTCTGCTACATCAATTGTAGTTATTGGATTTTCAGGTTATATACTCAGCCAAATTAAAAACTTGACACTGATGAATTTCAACCAATTTTTTTTTCTGGTAAGTCAAATAAATTTTAAAGTGTTTCTAACGATAGTAAGTAGTAAGAAGCCTTTAATTTCATAAAATTGTAAAGTCATGTGGATCAAAGATGAAAAACCTGAAAAACACGTGAGGTCAATCGATGCAAGTTTGCTTAAACTGAACACGCACACGTAACTTGAACTGGAAAAACAAATTAAAATTGTTATTTTCATCTTTGTTAGAAAATGCCGCGCCTTTCAAATGTAGAACGTCTACGTGCTATAGGTAGGCTCTATGCTGGTCAGTCTGTGGTCACTGTTGCAAGAGCCTTTAATTGTTCATGCCAGACAATAATTAATCTTAGAATGAGAGTGCTTCAAACTGGAACTATTGCCGACCGCCCAAGGGGGGGAGCGCCACGTGTAATGTCACTCCAGGAAGATCAAGCAATACGATTACGTCATCTTAGAAACAGATTTGTCACTGCAACCTCAACAAGTAGAGAGATGTTTGATGGAAGGGTAACTGCACAAACTGTTCGAAATCGCTTGCAGGCTGCTGGTCTTCGAGCTCGGAGGCCCTATAATGGACCAATATTGACACCTCTTCAACGCCGTAACCGACTTGTGTGGGCCACAAGACACATAAGATTTACTCAAAGACAGTGGAATTCGGTTGTGGAATTGAGATTTGCCGATGGCAGGGTCCGAATGTACCGCAGTCGAGGTGAACGTTACGCTCAAGTATGCGTCAGAGAAGTTGACCGATTTGGTGACGGCAGCGTCATGGTTTGGGGGTCTTTTTGTGCACATGGACGTTCTCCTCTTGTTGTTGTCCACGGGAACTTAAATGCTGTCCAGTACAGGGATCCGATTTTGCAACCTGTTCTTCTTCCGTTTATGCAGAGACATGGGCCTGGACTCACGTTTCAACAAGACAATGCTGGACCCCATATACAGCAATTGCTACCCAGAAATGCCGGTGTCCAAGTCCTGGATTGGCCGTCGCTTAGTCCCGACCTTAATCCTATTGAATACATCTGGGACAAACTGGGTCGACGTGTTCGTCAGCAAGTGAATCCACCACTGACGTTGCAGGACCTTCAACATGCTCTTGCTGAGCAGTGGCGACGTCTTCCTCGGGTAGTGTTTAATACTAATGTTCTGAGATCCATGAGAAGACGTGTGGCAGTACAAGACACTAGAGGAGGCCACAACTGTTACTAAACACTTTATTCCGATTGTTCTCCAAGTCTGTGAATTTCATTTTGGGGGGTACTGTGACATCACGAACGTCATCAATGTCAAGGACTTTCGGCGAGACGTATTCTTGCTTTCTGTTGATGTCAAGGTCGTCTGTGCACAACATAACACTAAAATAGTTGCCTTAAACCAAATATTAAAAATCTAGTCCCAAAAATCCTGAGTGTCAAGTTTTTAATTTGGCTGAGTATATTACATGCAAATATGTGCCTTTAATAGAAAAAAAATGGAAGAAAAAAATTGGCTCAACAATGTGGTCAGATTGGCTCAACAATGTGGTCGGAATTTCCACCAATCAGCTTGCCCTACATCCTCTAAGGTTTTGGGGTGCCAGTGTCCTCACTAACATAAAACGTAATAGATGAACAATAATACAAACCATTATATAATCTTCTTTTTTCAGTACTGAAATAAACAGCACAAACCTAAATCATTTTAGTCAAACATTCTATGCAGTCCTCAAATCTGGATGCCTAACTGACTGGGGTCAGATATGGTAAATGTTGTCAAATAAAGAGGAATTATCTATTAGTGGAGTACTACCATAAAGTTATTCCTTTTCTACAGTGTTTTTAACAATAATATAACTCCAATTTATTCCAAATTTCTTTAATATGGAAACTAAAGGGAAATAACTGATATAGTATTCATGAAAATTACAAATATCACAATAAAATTTATAACACCATATTTAATCTACGATTGAATTAAATTGTATCTATATCTTCATAACTGACTAACATCCATATTGTTTAATTTTGATTAAATTTAGACTACAATGTATGTTTAAATTAACAAGATAATATTGAATTATATTGAGATAAAGTTTGATTTGATTGTATAAAGGCATTATTCTAACCACAGTTATATAATAATGTTTCATTGTCAGTGATTTAGCCTTCATCATGGAAGTGTATGAAATGTAAAATGTGTATTACTATACCTGAGAATCTGTACGCTGGACAAGAACAATATTTACTAGATGTAAAACATGTATAATATCTGGTACCAGCACTACCGACAACCTGTCCAACAGACATACATTTTCTTAATTACCAGTAACTACTATACCAATGTCCAAAAGAAAGTATACACTGTGCATCTTGTCCTGCTTCAAACAAAGTCATTTTTTCATTGTATGCGGTATTTGGGTACAATGTCCATTTGTTTTGCCTTTTATTTGCTTAGAAATATTTAGTTTGGACGCACGAGACATGTTCAGTGTAGTTTTATCACATTTTTTTTTAAAATTAAACAAAACTTAGTCATATTTTTATTGTGTATACTTTCTTTTAGACATTAGTCAGTGACCGCCCTAGACTCTTAAAACCTTTAGCCAAATTTTTAGCCAAATCAAATTTTTTTTAGCCAATTCAGAATGTTTTAGCCAAATATTTTATATCATTTTTATTCATATGTTTGTTAATTAAAAATGAAAATAAATGTTTGTTTAATATGTACATGTGACATTTAAAATTGAAGAGGTAACACTTTGTTTTGACAGCAATTTGAACTTCTATTTGCAAGTTGGAATGAACCAGAAGATGGATTGTTTTTTCTGAACTATATAATAGCCATGCATATCCCCCCCCCCCTTCTCCCCCAAACAAACAAAATTAAAGACATTGTTTCATTTTGAATGTGTGAACAATTCTTCTGATTCAGCACACACTTCTTTAGCATTGCTGTGGATGAATTTGGATTATATCACAAAACATCAAGCTCATCTAAAGCTTGATATGTGCCAAAATAGAGGTTAAATACAGAGTTCATCAAAAGTAGGCTATTTGTATTAAAAATATTTTAATCCAACAATTATTCAAATCTATCAATTCTAACTTAAATATCTAGGGTTTTTTTTTTGGCTAAATCAACATTTATATGTATTCAAATTGATTATTTAACATTTAATTAAGAAAAGAAAAGTCCTGGCTTGGATTCAATCAGAGGCGTAGCCGTGAAATATATATTGTGGGGGGGGGGGCGTCTGCAACCCTAACCCTAACCTATTTTTTAAAACCCCTAAAAAATATAAACAAACACCATGTGGCCATGTTGTCTACCTAGACACCGCGTGCAAAAGTATTATGGTTACATTGCTGGCTGAGCGGGCGATAAATATTTGGTTTAGGCGGTAATGTTTTTGGGTACCTACATGCGATTCACTCTGATAAGTGGCAGAAAAAAATTAATAAAATATTACTGACAGGGGATGTTCAGGTGGGTTAGCAATGACCTCACACCAAATTTCAGCCGAATCGGTCAATAACTTTTTATTTTACCTTAGTTTAGCTTCTATAAGAGATAAGTTTATCCGATTTTGACGCCCCCCATGTGTGACGCCCATGGATTCAATTAGATTAAAAAGATTACAGGTAGCGCTGGTATCATCTGCAGACGATGCCAAATAATAATTATTTTATCTTCTTCATATAAGCCAATCCACTCTATATGAAGTTAATTTTGTTCATGGATATGCTTAATTACATAACAACATCCATTAAAGTAGTGTATATTTTTATATGTGAATTATCTCACTTGCTGTACCTTTAAAAACAATAGTATGGTTATTTGTACCTGATATACCTGCCTTCCATTACTTGAAGTTATCAATGTTACTGATTCATTATCTATTAATTCTAGAGCTGGTAGAAGTGGTGTTTGATAAACAAACTGTAGTCTGAAAATACAATAGAAATTTCTTAGTGTGGTATTACTAAATCTGCAAGTAAAGTCCTACTATTTAGTTAAAGTGGTGCAAATGTCGTTACACCAATAATAGCTCTTATCAAATAAAAATCATGTCTCATGCTAGGCCTATAATATGGTGTATAGTTCATCAGTCTAACAAAATACCTCCAAGATAACCTTTGGCTATTGATATTTTCATCGTGTTTGCTATTTATAAACGGCAAAATATGAGACAGGCCTTCTGGCTTAATTTTCTAGACTTGGAAATGATAGTCATATTATTATTTAATTAATAAATTTCTCAAGCAAAAGTTCTTCTAGTAGTGTACAAGAAAAGGAAAGCTTAGAATATAACAAATTCAAACTGAAAATGAGGGTTTTGAACTTGTAGGACATACTCTCTCTTTAGGCTGTGTACTTACGCTGATAATATTTCATCGGTTACTGAAAAATAAAAATTAAAGTGTAATGCAAAGACATAAATTTGAAATAATAAGCAAAAATAGTACATGCATCTGAAATTAAAACTATTTATTTCCTAAGACCATATGATTACAATGAATAAGCCCTGCATATTAAAGTAGGTCTTCAAGTTGAAAGCAAGTGATCTTCTCGCACTTATGCAACCCAATGGCAAATTGAAGGTCAGCTCTTAAAAACTCGCCAGCCTTGCCTATAACATGAAAAATTACCTGTAGGTCATGCTGAAATCCAGAATGCCTTATGATTTGTTGATAGGAAAATATGACCCGTGAATTCATGCAGAAGGCATTGTTGACCTGAGGATTGAGACAATATTTCATTACATAAACCGTACACACAGCAGCCAGTTACCATATATATATATGCAATAACTACTATTTTTTCCAAACTATAGGCCTACATTTGTTATTTGTTACAATCGAAGTAAAATCTGTATAGCCTGTAATGATCGAGAGCTTACATTTCCCATGTTCTCTATAAACCTTTTTTACTTCATTCATTAATTGATTTGTTACTTCTGTTAAAGTTTCCACTGAAAAATAGCAAAGTTATGCATGGTTATAATATCTACGACTTTTTTGTGGCAGTGAATTTGGAAATTTAACTTGTCTTGGTGTCGTTTTAAATTTTGCGTTATTTGATCTGAAAAGTAGCAAAGTTACAAACAGTAGCCTATATACCGGTAATCTATGACTATGAGTATGATTTTTTTCTTTTCCAAAATTTTGATTTTTTGGGGGCAGCAAATTTAGGGAATCCTGAAATGTTGTCTTTTTGGTGAAAAGTGCTGATGGTGGCAAAAAGACAAACACATAATTGTCTTTGCAATTAATTTTATTTTTTTTTTATTGTAACTCTAACTGCTATAAAATGTTATATCTATTGTTGACTGCGATATCACCCCGGTGGAAGCGGACGTTAAAAAAAAGAAGCTATTTCAGAGACACTTTCTCTGTGAGGGAGAGCTAGGATAACCATTCAGCTCTATCATGGACCTTATGTATTATATAAGGTCTATGGCTCTCTATCTATGCCGCTTTGGCATGGCCATAAAGGCCTAACCCTAATATTTCCAGCCTTTAGTTTAAATATTCAAAGCACGGATATATACTCTATTAGAATATACATTTACATACTTAACACTGCTTAAAAACTAGTTCATGAGAATTGATTTTCCAGCTTTTTAACTTGAGCCCCACTGACAAACACTGAGTAAAAACTAGGAAGAGGCCACTTATCTATCAAGGTAAGAGAGCTTTCTGATTTTACCGTTAGCTAGTAGGCCACTGGAAAAGTGTTCAGTAAATGTACCTATCTAAAAATAGTTTAGCCCGATGAACTAAAGATGGCTGGAGAATTGGAAAGTATTGAAAAGCTTTTAGAAAATTATATTCCATCACCAGACTTAGCTGAAGTAAGGCGAATATTGTATGGCAAGGAACTGAGGTAGCACATACCGTTGTTTTACAAGATGTATTTGTAAATGACATGCTTAGCAAATAGTGAAATAATATTACGAATATATCTTGAGTCAGTTGGAATAATCTATTTTGAATGTTAGGGATGACAGCTTGTTTTCTCAAGTTGGTTTTCACATGTTCCTTGGATAAAGTTATCTCCGCATGACACATTAGATTACTTGTCCCTACCCGTATTTCAATGCACTATTATTATGTCTATTACTATTAGTATTATGGACCAAGGTTAAGGTTGGCTAAATTTGGCCAGACATCATAATTAAATCATGTCAAAACCAAATAAATAAAATAATAATCGATTTTTTATAGTACTGAACAAAACCACAGGGCCAGGGGAGCCATGGCTCAGTAAGGTTGACTTGCTAACCTGGAGACCCACTGTTCGATTCCTGTGTTGAAAGAGAAATTTCATTATAGGGACAAAGTATAGTCATTCGGATGGGATGGAAAACTGAGGTCCTGTGTTCACATTAACGTGCATGTTGTAGTGCCGCTGTCCAGACTCATCTTCATTAGCTTTTTTAGTAGGTTCAAAACAGTAGGACGTTAAACCCCATATCTTGTACAAGAAACCATAGAATTTAAGACAGCATAATACCAGGTAGTTGCCTTTGTAAATCATCCCCCGTCTTCATTAGCCCGGTTGGAGCAGAAAACCCTATTTCATTCATTCATTCTATTTAAATCAAAATTTATTTTCTATCTAACTTTTAATTTGTTATCCAACTTTTCTTTAAAAGGAAGTTATCATTACCACAATCAGCATTAGACATTGCTAAACAAAAAGAATTTCAACTAGAAAGTTACGGATTTGATGCAGCTAAAGAAGCAACTAGAACTGCACGTATTGTAAGAGTCGGTGCTATACAGAATAAGATTATAGAACCCACAAGCGCACCAATTACTGTTCAGGTAACACAGAGAGAGAGAGAGAGAAATGGGGTTTAACATCTATTCGACACAAATTGCACGTAGGGGTCTTTATCAGTAGGAGGAAACAAGAGGACCCAGAGAAAACCCATGAGGTTGGACAGACGACCATTCTCCTTGTCACGTACATCTACAAGCAGGGAATCGAAAACACGCCATTTGACTCAATGAGAGACCGTGGGATACAGCGTGCATGTGCTAACCATTCGGTCACCCCCCCCTCGACCTTAATTGTGATATAATACGCACGCATTAAACCATTCGGACCCCCCCCCCATTCATGTAACAGAGACAAGGTGTCGGAAATATTTGATTAAATCTCTGAATATTCTATGTTGACTGCCAATATTTTAAATGAGTTATGTTCTATTGGCAATTATATATTGTCCACTTATGTGTTGCTTACAAAGATGTATGATGATTCTTTAATTGTGTCAATTTACTGATAATTGCTTTCAGAGTTATTGCCCTTCACTACTGTGAAAAATCTTATGGGAACTTTGGGAACTTTGGAGGCCAAAGATATCATTCGATTGACTTCATACCCAGTGTTCAGATGTTTCTTACTAAAAGAATCAAATTAATATTTGAAGATTTCCTATTATAAATTTCAAAGTTATTGCCCTTGATCCCTTTGCAAAATAGACAGAAGCGATACAGTATTATCCAAAAAGTTTAATTTTTTTTAATTAAAAGACATACCTTGTGCTTTTTTTTTTTTTTTAGAGAGAAGCTTTAGAGAAACGTATCAGTGAGATAATAGAAGTAGCAGCAGAATGTGGAGTAAATATTATGTGTTTACAAGAAGCATGGAGTAAGATAGCTATAATAAAATCCATTATCCTTTGAACCCCAGACCTCATAATAGGTCATGCTCCCACACCTTTGCCTCGCAGGGTAAATTGCTCAATTTTTCTATTTTGATTAAATGAGGTTTTGTCATTCCCTTACTAGCAGAAGACATCTATCCTTTTGAAAAGCGGAGTGCCTGACAAGGACAGCTGTCAAGCCGTTCGGATGGAACGGAAAAAAAATGAGGTCCTGTGTATACATTGGCATGCATGTAAAAGATCCCTTGGCGGTTGGAATTCGATATCAGAGTAGACCATAGTGTTGCTGTCTGGCGTATGCCCATCTTCATTAGCCCAGTCGGAGCAGAACAGAAGTATGTTAAACCGCATTTCATTTCATTTCCCTTTGAAAAAAACTTACTTTCTTTGCTAGGATATTCAATAGTGTTGTGAAACCTAATTTACAAAACTTCCAACTTCCAATTTTAGCTCTTAGCCAATGAATGGTCTGAATTATTTAAATGTTTTAAGTTTTTGTCATTAAGGCGCCATCATAATATGATATCAGATATGTGATCTGTCTAAAGTTTCTTTTATGCATGATTTTAAAAAAGTCTCAACAACAAAAATTGTCACAAATTGTACTATTCTGAAGTTGCTAAAATAAGTTTGAATCAAATGGGTAAGCAAAGAAAAGTCACATGTAGACTGCTACAGTTTTCCCTACTTTCTAAAGGTTATGTTTAATAAAACTTCATGTAAATGAAACAACTTTAGATCAAATGATATCCATTTAATTAGGAGTTATTCTCCATTTGTCTTAATTGAAAAATGAAAAATAAACACTGTGCATTGAAGTGTGTGGAGATGTACAAAGAGATCATCAGACTTTACTTTTCAAATTCTAAGTCATTATTTCAAAGCTATTCCAATATTTGATTCAATTAAAATGACCAATATCTAGGCTGTTTTTGCTGCATTTTCAGATATCTAAAAACTATAAATTTTTCAAATCAATATATTTTTCATTATCATTTTATTTTGGGATGTAAGTTGAATAATTGAATTAATATTAATAAATAACAAATAACAGGCAAAATTTTATTATTAGTTTTAAATAACATCAAATAACAAATATTGAAATTTCAATTCAAATAGGATTAAAAAATTTGAATACTTGTGTGAGCCCTAACTGAAAGTATACAGTAGTTCAGTACATTGTAAATGTATAACAAAAAACAAATTCCCTGCAATGTTGCAAGAATTTTTTTCTCCTGATTGGGGTAACTCACCAAAACTTTGCAACAGACAGCATGAATAGAAAGATTGACAAACATTTTAACACTTATCAGAAAAGCACATGCTTTTATGGTAACCATTTAAAATTATTGTGAACAATTACCTACTACATGTACTGGGTAGGTTTAATGATTTTAATTATATACTATAATAATAATCATAAGTATATACTCATTAATTGAATATTTACTTCAGATATGCCGTTTGCTTTCTGTACTCGTGAAAAACAACCATGGTGTGAATTTGCAGAATCTATAGAAAATGGCCCAACCACTTCCTTAATGAAAAAGGTAATATGTAACTAATTTTGTAGTTGAATCAGATGTCCTATTTTTTAAATGATAAAATTTTTCTTATTAAACCACAATCATTTTAAATATATCTTTACAGATAATTTAAAACACTTTGTCTGCGTTAGAAAATTAATCTTCCTAGATTATTTAATGAAACCTTTTGCATACTAAAGAAATCTTTCAAATTGAACCATTTGTGCCCTGCTTGTACATGTAATATGAACTGAGAAAAACAGCTACAATTGGTTCCAAAACCAATATTGATTTAAAGGGGCATTGTCGAATTAATACTAATTCCAACAACCAAATTTGAAAATAGATCTTTGCTGGATAGTCAGGGCTATATTTATATATGTGATATAGTTAGTAAAGTTTTCTCGATCAAACAGACACAAGGTCTGGTGAACATTGACAATTCATTCCCAAATATGGGACCGAATTTGAAAAATCAACAAATACCATGCATTAATGTGCTATAATATCTTGCTTCTGTTTCCATGTTAAACTGTAACTCTAAGCACAGCTATGAAAATATGTTTAATATAGCGTTAAATTGTGTATATTTTACAGTTAGCTAAGAAGTATAATATGGTGATTGTATCTCCTATATTAGAACGAGATGAACAACATGGTGATGTACTGGCTAATACTGCAGGTAGGGGCATCACATTGTTTAGATAGGATTTAAAATAAGTGATAGTGTATTGCGAAGGAAAATCAAATGGTGCATAAGTTCAGAGAAATAATAAACTATAGTATGTACGAGATTATAAACAAAATGTCATAGACTAAATAAGTAACCCCCCCTTGCAAAAACTATCAGGCCAGCTTTTAAACTATCTGGACAACAAGACCGTAATTGAAATGAACATAATATATGTTTTGATACAAGAACACTGAATTCGTCAACCTTTGATGTGTTTTTTTTTTAGTTGTAATTTCTAATAATGGTGAAGTTTTGGGTAAATCAAGAAAGAACCATATTCCTAGAGTAGGAGACTTTAATGAGGTAAATACAATAACCCTTTATTTATCTATGAAGACATTATGACAGCTAGGCTATCTGTAATATCAGCATGGATCAAAAATATTTGTTAAGAGTCATATTATAGGAATAACCTGACTCTTGTATTATTTATTTACTTAAAATGCTTAATTTGGTCACATTTGTTATTTCAGTCCACATATTATATGGAAGGTGATACAGGTCACCCAGTATTCCAAACACAATTTGGTAATTACACACATTTGGGATTTTTCATAGGTAGAAATAGGGAACCATATATATTGAACAATTAGGTAGATTTTTATGGCAAGTCAACATTTTTCTAAAACTTATATAAACGTCATATAGTAGTACTCAGTTAAATTTCATTAACATTTTTCTAATAATTGATTAGGTGTTACTTTTTAAAGCTTATCTGAGACAAAGTACTCATTGGAATTTTAAAAAGAAACTTGGGTGAACTTTTCATTGTAGGTCGTATTGCCATCAATATATGCTATGGTCGACATCACCCTCCTAATTGGATGATGTATGGTATCAATGGTGCTGAAATAGTATTCAATCCGTCTGCTACAGTTGGTGCTTTAAGGTAAACACTTTTATTCTATTACAATTCACAAATTCTTCTGTATCAAATTACAAGTTTTATTTTTTAATGGAAACTGTAAAAGTATTAGGAATTTTGAAAGTAAATGTAAATGGGTGAGTTTTAATGGTTGGTCATTTCAAAACATCAGTCATTTTGAGGGTAGCATGTGGTAATTGTTGTTTTATGCCACTAGCTGTACTACCTGACGTTCCAGCTTGTTATTTGAAATAAAAATCCTAATGATGGTGTCTGTAGTTTTTATATCATATAACCGTAGAAATAGGTTGCTAGTTGACTATGAAAATTATCGTCAAGTTACAACCGCTCTATTACATTGTGCATGTGAAATTCAAAGCATGTGGTTATTTGAGGTTAATATTACCTAAATATCAACCTTACAGAAGGTTGATATGGGCAATAGCCACCTTTAAACATTAATAGTTGCTATGGGAGATATAGTCTGAAGGTGTGTAGCTAATTTGGTCTCTGACTAACGAATAAGGCAGGGGACTATTAATATGGGCTTGTCCGTCCGTCTGTCTGTCCATCACACTTTTTAAGACACAATAACTCTGCTTCCAATTGAGCTAGAATGGTCAAACTTGGTGTAGGTGTTTATTAAGCAAATGCTTTGATGGAGTTGGATGATGTGCTTAGCCTGAGCAGAGATAAACACTTTAATTGGCTTATGCTTTGCAAAAGTAAGTCTTCTTTCTTGGACACCGTTGGAACTGTGTTGTTGTCATAGCAGACACAATTGTCATTTCATCAGTTATGCTACACCAAATATGAAATAATTAGCACTGTTAAATTCCCAGTAAAAGTCTGGTTATTATGAAGGGAGGGGGGAATATTTAATTATACTATTCAAAAAAAGTAGGGGATATTTGATTTTGGGGGCATAATACTAAAATATGCAAATGACTACGAAAAAAGTCACTATAAAACCTAACAGAAGAAACATTTCCAGTTACATGTGACACCCAAACGCACCAATAGCTACCGCATGGAATGCAGGTGATGCTTGGGATCATCATGGGGGTCCAACCCAAGATTTGCACGACTCTGACTTTGAATGTTACAGTCATTGTGGCATTGAATTCCAGGGTGGAAACATCAGTTTAATTGTTTTGGTGACCAGAAAACAAATTTTGATATGCGTCGGCTTACCCAAAATGAAAGGTTACGTGCCCTTGGCATGCTACAGATCGGCACAACACAGGCGGTTGTGACGCGGACGATGAATGTTTCTCAGTCTGTCATAAGCAGGCTATGGTCCAGATACCGTGATACACAATCTGTACAGGACAGACCACGCTCAGGTCGACCAAGGGCGACAACTCAAGCCCAGGATCGATTTATCCGTACCTTGGCCTTGAGAAATCGTGTCATCACAGCAAATCAGATCAGCGCTCGTCTTCAAACAGACACTGGTGTGAGAGTGAGTGGCCAGACGATTCGGAATCGACTGCATAGGGGTCACCTTCGCGCCCGACGTCCTCGCGTGATCCCTTGTTTGAGAGATCATCACATTCAGGCAAGACGTCGTTGGTGTAGGGATCGTCAACACTGGGATAATCGACGCTGGAGCAATGTGATGTTTTCAGATGAGTCAAGGTTCACTGTTGATTTTTTGGACAGACGTAGGAGGGTGTGGCGTCGTCGAAACGAGCGCTTCCAAGACGTTAACGTCATCAGACATGATCGATTTGGGGGTGGTGCTGTTATGGTGTGGGGAGGCATCACTGTTGCTGGAAGAACGGCTTTACATGTTGTTGCAGGGCGTGTTATAGGCCAGTACTACCGGGACAACATCTTGGCAGTCCATGTTGTGCCGTTCGCACGACGTCATGGCCGCCGTTTCATCTTCCAGGATGACAACGCAAGATGTCACAGGGCCAGGATCGTTACAGGTTACCTCCAACAACAGAACATCACCACATTACCTTGGCCAGCACTGAGTCCCGACCTCTCCCCCATCGAGCATGTCTGGGACATGCTTGGACAGAGGTTACGTCAACGTCAACAACGTCCTGCCAATGTCCAAGAACTTGCTGCTGCGTTGCAACAGGAATGGGACAATCTGGACCAAAATGACCTTAGACGTCTCATTAGGAGTATGCCACGTCGGATCAATGCTTGTTTGGCAAACAGAGGAGGATTTACCCGTTACTGACTTGGTTGTGATGCTGTGGTAACTTTGCTGTTTGACCCCGGGTATCATTTTACCCTTATAATGGTCAGTCTGTGCCTTACTTAGTCTAACGATCATTTGGAATAAATCGATGAATGTGAACTTCATTTCATTTTGTCATTTGTTTCTTCGTCAGTTTCATTAGGTAACTTTAATAACACTTAAAAATCAAATATCCCCTACTTTTTTTGAATAGTATATTATAAAAGAATTTCATTCTGTGTTTTAGTGAACCACTGTGGCCAATAGAAGCCAGAAATGCTGCCATAGCTAACAGTTATTTTACTTGTGGAATTAATAGAGTTGGAACAGTAAGTTCATTATAATTGCTATAAAGGGGGAAATATAATTAACTTGTTTACCGGTATTTGCATCTATCTGGATAAGTTCTGAACTCACTGTAACCATGAATTTCTGTTAATTTCTTGTTGACTTTTGGATTACGGTATGGTCCCTGCAGAGGCTATTTAACACTTTAGTATGGCACTTATTTATCTTAGTTTTCTTCTTTTTAGGAAGAATTTCCAAATGAGTTTACTTCTGCCGATGGAAAACCAGGTATATTGAATAAATTCTTATGTTTCTCATAGGTAAAATTATCTCCAACCATTAACTTACAAATTGGTAAACGTGTCTTTTCCTATTCTGGACCTTTCTTTGGAATAAACTATCACATTCAATAAAACAATTAACGTCACTCTGTGAGTCCATTTTAAATCTTATCTCAAAACATTCCTGTTAAGTTAATAATCGGTAAATATAACAACCAACAGCATCTTAGAAATTTTTCCTCAGTATTAAAATGCTTTATAAATTACTATATTTATATTATTATTATATTATGATATCAAATCACAAAAAGACAAGCCTGCTCCTTTATCTTTTAATAGAAAAGTTTTCAATTTCAACCCTTGCTTAATCTTTGAATGGGCTGAAACCATCAACATATTAATATTTCAAGTATTGAACAGTATGCATATGTGGAGTATTATTTTTTCACCCTTAAAACTTAATTCTTATCTGTTTGTCTTAATTTCAGCTCATAAAGATTTTGGACATTTTTATGGTAAGTGCTTTTTCTGGAAAAATCAGATTCTCTCTGTGAGTTATTAAAAGCATATTCTCTCTAGAAATGAAAAGTAATTCAGGTCAAATTTTACAAGCTTACACTATATATGTACTTTATGTAGCCACAATTATGCAGACAATAGTCATGTTTTAATATATGTCAATCCATAAAATAATAATAATTGATTTGCATTTTTCGGAAAAATCGCATTTCTCACAGCTTAATCTACGCTAATAAGTACTCAGATTGGTTATTTAAGATTTAATTAAAAAAGCAAAATCAAAATACCATTGCAAGATAATGTCCTAGCTTGGTTTCAAAACAGGCCCATCAAATTGGTTCATGGCAAATAAAGATGGCAGCATCTTGTTACGTAGGGAGCAGCATAGATCGATGGAATTTTTAATTTGTCATAACTTTGTAAACACTTAACAGAATTGAACCATATTTCAACTGATATTTTTATTAAGGATTCAACCTTCACAATACTGTAGTTTGCCAGGGATTCTATGGAACTAAAATCAGGCATAGAGTCTTTAAATTGTGTAGTTGGCAGAAATAAATTAATAAATGTTGCTCTCTAATTGTATGTTAAATTGACCCCAGTTTTATCATTTCCTTTCTTATACTCCACAGAAATCACTTATAAAACTTGATTGTACTGTAACGTTACAAGTAAAATCCCCAACATTGATAAGATTGTTTTTGCTTCTAATTTAATCAGCTATCTTATAGTTTGTATTTATTGTTTACAGGGTCAAGTTATTTTGCTGGTCCTGATGGCAGTAGAACACCAGTAAGTAGCATATTGTATAAGTCAATAATTAAAAGATACAACCCCATTGCTGAAATGTTTAAACAACCCTCTGACATCTTTTTCTGTCTTTATATACCTGTACATTAATCAAATGTACAAGTGACGTGCATAAAGATTGAATTTGTGGGTGTTGATGGATTCGAAAGGGAACCATGGACACTCATACGATTGATGGGTGCAGGGTGACGTTGTTTTCCCTATGGCGTATTGGCAAACTTCGGAGGCTACTTGATCAGAGCTTGACTGAGAAGCTTATCCACGCATTTGTAAGTTCATGGTGAGTAATAGCTCACTATTTGGTTCATATGGTTACCAATTCCGTAAATTGCAGCACATTCAGAATGCTGCTGCTCGCTTAATAGTCAAACGCAAGTTGGATCGTCTGGCAGATATGACGCCCATATTGATGTAACACCACTGGCTACCAATTGAAGCTCAGGTCCAGTTTAAGGTCATCTGTATAATTTTCAAGTTGATCCGTCATACAACATCTGCACCATTATATCTCACTGACCTGATTTCTGTTCCTACACCGGTGACAAATCTTCGTAGTGCTGACGGTGTGAAACTTTTGTATCAACCACTTCGACCCAAATAATCAAGAGCTTTTGCACCAACCCTATGGAATTCCTTGCCTGGTTACTTGAGGTCTATTACGAATTTGATATCTTTTAAATGCTCTTTAAAAACATACATTTTTCAAAAATGTTATTCAACATAATGTATTTATGTCTAGTGACCAATTAATGTTTTTACATATCTATATATGTTATGTACAGCGGTTTGAGATTTTTTAATGTAAATCGCTATATGAAAAATTAATTATTATTATATTAGTATTATAGGGGTGGGAACTTGAGTCAGAGTTGTGTCCCAAGTTGCCACTCATTAAGTCTGAGTCGCTAACTTCATTACCAAGTTGAGTTGAGTCCCAAGTCTTCACAAAGCCCGTTCATGTCGCCAGTTCATCAAATGAGTCAGCAATACATGTTGAATAAGGGAAGTTAGAATATGTCCCCTCATTGCGTCTTGAGTCCTTAGCTCTTTCAAGTCGCGAGTTGTGACGACAATGAATAAATATTGAGTCACAACTCACAATTTATTCGCAAATATACTCCTAATTTCCTATGAAGTTTGGTTTAGATCATGTTTTTTATTGCTTGCAATGTCTGTGTGGTTTGTGTGTCTTTTCCTGTGCAGGGTTTTCTTATACATGTATTTGTTTGGTTTCATTATGAGTGAAGTCTGTATCACAGCGGACACTTAATACGGCTGGCTCACTTGATTTGATGCATACGTTTGTTGACTATTATTTGAAATGTCTGTGTATACTGTGTGTCTTGTCCACAGGATTCTGTTGTGTAATTGTTTATTTGTGGTGTGGTCCTCCTGCAATTACTATTATGAGGTATTATTACCGCCGAAACTTAAGAAATATACCCATTTGCCATTTGGAAAAAAAGGTGAAATTAAAATATCAGGTTCCTACAGATTGTTAAGCCCATTCAGTCAAAGTTGGATGGCCATATGATCAAAACTGATACTTTTTGCACAAGACAAGTCATTTTCATTACAAATGCACCCTTTGACCCGTAACCTGGTCAAGATTGGTAAAAGTTATCATGATAAAAGTCGTGTCCAGTTTTGTGTGTACGAATGATGTCTATTTTGAATGCACTTTAAATGGTTATAACTATTAAATGCATTATAGGTTTTATAAGAGCCAATTATAGGGCCTCCTGTTTTTATACGCCCACATTGAAATGTGGTCATATATTGTCGTCGCTCCCGTCCGTCCAACGGTCCGGCGTCCACAATTGCTTGTGGGTGGATGCTGTATAGGCTAATGTTAATATCCGATTGACTTTAAATTTATACACAGTGTTTAAGGTCTTGAGACGAAGAATCCTATTGATTTTTAGCGATTTCTGATAATTACTGCCAGAGTTATGGCCCCTGATCATTTCAAAAAAATCTTGTGGACGCTCTAGCGGCTACAGTTAATATCCAATTGACTTTAAATTTATACACAGTGTTTAAGGCCATGAGGCGAAAAACGCTATTGATTTTCAGCGATTTCCGATAATTACTGCCAGAGTTATGGCCCTTGATCACTTCAAAAAATCTTGTGGCCCCTCTAGAGGCTAAAGTTAATATCTGATTGACTTTAAATTTATACACAGTGTTTAAGGTCATGCGATGAAGAAGCCTATTGATTTTCAGCTATTTCCGATAATTACTGCCAGAGTTATGGCCCTTGATCACTTAAAAAAAACTTGTGGACACTCTAGAGGCTAAAGTTAATATCTGATTGACTTTAAATTAATACACAGTGTTTAAGGTCATGAGATGAAGAAGTCTATTCATTTTCAGTGATTTTTGATAATTACTACCAGAGTTATGGCCCTTGATCACTTCAAAAAATCTTGTGGATGCTCTAAAGACTAAGTTAATATCTGATTGACTTTAAATTTATACACAGTGTTTGAGGTCATGAGACAAAGAATCCTATTGATTTTCAGTGATTTCCGATAATTACTGCCAGAGTTATGGCCCTTGATCACTTCAAAAAATCTTGTGGACGCTCTAGAGGCTAAGTTAATATCCGATTGACTTCAGATTGATACACAGAGTTTAAGATCCTGAGACGAACAAGTATATTGATTTTCAATGAATTTTTATGACTTGAACAGCTAAATCCATGACATTAAAAGTTTTGTATACTAAACGTTAGCATGGGGCAGAACTTTATAAAAACCAAAGAAATTCTAATGGTTTTCTGATAATTACTTCATGAGTTGTTACTCTTAATCAGATTTTATTGTATTATAAATGTTTCATTACCGAAAAAAGTAAAAATATGCGACAACATTTGTTGACTGCCTGGACGATTTAGCTGCTGTGGGCGTATGTTTTGTTGCCTGGCAACCTATCTTTACAAAAACAATATCCTACCTCACACTTGCTTTTGCTGAAACTTTTAGTTTGAACATCTGTTACAGTTATTAGATAATTATGAAAACTTAAAAAAAAGCTAAAGAAAATAAAATTTTGTTTGTAAAAATGTCAATAGCGACATTTGTTTTTGTTTGGCAAATTTTTGGTGATTCAAAATTATCAAAAAATTATCAAAAATTCTCTCTGTTGAAAGATTCCATTTCATCTTACAATTATAAAGAATGTTTATACAAAAGAATGAAAAGATTGTTTTTGTGTCCTACATTTTTACAATTATGTACTTAAAAGAAGAAATACATAATAATAAAACCAGTATATTTAGAAACATTTGGTAATATTCTATTGATTATAAAAATAAAAAAAAATATACTACAGTAAATCATTAGTGACAATGTTTTCTAAAAGTACTTTTTTATATAAATTCATATAGGCCAAACCAAATAAAAACTAGATTTCTGCTTAATGAAGCTAAAGAGGTTTCATGGCTTGCTAGTAATGTAAAATCCTCCCCAAAAAGGCATAAAACAAATTGGAATTAATTGGTGCATTTCAAATCCTTTCTTAATTAGCCCAGTTCGGAGCAGAACAGTTGGACGTTAAACCCCATTTCATTTCAGTTGCATTTCAAATCGTATTAACCCACATATTACTTAGAAATTCTAAAAGTCAATCTAGAAAGATTGACCAAATTGCTAATTTTTTTTATTTGAGTTAAATATGTTTTTGATATGAAAAGTATATATATCCAAGTGCTTTCTCTGTTAGTAGTTATTAATAAAAAAACAGTTACCTTATTTTCCATAGTGAGCAACTTTTGTCAATACTCCATTTTGAATAATGCATCTTTCAGTAATATATTGTTATTGTAGGAGTGTTTCAATACATTACGCAATGTCTTGCACAAGATCATTAAACAACTTAAAATACAGACACTATTCTGCATGTGCATTTCAATGAAATCGTCATGCAGGTCCAACATTTCATCTGGTATAAATAATGTACAATTGGCATGTTGCCCATACCATTATTTGAAATAAGGTACACCAACATCATAGGAATAATTGTAGTCACTTTCATATGTATATATACCACCTGTCCCTTAGCGTGGATACACACCTTTAAAGTTATTGATGGTAGTCTGTTCTATAGATTTCCATATTTAAATTTAACAAAATTAATGGCTAAAAGGTGGTTTTTTTTATAGTGATCTATACCTGTTAACTAAATAAAAGTAGGTTATATGTCATCTTATGATCTTAAACTTGATGTTAGGGATAAAAACAAGTTAAGTTAATCTTATTAGTTCGGTGACATTCTAAGATAAAAAATCATAATATCAATATAAAGTAAAAGGATAATGGCTAATATAGGATTGGTTATATTAAATGAATTTTTGGACCAACGTGCCTTTTATTAAAGACTGCTTGTTATATTTTCCTTTTAATCTGGAATACTGGTGCCTTATATAGTTTGTATAGTCATAGTTATTCTTAGAAAATAAAGCAGCCCAAAGCATAGTTCTTTTTTAATGTCAGTACATGATCTCATTTGATTCTGGAATGGACTATTCCAATTACATGGAACTGATCATTATTTCTGGTAGGATATTGCTTGGTAGTTAAAATAACTGTTGACAAACAGACTTAACTGATCAATAACTGTGGCTAGTGTCCCCTTTGTTCTCTTTTATGATGTGTAAATAATACAATTAGTTACTGTATCCATTTGACTTTTAAAGGTCGACTGCTCTTAATGTTGACCCAGACAGAGACCCATGATATTTCTAGGCCACATGTTCTTTTAAGAGGAGGATGTACTCTAAATGTACTATAATACCAAGTGAGTAAACTTTACCCTGAATGACATGTACTTTATACACAATATTATGTCAAATGTGCAATCAGTCAGGTTAGAATTACAAACATGCTTTATTTTCTTTTGTTATAAGTCATCATAAGCTTTTTTTGGTCTACAAAAAGGTAAAAATAAGAATTAAATAGGCTTTACATCGCCAAACATGCTTCTAAAGCAGGGGACTATTTAAATGGATCTGTCTGTCCGTCATACTTTTTGGGACACAATAACTCTGCTTCTAATTGAGCTAGAATGTTCAAACTTGGTGTAGGTGTTTATTAGGTGAATGTCTTGATGGAGTGCGAAGATGAGCATTTTCTGCTTAGAGTATTGAAAGATAGGAAATTTGATTGGTTGATGCTTTGAGACACAATAACTTTAGTTCTAATTAGGTAGGAGTGATGATACTTGGTGCATAGTTTCATTACATCACTCCCTTGACTAAGTTTGATAATGAGCATTTTCTGCTCAGGGTAAGCAGAGTGATAAGCAATTTGTTGATGGAGACTTTGAACACAATAACTCTCCTTCTAATTGAGGTAGAATGTTCAAACTTGGTGTAGGCTTCCATTAGGTGAATGCCTTGATGGAGTCTGAAGATGAGCATTTTCTGCTTAGTGTAAGCAGAGATAAACAATTTGATAGGTTGATGCTTTGTGATCTGATAACTTTAGTTCTAATTAAGTAAGAGTAATTAAACTTGGTGTATAGTTTCATTACATCGATATCTTGACTAAGTTCGATAATAAAAGGTTCGCACACTCCTTGAAACTCATTGAAAATCCTGGAAAAATGAAAATGTGCTTTTAATTGAGGTAGAATGTTTAAACTTGATGTAGATGTTCATTAGGTAAATGTCTTGACTGAGTTCAATGATAAACATTTCCCACTAAAGCTAAGCAGAGCTAAGCAATTTCATTGGTCAATGATTTGGGACAAGATAACTTTGATTTTAACTAATGGATGAAACTTAGTGTATAGTTTCACTACCAGGTTCTTCAAAACCTTGACTGAGTTCGATTGTGAACATTTTATGCTTAGACTAAGTATAGGTAATCAGTTTGATCAATACTTTTGAAAAAGATAAATGTGCAATTAATCTATATGTGTCATCTATCTATTTTGGGATTTTGGCAGGGGACATCAGTGTCATTGTTGGCTTGTTTATATGTAGTTTGGGTATATATAGTTGAATAACTTGTCCATCCACCCTTGAACAATTTGCTCATTAATGCGATACAGGCTACAGTTTTTAACATATTTCTTTTCAAAAATTTGGTGTTCAGTAATGTGGTTAGAAGAAGATGAACTGTATCTATTTTCAGCACTTCGAAACTTTCCATTTTGGAATTACCCTAACTTATTTGAAAACCTTATTAAAGTGATAGAGCATTTCTTCCAAATTTTTCGGGTCAGCGGAAGATGAACCCTATTGATTTTCAGTGCTCCACAACCTTCTGTTCTGGAGTTACCCTTTTTGTCTGAAAACTGTGTTAATGCAATAGAGGCTTCTGTTTTTAACAGATTTCTTTCAAATTTGATGTGAAGCATTGGAATCAGTAGAGGATGAACTCTATCAATTTTCAGTGCTCCACAACCTTCTGTCCCTTATCTGAAAACCTTGTTAATGCTATCGCTTTTAAAGGATTTTTTTTCATATTTGGTGTGAAGCATCGGGGGCATTTGAGGATGAAATCTATTAATATTCATCACTCCGCGACCTTCAGTTCTAGATTTACCTACCTTATGCCAAAATCTTGTGAATGCAATAAAGTACAATTTTAACGGATTGCTTTTGAATTTGGTGTGAAACATTGAGGTCAAGAGAGGACTAACCTCAGTGATTTTCAGTGCTTCGCATTATCTTGGTGTTACCTTCCCTTTGATGATTGGAAACCTTATTAACGCGACGATAGAAGCTACAGTTTTTAACAGATTTCTTTCAAAATTGGGCTTAAGGGTATTTTCATTTTTGCATGGCTATCTTAACAATTATGATTGCTCATGTGCTCAGTAGCAACACTAGGTTACGTGCTTAAAGTGCTGTTGGAGTTTTACCAAATTATCAGATATACCTTTTAGTAGTATGATGTTGTGCTTGTAGGGTTTGTCAAGAACACAAGATGGACTAATTATAGCTGAAATGGATTTGAATTTATGTCGTCAGGTGAAAGACAAATGGGGATTTAGAGTAAGTATTTACACATTTGTATTTATACCACTGCTTTCTGTATCTTTAATTGTAACATACAAAAATTTGTGTCATGGTCATACCTTTATGATTTCTGTTGCATTATAATAATAATAACTAGATCTGCTAGGCAGATATGAAAGGTTTCATATCTATTGTCATCCCTTTCCATTGTTATTGATCTGGTCAAGAATTGTAAAGGGAAAAGAATTATTAACTAAATTATGGTTTTCCATTAGAAATTGAGACCCCTGATTGATATCTCTGACAGTTTTTGAGATATAGGCACTAGGGGTAAAGAATAATATCAATAATAATTTTAGTAAAAACAATAGTCTATCAGACGAAAGCTTGAAAGCCTACATTTTTGTAATAATTATAACTATTATAATAATTAAAAAAACCAATAAGGTTTTGTATGAAATATGAAACCTTAAAGATACATTCCTGGGTACAAACTGGGTGATTTGATGATATATTTGGACTAAAAACATATTCAAACTAATTAATTTATCATAATTGTGCTTCAAATTCTTCTCAAAGCACTGCAATTGTCGGGGAATACCCTGGCTATAAAAAATAGATCAAAATAGGTCATGTTTGTGTCACTTACCAACGGAGGCGAAGTCAGAGGAGAATTCATTGCATACACAAGACGATGTTGTCTTTAATCTTTTATTACAAATATCAAAGCCTAATTAAATTATCAGATTATCCACTGCCTGCGACTTTTTCCGTGATTTTTATCTCAGAAAGTGTTGTACGTCTAATTGTTCATAAAGTTTATCAACATGTACATCAAGCGCTCAATCTCAGCGTGCAACCTTCGACGTCACGCGTGCAGACACTCCTAATCGTCGGGGAAACCCTTACATTTTTGTCCTGATTGCGCTCCATGAGTGTTTTTCATTGAATCCAGTATTTTTCTAGTAAGATTGAATATTTCTACTTTCCATATATACCAAAATTGCCATACTTTTATTGGAAACAACCACCCGATATTTCTGGGAATGTAGCTTTAATGAAAATAAACTTAACAGAAATATGAAAGCTTAATAAGTAATAACCAGCGGCTGCCAGGCAGATACACCCACATTTTGCAAGAGATGAATAGAGAACAAGCTAAACAAATAGAGATTTTTCGTACAATCAAGGGCCATAATTCAGGAAGTTATGATCCGATATGCGCAAATATCGACAGGAACCAAGATCTTTGGGTTATAAAGATGTATTGCAAGTTTTATCAAAATCGGATCACAATTATGACTTCTAGAGGGTCAACAACCTTGATATACCATATAATTACACTATTTGCATACAAGGGGCGGCCATTTGTCTGGCAGTTTTGGTCCGATTTTCACGAAATTCGAACTTGAGCATCATTACAGTCTAATGGTGATATACATGTATTCGAACGTTTATTTAAATCATATAATAATTAAGACCTCTAGAGGGACCACAAGCTAAAAACGTGATTTTTCGTACAATCAGGGCCCATAATCATGAAGTTATGGTCCGATTTATTCCAATATCGAAATGAACCGAGATCTTTGGGAGATAGACTTATATTTTAAGTTTCACTAAAATTGAATGAAAATTGTGACCTGTAGAGTGTCCACAAACAATATGTGGATGGATGGACGGACAGGGGCACCAACAATATAAGTCCACATGAAAATGTGGGCATTTAAAAACTTTTTTAAAGTTGCATTATTCAAGATTTAGAAAAAGAGCTGACCATTCTTGCCATAGAAGCTCAAAAATAGATAATGTAAAATGAAAAAATTGAAAATTTCATTCAAATTACTTCATTCTGAGCCAAGCTACCGCTGTTTGTAGTTTTGGCAAGATGTGTGCATTGTGGTAACCGGGACTCTGGTATATTCAAGACTTAACCTCGTTTTTCCATTTTTTAATTAAATTTTTAAATGGCGAAGCGTTCTAATCTAGTTAAAATCTTGAGTATGTGATGCCATCGAGAGTTGATTATGGTCTTGTTTTGTTAATAAATGTCTAATTAACAATTTAGATAACACTTCAGGCTTAAAGAAAGACCTGCCGTAGGCAGATTTAGCTCTTGCATAATGTATGTTTAATGAGGCTACTTATTTAGTTTGCAACAACTAATCTTCCATAAGTCCCTCCTAAGCTACAAAACATATACACATGTCTCTTTAACCAGAGTGATTTACTCATTTTAAAAATGTATCATTAATATTATTCGAAGACTGTTTTATACCTGTTTTGGTCTCTAAATGGTATATCTATAAACTACTTGAATAATTCAGTTGCAAAAAAGGTTAATCATCTAAAAAATGGCTTTTGTTATTTTTAAAACGGCAATAAAATGTAGATAAACATGCCATACATATTGATTGAATTATCTCAATTCTTTCAAGTTGCAATCTTTGTGTAAAGTATCATTAATTTTCGTCTTTTATATTCAATGCATCAAAAGCCCCATGCAGTAGAATTTAATTAATTCTGATAATTAATTTCCTATAATTAATGTCCCAGTTGTGGATCTTGATCATATAAAAAAATCTTTTAGACGATCTAGGTGCAAAATTAATTATTTCTTATAATTTATGGGTTGATCAGTATTTAACTGCATATATTTCGTTGCCTGGCAACCTACCTTTAATGTCATTTAAATGCTCAAATTACCTGTTGCTGTGTGTTTATGTTTTGCCTGGAAATTTATCTTGAATAACCTCCAGGCTCCAAGACATGGTCTTTATGTCGGTGTATGGAATTATATATAACATGGTAACCGTATATATGTTGTTCTTGGGGGCAATACTTTTCGAAAAAAGTCTTAAAGATACATTATGGGAGATTAGATAAAGAGCTGGCAGTTCTCACTATAATAGTTAAAAATCTAGATATTGTAAAGGGAATTTGCTGAAAATTTCAGTCAAATTGATCCACTCTGAACCGAGAATTTAGCGATTGAAGTTTTGGCCTAGTCTCAATCATCGTTACTAAAGTCGGTACGATAGAAAACATAGCCTCGATTATCCATTTGATGATTAAATCATGAATGAATGCTGAGCAGCAAATCGGCTCCTAATCCAGTAAATATCGCAGGGTAGCGATGACATCGAGAGTTGATTATGGTCTGGATAGTTAATTAATGTCTAATTAATAATTTTTATAACATTTCAGGCCTAAATAGGCAGATTTAGCTCTTGCATAATGTATGTTTAATGCTCCAACAATTCATATACGATTGACATGAAACTTGACATGGTTATTATTTGGACAATTGCGCATCGATTGACAGATTGTGATTTTTAATATGACATCACATTACCAAGATGGCTGCAATGATGCCATACTCAGTTCTTGGTCCATCGTACAGTGATACTTCTGTCTTTATGCTGAATTTTTTTGTGTTATTTCAGATGACCCAGAGGTTAGATATGTATGCTAAAGAACTAACAGAAGCTGTAAAACCAGATTATCAACCTCATATTATTAAAGAAAATTAAACAGGTATGTGTTTACCTGTCCTGATGAGAAAATGTTTTTGTAATCTTCCTATTACTATCCATAGATGAGAATAATTTAGTTTCCTTTTCATCTCTACAGGTTATGGAAATCTTTGTAGATCACAATTTTGTTGAATTCGATTACACTGTTTATTACTGGCTACACTTTCAACTGGGGGTTATCTTTATCAAAACAATTATCAGTTAGGGACAGTCATCAGTTTCTTATTGAAGAAGCAAAACCAAATAAACATTGCATGAATACGGTACAGACAAAAATGTCACTGTGCATGGTAAAAAATAGATTTTGATCTTTTGTTTATATTTCAGATAAACATGATTATTACCCAGTATATATTGGTAAAGGTAAAATGGAATGTATGAATTATGAATTTGGAATTATCAGTGGTCTAACAATTGATTTAAAAAAATAATTGGCGAATTTTATTTTTACATGTATTCAATTTTTGCTTGTCTAACTTACTTTTACATCATAACGTACTTTTAAAATCAATTGCAACTTAAAATCTTCTTTTAAGAGCTGCAGACATTGTAAGATTTACCCATAGGCTTGGCTGGCTGAAGCCTTGGGGGCCACAAGATCAAGGGGGCCAATTTGTGTAATATTTTTAACACTCTCATAAGCATTTCTTACACGCTCTGTAGTCTTAAACATCCTTCATCATCGCTGGTTTTGCTCAATTGTGTTTGAAACACACTTTTTATCTTCCTCTAGTGGGGGACTGGGAGGGCCTCATAAGTTGAATGGCCATGGGCTTCTCTTTATCTAAATAAGGTACTGGCTGCAACTCACAATGGTAAAGCCATTGTATTTTTACAGAAGGAATTTCTCGTCATGGTGCATTTGCATCACAATGGTCAGATACAGTTTGACTGGAAAAAATTTGCTCTAGCAAATATTTTAGGAGCAGTTATCGATTCTACATTTTAACAGCTTCAAACAATTAACCACTCAGATTAAATGATTATGCAGATATCTAAAATCTGATTTCTTGACATATTCCTATAACACTGTATTCCGGTGAGTTTACAAAAAAAATCCTCTTCCAGTAATATCTGTTGACTGGATCATTGCTTTTTGTTTCGACGAATGACCTACACTTATTTTATACAGCATTTGATTTTAAGAGAGAAAGTTTTGATGACTTAGTTCCTAGAAATAAGAATTATATGATATTTCAACTTGAGATTTATTTTTTGATGTACTTGTATAAAGAGTAAATACTTACATTCTTCCCTAAATCTAATTAATTTTATGCTTGCTGGTAAATGTGATCTGATAGTGATAATGGCCACACCAATTTGAATGTCTGTGCTTCAAGAAACCCTGTTAAAATTATGCTTCTTATTTTTTGGGGGAAAAAGACTCATTTAAAAACCAAATGTACTTGGTTCCACAGTTCAAAAGCTTTTAGTTCCAAAATTCTAAGTTTTGAAATTTAAAATTAATCATCTTTTATGTGAATTCAGTGGCTATTTGTTTATCAAGACATTGAATAACTGGAAATTAATGGCCTTTTAATGCAAACAATAATTTCTACATTGGTGCTTTGTGAAAAATACAATTGTTCTGTTATTAAATTTACTACTGATATATACAGTATTATGTGGTTTTGATAATTATGTTTTGTATACTTCATGTAATCAGTATTATTATATCTATATTATTAATAGTGCTTTAATTAAATATAATTGCATAATGCAGATGCATAATACCTCCAAATATATTGTTATACAATCAAGGACCCAATTCTAAAAACATTGTAATGATTAGTAAATCATTTTATTAGCTTAAAAAGCACACAATCTGGAGGAGAACTATTGTGCCTTTATTCTAATAAACGATAAATTTTATTTTAAACAAATTATGTTTTTGTTATCATGTTTTCATCACTTTAAGGCTTTGGTCTGTTGATTACAGTAATTCTGAATTCTATGTACATACCTTGTGGTATGGGTCGTTATCTAATCATCCTAAAAACATCAGCAGGGGACCTCAACTTTGATTAGATCGGGCATTGATATTGTGTTGTTGAGTTATCCCCCTTTAGTCTTCAAGTGCACTAGTAGTGAGGTTTGATCATTTTGAGACTACAAACATAGACATTTCAGATGCAAGTCCTCGACTAACACAGGTCTTTTGAATTGAAGAGAATGCAATTTACCAATATAATGACTGTATGCATGCTCTATTCGCAACAGTAGGTATACATCCATTTGTTATACTCGGTTTGACACTGTAACATGGGGAGTGGGGGGGGGGCGCACTACCAGAAAATTTAAATTCTCAGAGTATAAATGCAGGATTTGGGGCTTTATTTGACGTTTGAGCACAAATTGCAACATTGGAGAATTAGGCTAGCTGATATTATATCACACTATTTGTAGATGTTGTTGTATTGATGATAAACATTTTCTTGAAGTGGTTCTATACTATTCTAAAACTAATGAATGGGATGAAAAGGTCTTATAAGGAGAACATGATAATCTGAAGAGTTACTGCTCAATTCATTTGGTTTCCACAATATATATATTCATTAATATGTCAATGGGACAATCATTGGTGATCTGTGGCCTGTCTAATTACGTCTATTCAGTTAGCTACAACATTGTACCCGCATCCTTTCTTATGTGCAGCTACAATTGATACACTATTCGAGGCTTTGAAAAACTATGAGTATTTTCTATGCAGTTCACAGAACTCAAATATTTCCTTTAACTTAATAAGAAAGAATTTTTAATTTTGGCACAATTTCACAGGCATGTTGCCAGAATACATGGGATGCAAATAAAAAGGCCCTTCGCTGATACCGTGTGTGTGTGAAATAGTTTTATTTAATGTCTGCTTCCACCAGAAGTTTAACCCCTATATAGGACACAGCTCACCAATTATTCCTACGCCGTCTTTCTCCCCCTCCTTCTTTCTCTTTTTCCCCGCTTTGCATGGCGATCTTTGTTGACTTTTTGGTGTAGAATTAATGAAAAGGGTTTGAATATACATTTTCTGCCAGGTTTTTGTGATTATTTATGATTTTGAGGTGGAAGAATACAAGAATTAAAATTGGTTAGGTTGTGTATCTCAAGTTTTTCATGATGAACCTCATACATGCTCTTGGGCAAGAGGTTGCTACATGTTGCTCCATCTGTGGTAGAAAGCGTTCTATGCAACAAAAATTTGGGAAAAGGTTAGAGACGGTCTAATGGGGAAATCATTGGTGATCTGTGGCCAATTACAAGAGCCATGGTAATGTAGAGTTATCCCCCTTTAGTCTCCAGTTGGCTTTTTGGTGTAGAATTAAAGAAAAGGGTTTGAATATACATTTTCTGCCAGGTTTTTGTGATTATTTATGATTTTGAGGTGGAAGAATACAAGAATTAAGATTGGTTAGGTTGAAAGGTAGGGCGGAAAATTGCATGTTATTTGTCTCTACTTCCAGCTTGTGTATCTCAAGTTTTTCATGATGAACCTCATACATGCTCTTGGGCAAGAGGTTGCTACATGTTGCTCCATCTGTGGAAGAAAGCGTTCTATGCAACAAAAATTTGGGAAAAGGTTAGAGACGGTCTAATGGGGAAATCATTGGTGATCTGTGGCCAATTACAAGAGCCATGGTAATGTAGAGTTATCCCCCTTTAGTCTCCAGTTGGCTTTTTCTCTCAACATCTTCTGATTCAGTCAATTACTGACAGTCAACTACTGAATTGAATATTCGCCTGGCAGCTTTCACATCATCAGATTCAAACAATATCAATTTTAACAGTTGAAATTAATAACATGGATATACTAATGGAACAAAACAAACATATCTGCCAACGGAATAGGGGACTTAAAAAAAAATACATTTTTATTCCCAATCCCTTTAGCTATCAAAAACGCAACACCATCTGATTGGTGTGAAATGTCATTTATTAAATTAATATAAATGACATTAAATTGTTGGGTTTTTTTTATTAAAAGGTCAAAATGTGAATAGCTGCCTTACACCCCTTGATAACCAATAACATAGACCGGAGAGATTTTGATTTAACAGTTTTTGTGTATTTTTGAAACAGGCTTCGAAGCGTTTTGGTTCTGTTATGCAAGATCATTTTCGACGTTCCAAAGTAAAAGTTCGGTGCTAAGACCACCTAAAGATAAATTTTAAATGTTCCTATTATTAATTAGAACAGGTTTCGCTTTAGTTTTTAAATTTTACGCTGACATTTGTTACTTTAAATCTTCCTGGTGCTAAAACGGAAAATGTGACCTTTTGACCTCTGGGGTCACAAAGAACAAAAGTGAATTTAGCGAGTTTGCATTTTTATTGAAAGTGTGATTACTTTCGATCATTTTCAGCTTATTTTCATGATACAGGAATGACCGCGCATTCACTTTCAGTGCAAATGAACCCATTTGACCTTTGACCCCGAATATCTCGAAAACGCCCCAACGGCGGACTGATTACCACTCGGCATCGTATTCTACGCAAAATTTCACTCTAGAAAAGTTGGGTCTGGTTTTGTGCCTATTTGATGGACCCCCCCCCCCCCCGCGCTAAGCCTCCAGACTAACAGTGGTCTAACCCAGACCCAAATTCAGCCACAAAAGAGTAAACGATGCAACTGACGAGTAAAGAGGTAATTGTCCATTTAAATAGTAGACTGAAACTCACAAGTCACTTTTTTTACCATTGAGAGTATTGCTCCTCTTTAAAATATGACTTTTTTTGTTCCTTTCTGTTTATGTTCTTTTTCCATTGCCCAATATTTCATTATCGAACCAGGGGCCACGGTGGCTAAGTGAGTAAGACACTGGCTCGCTAGCCTGGAGTTCGCGGGTTCAATCCCGGTGTTGGCCGAGAAAATTCATTGGGATTTTCGAGCGTGGTTTCCCCTTGTCAGTGGTGCAGGACGGAGGGCCTGACGAGGACAGCTGTCTAGTCGTTCGGATGGGACAAAAAAAGAGGCCCCGTGTACACATTGGCGTGCACTGAAAAGATCCTTGGCAGTTGGAATTCGATATAAGAGTAGTAGGCCACTGTACGGGCAAAATTTCCCGTATGGCATATGCTCGTCTTCATTAGCCCCACAAAGCATTTCTTTCATTCTTGTCTCCCTAGAACTTTTGATCAGTTACTTTTGATCAGTTTTTAATGTCTTGTAAATGCTCCCATTAACCACAAAAGTATATGTGATAACCCTTGTTGACTACACATACACCTATGCTGCTGGTTCTTTACCTGGCAAGCTATTTTTGTATAATAATGTAATCAAGATATAGACCTAATGGATGCATTTAATTATTGAATATAACAGCACAGAGCAAAGCATTATTAAGTGTTTTGGTCAACGATTCGCAAATTGTATCAGTGAATTGACTGATTTGTCTGACTGGTCACATACTTTGTCATCTAAACATATCAGACTAAACTGCGTAGTCAAGTGAAAAAGGGGAAACCTATTGCCAATCACCTAAGTGAATTTCAATATATCTAAGTAATGAAATAATAATAACAGCAAAACTAAGACAGTCCTGAAATTACGTCTAAATTTGGTAATTCTACTCCTTTTTTAATTTGTACTGTTGGTTTTAGTTTAATAATAATGAAAATAATAATAATAAGGACTGCATTTATAAAAGTCTAAGGCCTAAGGCTTTTTAGAAATATGTACATACTAATACTTTATTTATATACAGTTTCTGAATGAATGAATGAATGAATAAATGCATGGATGTAAAAAATAGATTCAAACTAAGAGATGAATTAATAAAGTACTTTAAATGTATGAATTAATGACAATTACACACAAATATACGATTATTATTTTAATACAAAAAGAGAAAGATTATTAAATATTTAATATATTAAATAAGTGAACATTTAATGATATGTCAAACAGACGTCTTCTCATCATCACGTTACATACATTTACTTCGTTATCTGTTTCCACAATAACTGAGATAGAAGCACTTTACTTTAATTACAGCTGTAATGTAAATTTTAGAATACCCTTCAAACAAATAATGCATTATAAAGTATAGAATGTTCTCTAAACAAACTATGTTTTATAAAGTTTAAAATAACCTCCTGTACCAGAACGTTTTTTCACACACAGAATTTACCCCCAAGATCAAAGTAAATTGACGCCATACTAGGTTTTATAAATCTAAATGGAGGAGGTTAAGATTATATTGTATTCAATTGCAAAGGGAGAGAGGTTCTACATAGGCTTAGCCTGTTACCCAATCCCATTCAGACAACATGAATAAAATATTGTTTTAAAAGAAAAAAAATGCAAATTTTACAGAACTAAATATTCGGGCTAAATAGATCTCAATCTAAGCGCATTTAAGTCTGTGCATTTATTTAAGTAGATAATTAGACTAGTCTACAGTTATTCTTAAGATTTATTTAAAGTTATTGTTCCCCGCCTTTCGAAGAAAGAAGGGGACTATTAATATGGGTTCGTCCGTTCGTCCGTCCGTCCGCCCGTCCGTCTGTCTGTCCGTCACACTTTTTGGGACACAATAACTCTACCTCTAATTGAGATTGAATGTTCAAACTTGGCGTAGGTGTTTATTTGGTCACTGCCTTGATAGAGTTCTAAGATGAGCGTTTTCTGCTTAGGGTAAGCAGAGATAAGCAATTGATAAGTGAGAGTGATGAAACTTGGTGTATAGTTTCATTACATCAATACCTTGACTAAGTTCGATAATGAGCAATCTCTGCTCAGGGTTAGCAGAGCGATAAGCAATTTGATTGGCCGAGACTTTGGAACTCAATAACTCTCCTTCTAATTGAGCTAGAATGTTCAAACTTGGTGCAGGTGTTTATTAGGCCAATGCCTTGATGGAGTTCGATGATAAACATTGTCTGCTTATTGTAAGCAGAGATAAGCAATCTGATTGGCTGATGCTTTGGGGCACGATAACTTTGGTTATAATTAAGTGAGAGTGATGAAACTCCGATTATAGATTCATTATATCATTACCTTGACTAAGTTCGATGATGAGAATTTTCTGCTTAGGCTAAGGAGCGATAAGCAATTTGGTTGGTCAAGACTATGGAACGTAACAACTCTGCTTTTAATTGAGGTAGAATGCTTAAACTTAATGTAGATGTTCATTAGGTGAATGTCTTGACTGAGTTCAATGATTAACATTTCGAGCTAAAGCAAAGCTGTGCTAAGCAATTTCATTGGTTGATGCCTTGGGACAAGATAACTTTGATTCTATCCGATAGAGAGTGATGAAACTTAGTGTATAGTTGATAATCAGTTTGAATTCTTGATACTTTTGAAAAAAATAAATGTGCGATTAATTAATATGTGTCATCTATTTATTTTGGGATTTCGGCTGGGGACATCCGAACGAAAGCCCAGAAGGCTCATTCAAAATTCCAAATTCCAAATTCCAAATGCGAAATTCCAAATCCGATCCGACCAATCGGATCAGGTTTGGCTTTTGACTAATCAGGTAGAATATAATACCAATATTCCAGTTCCGGTTTGCTTCGGCAGATGTGAACAGTTTGGTGATCGGTGGCATATCAGTTGCAGTACTTGATCACTTACTCAGTTCCCAGGGTAAATGTTCCACGGATATTAAATGTATAGGTCAAATCCCCCCGCATCGGCGACACTTTTCTTCTCTGCAGCAGCCATGATGTCACGTGATTATGTCGAATTTGGAATTTCCCATTTGGAATTTGGAATTTCGAATCTAGTAATTTGGAATTTCGAATCTAGTAATTTGGAACATGTGTTTATCTGGCCCAGGCATCAGATAGGTAAACTAGCACTAATTAGTTGTGTAAAATTACAATTTATTTAAATTCTAATTTGTTTAATTGGGGGGGGGGGGGCTGCCAATTTGCTATTTTATTGGTAAGACATGAATTCGGAATTTCGCATTTGGAATTTGGAATGAGTCTTCTGGGCTTTCGTACATCAGCCTCACTGTTGGCTTGTTTATATTTATTTTCCTGGTAAATGTTATATTGCCTAGTTAAACTTGTGGACTGGTTGTCCTAATTATTGGGTAAGGATTACAATCCATCAAAGATATTGGCACCGCCAGGCCAATGCCACTTTTGTCTATCTTACAATGATGGGTGGCAAATGTACTTGTGATTTAATACGTATAAGGACGTTTATACAGCCCATTTACTTGTTCTATAAAGATTTTCCACCTGAAACATTTGATTAGGGAGGCACTTGATGTAAGAGTGTACCAGATTATTGATGTTACATGTAAACTCTTAGGTTTCTTTGTACATGTATTAGGAAATAATGGGGCTTGACATCCACTCAGTGCATTTATTTAGACAACTCTCCTCTCTGGACTTTATACAACCGAAACGACTATTACCAAAATAATATATTAATATATAAGTGCTAACCATTTGAATTTCACGTTTATTTGTATACGTCTGTATAATAATGATTCGAGTTGTATTTAATTTGTGTAAGAATTATTACTTTAGTGGTATGGAAGACAGTGATATTTCGTGTGCTATGGGAAGACTCGCAGCCTTGGTGAACCTCCTCACCATGGTGAATAGATTGTCCACGTTTTTTCACTTATTTTCTTTTTTAATTACGATCTAAATAACATGTCTATAATTTGAATAATGAACTTTTTTGTCGCTCTGCCTGCTCAATCGATTTAAGTGGCATTAACAGTGAATCTTTGTTCTTAAAAACGAGATTATACATGTCAATCTGATCTTGTCAGCAGTATCTTGATGAAAAAGTAAACATTGGGATGGAGGAAAAACATTCAGGAGTAGCCAGTTTCTAGACACGCTAGTCGTGCTAATAATAAATTCTTAATATAGCACAAAGGGCTTGATGAGATTTTATGGATATAAATAAAATATTTTTTTTATTTTAAACACATTTCCGTAAGCACATTCTGTTTGGGTTTTTTAATTCTAAAATAGCCCCTTGTTTCGTTTGATTCGTGTGAATTTTTTTTAAAAGGCCCTTTTTTTTGGCACAGCCAGTCTTTAATTTCCTAAAATAAGACAGTAGAAAAGACATTGCCATTTTGGTTATTTTTCCACTCACGCAACCTCTTCTACCAAATTGAATTAGGGAGGTGAGATGCTGGAGGGTTTGACGTTGATTGTTCTCTTAATTACAGAGATACACCGTTGTGTCTGTAATCATACTGCCTAATGAACGTTTTTCTAAACATAGGATCGTCGCATCAAGAAACAATGCATCACTCATCAAGGCTGGTTGACATCATTCAAAGCACGTTGAGAACTGCACGAATGCAGGACGTCCAAAATATCCCGACCGAATATACAGTTAAAACTGTTATTGTTGAATTTCATCTATACTGTTCGAGTTGTCCTAAGATTCCGTTAAACGCACAAGGAAACAATAATGAAATGGAATGGGAATTAACATTAACTGGACGAATGAAGATTGAAGACGGCAAACAGCAGTCTGCTATAAATGAAGGAAATTTTGTCCGTATAGCGGCTCTACGACCTTCTCTTATTTCGAATTGCATTTGTCAAGGGTTTTTACGTGAATTATGTAACCCACCCCCTCCCTCTTCCTTAACAATCTGAAAACTCAGTTTCGATCCTTTATAAATTTTTTCACCTTTTGTTTATTCCTCAGCACAATTATGTGCGAAATATAAATTTTAGTGGTGCAAAAACAAGTAAATCCCAGTAAATCGAAAACCATTTTTTACCGAACATCGAAGATGTCTAAAACCTCAAGATATCTTTAAGGCACATTTATAGAACCGGGGGTTTCAAATAAGCCGAGCCGGACACCGATTTCCAACTTCGTCAAGTTCATTATTTGCCGGTCAGACTTCATTATATCTAAATCTCCCTTGCATGTTGATCTGATTAGACACATCCAACATGTTCGGAAACGAAGGCTCCTTTTAAATCAGACCAGAAATTGATATAATCTGACACAGCATGGACCTTTTCTACTTTATTAATCATCTCTATAACTCATAATACAGTCATCAACGCATTCCCTCTCTATAATAAAAACTTCTATCATAATTACTAATATTTGATTGACTGCATGGAGTAATACTTTTATAGTCCAGTTATCAACTAATAACTATTTCACTTATACTTTTACTGGCTACTACTGGTCAGTGTAGCGGCCTGTCTAGGGTGTCATTTAAAGGTTATAATCAATGGTTTAGCCATCAACTGGTCATTCAATCTACTTGTTATCCTCTTCATCTCCCAACTACAGCCAGTGACTCCTGAGATTGTCTTCCTTCGTTATTTGATTACTCTAACAGCTCGACTCGGTCATAGATTCTATCAAAATATCCGGACACTGTCTCCTAAATTGATAAGATGGATGGCTTGTAGAGAATGGCGATAGCTGTGTTCTGTCTTGAGCAACTGTTTATCCGCCCATTTGGTTCTTGTTTCTGTCGATGTGGTAGCGTATTGAATTTTGTTTCGACAAAGAATGGCGAAGTCTGTATTCTGTCTTTTCATGCTTGCATGCCAGGTTAGTCAATGTGAAACTATTAATTCAAAGAAATTAATATAAAGGAAATAAATTTTGAGACTCCATATGCGTTTCCAAACGGCCATAATATGATATAGTTCGAAGCATAATTTGTAAGAATATCCAAACTCTCACACCAGTTAGCAATAAGCATTACCGATTATCGAGTATGAGACGGATTTGCATTTATGTGATCTGGATATGACCAAACGTCTAACCTTACTAAGTCGTCTACTTGGAAAACCCTGAAACAACACTGCTTTGCAACGTTAATTATCGTCCTACTTTTCTGCACCACAAACTAATGACTATGGACATACTACACGTCATGCGGCGTGCTGTGCTGTGCGGTGGTGGGGTGAAATGATATGAAATGAAATGGGGTTTAACGTCCTACTGATTTGCTCCTAACTGGGCTAGTGAGGGGGTGAGCATTGCAACTGTGTTTCTACTAAATTTGCACGCCGACTTGCATGTCAACATAATAAAATCTTACTAAAACCGAAGCCTCTCCGTCTACGCCACCGACCACATGGTATACTATGCTCTCTGTCTACATTTAGCCCCACTCGAAGTACATAGTTGGCTTGGCTCAGTGGGTATTGCACTGACTTACTAAACATGAGTTCACGGGTTCGATCCTTGTGTTGGCGAAGAAAGTTCCTAGCCTCAAGGTTTCAGTGGTGTAGGACCGTCTTCATTAGCCCAGTTGAAGAAAAAACTAGAACGTTAAACCCCTTTTTCATTTACACCGCTGAAGGTCAGGATTTACATTATTGCAACTGGAAACTTAGTTCATATTATTTATATAACTGTGTATGCTTATAAAATTATTATTTAGGTTAACACAATTTTATTTAAAATCACTAAACATGCCTTTGATCATTCTACCAGTCGTCTGTCCTCATTAAATTCCTCACCATGCCACAGATTGTCAATATGCCGCACTGTTATTTGCCAAGGATTTAATCTTTATAAAAATACCAGGGAAATAATCAGAAAATAATGGCTCACACGTCAATGGTGACTTAACGGATTTTCTACCGTATGGCGATCTCAATCTAAAAACAAATCCCATGGATAACAGACTAATAATCATAACACTGGCAGTGAAATCTATTCCACGTCTCCAGTAGTTATGTCTGTCGCGGGTAAGACATTTAAGCTATTAATAATAGTGGGGGACCAGTAACGGGCTAATATCTGTCTGGTTGAGAGACCAAGACAAAACTAAGAATATACTCATATTTCAATCAATATTATACCTCATTATACATTCTATAAATAAAATGCTATTGTTAACGCGTTCGTGCGATTTCACAAAAAAAAAATCTGCAAATTCTTTGTTTTATCAAGTTTTAATATCGTATGCTGTAATACTCTGTGTGGTGTACGAGGCAGGATAATATTATGTCTACTTTTTCTATAGCTTATCGCTCCGCGTGTTGGCGTCCAGTATTTCGGATTGGACGAAAACCCTGGTGTGCACCCAATAAAACCCTTGACATTTGGAATCAGAAATGAGAGTAGGCCGTAGCGCAACTGTCTGGGCAAAATTTCCCTGCATGGTGTATGCTCGTCTTCGTGATCTCGGTTGGTGCAGAGAAGTTGGACGTTAATCCCCATTTAACCTGATGCCCTGATATTTCTTCACATTTGAATGAGCAGGTTACCAACATCTTTTTTGTATTTTGGACCAGTAATTTTTGTCGATTAATCTGTTTTGTCTAAAGGGAGCTAAACCTCTTTGATTCAGGTCAAAATAAAGGTCGACCGGGTGTCATAGTGACGGGGCAAGCTCTGTCCGATTAATGTTTTGTCTGGTTTCGTACAATTAAGCCAATCTCGACTTGTTTACTAATTTTTAGTTTAATCTGAATACTTGTTTTATCTATAGACGTAAACATTTCAACGAAGACACAATGTCATCTAACTAAACAAAGCAACATATTAAATCCAATGAAATCGACAATTTTAATTTTGACCCAAATCAAAGAGATCTAGTGATTTTAATTTAAAAATCAAACATGTAACGCACAATTCTTTTAAATAATTTACTGAATGACACATACATACGTTAAAAACAAAATATTTTACACCATTACATGTATCCCCATTTAATCAATTCTGTTTTAGAGTGAATAGTTTGCTTCCATTGACCAAATGTTCAGTGGAACACTTCAGATGCTGAGCCAATCCTTTCTGACAATGGAAAACGGAACGAGAACAACCATTCCTTTATTTACATACAAATCACAGGGCCACTAGCTAGATGTTGTAGCTGTTGTTCGACACGGTAGCTATATATACGATAATGGGGCACAATCGAGTTTGATTGACATTTTATCATCCATTTGACATCAACGATATATGTCAGTAGTTTGGAAGAATAAATATTAAATCACGATTTATAGTTGATTCGATTGTTAAGGATAACGATTGTTTAATTTTAACTGTACATTTATTTCAATAGTTCTCATCCATACACCATGAAACCATCACTATTCTGCTTTACGTTTACTTCTCCCGCGAAAGTTGTACGGGTGGGTGACCCATAATACTACAAGTTGTGACGTGTATCATGTTTGTGGCGTATGTCATGCACACGACATGTTATGCTTACTTTATCATTTGTTAGAAGGCCCATCTGTGAAACGCGTGGTGTCTTGTGGTGCCACGTAACTAATAGCTGGATTTACCGTGACACCCAAACTGTGCTGTATTCACGTATGTATGTTTTGATGTGCAGCTAGCTTGTATTGTTTCACCAATCATAGATTCATTTGATGTAGTCCTAACCAAATCGTGACGAGATCCGATCTAAGAGATCACAATAAGGTCTATGTGAATATTGAATCATAGTAAAATAAATAATAAAGTGAACATCACAACGCAATCCACAATCAATTCTTTGAACACCTATGAAAAAATGTCAGCACAATAAATTATATAATATTGCCTCACAACCAATGGCGGACATTTTCCATGAACATTATGCCATATTGAAGATACCGACCACATACATTTCTGAAAATATTTCTCAAGAAAATAAGTCTGTGGCGTTCATATCGGTGTATTGTGATAAAAACGGACAAAATATTGATAATGCTGTTCCCATGATTCCTAACATGTAACTCCAGCCAACGACACAATGTCCAAAATTATACGGTGCCGATGCCTTGCCACAATAATGTTGATAAAAGGAAGAATTCAGTCCCAATGGAAAAATAAGCAAACCAGCTCCCATTACCAGAACTGAAATGAAAAACAACGAGCATTAGACATAACAATCGGGTGTCAAAACATAATCCATTTGAAACACACATTTTTCTTAATATATATTGAAGTAGTACTTGTTGTTGGACAACATATCTTTTAGGAGCTCAGGGTCGACGGACACCCCCCCCCCCCCGCCCCAAATAATTTCCACAAGAAACCGGAACCCCATTTTGGATCGCGCTCTCCCAAAATTAATTTCATTTAACATTATTCATTTGCGTTGATATATGCCTGATAACAACTTGTGCAATCATGTTGAAACGTCGCAGTGTAATAAACCATAGTAATTATTATCCATATAATAGTGTTTTATTTGATTATGTTTCAATTACTAAATGCCATTCAAAGAAAACACATTTTTATGTTTGTTCCTTATGGTAGATAAATGTTTTGTGTAATGAGCTGGCTAAATGATTGGGTTTTACATTCTTTGATAAAACTGATGGAAAAAAACTTTCGCATGGAAATCACATGGTAATTTTTCCTCGTGGTAATAATTCCAAATACACAGTGAATCCCTAAGCTCGTTATTCAGTGTCTTTACTCGTCTATATAGTAATTATTACCACTGAGAAACTAACTCATATACTTAATAACGCCTTGTGCTAATCTTAGACTAAGTTAATATCTCCAACAAGATTGTTTTGCCGTATTTTCTAATTAACGTTGCGATTAATTAGGTTTTTGGTGGATGTGATGACCCCAATGTCAGTTAAGTATAGTCATTGACCCTGTCCTTAAGGTATTCAGGTACATACAATTATAAAACATACCAGATATGTGGTTCAGGTTTAGCTTCCGGCCTGGTTTTCAAACAAGACGGGGATTTAAATCTAGTACCAAGTTACCCAACTAAAAAATGAAATTGTGAATGCGGGTAGTTGTGTCCTGGACTCTGGACGGACAGTAATCTTGGGGGATTGATAAGGAAGGTATGGTTAATCGTTCAGATATTACCCAAATGATATTACCCCTTAGGCATTTGGAATTAGTAAATAGAATTGCCGCTATCCGAACAATATTCCTCTTTTGCACTGCACACGTAACCATAGAAATAGAAATTCTCTAAAATGCTTCAAAAAAGTGATGACATGACGAAACTTTAAACCCTTTTCAGCAGTTCTTGGTGATACCTAATAAGTGTTCTATCAATTAAAAAAATCAGTAGCATCTGAGAATGTTAATTCTGTGGCATCAAACCATTAAACGTCTCACCAAAGAGGATCTTCAAAGAATACAGTTAATGTAATTGGTAATTCCATTAGGGAATGCCAATATTGAAATAGAAGTATTGGTTTTGTGGGTGTCCAATTACAATCAGATCCCGTCTCTTGCGCATTATCTAAATTGACCAAACAAAATTTGCATAGTTTGAATTGACAATTTGCGTTGGAACTTTTTTTATTGATAATAATGTAAAATCGATCAGGAGTACCAATGCACTGCACGGTAAATCGAACACATAGATCGCTTTATGTAAATTCCCCTTTCACCATCCAATTCAACATGCCCCAAGGGCTGGCGGGAACGGTTGCGTTTCTTTATCTTCTTCTGCACCAAGAAACCCAAACAATGAACAAAATGTGTGTTTGGTGTGATTGAATTGTAGCTGTAGTATGTATAGAATCAGTGAAGAAAAAGATGAAACCTTTTCACTTCTCTTTTGAGGTATTTGACAGTGAAATTGTCCTCATATCATACGCTTAAAGAAACTTTTTTTTTACAGAGGCTGGTTTGACTTACGCTCAAGGGCGGTATAATTAACTTGTCTGTAAGAATTTCAGCGTGATGGTTTTATGGAGAGATGCTATGATAGTGGCTCGATTTCTCTAGGGTCATTTAAGCAACCTGTGCTGTCAATACATGCCGTTAGAAAGTAATGAACATTTCCGTTAAGCCATAATTTTGAAGCCCACCACCCACCGTGAACGAGATGCACAGTATAATAAGCTTGTAAGAATATAGTTTATCCTGGCGTTGGAGATGGTAATAAGAGCAAATCTCTATGTTTAAGAATTAATGCAATTAAATGTACTATAGAAAATAGCATGTGTAACTTATCTATAACATCGGTAGAAAAAACTATGTCCAAAATGTAGCGAAAAGTATGATCTCTAATGTATGTTGGCAATTCAGACAATTTTTCCCGTAATATAGTAGACAAACCATTCAGGAGTCTATTATGCACTCACGGTTCAACACAGTTTTATCCACTGGTCTAACCACCCCTTTAAAGGACAATATTGGTGTCAGCCATTATCAGATATGTGATAGAACTTGTTAAACACGTTCCAAATATAATTTTAACACAGAGATCATTGCAACAATAGATGCGCAACAAAGATTTAAAAAAACGGAAATGACGAAAGCAAAAAAAACCCACGAGCTATCCTTCTATATAACTGCCTGAAGGAACGAGAGATAATAGAGACACAGCCGAATTTCCGCCAACTGATAATTCCTTCGAAGACCATCTATCGTGCAATGATTACTGTGTTAAAATTATATCTGGAACGTGCTAAACAAGTTCTATCACATAATATGATAATAGCTGACACCAATATCGTCCTTTAAGAAACATTTTACACACCAGTATAATTAGTAGGATAGTTTCTAACGAGATATTAGACGGAGCAAGAGATTGACATGCTTTAAGAAAAAAAATATAAAATAACATTCCATCATAGTATATAGCCGATGGTGAGTTATGGCAAGCTGTGTAATGAGCTTTTTGTTCATCTGAATGACATTAATTTTCCAGCTTGATTGACAAGTTCCCTATAGAGTAAAAGTTAATATCAAAGTAATAATTTGCCTGTGTTATTACCGAGTTCTATGATTGAGGTCACCATCGCTAATATATATGATCATACAGATCTCTCTTTATAGTCAACAAATCTCACACTAATTTCTGAGAAAACACATTTTATGTGGATTAATATTGCATGGGCAACAGATTTGCTTTTTTTACTTTGCAAAATTCTGTATTTGTAAGACAATACCCAGCGCAGATCCCAAAATGTTTGGAGCGGGGGTTGTGAAGGATAAACCCAGAAAGGGTACATTTCAAATGCCCCCCCCCTCCCCGACCCGTCCATTTGGATCATTTGACTTTCAAGTTAACATATTTTTAGTAAATATTTCGTCATTTTCTTCGTTTTGTTACTTTTGTTATTAAACCATGTGGATTAAAAGGAAAAATGGACACTTAAAGTTTTTGTCCGATAGATTGATGAAAATAAAGCCTTTGTCCCGGTTCAAATGCCCTGGCAATGTTATTTAACAACGAAAGATAAAATAAATCATCACATAGATCGAAACAAGGATCATCTTTAATGTTCTTTCAATACTACACCGAGGATATTTTAAATTTAAAGACAGTTTTTTATATTTATGAATAATGACTACATGAAAATATGAATAAGATATTCTGGCTCCATTAAAAACGAAAACAATCTTCTGATTTTGTCTGTTATTTTCATTAATTCAATTGATTGGAAACTCAATTGATATTGACGCAAATAAGCAACTCGCGAGATTCAATAAGTGCTGGTAAATAGATGTGAAATTGCATCTATTGTTTAAAAATTATAACACTCTTTTAGTTCACCTCAAGGGAATAATTACTGAAATGAGCAACCTAGCTAATGGGCTCTACTTAAGTACACTAGCTAGTGTAATTTGTCAGACTATTTTCGTTTCCATGGTTAAACGTTTTGATTAACTATAAACTCCCATATTGAGTCAACTATTTCCTTGATACGCTATTACCACCAGAAGGAGAACTCGCTATATTCCTAAAGTATTGAATTTTCGAGAAATTTAAACTAAATTCATAATATTGTGTACAGAAAATAAACATGTAGGGAAATAAATTATAACTGTTTGAAAAGGCCATATAAAACAAACTCAATCTCAAAATAAAAAAAAACCCAACAAATCTACCCACTTCATCATGTCAAATGTCTTAAAGTAATTAACAAACTAATTAAAGCTTATTTACTGATTATTCTAGTCGAAAGGAAAATATATCTTTAATGACACGTTAAAGAAATGAAAACATTTTTAATGGAAATGGTTTAAGAATATAAACATTCATATAAATCTCGTTTTTTCAAATACCATATGCTTATATGTAATCAAATCAAATGTCAAATTATTAATTAAAGACAGGAAAAATATATATTTGGCATACCATAAATCTTTTTGTAATCATAAAATGTTCAGTTTTTAATTTGAATGACGATAAAACATTTACGTGTTGCAATTAAATCTCACATCAATGATTGCAACATATTGTAAAAAAAATAAATGTATTTAAATATCTGCACACAGAAAATCACGATTGATTTTTTTATGAGCGGTTAACGGCTTTAAGAAAGACTTGAATATATCTATTTCATGGCACATGTTAGCTCTCCGATCTCGACTGTTATATCATTTTGAATAAATTGTCGGATCGAAAATGGTCTTTTTTATTTTCATATCTTTATTCCGATCATTAGTGCCGTACCTAGATTTCAAAACGCAATTGATATAGATGTATCCGTTACGTTTGTTCATTAAGTTATGTCGATCACATAGGTTGCCCAGCGAGGAAATATACACCAACAGCAGCCAAGTCGTCCGTGTGTTCCATATTGCGATTCTTTTAAAGGCAAACCAGTAATACTGAGCTTGTGAACAATGGTTATAAATTTCGAAATGGTTCAGAAATAACTTTATCCTCTAGAGTGTATACGTAATATATTCGAAAGTCCGTGGGTTCCATATTGCGATTCTTTTAAAGGCAAACCAGTAATACAAAGCTTATGAACAATGCTTATAAATTTCGAAATGGTTGAGAAATAACTTTATCCTCTATAGTGCAGTTATTTCTCAACCATTTCGAATATACGTAATATTTTCGAAAGTTATCCAGGTCAATAATTATAACTCTGAAAAATTACCAAAATCGGCCAAATTTGATATTAGGCGTCTTCATCTCATTAATAACAAACATATAATTTGGACAGGATTCGATTACATCTTATAGACTGCGGAGCCCTCACAAGGAATTATGAATAGAAAAACGAGGTGACTATACAATCTAGGATCACATTTTCAGAGTGGACGTACAAAAGAAATGGTGAAGCATAATAAATAAGGACGTTATATCGAGATGGCTTGACTTATTAGCCAAGCTGTCTGGTCTTGGAAGAGTCCAACGTTTATGTAAATGTATCAAACTGGCCAAGGCTTTATGCTCGGGATAATATGTCCCAGTGGGCAGTTGCTTTGAAAAAGGCTATATAGGACCATTGGGATTTCACAGTCCTTATAAAAACTAACAACCATTAAACGGACTGCATGCGTATAAAGGACAACAGATGACGCAAAAACACAACCTATCATGAAATTTGAACCATAGTTAAAAGCTATATATATATTTATAAAGATCAGATTAGTTACGCTGATAAGTACACGTGCCCCTAACACTGAGGAAAACTGGTTAATGATAATGCGAGGTGCATTATAGTTGAAATTCATTACACAAAACACAACGCATAGGATGATAGGAAGCGTAGTTTTTAGCAAGTATTTTCCTTTAAATGAAAATGTTACTATATAATTTATTGCAATCATTCTACCTTTGAACTATACCAATCAGGCGCGGATTTAGGGGGTGTGAAGGGTGCGCGGGTGCGGACGTCTCCCCCATAGGACCAATTAAGCACCCCCGTGAGACAAAGTCCCAAATTACATATTATCTGTTGCTTAAATAATATACGTGGCTGTCTAAAAAGATGTTTGCGCCTAAAGCGCTCGATTCCATTATACCATAATTCTTCCGCTCCTCATCTGTGGTCTTATACTCTCTCATCACTATCATATTCACTGTTAGTGAATCGTCCAGTTATTAGTAGCACCAGTGAGTGGGCCTTGGGGCCACAGACTGTACAAGAATCTGTCCCATTTCTTATCCTCTCGTTCACAAGAATTTGCTCCCGACAATGAACTCAAATGCCAGGAAATTTAGGCCTAGTCCCAAAAAATTAAAAGCTTAATTACATATTATACGTTGACTCGATTCCATTATGGGTTCATTCTTCCTCCATTCCTCTATGGTCTTATACTATCTCATCACTATCATTCACGGTTATAGTAAGCCGCCCAGTTAGTAGTACCACTAGTGGGGCGACAGAGTCACTTTATACATTTTCTGCTAACTTTAACAAAACAGGCGGAATTGACAGGCAGATCTCAAGATTCTGTCCCACTGACTCCCATTTCTGGTCCCCTCGTTCACAAGAATTTGCTCCTAGCAATGACGTCAAAATCCAGGATATTGTCTCAAATTTTCAAAATTTTCTCTAAGGTTGGCAAAATCAATAACAATCATAATACATGAAAATTATGTCAACTTGAACAAAACTGCTTTTCGGGAGATAACGATCGGTAAACAACTATATAGGCAATGCGATCTATGTTCTGCTGGGGAGCTCAGACAGTGTTATAGCCAGCATTTTGTTGACTTTCATTGCGGGGTTGGATTGTGGATAGTGCTCTAGATTTGGAACCGGACCCCCTCACTATTCACAGCTTCTAGATCCGCCACTGAAACCAATACGTTCACGAACCGCTGGCAAATTATAGGTTTTCCAAAACAAGTTACCCATTTGGTAAAAAAGAAAATCCATAATTAGACGAAGTAGGCAAATTGAATTTTGTCAGATATAATTAGATATAACCTAGTCGATGCTGAAAAATTGTGACGACCATTTCAAGGTAATCGTTATAAACGTGCTATTGAATGTCGACCAATTTTATTAGATCTTTTTTAAATACAACCAGGGATGATGGAAGCTACGTCAATAAGTACGACAGATGCCATCAGTTAAATGCCGAGCTACATCCAGAAAAAAAAGTTAAAAATACACAAGACGTATCATTTATATTACTCCGGAGGCAGACAATTTGATGTTATGGTACGTTATTGTAGCTTAGATTATAATTCAAAGGGCTAAAGATTACAAAGATTACACATAATAATTATAATGTTTATTAATGTGTGTTGAATGCATCATGCCGTCAGTTTTAGACGAACTTGAGCAAAATGTTCCATATACGGCCTTGTAAATGTTTTATGATAAATTGATCCTGCTCAATGAGTACGAAGATATATCTGTAAGTAGCTCAGAATACTGCTATTATACTTTCCTTTCAAAATTAAAGATTTAAAATTGATTTTTAAACATAGCTATATAGATGACTATTCAAAATTACTATGGTTATTCTGGTCATTGTGTTAGAATTGGCTCTCAATTATTGAATCCCAACTTCCTGGAAATCATTTATGTACTCTGTCAATATTTAAACCTGGGACATCAATTTCTTATGTGTTTACCCCATCAATAATTGTGTAATTTCTGTTGAGTTTTTTGGCTAGACATAATAAGAGGTAACTTGTCCACTTCTTAAAGGTTCCCTACGATTTCAACAATCTTTGTTAACCTTGAAGTCTTCTTGTCAAACATAATTGAAATTGAGTTTGGAAAACAGAACAGAAATGGTTGATGGTGGATTGAACATTTAGTCTTACAGTGTAGCAGGCGGTAATATATCTGAACTAGGCAGACGACATTTCTTCCGATTACTTTATATGATTATCAATATCACCCTCCAGGTCTACATCTGTTCAACACCACAAGAGGAAATGATGGTCCAATACATCAAACATCGTAAACACGAACACGTCTAAAATTCTCTCTCTCTCCTCCACAAGTCAAATAAAACTAGAAGTGTATTCATATCACAAGAGAAAACTTCCCCGATCTGTCTATAGACAACATTACGTGTAGACTTTATCTATTAACTCTTGTCTGGAATTGTTCCGGGGAATACCACTATGAACACTGCTTAGAATTTCCTCCAAAGATTGCGTGGGCCATTATCGCTCCATTCAGAATTATTTTATAATAGGCCAATTTCTACAATTTTCAACACAACAAAATACAGAATATATTATATAATAACCAGACATACGAGAGAGAGAGAGAGAGAGAGAGAGAGAGAGAGAGAGGGTAACGTTCAATCCACGTAAACTAGGCCATTTTGGGTCTAACATAATTCGTGGGGCTGAAACCGGGGGACCACAAAACTGTACAGGCGAATCGTACTAGCTTGGGATTAAAACCATTCCACTTGACTCAATAACAGATCTTATGATCTAAAGCGAAAGCGTTACACAACTTGCTGCCCCCCCCCCTTTACACATTATTTAGACTATTTGAGGGGACAAGGAATACAATCATTGGAATAAAGCATACTAAAAGTTTTCTTCTGTATATGTTCTGGATATTGTACATCTATGGTAGATGTGGTACAATTCTATCATGGCCCAATTGAGTAATATTTGGATATTTTGACATAATAGTGACAAACACAGTTGATATGTACTTAGTATGATCTCTTCATCAGTAAGGTTAACATCAAAGAAAAGCGTTTATTTAACAGAATTAATTCCTTTCCTTATATATGAATAATTCATTAATAAGATCGATAATTAGACGTGCCTACCATTCCTCTAGTGACATCTCTCTCTTTGACCAGAATCACAAATTTCTCATCTGTCTACTTAGTTCTTTAATGGGGTATCACCACAGCTCACGTATGTTGTTAGACGGCATGTTGTAATTTTCAACACGACCAGACACATTATTGAGCTACGCCTGTCTTTAATAAGTATAATTTTATCCAACGAATTACTTTATAAAAGTAATACATTTGGGCGTCTCTTTAGTCTGACTTGGAATTACTCGATGACTTGCATTTCATTACCCTGGTCCTCGGACACAGTACTTACTGTAATGTTTTTACCTCGTATACATGACTATTTCTATGCGTCATACAGGTTTTTCTTATCACATGTTTTGTACTATCCTATTGGTACTCAACTATAACCAAGCAAAGCGGGATATAGGGTTACAGTGCCTTATTTAATCAATAACAAGGATTTGACACCTAGTTGATATGATAATCCAGGTTGAATCCGTGTGGTGATAACTTTGGTCCAATAACCGATGTGACGCTTTTCTCCCATTCAGTAAAAGACAAGGGAAAAAAAATAAAGCGTTGCCAAAAATACCAAAGGTGGTCAATTTTAACCATTTTATTCTCCCATTATGCGATTTCAGAAAGAAATCAGTTTGAATATTCAGTTTTAAAAAGATGTCAAAAACAAATTTATATCTTTAAAATATTTTCGTTAAATATTTTTAGCAATTTCTACAAATAATCTTGAGATTTTAACCAAAATGACTCATTAGCAACCAACAGACGATTAAGATAACAGAGCCCTTTCTGAGCTTTTCTGAGGTCCGACAATTGACCGACTTTGTAATTAAATCGACCTTCTTATAAGCAAACCGTAATGGATGTGTAAGTAATAGAGCGCTTACAGCACCTAATACCTTTACTACAATAGAAGAGACTCTTAGAATAATAAGCCACCAATCCAAGCTGTTATCTTTGTACAACAGTATATAATTTTAACCGACTTTCCTTGAGAAGAACTGTTATTTTCCTGTTTTATTTGCGAAAACCCGGGTATTAACGAGCCTATATAACCTATTATTATTGAGAATGTGTGGAGATGATAAAAACTATAAATAACATTGATCCTAAAGAAAAAGGCGTAATTAAACCTTATCTTTCCATCCATATTTCATATTATACGTTAAAGGAATGGTGTTCAATGGTCGTCATTTTATCAGTCCGCTGTTCAAACGGCATTGCCCAGTTACGGTCATCGTCTTCAGTGCCGTTGCCACGTGTTTGCTAAAGAGGGAAAATAGTCTAAGAACTTGTTTTCTCTTTTTCTAATTTCAACATTTTCTTATATAGGGCTCCAAGATATTCGGATTAAAATTAAGATCCTATTTCGTTTTGTCTTTTATGGCTTGAATTTGGTTTCATTTGTCTTCACTACAGTAGAACTTTGAAGGTCTTTTTTAAAAAATAAATTGCAGGGAGGTGTGTACGCGGAATTCTGGGAGATGGGTGCTTTAAACGGTTTGGGAAGACCATTAGAAACGGAGATACTGATTGGTTAAATAACCAGTCGACGTAATTAAGTCAAGGTTCACCATACGTGACCGTCCTCGTCAGATATATCTGTAGTAGAGGCCGATCAAGGGGTAAATAAAAACTAAACGTTATTTGACTGAATTTCGGACAAATTTTATGTCGCCAAGGTAGCTATAAAACAAAATCCGCAACTTAAACGATTACAACAATTGCCAATTCTCAACAATAACTAGTATATATAGATATGGACAACTAAATTTATGGTAAGTCAGATAAAGCAATGGTATACATTTTCCCCTTTCCTACCAATCCTATTATCTGTTTAGAACAAACAAAACAGAACAACACAAGATGACACTTATGATATCTGCTTTGATAGAAAACATTGCTGTTGGCAGCTTTTTCAATTTTCTAATGTTATGTTGATAATGCTGAATGATCAATCATAGATTGACATGGCTGTTTACAAAATAACACACATGCGCGCAAATAAAGAGTCAGAAAACCCCCCAGAACATTTAGCAAGAAAGAAGGCATTAGCGATAACAATAAAATCATCTTGTTGGGCATTCAGCGTAATGGCGTAATTTTCCTGTCATGGTTTGCTAGATACATGATGATTATTCCGCCTCGTTTAAGACAGTGTATGATAATAATCGCATAACGGATATTAACGATACGATATCGCCCACGATGTTATCAAATCAGATAACCGTTTATCCATAATTCATTGAACGTTTTATTAATTACCGATAATGTCCAACAAAAATTAGTGTTGAAGAAACGTCTTCACTGATTTATGGTTACGTGTAGTTACATAACTTGATATGCTCTCTGCTCTGTTTGTGAATTATCTTATTAGAGCCAAATGTTCGTAAATTTTATAACAGAACCATTAAAAGTAACAAGTCCCATTAAAGAATTAGCCCGCCTTTAAAGGAACAACCATTTTATTGTCCATATTATTTAAAGCCAATAATGTTCGTTAAAAAATGTTTCCCAGAGTGAGGTATTGCATAATCACAGATACCAGTTCCGCTAATAGTTCCTCTAATGAAATTAGATTGATTATTATAACATCATACAAATCGTTGTATCGCTGTACATTTTTGTGTAATATTATCATAATATTTATTTTATTGTGGTATTGTATTATTCTCGGTTTGTATAAAACTGGATGGCTTATTTAGAATTCCTTGTATCCATTATGTCATCCAAAGACGCATTTATTGGCAGACGGTAGTTTATAACTTAGAAATTATAAATAGACGTTTATAATGCTATATATCAGGAAAAAAAAGTAAAAGTGGTTTTTGGTGATTTTTTTTTTCTTTTTAAAAACAATGTTCACATCGAATATTGCTTTTGCTAATTTAAGTTATTATTCGTATGATAGCGAACATTCGGTTAATTTAAAATGTCTTGCATAATCAGGTTTCTAGAAATGTTCGAATATTTATTTATTTGTAACCTGTTCCCGTCTTCATTAGCCCAGCATAGGAGCAGAACAGTAGGACGTTAACCTATTTGTAACCTATTTAAGTCAGAATGGGTCTTTCCAATAATTATTTTTTCGAAATAGCAACTAATTATCCAAATTTAAACATCACAAAATGTTTGACTGAAACTATTAAACCACTAAACAACTGTTGTGACTATTATATTTACATTATGCTATAATTGTCTAAAGTGGCAGTAATTGGTTCCTGTATTAAGGAAAATAAGAAATATTAGTAAAAGTCCACTTAGAACTTTGGAAATCCTAAACATTTGTGCAACTGAATGACATTACCGGTTTTCTGTAATGGGTAATACTATTGATTAGAACTACGGAAATTCAAGCTTTTGTCTAACAAGCACCACGTCTGTTGTGCAAAATTAAGACCAGTGTTGCTTAAAATAGTAACATCGCTCTAACATGGCTTGTTCAATATAACAATATAATTGGTTTTCAATGATTACGTCACAATGTGGCAGTTAAATATTTCTTGTATCAATTTATCCCAAGACGGCCAAATGCAAACCTCTTCTGTTATAAGCCTATTCATATTGACGTATTTAAAGGTACGGTTTAATTTCGCCATCAAAAAAAAATTCCTGTGTATTAAAATTCCTACATTTTGATTCATACCATTATCATATCCAAAATTAAATACATATTACTCTTGTCCAATTGCCAAAATTCCAAAACCTAGCATACAAATCAAGTCGTATTTATCATGTTACCATAATCTTAGGACTGGTTCGCAAGGCTCAAATTTCGGACACAATCTAACAATACAACTATATCGATTAATTGATACAATCACCAAGGAAATATAGTACCGCCAATATAAGCACCCAAAAAGCCAAAAACCCAGCATACATAAAGCAGTGCTGATCGGTCATATCGCATATGTATCTAGTTATATAGATTCTACATGACGTTTTTCTCTGGAATCTTGTTAATGGTTCGCGAGGCTAAGATTTTGAACACAATCTAGCAATCAAATCGATTAATCGATAAGATCACCAAAGAAGTAGCGCACCAATTTAAATCTTTAAATCTGATTAATGAATGCCAGGATATATTGCCCACTGAGTACTGACCGTCCGATCTGGAAGCTAGCCAGATATTCCTGGCTTATTATATCGCCGAAAATATAAATATTCAGTAACACACACTCGGACACCTTGATGTCACTGATGTGTCAATATATTCCGGCCGGGTTCAATCTCCATAACAACGATGTATGAAGCAAGGGCGACATTTATGTCAATAACCGTCGAAAATGTTTCTGAATTAACGATATGAAACTTCTTTAGTACAGTCCAGCGTGTCAATAATAATACGTGGATCTGCTCACTGGACTTTTATTGGGAATGCATTGTTACCGGACCTTCAAAATAATTAACTTTAGATTGTAAATTACGTTTATATTTATTACCTGAATACAATTTGTTGCCTATACTTGTCTATCAGTTAGTAATAATTCTTTATATTGAGAATGCCAACTCGATGCAATTATCGTTCAACATAACGATGTTCCTTTAAAATTTGAACAATTGTTCAATTTTACTTTAATTAAAGATGCTTTATGTAAAATTTAGATAATAAGCTGTCCATTGAGAAATGAATATATTGAAAATTTCAGTCACATTTTACCTTATTTTGAGCATCGGACTCACGATGTCCAAGCCCATGACGTATAGACCCTACTATCATCCTAATGCAAATCTACTTCTAGACGGGCATACAATGAAAGAAGTCAATGAAGAAATTGGCAAACAAAAGTTCTCTCGACTTAAGATTCTTTTCAAAGCAATGCCAAGTTCGTTTGTAACTTGCATAAATATTTAAAATCATACAACTTTGTCTTGTGAATTAAACTATCAACACGGCCATTTTTCAATTACAGATTTAACCGCTGGCAAGGAGCTTGTATAATTAGGTAATTACCCTTGTCACAAACATGCGATGAACTTTTCACAAACCGGCTGTACACCGGAAATAACTCGACTTTTTTCCCTTATTCGATTAGAGCCGAACGTAAAATGTTCTGATTTATTTTTCCACCAGGGACTCTCATTTACATTCAAGAAACAACATGATAATTCATCATTATACGATCTCCCATATGGACGTTATTTTAAAGGGGAAACATTCCATATTGTTCACAAAATATCATAAAAGTAGAACAGTATAATACTATTTTACTGTTGTATCTTATTTAGCACATCTAAATACCTACATCCCTCCTCCACAAAACTACGACGGCATGAAAATTGGACGGAATGATAGCTGAATTATACCCAGACGTAAAAAGATGGGGGCGTGATATAATTACCAAGAATCATAAATTAAAGAGGCATAATTACTTTCCACAAGAATATAGATATAATCTATTTGATATAATTAACATATGGATTGCCAGGCCTGTCTCAGATTCTGCACGCAATCTAATTTAAATATCCTTTGTGTAATCAAACCAAGATTTCAAACCATTAACGCATCTTCTTTCCATAAGAATTCAGCGACTTGAAAAGTATATGGCTTGTTACCCTTTTCGATAAGACCAACTTTTGGGGGTAAAAGAGTAGCTTGTTATGAGAACATATCGTTTGTTGTCCAACTCTGTAAAAACATAATGCCGTAGTAAACTGTGTTTTCCCGTACCATTGTGATTGGTAATTGGCTCAACACTGTTTCCATTCATCGCTGTTAAAGACGAATAAAGAATTCCAGGAAGGTTTTTGACAAGCTGTTTACCAGGATTACGTTTCCAAGTTCGAATATATTAGCTAGAAACATGACTTGTATATAATAAAACAATATCTACCAAATATACTCCAAAATGACCCCACGTACTCATTTTATGTCCATAATTTTGGTATTTGCAGAATTGCGATTGAAATTACTTTACAAACACGTCTAAATGCTGTCCATAATGACAATTGTCGACTTTATTTCACTCTCAAAGACACATCGGTTACTTTTCATCTTATTGCTTTGTTTACGCAATGTCGAATACAGCCTGGGAGCACTTCTCCAAATAAAATAGACTGATCTATAATGACAAATAAAGCCGCAGAGAAATACACTAATTACTATAAAACGTGAGTACTTTAAGTGCTTCCGAGTTACTTATAATTATTTTACCTAAGACATATTCCTGAAGGTATTTCCACATGCACGTGTGTCTGTTGAGTTATAAATGCTCAGGGACTTTAAATGAACAAGAGTTTCGATTCTGTATATTTGGATTAGATCGTCCGGTATACCAGTGGTACCAAGTTGATGCCGTTACCAGGAGGCAATTAGCTCTTCGTATATTTGCTTTAGTCAGGCGTCTGACCGAGGTCAAAGGATTATAAGCATTACGTATTTGTAATGAACTTTATTGAAAATCCGCTCCATCTGGACAAAGTTCCCAGCAACTTACCGATCGTTAAAACCAAGGGATTAGTCACCGTCTCCCAAACATTCGAACCAATAAATTGAGTGATTATCATTCATCAATTGTTAATCTCGACATGATTAATATTGCAAAAGTCTATCACTAAATTATGTACATCATTGTACATTCTTATACGTATAATTTTGAGGTGCTTTTTATGGACTAAGCCTAGTAATTACTTTCTCTACTTGGTTCCTCTACTTACACAACCCCCTTCCCCCGACCAAACACGCTCACACACTCACACATACACTTACACCTTTTGCATAACAACTGTTTTTGACTTTTTAGTTTAGAATCGAAGAAAGATGTTTGAATTTACAGGTGTGGGTGAATATTCATGATTTTGAGACTGAAGGGCCATCAAGTAAATAGGCATGCATCAGGAAAATCGCCTACTAAAATGGCGTCATTGCCTATAGATTCCATTGACCAGGGCTAGCATAAAATCGAAATGGTCAACTCCATTCAATATTTTTATAAAATGATTGTGACATGTCGGGCTCTTTGTGGATATAAAGATTAAGATTATCGGAATGTAAAAAAAAAACCAACCTGTTATAAGCCAAGAAATGTCATGGATTTAACATTGAAATCAATACAGCGAGAATTACTAGTCTGTAGTAACCGTCAACCCTCCGAGGTGAGGTGGGAAAAGGAATGACTGATTTAGTGGGGATGTTCAGGGAAACGTATAGCAACTCGAGGGTTTGATGATGATATATCAATGTTATTTATTTAGACAATGTATACATAACACTCGTACAAAGTTAGACGATGACAGATTTGTAGCATGGGGGTTGGGATAAACAAAGACAGCACTGTTGTATAGGGCGCATGCAAGAATTGTTAAAAAGAGGTATACTATAAATAGACCATAAAATAAAAAAAAAGCTCGGGGTGAGTGAGTTCACAACCCTTTACTTCCCGCCCATTTGGGTTTTTCTCAATTATCATTTCGTATAATTCGCTTACGGAAAAACGAAGAAGACTATGATAGATAATTCGACAGAAATGTTCTCAGATTCCAATTTACACCATTTCCATGATGATATCAAAATCACGATGAGTTGAATCATCCATCATTAAAATGTATAATCAATTCAAATAGACATCAAGAAGTATAAAAAGATAAGAAACAAGTTATACTTCCTATGGTTTAATTTTGATATGTAAAACAGTTAAGCGTGATGTTTGCAAGAAGAATAGCCAATTACATGTAGAAACCATATCTCCAGGAATCCTAACCAGTGATATCACCTGTCAGATGTATTACCCCGGTTATAAATCTATAAATCTACCAGCTAGAATTAAGATCAGTCGTTGAGATAAAATATGTATAGCAAACATATACCGAATATCGTTGATTAGTATCTAAAGACAGAAATGTATTTGAAGTAGATATATACCATGTACCATACATATATACGGTTTACTTAAAAACTTACAAGGGGTGGGGGGGGGGTAATCTTTTGGTCTAAAAATTATTCATGTCGATCAATCCTAGCGTAAGTTATAGCCATTTAATGTGAACCTTACCTTCCACTGATTTAACATTGCCATCTTTTTCTCTTATACTGGAAAGATGACTAGTGAAGGATAATTCATTTGCATCTATGAACACATGTTTATTGGCTTTCTAGCTAGGTGATGTTATAATGCTCAAGAAAGGCAATAGAAGAGCAAATAAATGAATGCCGCCCAAAATAGACAAACTAAAATATACCATTTTTGTAACTACGAGAACGTAACTAAAACTTTGGGATATAGAGATGTGTATGTTTTTAGCTACAATTGGATGCCACTAAATTCACCTGGCAAATAATTTTATACTGTTAGGATTAATTAAAAATACCCGGCCCAAAACTTTCGCTTGACTGCAAATATTAACCCCGCCAGTTCAATATCCATGTTGACAACAGACCCAGACCCTACGTACGTTGAAGATTAGGAGATTCTGGGTGACAGAGACTATAAAGTTAGATCTCTTCCGTTTTAAAACGTCGGATATAGCCGTGTAAATTTCATTAACTCTGGAACCCATTTTATAGTATGAGCAAAGTTACACAATTTCATTAACTCATGTCTAACTGTCAACAACATATTGTGGACTTCCGAGAATAGTAGTAGAAGTCACAACCAGAAAAAAAAAATTTCATGTTTAAAAATAAAGACAGATGACGAAACTACAGATATTTGTGAAAATTAAATCTAAAGTTACTATAAATGAAAGTGAAGAACCACAAAATAATATTTTATTATGCTCTATAGTAACATGTGCAATGCGGGGATAAGCCTTTCATCACAAGATATATTATGTGCAATACAGGACCATTGTTTCCCCATATCTAAAATCACAAACTATCTAATTCAGCACTTTGAATCTTATACCCATCTTTTGCATACTCGGTTTGGTTCGGACCACTGTGCATAGCACTCGAGTGAAAGAGCATTATAGCAAAACCTGTCCATTTGATACGGACATAGACGTCGACATAAAGAGCACAAATGTTTTCAATATCTATATAAAATGAGCACATTTATTAGTTATGTCTCACAATTACTAAACCAGAAAAAAACACGGAAGTAGTTATTAGATCTGAAGTTTAATCTTACTTCAAAGTAATCTCATTCTTTCATCTTTAAAAAAAGATGGAAACTGAAGATGATATGATTACATATTGTTTTACCTGTTTATATAAACAAAATAAAATAGCTATAAAGTATAACATACCTGCAACCGCTTGTAAATATCCTGATAATAAAGATAACTTTTTATTATGCGCTCTGATCATAATAACAGTACATATAGCTAGGAATGCTGATAGACACATTAGTACACACCCTACTCCATACAGTACACACGACGCCTGCCAGGCACCGGACGGGATGTTTCCTAAATGATAATAACCCCCATACGCCGTACATAACTCACGATTGTTTTCGTAATCCGAATCCACGTAACAATAACTTATCATTCCAAAAGCATGAATACAATCCAAGTGCATGATCCAGAACGGTTGAAGAAACGTAAAGGTGCATGCCCCGGCCACCATCACAGACAGGAGAGCCCAAAGCAGTAATATCGGAGGAACCATGTTTTTTGTTAATAAAATCTAATACTCGTTATCACTAAATAACCAACTCTAAAATCTGCATTTAACAAAAACGGATCGCTCTCAACATTATTTTTAATGAAAACTGTTGCTTCGAGTTTTTTTTTTGCTCTGTTCTTCTGCTGGAATTTTTTTTCTCTTTTTCAATCAAACTCGAGAACACGGTGAAAAGATTCGCTGGATATTGAGAAAGTCTATTGTCAATTAAGGCGAGAAAACGAGATTTCCAATTAGCCTTCTACATGATAGAATAAGTCAACTTGATTCCAGAGATCTCATATTGTACTATCCAATCAACCAGCTAACACGACCCATTCTCCCAATTCTATTATTAATCCATTGTAGCGACACTGTACAGTCCTCCAATATTGACTGTCAATGCCAATAACGTTTAACCACAGACTGACGGCTTTATGGTGCCCTCGCTTAGCGTACGATGAGAGAGTATGCCGCGATATCTTGCTTCTCTCCTACTTGGATTGCCAGTAAAATGTGAGGCGAGAAGCGGAATCAATTGACTAACCATATGAACACTATAGTTAGATTAGAATATGTATATGATAAACCAACACTGTCTAGAAGTTTTTTTTTATAATACTTATCACACTAAAGAAATTTTAAAAAAGCAAAGAACACACTAATGAATGTAGGTCAACACGAGTTTTGTTTTCTGAAATTGTTATGACTTCACAAATTAAAATCAGAAGTTGAAGTTGAGCTCGTATAACTATTTAAAGTGATTCTTGAACATATGAGACAGTTGATTATTCCGGAAGTCGGACGATCCGACATCTATTTTTCATCTTACAATTATTCTACCCTCCTCCGTAAGTCTTAGACTGTTTCATTGTTTCTTTTTAATTGATTTTGCTTTACATTTATACTAGATCTTAACAACATATTTAAGATGTGTTTGCTCACTTAACCGAACATAGTATCTAGCCAATGCTGGGATACATGGTCTTGGGCAAGAATGGTAGGAGCGATGATTATATACATAATCTGCCCACCACATTATTTTCTAATTACTTCAGGTAACCAGTGAATTTTAGATTAAGTCTGGTTTAAACATATTTTATTACCATAAAATAAAAGGATTGGACAGAAGTTACTTACAAAAACATCATTTCTTTCATAAGTTCATCAAGGATATAATATTCAAGTACTAAATTTTGCCTACTTGTCTGTCTTTCTTTAGGCCTTAAATGTTATATAAATTATTAATTAGACATTTATTAACGTGGCAAGACCATAACCAACTCTCGATGCCATCGGATGCTCAAAATTTTAACTTGATTAGGACGGTTCGGCCATTTAATGATTTAATCTAAAAATTACTATAGTGCACACATCTTGTCAAAACTACAAACAGTGATTACTTGGCTCAGAATAAGGTAATTTGAATGAAATATTTTCAATATATTCATTTTGCATGATCTATGTTTGAACTATTATAACAAGGACGACCAAATCTTTATCTAAATCTTACATAAAACATCTTGCTTCACAAAGTACCGATAACACATTAATGTGGTCATTTAGAAATTACAGTTATAGTTGTCTATGAACTGTGTTGTGCAGTACGTGGAAGCATTATTCTGCCTTGCAGGCTATATACTGTTACTTTAATCCAACTCTCTTGTTATTTAACAGATCATTTCTGGCAGATGCATATCTAAAGATGTATATAAACAAGTCGTTATATCTAATTCCTACAACTATTACTCTTATAAATCATACACGATATTGCGGCTCTTTGTAACTGAGATAGATCAAGTAATTACAAACGTAGAAAATACAAATTGGCTGCAGACAGCTTGGTAAAGGGTAATAAACGGCTTTCTAATTTACAGAGCCTAATATAAGTGGAGTTGGCAATCACTGCTCAGAGAATGGTTCACCTAACTCATATTTAGATTCCTTACATACACATTTGTAGTAGAAGTAATATTGACAGTAGTAAATAGTTTCACTAGCTTCCAAAACATTCTACTAATAGAACAAAAACTCAGATGGTTTTGGTCTTTTTTCTTTCTTTTTTTGATGATTCTAACAGTTGTTGGGATATATCTGAAAGTCAACCATGTCAAATTATCTTTAGATTTTTGCTTTTTATAAACTCAGTAAAACTAATTGAAGTATATTTGTGGTACTGGGGTTAGACTAAAAGATTGTCAATTTCTCGTTTACCGTCTCCTTATTTTATTGTATTGTTTTACCACCCTGTAACGATTTTAAAGCTCAACTAAAATGTGCTAAAGATATATAAATATATAGATCAGAAAATGACGGGAAAGGTATTTGGGCTCTAAGGGTCGAGTACAATGATTTGTTAGAGAATGATTAATTGGAAATAGAATAAAATGGGGTTTAACGCCCCTATAGCTCTCTGCACCGGAAATTTTGCCCTGACAGTGGAGTTTCCGCTTACTCTTCACTGACTTCGATTTATCGAGGGCTCTTTTACGTGCACGCCAACGTGGGCACGGAACCTCGTTTTACCGACGCATCCGAACGACGGTTAGGTCCTCCTAATTAACCTTGTTTTGCAAAACCTTGGCCGGGTCGTGCACTTGAGTAAAGTTATAAAGTTAAGTAGCAAACTTATTCACAGCTGCACCATAACGTCGTGGTGCTTATAATTGTGTGAGCAGCCCAGTTTCGTTCATTTACTTCTAATGTTTTCGATTCTTTTTCCTCTTTAAACCCCGTTGGTAATTTTCATCCAGCCGAAATATCACCTCTGTCATTACTTTCGATATTATCTCAGAATTAGGTGTAAACGATACCTATATAGGACTGTTTAGAGAAGTTCTTACCCGTGGTACTTTTGATCTTAACTAAGATACGACATTTTCGGAATATAAGGCGACGTTACTCATTATAAAAGATGCAATACCATTAAGTCTTTCATTTTCAACAATAAGAATTAAGCTTTCGTCGATCCAATACGTTTGTGTTATAGAATATAATGGTTCTACCATGGGAAATATTTCAGAGAATTATTCCACCATTCATATCTTTCTCTGTTCAAGTCATTCTAGCTCATTGAGCCATATTTACCATAGATCATGCGAGGTTCTACTTTTTCCATCGCCATAAATCAAACGGAATCTGGTGGTTCCATGGTGCTCGTCTACTCTATGCCAAGATTTTGGGACTGGTGAAGAAAGGAGGGGGTCACGGTGGCTAAGTGGGTAAGACGCTGGCTCGCTAGCATGGATGTCGGGTGTTCGATCCCTGCATTGGCCGAGAAAGATCATCCAGATTATCAGGCGTGGTTCCCCCTCCCCTTGTCAGTGATGTAGGACGAAGGGTCTGACAATGACAGCTTTCTAGTCGTTCGGATGGTACGAAAAACCGACGTCCCGTGTACACATTGGCGTTCACGTAAATGATCCCTTGACAGTTGGAATTCGATGTATAAGAGTAGGCCGTGGTGCCGCTATCCGGGCAAAATTTCCCTCATAGCACACTATGGCGTATGCCCGTCTTCATTAGACCAGTTTGGAGCAGAACAGTTGGACGTTAAACCCCATTTCATTTCATTTCATTTCGGTGAAGAAAGGGTATTGCATAGCGCCCCCTACAAACGTACTGTGAAGCTGTAACTTGTTTCGAATCGAGGTGGGGTAAAATGATTATCTCGACCACATGAATTACATTTTAAACCGGAACCTCTGTATTTTTCCCCAAATGCATTTATATTTACCTTCCTTCAAACATTTCTCCATTAAAAAGAGAAGGCAAATAGTCATCTTATTCGACTTGGTAAATTTGTCTTCGAATACACGATTTACAAAAATGTCATAATCAACATAAATACAGCTTCTCATGAATAAAAATCGTCTGATTTGTTATAGTTTTAGAATGAAATCGAAATTGCAATTTGCAATCCATATGGAGGGACCTGTAAATCTAAGACTATTCATTCAAAATGGATACAAAAGGTATCGATTGGGTTATCTGTCTATATTTCAAACTATTAGGTCCCCTTGAGAAATAACTGATTTTGATTCACAGTTTACAGTTTTTAAAAGGTGCAATCAATTAGATTAATTAAAGTAGCTAAGTCTCTAACTCAATATCATCCAAAGTCTTACACATTGAAAATACGAATTATTTGTCAATTCAAATCAACATTGATGTTGTGGTCTTACCAGGAAAGGCAGGCTTCTGATAACCAATATTGAAGACAAAATAAACGTTTTACCATTGGTACACGAATCGTGTACCATAGTGCGTTTTAGCGTCATTTGCAACAAGTGACCAGAAAGAACGAGGCTAGACATATTCAACTGGAGAGCCTGTTCAATTGACTGGAATAACCAGACGCTAGAAATTTCTATAGGGTTGAGACACGTGCCTTATTTCGCTGGACATAACTGATTTGAAATTAAGAGTCAAAACGGAAACAATTGAAAGTAAATCAGTTTATATACAATCACATTACATTATTATATATGTTGCGACCCATTTGGGTCAATTTCTATGTCCCAAATATTAGCGATTTAGCTCCTTTAAATTTAAAAAACCGTTATCTTGCCACGGCCAACACCTGAGTGATGTAAAGCGCATTACCAAACATCACTTTTTTGTCTCTCTCTCTCTTACTTTTTGATATTCTTGCACCTACCAATAACCCGTCGACAAGTTTATTTCTACTGTTGACGTTTCATTGAATAGAGTTTTCAAAGTATCTCTCGGTACAGTTCTTCTTCATTAAATACAAACAAGACTTTATGGGTTTCATAGCGTAGAAAACAGTTGAAACAACAGTCGGGTGTTATTGCATGTGCAATATTAATTGACCTGTAAGGTGACATGTTTGGCTACGCGATATTACAACATAAGGCTCAGATATATAAGTAATATCTATATGTACGATACTTATATTTGTGAAATAATAAGCTAGAGATGAAACGGCAAACTCGTACTAAAGCTCTGTCAGTCGAGGACTCTATTTTTAACTTTTACTGGGGTTATACAGGTTTTTACACGCGTTATTAATATCGAAGGTTTTTTTTCTCGCCTTCTTTCTTCCTGTCGATGTCTTTAAAAAAAGCCCACAGAATTGTAGAACCATTATTATATAAGTGCACTTGTTGGTTTAGTGTGATGTCTTAAAGGACTACGTTTAGAGCTTGGAAAGATTTCAGAATCCATCCACCAAATCCCCCACCCTGACCCCTGTGTGTTAATTCTTTTGTTTTCCCAGATATCTTAAATAAGAAAAGAATTGCAGTTAATAGAATTATATAATTAACGTAATTCCGGTGCTTGTTTTATTCTGTAATGGCCTATTCAGAGCTTTTATCGATTTCAAAATTCATCTACGTAATTTCCATAACCCTAACCCTGAGATGGGGGTTATGTAATGGGGGTAATATGAGTGGTAGATAGCCGCTATATACTACGTTTATCCCTTATTTAAATAAAATAAATAGATTTACAAGAATTAAACACATCAAACTAGTTCGAAATTCACAGTGTCTGAAATATGTAAGTTTGGCTTATTCCTCTGGTCACCTTATATAAAACTTGTTGAAAGTAAAATATACTTCTTGTACTAGAGACCATCTCTTTATGCTAGTTTTGAGTATGATATAAAATGACGTGTACTGGTTGTTATTCCAAACATCCGTACAAACATGTAATATATATATAGTTATGAATAGGTGAAGATAGATGAAGCGATTTTTTGTTTGGTAGATTACTAAAAACGAACAACTAATTCGCGTTGCTGAGTACATTAGCTCTGAATTATTAATACACCATACTGTATAAATTGTCCGTACAATACCGAATAAAAATAGAACTAGGGCCACTTAATAATTCTGTCGACATTATAGATCTATTTTAGAGGGGCTGTATAATGTGCTATAAAACCAGTAATACATTAAGAAAATATGGATGAAATAAAATCGTTAAATTATTAAAAATTAGAATCACATACAAGTAAGGTAAAACAATAATGATGAATGGTTATATATAAGCAAGATTGGAAGGAAAGGTATAGGTTATTTAATCTCTTGACGTCGATATAAGCGGATAGAAAATCACATTGATCAATTTCAAATTTGACAAAATGACCTAGACTAGGACAATTTTTAATCAAACTTTTGTTACCTTGACACTATTTTGTGTGGACGGATTCAAATTTTTGGTCACATCTGATTGTGAAAATTGTCTTCAGATCAGTAATATTCTTGGTTTCTGCCTTCCCCCTCCCTTTAAACGCTATTATCTATACTTGTAAAATTATGATTTATTTATGTAAATACTGTTAACAATGGACAAATATTGACAATAATGAGTAAAGTTGAAAAGAGTAGCTAAACTAGATTATTAATCAGTTTATCCCCAAGTTATGCATTTTTAATAAAACGACACTTCCCGCATATTAAACCATGCTGCAAGTAAAACTGCAGTGTTTCTCATTATTTTAAAAGGTGAGTGCAAGTGCCGACAGCTGCTGATCTGTATATATTAAATAATTATCTGGTATTTATATCATTTCAAAACATATCAATGTTATAAATTGCCGCAAGAGGTCGTTTGGTACTAATCTGACACGATGACGAAAAAAAAAAAAAAAAAAAAATGCCGTCTGTTTCGCCAATAAGAAACCTCGTTCAGTATCTATAGCTCTCTATTCAGTCTGATTCAGATACAGATCTATATTTCATTTCGTTTATTTTAATACTAATTCGTATTTCGAACTATAAAAAACGAAACGAAATAGGATCCGTGTTTTAATCAGATTAGCTCTCTATTTTGCAAACCAGATCTTGTCTGCGATATCACCCTAGACTATGAAGAAGACGGAAATGAGAGTGATCTTGCAGGGCCCCGACTAATCGTATAACCGGATTAGATTTACTGCTAACACTGTTCCGATTCATTAATAATTGTAGTTGCTATACACCATTTGTTACATGGTTATATTGGTTTGAAATACAATAAAACATATAACTAACAAACTGATACATCTGAATTCCGATAGTATTAATTGGCACTATCATTGAATATTATACATAAGCTACACTAAAACCCAGCTACGCTATAAGCGACTGTTGACTTCCATTAAGTTTAAATCAGATATTAAAATGTCAATTAAATAAAAGTTCGGTAGAAGATATCGTTACTTCTATGACGTATGGTGAAGAAGACGGGACTGCTCGCCTCAGTTAACGGGGTGATTTTACACAACAAAAATGACACGTAGGCAACAACAAAAAGAGAAACAGTTTGGAATCAGACCAGAGATGATTTATAACAGTAAACAGAACACATCCTATGTGGAAGCGGGCGTAAAATCCCTATTAGAAGAAGAAGAAGCAAACCCGATTGTCAGAGATCTGATCGACCAGAGGTAAAGCTTTCCCATTGAATTGGAGGAAACAAACCTTACCATCACTATTTATTATTTTTTTTGCGGGGTGCTTTGTTTTAGTATGGCAACTTTAAGCCTGATATTGAGCATTTCATTTTAATAGCACTTTTTTATTACATTGAAAGAAGTATTTAATGTATTGTAATATGGTAAATTTTCATTGTCTGGCACACTATGCATGCAAGGTTTTATTTGTAAAGTCCACTTCATCCTTGTATTCGGGCGATGGACATCTCCTGTACCTCTGGTAAGCATGTGACTTGATAAACTGAATTAAAAATCTCGATTATCCATCTTAAATTAGATTATTAAATGGCGATCGCGTTTCAGTCCATTGGTGGTCTAGAGAGTTGATTATGGGTTTACCATGTGAATAAATGTATAATTTGTAATTCATTTAACATGATGCAAAAAGAAAGACCTCCAATATGCAGATTTAGCTCTTACATAATGCATCATTGTAATGGTTGTTATTCACTCATGGTTAGTTGGTCTATAAATCTGTTCTAATTTATATGTTCCATTCTGTCTCCCTGATGTGCTCTGTGCTCGTACGTTCTCTTCTCTCACGGTCTCTATGAGCTACCATTGGAACTGTCCGCCTTGATCTCGTGTGCCATCTACTGTCACAGTCTCTCTGAACTATCATCATTGGATCTGTCCACCCTAATGTCCTCTACTGCTACGGTCTCTCATACGCTTTCCTGAATTGTCCACGCTGTTTTAAAAGTCCTTTTATCTCTCGGTCTCTCTAATACAACGCGAACTGCTCACCTGTTCTCAAACGTTCTCCCCTCCCAGTCTCATAAATGTCACTTAACTATGTACTGCCTGCCTAATCGTGGGTTGTCTCCGTGTACACCGGTCCCGTCACACAATAAAAAATGAATACATCTAAAATTTCAGTCAAATATAGTTTATTCTGAACAAAGTTATGAATATTTGAAGTTTTGACAAGAAATCGCCAAAATTATTGTTTCGATTATCAAGTACCATTGTCACGATAAGAAACAAACTTTCGATTTTCAGTTCTTCAACCGGCAGTCTCCGTGATTCTACGTGAGTGGCGTTATTATCGTTTAATGAATATATGATAGGCATTGCCCAATCCACTCAATAGCTAAGCCATCCGAATGTCTAAAGAGGCTTGTCACGTGAATAAATTTCTAAATAATAATTTTGATAACATTTAAAGTCACCAAAAAACCCTGCAATAGGCATATTTACATCTCGTTAATAGAGTTACAACGCAATACGGGTGATCGGCGGGCATTTACAATAACAGTTCAGGGAGACCGTGAGAGGGGAGGGCATTCAGAAAGACGGTTTGGGCAGAATAATTCAGAAACAATTTGAACAGAACTAATATTTAGCTGGATTTCGGATAAAAATTAATGCAGAAACACTGAAACAAACCTTCAGTTTATTGTAAATGTTACAAAACAACAGATATATACTTTTGCCGTAATACAAGATGTGAAATTTGTAATTGATAAACCACAGACTACCAGATGTATGAATATATAAATAAACATAAATGGGTGGAGTTCTTCTGTCTGTTTTATTTTATAATGTTTACAGCAAATATTTCAAAAGCGGACCCAGGAATATGTGGACGGGGCAGCTATTTGCTAAATTAAAGGTCGAGCAGGGCGAGATAAAATTTTGGGATATTGTTGACAATGACCATCAAAGCCTCGACATCTGTCCTTCTTATCGACAGATTAATAGTAAATATATACATATCTTTGTCTTTTAGTCTTTAGTCACCTACATATTCTTATAATTATTTTGGTATTTTTTTTCGTGTGTGGGGGTATTACATACGTTATTTTTTTATATGAGCACTGAACAAAACAATTAATTTAGACACATGTAGGGACAAGAAAGCACGGATATTGAAAGCAAACAAAGATATATCAAATCTTGTTAATGTATCTATAAAGTCTCTTTTTCTAAAATGACGTTTGTAAGACTAAATACATTCTTCCAATATCCCCAAAACTGTTTTGCATTGCACTTTTAACGCAAAATCCAGAAGATTGTGTGTGCGAATTTCGCAACCACGCCCAGATTGTTATAATGGCACACTCTCTTCAATCTGGAGCAAAAATAAAAAATTATAAATTTCATTGGATTTGTTGCATGACAGCGTTTGTTCTAAATTGTATTGCTTTTCTGCCCCGTCCGGGCTATTGAAGACGGGCATACGACATGCAATGTGCAATGCAGGAAATTTTGCCATGGGTAGCGGCGCTATGGTTTACTCTTATTTCGAATTCCAACTGTCAAAGGACCGTGGATTTTCCTTCCCATCCTAACGACTAGACGTTATCCCTTGTTAGAGACTGGTAGTTTTCTACAGATAAACAATTACTAGAATTACCAATAACAGTGTCTGTGTGAAAAAAATACCCACTCTTACACTTTTTTACGATCGACTCGAACTATTGATTCCTAGAAACACTGTTTCATTGTGAGTATTTTTATATCTTCCCAAAAGCAATAATGGGATACCCAAGTTTTAGCCTCTAATGGATTTTAGTGTCAAAATGCAGCAAAGCAAAATATATAAACGAGTTATTTCGTTGTGAGAAAACTTCCTCAAATACGCAATCGGTTAACGTAATTTGAAGACTGCTGAAATTGACCGTTTGATTTCCCCGGAGAACTTGAAAACAAGTCACAGTACATCTCTGCTTTTATCCAAATGTCAGATTTAATCATTGTTAAAATAATAGTAGATACATGTACACGTATAAATCCTGATCCTTTAACTTTGGTTATATGAAACTAATGTATGGTAGCTTTACATTGTCGATTTGAGAGAAAGAGAGAGAAATTGGGTTTAACGTCCACTCGACACAAACTAGGTCATTTCGGGACTAACATATGGTTTAATTTTATTTCAATAATTCGCTTGCGCATAGGGGTCTTTAGCAGTGGGAGGAAACCGGAGGACCCGGAGAAAACCCACGAGGTTGGACAGGCGACCCTACTCCTTGTCACGTACAAGCGGGGATTTCTAACCACGCCAGTCGACTCAATGACGCTAACCCCCCTTGTCGATTTGATCTTGTCCTATAAACCGGTTTGATCCCGGTGTTGGTCGAGAAGGTTCCTCGGCATTTCCCAGCCTGGCCTCCTCTGGTACAGGGCAGAGGTTCAAGCAAGGAACAGCGTCTAGTCGTTCTGGTAGAACTAAAAAAAGACAAATAAACGGCAAATACAGATTACTATACTATTTGAAGAAGAAAACCCTTTGACCGCTACGTGAATTACACTATTATCCATCCAGCCCAATGCAAAAAGGGCTCAGACAGACCGAGACAGATACCAAAATCATAAGAGATTACATTTTGTGGATTCGTTTGATTTGTAGTGGTGGCAGTAGCAACGTTCAGTTGATGAGTTTTTCTATTACGTATTTATTGGTTGTAACAGTCGGCAGACGAATCAAACAAACCAAAACCAATATTTTAGTGAAGCTCTAGCGCAGCTAGCACACTACTAACGCAAACTTGTTTTTCTTACAGATACCTAAGTACCTAATTTAATAATTAACAAAACTATAACATACATGTTTAGGAAATGACTTAAATTAAAATAAATGTTGTACATGCAGTCTCTATTAACTTTAATTACGGGGGTTATTTCTAAACTATCTTTCTCCTTATACCTTATTTCCTTAATGTGCACTTGTGGTCGTCAAATAGCTTTAACCTGGAAGGCAGCAATGGCAGACTAACTGCCTTGGTGATTAACTATGCGCAAAAAAAGCAAAATGGCGGAGAAATGTCAAAACAGACTTAGAGCGGTGGGAAAAGACATTAAATATTATGATTAATAGCAAATGTTTCTATTTTTAAAACGAGAGAATTTATATTCTCAGTGTTAAAAGGGTTTGCTGCGAACACGGAGGTTTATACACGCAGTAAGAATATTTAGTAATTACAACGTAACAACGTAAACAGCAACATGAGGACATGTTTATTCTTTAATACGGGATCCCCTGCTCACCAGACAACCCAAAATTTCTAAACATCTTTTGATGAGAAAGGCATTTTCCAGACGTTTTACTCAGTTATACCGTCATGTAATAAAATTCACGGTTGGATATTGGTGTTATGTTATTATTATATATTTATTCAAATGCCATCCTATTCGCTTTTCGTCTTTTCTTTCCTTTTTATTTTTCAAGTGAAAAAAGATCTGACAATAATTTCTTTCATGTAAAACGTATGTTCGCTGTAGGAGATGTAATTTTGTAAATTAAGAACGGTAATTCATGGCATATCTGGTTTGATTGATTTACATTTTGAAATAATCTGATTAAAGAAACATTAAATCGTTAGTACAGTGCTCATAGAAAGAACAGCTTCTATTTCTGAAATGTTTGAAGTTTCCAGAAATGTTTTGAAATGAGTTGCTCATAATCACTAAAACATAATAATTACATTAAGAGGGAATTATTTTATAACTTAATTCTTGTGAATGATGGAACAGGGACGTGCGGCTAATTAAAGTTTTTATCAAATGAAAAGTGGTACCAGTTAATTATAATTCTTTGAGGACAGGATGGAAGCAGTAACGTAGCAATGGCTAAACACTTTGGCGATTTAATGGACTTAATTAAACCTTGAAAACTGTAGTAAATGATCGTTACACAATGTGTTTTTTTGGTCTCTATGTGTTATCTCATCACTAAATAGGCAACTACAGCTCTTGTTAGAGCTTTGGTATTTTCTAGACTTCACTATTGTACATGTATTCTTATAGTCCGGTGGCTGATGGGGTGGGGGGATCGCCAACCGAGCATTGAATTTATGAGACCAAGTTTTTCTAGACCAGTTTTTTTTGCGTAGATTCCGAATCTGGGTGGTGATCAGGCGTTTGAGGGGGCGTTTCGAGAAATGGTACGTCCAATGTCTGCAATTAGGTGGAAATGTCATTATGTTGACATAAATGATGATTATGTTGTATATTAATAAAACAGAAATGTCTACGACTGTTCATCTCTGAATAAGTGTATATGATGCCCCTAGACAACTATTTTGATTTGTAGGGAGGTGGGGTGGGGGTAGCAGGGGAGCGTGTAATGAGGGGGGGGGGGCGTAAAATTGGCGGGAAATGAGTTTATATTGATTTAAATGACGATTTTCTTAGAGCTTGGTAAAAACATTAGTTTTTGGTTCCGGGGAGCGGGGTCAAAAGAAATTTTGGGGTCAGAAACCACTTGGTTCAAAATTGACCTGAAAAGTGTTTCCTCATTAGCTTTTTCGTTTAATCTGATTAAAACACAGAATATGCTATTTCGTTTCGTTTTTTAGTTCAAAATTTCGTTTTAATTGTCTTCACAACACTTGGATCTAGAAGAGTTGTTATATAACAGGCGGTCTAGTTGGTGAGAGAAATTAGCCAATGAAGCTGTCTGTTACGGCGAGTTCTTGGCGTGCTCTGCACGGAACTGTGGGTAAACCCCTAGAAACGTCAACGCTGATTGATTAATCAATGTCTGACGTCATAAGGTCAAAAGCCGTTCGTATGACCCCTGACTCGACCTCCCAGTACAACTGGTCAGATTTTCATGCAGTGTAAGCCATCAAAAGTATAAAAAAACGAAACGAAATATACATCTGTATTTTAATCAGATCGCCTTTTCGTTCTGTACCAATTTCGTCAAAAGATTCAAAATCAAAGTTCATAATAATATGAGCAGGATAGATATCTTCTTGATGGCTAATCAGCAGCTCGCATATATTCTTAGGATATGCTTCAGATACCCATTCACATTGTAAATCTTCATTCCAGCCTTGTACCGCAGGGTCGTCTTGTTTGATCATACTGTTACGTTTAATGTACAGCAAAAGACTATACTCAGGAAAGATGGTAATAAAGAAAGGAGGGTTTGTTATTTTTCATCTAAACCAGCAATTACGCCATCAGACACATCATTTGTCTGTCTCAGCTCTTTAAAAATTGTTAGAACTTTGGAAAAAGTAAGACAGATAGTCATTACCACTGAATGCATGTAGGCCGAGATATTCTCGACACTTTCAATACTAATCTTGATTGGATCAAAAAAAAATTATTGAAAGTGTCGAGAATATCCTAGAACTGACAACAAACCACGAGGACACCAAAAGAGCTTACCTACTCCTCTTCGCATTGCAAATTAATGGAGGAGCTGAAACAAATTGTATTTTGCGTTCTTGCTCGGGCGAAAAAGACATTCCAATCATTCTCCTCGCAAACAATGATCCAAATCTACACATTTTGATTGATAATGAAACGGACAAAGGTAGAAAATATTGTGGAAGGCGACTTACATCAGTAGATGACGCTAGAACAAAGATTTTCTGGGTGGAAAAATAAGAGACCTTTCTTTATTACCACCTTGCCGTAGTGGTCTTTTGCTGCATGGCTGGAATGGAGATTTACAATGTGAATGGGTATCTGAAGCATATCCAAAGGATATATGCGAGCTGTTGGTCAGCAATCAAGAAGATATTTATTTACCCCGCTCATATTATGAACTTTGATTTTGAATCTTCTGATGAAGACTAAGAATAAACTAATATCTAAACATGTCTCTGATTTACTCTGGTTTTTTAAAAAGTACATTCCCAGATCTCTTGAAAAGTACCATTATAATTTAATATATTGAATGACGAAATAGGTACTGAACAAAAAAGCTAACGAGAAACTAATTTAAAAATTTTAAGGTCAATTTTGAACCAAATGATTTCTGTACCCACCACGCCACCAAATCAGTTGTCCAATGGCATCATAAACACTTATTTAGAGATAGGCAGTCCTAGAAATTTATGTTTTATTAATATTGACATTGTACCCCCCCGCAATATATCTCGATAACGCCCCCTCAAACGCCTGGTCACCACCCAGATTCGGAATCTACGCAAAAAACTGGTCTAGAAAAACCTGGTCTCATAAATTCACAGCTCGGGTGGCGATTCCCCTCCTTCAGCCACCGTACTATTAGCATATTTATCGGTATTACACAGAAACAAATAGAACGTCATCGCATTGACAATACAACTGCTTATATGGTGACTTTATAGGTGACTTTATATTGCTCATATAATGAAAAAAAACCCCAAACAACATTGGCTGCTTGTTCAAGCAGAGATCATGTTCAAAATAGCGTATCTGGCATATTAGACTCTGGATGGAAGTGTTCCGAAGTACCAAATGCGACCTCTCGAAATTGTACGCTCCATTAAAAACAAGGTTTTCTGTCATTCTTTCTGAGTCTCTGTAGCTACAAAGTGTGATAAAATACCTTAACCTTAAGTCCTATACTCGATCAATTCAAATCTGACATAAACATTATCAATTAACAGGTATCGTAAACCAGAGCCAAGACCAATTTCACTGATTAACCTTCGTCGTTCTTTTCCAGATTCTGTATAAATTTGTTGACTATCATTATCAATCGCACCCGTCTTCAGCAATAAACATGTATTTGATTCCCTGGTACACGCGATAACAGATCTGATTTGATCTATCCTCAATAGCCTACACGTACCGTAATTAATCAAAATTGGAAAATTGTCAATTCACTAGAATTGTACAGACGTGTTAAGTTTATTGCATGGTTGGTTGTTGTTTAGATCAAAGCACTTTAGCAGCAATATGAAGTAAAATATGATATCTAGTGATCAATTTACATGATCAGGCATTGGTCTACTTGTTTACACTATCCACGTGTCACCAGTTCAACAACAGACCTATTTACATGTCAGATTCTACCACTGATCTCTATGACATGTTCTGTGTATTCATACACGATCAGAATTATCAATAAAGGGATATGTCAATCACAGAGTTTTATTTCTCGATAAACTTGTATCTGGGGAACTCCGAGTTCACTGATTGTATGGCAATGGCTTGATTCTCCTGTCACGTCAATTTGCCGTCATTCGAACATAATTGTAAACAGTGTGACACATACAGTAGTGTTTACTCCAACGAATCAAGAAACATTAGCCGAAAGCGAATAAATATAAAACACAGAGTCTAGCACAGAGAAGTAAAGTAAAAAATTAAATAAAGTAGATTATTTCTATAAGACAAATTAAACTGCGACCACCCCACCCGTCTTACAAAATTGCTTGTGGACGCTCTGGCTGCGAAAGTTTTCATCTCACTTTATATTAATTAATACACATGGTTTGTGTTCATGAGACGAAGAATCCCACTGGATTCCGTTAGTTACTGTTAGAGCTATTGATAAATTAAAAAAAAAACAACAAAAAACATTGTGGACATCTTAGAGACTAAAGTTATAATCCGATTGACTATAGATTAATACGCAGTTTTATATACGCCCACATCCAATTGACTTTAAGCGATTTCCAGTAATCACTGTAGGGGTTATTTCCCTTGATCATCGGAATGACTTCAAATTAAAGATGCCTTCCCGCGTACAAACTGGGTGGTTTGATGATATATTTGGACTAAAAACATATTAAAAAAACTAATTAATCTATCTAACATTTGTTTCAAATCCGTCTCAAAACACTGTTCGCGAGGAAGTACCCCAAGATATAAAAAAAAATCTATTTATAGAATCCATGTTTGTCATGTAACTTGATTGAGGGAGGGCCCATTTTCCGAATGTATTTGTCGTTACTTACTGTCCATTTGCCATATAATTGAAGCCTAAGTAAATTCTTGGATTATATTCTGCCAACTTCTTTTCCCGCCGTTTAATCGTAGAGTCTGTTCTACGTTTAAACCCATCAATGTTAGCACATTACATTGAATATCCGGATTTGGGATATGGTCAGGAATCGAATACACAAATTCTGAAAGAATCTGTAATCACCCTGGTAGACAATAATTAGACCTATATAACATTTTGAATTAAAATAAAATTACGCACTAATTATTATCTTCAGTGGGAAACGAAATTAGATAAATCAGAAAGAAAACAATAAAGTAAACATTAAGCACTAGGGTGTTTTAAATCTTTGTTTTTATTATTTGAAGGACATTATCCGTATTGTAACAGAAATATCTGTTATTTGAGATAATTAATTCGTATTTTTACAAAAAAATCGGTTGTTTTAGTTGAATTTCTGTATTTGGACAGAATCATTGTCGGTATATTTACATACTTTTCAGTATTTTAACTGTTAAAATATTTTGATTAACAATATATTAATCAAAAGACCTGTAATATTCCTAAATAACTTGTGTATTAACGGCACTGTTCTGTTAATTCACAAAGTTGTACTGCTGGGCTCAGTTAACGCCTGGGCTTCGTAGACTTTACTTGGCGTTGGCTGTGTAAATATGCGTTGACGATGCAGAAGGGACTCATCAATAAGATGTGAAGGTAAGTCTTCCTGTGTATGTGTGAAGACAAATGTACAGATGTAGATACTGAGACTGTTATTGGGTTTGAAGATACAGCCTCTGTACTGTCTGAACAGTGTGCTGCCTGTTTATGTTTGGAATCTGTAATCAATTTGGCTGAATTTAAAAAATGGCACCGACCGATTCCGAAAAGTTTGGGTCATACCGAACATTTTGGTATACGGTGCCAAGCGGTTACCATTTTTTTTCTACAAAACTGATTTCAGCTTCATAACCCTACAGACTAAATACACTACGGCGGCCAAACAAATGTATATTTGAATTGACAATGTAAACAATATTAATATGTCAGACACGATGACCAAGAGAATTTGATCCTAGGTTATTAACCATCGGCCATGGTGCACGTTGGAATTTATTCTGTTTGGAAGAACAACCGGGGTACTGTGTGCCGTTGACAGCGCATGTTCAGCTCTAAACAGTTATTTCCGCCGCCTTGGAAAGATTTCGCTGAAAGGAAACTCCATGGCATATGCATGAACGTTAACACCGTTTAATTTCATATGACTTTATGTGCTTCGTCATTGTGTTTCAGGTTTGTATTACAGATACAAAATTGCAAGAAGAAGCGAGAGAAAGTACTAAACCTAGTTTCAGAAATCACAAAATTTGAAGCCATGTCAGATCTCTTGCTCTTGATTTCTGTTCGTTTTAATTATTATTGTAAATTCATGTCTGAAACATTATATTTACAGAAAATAAATTATTTTTCACAGAAGGTGATTCTGTTTTATATTTAACCAAAATAATTATGTTAGAGACCAGAAAATATTCTGGTTGCAGATTTACCCGATTTTCTTTCTGTAATTTTACCTGTTTTTCAACAGAAACATGTTGCTGTGGCTAAAATAAAAATTACAGAAAAAATGTCTGGTAAATCTGCTGCCAGAATTTTTTCTGTTTTAAAGTTTTTTTGTTTTTTTTACAGTGTGTGTCCTACTTAATCACCAACAAGAGCGTTTTTTGTCAATATCGCTCTATAAAGTATTGCAAGAAGTGGCCGACATGGAAAGATACGTTATAGATAAGCATATTCTAACATCGTATCCAAAATTTAACTGATTTCATAAAAAATATAAAAAAATAAGGATAAGTAAAATTGAGGAACAACACTATTATCGGTAATTAGTAAGACCAGGGCCCGGTTCCTGGAAAATTCTTAAAAGTAAGAACAAAGTCATGCTTCACTTTTGCTTATGTAAGAAACTTTATAAAATACCGTCTCTAGAAAATTCTCAAGACTGTTGTTCTTACGTAAGCACAAGTCAAGTTCGAGTCTAAGCACATTGTGACTGGTAAACTGAGACCACGATGCTCTCTAACGAATAAAAACAATTTTGGTATGCGAATTACGTCATAAATTGGTCAGCTGCGGAGAGTTATAATTAGATCAATGACATTAACTTCCCGGCAAATAGTCGATTTAGATGCATTCGAAGTGTCCCCCACACATATAAAATGTGCCACAAACTAACAACCCCCCCCCCCCCCAAAAAAAAAAACAAACGCACGCACATGCAAACAGACGGAATAATTGTGAGAGCGCCTGTTTATGTTGTTTACTAATTTGTAAATAAATAAATAAAATGGTTTCAGGGTATGTTTCTAAAGGATTTTCTCTTGTCTTTCAATTGTCTCTTTGGCATCAAAAGATGTAGGGAATGCCGTCGAATAACTCTACATACGGTCAGCGATCTTGTTTGACGCAGAAACAGGCTTAAGGTTGGTAAGCAAGCCGTATACCTTGCTTTAGACTTGTGCTTAGATGACAATGTTTAAGAACGAAGTTGTGCTTAAGTTTTTTCTTGGAACACATAATAACGTGCTTGTGCTTACACTGAAGTCTACTTAAAATTTAAGCACAAGAACGTTCTTAAGAATTTTCTGTGAATACAAAATAAGATAAGTTTACTTAAATGCAAAGTCTAATTAAAATCTAAGCACAAGAACGTGCTTAAGAATTTTCTAGGAATCGGGCACTGTACTGATCGGTGTTAATTTTACGCAAATATAAATAGTAATTGATTAGCAATAGAAACAAAAAACAACTAAAAAATGACTATCTCAATTCAGCAGTGTCAGAGGATACAAATTTCTGTATTCAAGATAGCTGAAAATTTCCGCCGCTAATTCATTTGGTTCTTATAATATTTTTGATTGTCCTGGCTGGTCTCTTTTGCTGGATTAGTTTTATGTTTTTATAGCATATAGCCAGAGGTGAAAACTACGAAAACAATATTAATTTGAGTCTAGATCTCGTTGATTGACGTTTTTGATAGGTTTTAATGCTTTGATATCCACGATGAATAATAAGCATTGTTTTATTACATGATTTGATGATAAAGCAATCTCTTTATTCATGAGTACCATATCGATCTTTCGACATATCCTAGCAGACGACATTTTAATTAGTGTATTAAGATTATTATAGAATATCTTTTAGAAATGGTTAACTCGAATGTCTAGTAACACGTGTCTTAAATCCCCCTATCCCGGAAAAAACATCAAAAATACGAAACTATCTAATTAAGAGGCAAAGCAAATGTTCCGTATCACCCGCAGGGTTAAGTTATACTGTTTGAACTGAAATTCATACCATGAAACCTAAACCAGTTTGATTTTATTTCAATGATCTCCTTTGCCAACGAATCTCTGAAATCTTTCAAAAAATCCATAACTGCTTGTTTACGGAAATGCGGAGCATGCAGCAATATTTGAAATTTTATTAGTTCTGCCTTGTGTGTGTTGACTGTTCGTGTTGTTTGATTCAGCCAAGCAACTAGTCGCTTACAAAATTGAGTCTGTAATTCCAATGAACTAGGAGATTAGTTTCTGTCTCTGAGCTTTTCTCTTAATTATTTGATCAAATATTTGGTGAATTTTTGTTCGCTTGCACCGCAAGGCAATGAGCACTTGGATTATTGAAACCACATTTTATGGCTAATTTTTTTTTGTGTGACTGGAGGAGGATTGAGTCACGTCTGCACCGGAGGATGAATTTAATTATTTTACATTTGCTCAAACACTTGTTCCTTCTTGTTTTACACTTAGTCTGAAACAAATGATTTACCAAAAACATCTAGAATTGATAGAAATTATCATTTTCTGTTGCTTAAAAACCCAACTGACAATTTACGGCGCGGGCGTGAACAGATGTATTCCACTAAGTAACTTATTGCAGGCCAGGATGGCAGCAGAAAAAATGTAGAAATTAGCATGTTGTCGAGAAAAAATGCCATTATGAACATTATCAAATTACTTGAGCACGAGAGGATGTTGTTTCTGCAAAACTGTACATTTAAAGAATGAATGAGAAAACATGAACTCTTAATATCAGTCGACATTTTTTGATATTTTTGATTGACAGGAACTGTATGAACAACAGATGTCAGCTGCCGGATATTTTAATATAACAATATGTGAGCATGTTTTAAAGGGCTATTAGGCCAAGCGAGTTCGTAAAAAGATAATTATATTAACATGATTTTGTTCTTGTATAATTTGTATATACAAGAATAACATTTTTTAACAAATAAAAAGTTATTTCATCAGTTGACGAAAACGTTGCTGATGTACTAAATTACCAGATTTTTACATAACTTTCAGTAATTAAATGCGTGCTATATTAATGATGTTATTTGAAGATTTACGTTCCCTTGAGTATAATTAGGATATCTGTTTGGCCCTCTTATGCTATCTGAAATTATATCTACAATGACCACGTACAGTAATATTATAGATCAATATTGCATAATAAAACCACCACTGGTCAGTAATACGACCTTAACAGTCACGTATTGGCTTGTTTTCAAGTATTTTGTTAAAGTCCCGATGCGACATTTCAAAGCAAGATGAATCACTTGCAAACTACGATATTGTGAAAGACGAATCTCTAAAGGGAACCAGTCCATTAATGATTCAATTCCGTTAAGCATTTACAAGAATATGTAGAATTGAAATTTCATCAATCTATGCTGCTCTCTATCCCGTATCCGTTCAATAAGTCCGCCGCCATTTTGTCGTCCACGAACATTTAATGATAGGCCTGTATTAAACCCGACCGAATCCAAACCGAGACATTATCTAGCGTTGGTATTTTGAGTTTGTTTTCTTAATTAAATGTTAAATAATCAATCTGGGTACATTATATTAGCGTGGACTATCCGTGAGAAATTTGATATTTTAGCGATAAATGCCAATGGCTCATCGTTACTTTAAAGGGCGTGTGACTCTATTCATTTGGATCTTAAAATAGACAAAAATCGGTCTAAAAGCACATATTAATGTAAATTAAATGTATCAAAGTGATTTATATTCAATTTAATATTGTAATTTCTAATGAATTATGTTGGGTGAAATACGTGAACAATCCAAACTGAACGACAGTCCTATACGCCTGTTTAGTCCAGTCGTGTTGGGTTTTTTTTTCTCGAACATTGTGGATAATATTAAGTTAGAGGTTTAGCTCCTTTAAGTAATTATATATTTTGTTCTGTATGTTTTGCAATCGATTGTTAGTTATTATCAGTTGAAATAAGTCCACATAATAATAGTAATTACTGGAAATGTATCCAAAAAATAATTTTCATAAAATGTGAAACCCATATCGCCTAAAACCTTTTCATAAAAAGGCTGATGAAAAAAAGCGTGAAAGTGATATTCCCTGCTCTTAATTATTTTGCTCTTCTGAATATCAGTCAAATATCAAACATGAATCATCAGCGACATTTATATGGGTATAATATCTTAATTATCATTCCATCTAAAAGTGCTAAATATTTTATCTTCATTAATAATGACTTGATACAAGTTTGTTTAGACCAAATCAATTTAAGTTTTATCAGTAGATAAATAAATAAATAACCAAGTTTCGTTAATTCTTTGGAGAAGAACAACCAAGTATTTTTTGTTTGTTTTAAGATTAATTTTCTTCCCAAAGAAACAAGAAGAAAAATTTTGATAGGTGTACCCGAAGAACAAGAATGCAAATGGTGTGGCAATACTAGTATTGTTTTATTTTAAAGTGGGTGCACCCAAACTTTGGAAAGACCAGGAAAAGATGGATTCCCTGAGCCATTTCGATGAAAGTATAAAATTATAAGGTAGAACCATAATTTATTTTCTAATGCTATAGATTTAACTTTATGCCCACCTGGTTTTACCAGAAAGTGGTCATCATTTCGTCTCCTATGTGAAAATAGTTTATTTATGGTTTTACCAGAAAGTGGTCATCATTTCGTCTCCTATGTGAAAATAGTTTATTTATGTAATTAAAACTTTACTGCTTATACATATTATAGGACCTATACTTCGGTATATTGACCATGAACAAAATTGAGTTTATTTTAAATATACACCCACATTCAATGTACACGTCCGTCATCTGACCCAACATTTCTTGTGAGAGGTCTTAACACACTTTGTGTCGGATTTATTCAAAATCCCAAAGGTTCTAAAGGGAATTCATAGAGGTATAAAGTGAAACATTATTAAGATTTCGATGGCACACTGTATTGCCCCCCAGCCCCCATCCCCTTTCCCCGTTAAATTCTAATTCACGAAATCTTGTGATCACGATAAAAGGAACAGATCTTAATTCCATGAGATTGATCATTGTGGCATAAAGAAGAACTTGTTCAAATTTCACAATTTTCGTATCGTAAACTGTGTAAACACATTTTTACTTTTAAAGCTTGGTACATAGTTCAAAGTGGACACTAATCTACAACGGGGTGACTTTGTTTGCTGGTATAGGACCTGAGAAGCTCCGTCTATTTTATTTTACACTGTATTCTGAAAAATTAACGAAACGAATAGTAACCTAATTAGAATGATGATTAATTATAACATAATAAACATTTATTTAGGTATAGTAGAAGCGGTAAAATTGAAGAAATGTTTTTATTATGGTATACCTCGTTTACGCCGATATGAAACATCACTTAGGACATTCCCTTATGAACTTGACCGTTACAGCGGTCAGTAGATACTAGTCTAGATCATTAAGTGATAAACCACACAAACACACACACTTGCCTCTTGTAGCAATCAACCATATCATTTGATGTTTGCTTGTATTTCTTTAGATATTCCTGATATATTTGGCAAGGGAATATATATAAAGTGCAAATGAGATACAACCTATTGGGCATTAAAGATTAACAGTAGGCATAAAGGTGCCAGCGTTGTGATGTTTTCTCGGGAGAGAAAATCCGAAAGTTCAGCCCAATTCCAAAGTAAGTTTAGAATATTCATAATAACACAACTTTATAATAGGATATTTTGTTTAGAATACCTTACAAGAAGATTTTACCAGCTCAATCTCATTTGGACATCTTAAATTATCATCCCTTCCCATGCCATGTCACCGACGACTCTCGCTTTTAGTAACGGATATCCTTTAATTTTAAAGTTGCCTAAAAGGAATAACAATTACTTAAACAGGACTGAATCCCCCCTTCGTTTATTTGTTAAGGTAATTATAGTACTTCTTCTTTTTGAAGTATATTACTATAACATTATAGTTTTCACTAACCTGTTTGTTTTGCCTGTTTTTTTCTACAGCATGTTTTTTTCCCACATTTTAAAAAAAACCCAAAAACAACATGTTTCTTCATTATATCAGCATCTTCATTATAAACATATTAATAATCTGTATTATTTGAGCGAGTAATTCTTTAAGACGATTAACATGTTTTAAGAGTATTCTTAGTATGAAATCATTAAGAAAGGGGGGTAGATGGAGGAAACTACAGAAGGAAAAACAATAGAATAATAGAGTACTTATTTATATTATATGATATACAACCTTGCTTCTTATGTACATAAAGATGCTCAAATCTCAGGTATCGTATATACCTTTATGGAAACACATGTTAATCTATTTGCAACCTGGTACCATAAAGACTCGCTCATCTTTCCTTAATTGGCAAACTTTGTCACTCGACGCACCGTGAAGCCATTGATGATCTGAAACTGAGTTAAATTCCACGATGCATTAATGGCCGAATCACAGTGATTCGTTTGTCTGGCTTTAAAAAAAGGTTTTCAAACAGTTGGATGTCATCAACGAGAACAAAAAATGCCCCCCAGCGTTTATGTAATTTCTCAGAGGCTATTAAATTAAAAGTAAAAATTATTAGTAATGACTCAAAAATGCCGTTGATAACCATTTCCCCCTAGCTAACGATGTGCTTAAAAAGTGACCTTTCAAGGATTCAGTGTTTGATTAAAGAAGGGAAGAGTCTCTAGACGTTTTTTAGCTTTGATTTCTAAAAACATCGGCTGCACCATCTCAAACATTTTGTTATGTAACGTCTGAGAATCTCTGTCAATACGAAAATTATTGTTTTTATATTCATGTAAAGCATTACCAATGAAAAGTATAATTCTGACCATTATATATTATTATTAATAACAGTCTATATATATATTTCGTTGCATGATCATGTTCAAAGCACAACCTCAAAACGACCATAACTGAAACAAAATGAAAGCTTTCTTAAACAAGAAAACTTTAAGTTTGGAGATAAACACAGCACTATCTTTATTTCCAGTGACACGCCATTCCACTTTATTGGGGATGCTCAGGAAAATGTTCTTTGAAGTTTCTTATCTACAGATCTTATTAAACGATGTCTTACAATAAACATACCTGTATCTCGAAGTTGAGCTTTCGCAACCCTTCTTCAGCCTAAAGCATTTGGAATTTAATATAGTCGTGATACTAATATATTGACTAAATGACAGATTGCATTAAAAGACATGTATGGATATCATTTAGCACTATGAATACAAGCATTTTTAATATGCTTAAAGTAAATTATCTATTGTCCTAATCGCTGGTCTTAAATTTAGTCTACTGTAGCAGACTTGATTAAATTTTTCGATGTCTGAAACACAAATCCTTTAAATCAATCAAAAGTTGACTGAGGTCTTCGTGATTGGTAGTCTAATAGGATTGGTGTTGGAATATAAAACCTAGAATTATGTAGATTATTGGAGCTTTATCATTTGAAAGTTTTCGTCAAAAGAATTTTAGCAAAAACTAAACGGGCTTCGCGGAGTTTAATCTGCCACATAAGTGTCGTTATATTTTCGAAGAAAGAAATAGAATTCTTTACTGCGATTGTATCCACGAATATCTGAATTCCCTGCAGAAAACTTGAGAAACGTTGATAGTCATTCCTTCTTTATATACAAAATACTAGTTTTTCTTGTCCGTAGAGGAAGTGGCCATCAAACCTAAAACGTAGAATAAATAAAGGAAGCGAACTTGTTATGTTAGGTTACTGGTTAATCCATCAATTGAATTTTTCAGGAACAGCCACACATGTGGCTACACAACACACAACTCCACAGAGAATTGAAACCGAGAATATAGCTGTATAGATCATGGACGATTGAAGATAACGGCGGATCCAAGATTTGATTAAAAACGGGGTCAAGTGGGTGGCAGCGTATGATAAACAAAGAGAATTAAAGATCCACTTAATGTGGGATGATACAAATATCTATAAATGATCAAATGTTGATCCAGAGTTGAGTGCAAGTTCCATATGTGAAATTATGATTTGTAATCCATCTGGTATTCACTTAAAGGGTGAAGTACAAAGTTAAAGACGACCATTACCCCTTCAGTATGAAATTTTGTTTGATATATCTTAGCATACTTTCATGACAAGACCCGTTCCAATGGTTTCTCATAACAGACAACTTCCGGTTGAAATCCGAATAATATGGGGTGGGGCGGGGGGCAAAACTTGCGATGCAATATATAGCTAGTAACGTTGACACCCTGTGTATTCAACATGATCACCAAGTCCTGTTTAGATACGGATGTTGGTGGCGTATTGTCAAAGTGGACAATGGATTTTAAAGGTAGAAAACATGAAAGGGAGTGTTTTACATATCCAGTGATTGCTCCCTTGATATCCGCCATCCAATGTGTAGTAGTAGTAGACATAAGAGAAAGTGATAGACACCGTAAGACGGAAGCTGGTATATGGGTATTTTCAATTGAACTAACCCCCGTCTGGGAAATGTAAGACTAATTGAATCTAGATATAGACAAACTCATGAATACATAAATACATAGAAATTACCAACTTACTCTACAATACAACTCTGTGAGACGTTCTTGGAATACGATAAAGCAATAATTATTACCATTTTCAATTGGTCGTCATGAAATTCTTAAAAGGCGGGTTTCCGGAATTTGGTTCTAATTACTAGAATTTACGCGCTTTTAAAGCTGTCAGATTTTACATTCCAGAACAAAATGATTGTGAAAGTTTTTAGAGATTCTGTCGACGAATTATTTCATGCTCGTTAAAACGGGGAGTGTAAGGAGTGATTGTTGAAGCGTCTAAAAATATTACCGTCCTGTCCATCTTTCGATAATATCGATTTTAATAGCCTCGCTGTATAATGTCAAGTAGTACATGACCCCAGAAAATTGCTTAATTAAACGTAATCAATCGTCACTGGTTCCCGGTATTGTTCAAATCAATCAACTTAACCACGCAGAAAAAAACAATTATTCTTCCAGTCATGTCCCATTTTAAAGTTCAAAACATAAACAGGCAGAATTCTATTAAATAACATGTATGATTTGATTTACTTTGACAACGTAAATGAAACAGATCAGATCTTGTCGAATTCCTTTGGTAAAGAATCATTTTTGTTTTCTGTACTCCGCTGGCCTACAACAACACCATTCTGTTCCATGTCGGCTTTAATATGTTAATTATAAATGTCAAAATAGTTAAAGTGCAGGGGGATCACATCACAGACCAGAAGCAAGCAATTCAAACACCAATGAGACAAAACATGGGCACTGTATCATATGGTAACATCAGAGCAAATATTGGTGTCGCGGTTCCTTGCGTATTGGTTACCTATCATTTTGGTACCCACATTCCATAAGGAATCTGTTTCAAAGCCACCGAGAATTTATTTATCCCACAGCTTCTTTTTATTTTCAACATGATAACATAACTCTTTGTAAGCGTGTAGGGGATCACGTGGCTAAGTGGGTAAGACGCTGGTTCATTAGCCTGGAGGTCAGGTGTTCGATCCCTGCATTGGCCGAGAAAATTCATCCATATTTTCCGGCGTGGTTCCCCCTTGTCAGTTATGCAGGACGGAGGGCCTGACAAGGACAGCTGTCTAGTCCTTCCGGTGAGACGAAAAACCGAGGTCCCGTGTATACATTGGAATGCACGTTAAAGATCCCTTGGCAGTAAGACGTTAAACCCCATTTCATTTCATTTCATTTCTGTAAGCGTGCATGCCAGCAATCCCAACTGTTTATTATTAGTATAAACCTTTGATTTGGCGTTGTCTTAAATATTATGTTATTATGTGTATTGCATTGTATAATATGTAGGTCTACCGTGTTACGTCATTTTTAACTAAAAAAGGCGAGGTACTAAACCAAACCGGGTTCAGAGACAAACTGTGACACCGGATGTAAACAGCCACGGCGTTGTGTAGTTCTGAATCTGTAGGGTTTGTTTTTAATCAAACATCCCGAGTTCGTTGTTAACTTCTCTAACTCCGGTTTTTAAACTTGCAGACCGATTTTGAAGTTTGTGTCTCTTTTGACAGATGAGTCTACTAAAATGGTGGTTGTTTTTTGTTGATTTTGTTGTAATTTGTATTATTCCCAGTATCATATTTCATACCGTGTCTTAAAGATTGAACTTATCGTTATGGTGCAACTAGTCATTTTAATTCTGGTCGCCAATCTACTGATCAGAACTAAAATCGTATTAAATGCCCTAGGTTTACGTGAGAAACGACAGTTTCCTAGAGAAGATAACACGATCTGATTACATACAGCGTGTTTAATCTAAACAATATACCATTTACTCACGAGAACCAGTTGAACAAATTGTTAACGGTTTGATCTGTCACATACGCTTGACGTATCTGGATAATCTGAACGTCGTGCGATTACCACATTTAGATAATTGATTTGATCTTCAGTACGTTTTCAAAGCACAAAATAAATATTGCTAATTACTAATTAGACTGTTTTATTATATTTTGGATGCAAGCTGTGTGATAAGATAAGAAAATTACACCAAAACATATGTTCGTTGTCGCGAGAGAAGCAGAATGCAGATATCGAACGATAACAGATGCATTATTAGATAAATTTATTTCTTCGGTTTTATTTCGTCACCAAACACTGTTTCTTCGTGTTGCTCTGTCCGTCTGAAAGATTTTTGGCACATAACACTATCATGAATTACAATAAAATTGACGAGCCACGTCATCTCAAGAGTCTCTTCTATTAGGAATTCCGGGCACAATTAATATTGTACTTGATTAATTAGGTAGCCACGAGATGTTGTTGAGAAATTTGCATAGAAAAACACGATACAAAAGGAATCGTTATATGACAAATCCATGCTGTGTCTAGTCAAATGTTATGGGATTGAAACTGAACTAAATTTATAACTGAATTGATATTTACGCGAAAAATATGTCGGCGTGGATTTCCCCAGCTTCCCTTAAAATGTACTTAATCATCAAGTAAACAAGTACGAGCGTATTCTGTACCAGGAACCCAGTTGCAGGGGCGGATCCAGTAATTTGTTGCATGAGGGGGTTTGCCAGGTTCCTGTTTGACAGTTTACAATGCATGATGCCATCATCGTCTCCAAATTACGTAGGCATACATACACACTGAGAGAAATCCAACACCATGTTTGACATTGTTAATCAATTTCATTGATGCAAAGCATTAATTGTGATATGACCTATGTCTATATCATTATCTCGCGCATTTAATGCACATCTAATTGTGATATCATATATGTCTATAAAATAAAACCAAGTACGAACAATCCAAACCATAAGACAGAATTCGAAGTCCTAAAAAACGTTATAGGCAAAATAGTGTATTCAAGCAAAATAGTGTAATCAGCAAATGGACTGCTCCTCGTGTACGAAATACACGACAAAAAGTGGTAACAGGTGTCCGGAAGAGTAAGCTTACCCTGCCTGGCGCCACACCCGCCATAGCTGCATCCAAACTATTAGGCGAAATCTCGGTAAAATAGCGTGATTGGCCAATGGGCTATCAATGAAAGCCTACACCGGTTGTGTTCCCAAAACAAACGGTATAGGCAAAATAGTGTAATCAGGCAAAATAGTGTAATCAGCAAATGGACTGCTCACCGTATATCATTATCTCGCGCATTTAATGCTCATCTAATTGTGATATCGCATATGTCTATATCATTATCTCGCACATTTAATGCTCATCTAATTGTGATATCGCATATGTCTATATCATTATCATTGAATTAAATCCTGAATTACCCTCATTAAAGATGCACGAACCCCTTCATATGTGAATCCCGAATAACGAGGTGAAAAACGAATAACAAAAAGCTCGTTATTCGCTGGAAGTCGTTTTACGGTCTTTTATACTACTGGGGGATATTTGACATCCATCATTCTAGTCATAGCTAGCTGCATATTTGAATCACGAATCAAAAGCTGAATAACGAATAACGAAAAACGATCCAACTTCACACTGCCTCTCATCCCACCATTTGAGGATAAAGGATAAAGCACACGGCCGTGACACTTTTCTCATAAATCTGTTGTTTTATATTTTTTTTATGTAGCTGAGCAGGGATGGGGGAAGGTAGACCCCCCCCCCCCCCCGAATATGCCACTGGAGTTGTGGCATCATATCAAAAATCGTACGAGAAATGGCCTGTAACATGTCGATCGTAATTTTGCGAAGAGCGTCGAGCTAAGAAGAAAAATAACAAGGTGCGTGGCGCTTGGAGTCAACAGTTCCTGGTAAAAAAAATACCTAAATCAAACCATATTTGAACTCTTATATTTCTGCCGAAATAATGTGGGGTATCGAATAAAGAGATATTAGAAGGGTGCAAGTAGAATAAAACTGGGTTATACAGTTTTATTTGAAGATATCAAACTATCTACTTGGGACTTGGAACGTAACGGAAACTTCAAAATCCAGGCATATGAATTCTGGATTTACGATCGACGAACCCGAAAGGGGATCGATGAAAACATGCCGACAAATGGCGCAAGTAAAGACATTAAGATTTCAACGTGTGTGATGCGAGGAATCTTGTATTTAGCTGTACACGAGACTGGAGTCAGATTGTTTAAAGTAAGGTTATACCGTATAAGAAGATCGAATTGAAATGATAAGGTTATTAATAGACGAGTAGAAAAATACATTAACATTCTTGTCATGTTGTTTTTACGACTCAATCTCAGGTAAAGCCGTTTACACTTCTCCTATCATTCCAAATAAAATGATATGCAAAAAACGGTCTTAGCACGACTTAGCCTTTCATCTTGTGGTAATGACAAAAAAATCTTGTTCGTTTCTCGTGTTACTGCAAGCAAGACATACGTACGTGTCGATTGCAAAATTTCTAAAGTTTAAAAACTTTTAATCGATTTGCAATAACAAGGATGCTGTATAATGCTAGATGTGTTTTTCTAGTATTAATGGACCAAGCAAGCGAGACCAGTTGTATTTCAACAAATAATATTCGGGGAAAACTTCATCGCATTTTCATGACTAATAATCCATATCCAGTAAGGCACTTTTAAGCCCGTTCCTAGTTTTCACGTGTAGTGACCACAGAGCTGAGGAGGAAAGTGTGTGAGCGAGTAAAATAACTAATAACAGTAGTTGGAGGAAAAGCCGATGCCATGTGCCCCCCGCCCCCAAACCATGGTCAGTAAAAATAACCAAACATAACATAACGCAGGTCTATGGATAACAATCACTATATTATAGACACACGTCGCTTCGACAAAATTTCACTGTTCGTAAATTTGGATGCTTGATAACGACCAGTGAAATCTTGTCGAAACGTCGTGTGTATAGAACTGTGTTGTGTTATATTATGTTCAATCGTTAAATGCCATTCAAAGATAACCTGATATTTTTTTAAAACAATGAGCTAGGTAAAGTCTTGACTAGGTATTAAAGACCATTCTATTCCATTCTCATCACGTGGCATGACGTCATGACTATTTAACAAGACGTCTTAGTCCATTATCAGTTAAGGATCTTGCCGTAGTTATAGTGTAAGTAAGAATCGACAAATTAGTAAACATGGGTATTATATATCTAAACTGTTTCAATACGATCATCAATGTTTGTTTATCTATGGTATATAAGTTGACTAAATAAAACCAGAAAGGTGATGGGGATAGCGTAGTCGTGCTTGTTAACAACAGATCAAATAGCAACAACATTGGTCATTATATACCCCCATCAGTACAAGAGTTATTCTCTCATAGTTCAACTGTTAAAGTAGCCAAGTCTCTAACTCAATATCATCCAAAGTCTTAGACATTTAAAACACGAATTATTTGTCAATTTAAATCAACATTGATGTTGTGATATTACCGGGAAAAGATGTAAAATAAACATTTTACCATTGGTACACGAATAGTGTATCATAATGCGTTTCAGCGCCATTTGTAACAAGGAACTCGAAGAACGAGGCTAGACATATTCCACACTTTATGTCAAACGGTGACGTAATATTCATATCTGAAGAGCATGCGCAGTAAATACTATTGGTGTCGACTGGCACGGTGATTTGAAATTAAGATTAAAAAGGGAAGCAATTGAATATATACATTCATATTGCAGTATTCTATGCGCTGCGACCCATTTGTGTCAATTTCTAGGTCCTAAATATTAGCGATTTAGCTCCTTATTATGGACAGAGATCTCGCAGAGGAAATAAAAACACCACAGACATAATTATATGTTCTTATTGGGATAATAATACAATTGTCTGAACAAAAACATTTCGACTTGTCGAATACAGGCTGATTTTTCCAGCGACAGAAAAACGCGAATGGTTATGGTTGAATCATTACAGGACATACCGAAGTCTCTTCATACTGTGGCCTATTTATTTAAATCAACGGTGTACCTCCTATCGTTACATCGGTTTCCAAATTCATTAGAAAAATCAGTTTTCTTACGACTCTAACTGTAATCTCGTTTTACCCCCAGCCACTGTTTTATTGTAAATGAACCAGACTTTTATAAACAATGTATATTTTGTATTATGTTAACATCATATCTGTCCTCTGTTACAGTAACTAAACCTTTAAAAATACATCTCTAAAAATACCACATCAGCTATCATTGACTGACACTGTAACAAAATGACTAGTTGAACGAAGGGAAAGGGGAGCTGGAAAAAAAAACCCAACAAAAACCTGTCTCTTTCAACACCTCATAAAGATGTAAAACGAGTCTATCAGAATGGTGATTTGTGCCTGTTAACATTCCTTTATACATACTTCAAGTAAACTACATACCTCGCCTCTCAACAAATCGTCCTCAACTTTCATTATTATAATGTATGTATTTCGCATAACCTTCTTCCATACTTTGTAAATTTGTGATAAAAACAAAAAATGGTTTAATATTGTTGGAGTCATTTAATATATGTTTCCAACGATCTGCATGGGCGGATATCTGATGACTTTTTATCTCCTGATAGATATTACTTAGTACTGGGAAACCTCGAGAAAAAGCTAACAACTTAGTCACTGGCTTAGTGGTGTAAATAAAACAGTAAAACAAAACCTAGCATATTCAATCTAATCAAAACTGAAAGGTGTTATTTTCTTTCTGTTTAATAAGTTGGTCACACCATTAAAATCGAAATCTGTAACGATATCATTATGATACTTTGACCTCGATAATCAAAACCTTTCATAAGGTTTCCACTAACGTTCTGTTTCAAAGGTTTTGATTGGTTGTTTGATGTGGAGTCCTCGATAATTAAAGCCTTCCAAAACATTTCCCGGAATGTTCCGTGTCGCGAGTTGACAAATGGCTATCAGTTCATTACTGAACAAACACTGTAAAGACATACCGCATAAACAGAGAACGAATAAAACAAAAATACGGCACAGAGAGAGATGTCCACTTGACAAAAACTAGGTCATTTCATCAACTCCTTGTGCGTAGGGGTATTTAGCAGTAGGTGATATCAGACGAGCTAACGTGCACGCCAGTATGTACATGGGACCTCGTTTTTTCGTCCCATCCGAACGACTATACGATGTCCATTGACGGGCCCTCCGTCCTTCACCACTTTCAAGGGAAACCCCGAAACCATCCCGGAAATTCCCGATATGAACTTTCTTGGCCAACGTATAGATCGAACACTTGAACTCCAGGTTAGCGAGCAAACGTCTTACCCACCGAGCCACCGTGGCTTCCACCTTATGATCCAACCCACCCTGAATGTCAAGATAGGTACAAAATGGTTAACTACCGTTACTTAAGTCACCAGTGAACAATCATGACCTTCTTGGATGAGGCCAGCAAGAACAGGTAGCACTGGTTCTTCAGAGACTAAACCTGTTGCTATGAGACCAAGATATTTCTGGAAATACTGTTTATTCAAATTCACAATATTTAAATTATTTGACTGTCAAATTTATAAAACAAAAGAAAGTCGATTGAATATTAAAGCAATACCGTGGTTCAATAACTCGGGCTTTAGGGAATTGGATTCCCGGAGTTGAAAGATGTCGTATGTATATGACGTCTGTCAGATGGCTCGTCACGGGTGATTTTGACAAGCGGGATGGAGTTTATTGGCTCTAATTAACCGTCAGTGAATCGAGCAAAGTTTTAGTCGAATTGAATCGTGACTCATTCTCTTTTGTAAGAAAACGGACATAAATATCAAGGGGGACCCAATATCTTCTTTAGATTAATTTAACACGGTCGGTAATTTTATTCTACGCCATTGATAATGATAGTTAGTAACGCAACCTTTCTGATATAACCTGTTGATAGTAGACGACCTGTCCTTTTCTCAACAATTCCTGTCCAGTCCTCCAAGGAATTCAAAGGGAAAAATGTCTTGGCATTCGCTGGCGTATTTATTCAACCTATGTCTGGGAATCTGAAAGTTTAGTTGAAAACTGATCAAGAAAATGTGGTTAAGGAAATCTACTTTTACGATTTCCGTTACTGCAAGATACATGTCTTAGATAATCAATTATTATTCTGTTTCCTTTCTTGGTTCTAATTTCTTGAAAGCTTTTTCCGTTTTTGAATCGAAATAGACAAAATGTTGTGATCTAATCTGGGTATAGGGAGATGGATCTTAGTGACAATTTCAAATCGAGTATCGAAAACAAATTACAGTCTAAATTTATCTTAAAGACAACTCGAATAAAATTCATGTATGCATTTGAATGTAATCCTTGAAGAGTTCCAAGCACAGAACTCATCTCTGTGGTGTTGAAAAAGGAAATGCGAAAGGTAAAAGGGTTAATCCTCTTAGACGAGTCGTGACGTTTACCATAAGCTTGAGTAATAAGAGTTTTAAGCCACGTTATTAAAATCATTGTAAAAGAGTCAACCTATTGGATAGTCTATTACTATCACGTATCAATAAAAGATCCAGAGCCAGTTGAAATACAAAGAAACGCTGGCGGAAGCACCATCGGGAAATAGGTCTCCAAATAGTATTAATTGCACGCTTAACAACAGCAATTTGGTCAATAGAACTTTACGATTTTGAATTTGTCCTATTTGCTGACTAAAAATCTAGTGTCTTAACGTTGAAATGGGGGAAGCTGATATTTGTTTACACGTTAAAAAGATATATTGCAACAACTTTCATCTATATCATTTCATGAAATTGGATCCAATTTCTAACATCCTTATAAAATAAAAAAAAATCCACGCAACACACATATTCCACGATACTTTCGAAAGGTGAAGAGGATAACCATATCAGATACAACACCAGTATTAAACAGTAAGAATATTCCTGAAAAATAATTAATATTTACAATGGACTTTGTTTATCCCTAGACATGAAAATGTTTTGCTAAAAAAAACTCTTTAAAAAATAAAACCCATCTAAAAACATGCAAAAGAATTGCATCTTTCAAAAGCCATTTTGGAAACAGTTAATTCATTTTTTCAGATTTTGTATGATGCTCAGCGCATTTTATTATAAATACTTGCATTACTGATGCCACTTAAGCAGACAGCAGAGTACCGTTTTTACCAAGGTATTCAAATTTCTTACACACTGTCCCTTGTGAACGAAATTGTCAATCTCGGAAGTCAAGCACTCCAGCATGGTTTATAATGAGTATAGTTATGCGTCACGGTATAAATTGGGTTGAAGATGTACATCTGGTTGATGGAAGAGGGTGGGAGGCATTGTATACTCCTGGGATTATCATCATTTCAAGCAATGGTTCCAACGCCAATCTATTAAATGATGACACCATCGACGGGTTGTCTTAATGCCAGAGATGTGTGACAAAGATTAATCACTGATGTATTCGTGTGCATTCTTGGATTATACAGAATTGTGGTCATTATCGGACCCACGGCCATTACTCAGTGCTAGAAAGGCTAATAGAGGTTCAATTCACAATCGAATCTGTAAGCCGGGCACGACGACGTCGTCTGTATAAAGACTGCAGCCGGTTGCCTCACGTGATGTCCATTTAAGCGTCTCGGTTTACGGTTGTCGTTTTTACTGCCGTTATTCACAGGTCTAGTCATTAAATTGACATTATGTTCTTGTGAAGATTAACTTTAAAGTTCCGATGGGACCATTTTAAGATCAAGACATAAAATACATTCGATCTCCTCAAATCATCAAATCTTGATAAAGTAGATTGAAAGCTTTTTTCTCTGATCTGAATAAAACCTAGAATCGTGCAGTATAATGTGTAGACGCATGCTATTACTTGATTCATCACAATCGTCAGCTGTTTCAAGGTTTGGATAATTCCATGAGGAATATTCTTATTGTCTGAAGATTGCTATGTGTATACATATGGTCACTGTATATTGTATTGTTTGATAGAAATGTGAAATTGCATGACGAAAGAGTATTCGCTAGGGAGAATCGGGCGTGGATTTAAATCACAATTTTCAAAAGTCATTTGCTGGCGTGTGTAAGCTCTACCTCGGAATTGGATCCTGGACCAGAAGCAGTGGACAATCGTCAGTTATACACAGGTCAAAATTTTATGGAATACTATTACTGTTTATTACTTGATAAATACAACAGAAACCTATTCGAAAAGTAACAGTAATTGTATTCTATATTTACGGAATTTGGTGACTTTATTGTGTCTAGAAAAAAAAACCAACCAAGAATAATATAGTATTTTATGTTAATTACCCTGAAGGCTACTGAGTCTTTAATAGCCATGTATACAAATGTACACAGGCAGTTGAAGTGATTAAATCCAAGATTGCTAATAGCAGACAGGGAAATGGTTCCTTTCGATATTCGCGCATCGGACCGTAACATCCTGAATTATAGCCCCTGATTGTACGAAAAATCGCGGGTTTTTTTAGCTTGTGGACCCTCTGGAGGTCACAATTTTATTCCAATTTAAAAAACCGTTTGAATATTTCACCGTTACACCTTAATGACGGTTGAGTTCGAAATCGAACCAAAACTGCCGGACAAAATGATCGCCCCTCGAATGCAAAGAGTGTAAAAATATGGTATATCAAGGTTGTGGACCCTCTAGAGCTCACAATTTTGATCCGATTTTGATGAAACTTGAAATAAATGTTTATTATAACCCAAAGATCTTGGTTTCTTTCGATATTTGCGCATATCGGATCGTAACTTCCTGAATTATGGCCCCTGTTTTAACATGTTGGTCCCTCTAGAGGTCACAATTAATATCTGATTTACAAAAACGTTCAAATATATGACCGTTACACCGTAATGTTGGTGGAGTTCGAATTTCGTCAAAATCAGACGAAAACTGACAGACAAAATGGCCGCCCCTCTACGCAAATAGTGTAAACATTTGGTATATCAAGGTTGTGGACCCTCTAGAGGTCACAATTTTGATCCGATTTTAATGAAACTTGAAATGCATGTTTCTAACCCAAAGATCTTGGTTCCTGTCGATATTCGCACATATCTGATCGTACATTCCTGAATTATGGCCCTGAATTATTTTTGTTTAGCTTCTTCTCTATCCATCTCTTGAAAAATGTGGCCGTATCCTACCTGGCAGCCGCTGGTGTATACTCTCGATGGCCTACACTACATGAAGATCTGACAAGTTGTATCATGGACCGTATAGTTGTACTCGAAGGTCATGTCAGGGGTCGTACGAGCGGCTTTTCACCCTATGACGTCAGACATTGATTAATCAATCAGCGCTGGTGTTTCTAGTGGTTTACCCACTGTTCCGTGCATGGCACGCCAAGAAGTCGCCGTAACAGACTGTTTCATTGACTTATCCCTCCGTTCAACCAAAATGCCGGTAATATAACAACTCTTCCAGATCCTAGTGTAGTAAATACAAGTAAAACGAAATTTTGAACCATAAAAAACGAAACGAAATCGGATCTGTTTTTTAATCAGATTGCTACCGGTACTAGATATTGTCAGTAAAATGAAATGAAGTTTGATGAATCTTCCAGATATTGTCAGAAATCAAGCTGGGTTTAAACCCTTCAAGTGTCTGTAACTTCGAAAGGATGCTCTACAGGGCTGGATCCACGGTGGTTCAGTAAGACGCTGGCTGACTAACCAGGAGATCCTGGTGTTTGCCGAGAAATTTACGGCGTGCCTTGTCAGTGGTTCAGGACTGGGGACCTGGCAAGGAACAACGTCTAGTCATTCGGGTGGTATGAAAACCCGCGGTCCCATGTACACTTCGATGTACACTTAACCATTGACAGTTGACATTCGAAATAAGCCTTAGCGCCGATGCCCGCGAACACTGAATGGCGTATGCCCATTTTCATAAGCCCAGTGGTGCCGAAAAAGTAGAATACGTTATTAAACCCCCTTTTCATTGCATTACCTGTACAGCCAGGGGCGCCGGAATCCGGGTACCAGGGTATACAAATGGTACCCTGTCCTTTTCTGGGGTATACATGTATACCCATGCCCTAATGATGAAAGTTTTCAACCTTTTTACTAGTCTATTCATTTTTAAATGATAGATATGTAATTGCTCAGCCATGGCCAGATGTCTATAAGTGGTTAATCGAGTTCATGAGATAATAAAGGCGCTCTAAACAGCGTACTCGAAATTGACAAATTTCAAAATTTTCTTGAGACCCCCCCCCCCATCTTTTGGTACCCTGGTCCCCGCGCCGTTCCGGTGCCCCTGTGTACAGCGTTATTGTTCATCAACACTATAAAACTAGATAATCCATTTTCAACTGTTTTTCCTCTCAACATCTGCCAATATTTCAAGTGATGCAAATCGATGGTTTATTTGTTCATCTGATATTTTTCAAGAAAACAAAAAATGAGAGATAACACGCCGATAAATCATTTTAAGGCAAATTCATTGCTTTTAAGACGAGAAAAAACGGTTTTCTTTACCTACATATCATTGAATAAAGAAAACTACTCTTAAGTAATTACACGAAATACGTTTCTTAACCAAAAGATCTTACATATAAAACTCCTAAGAATTGAGATAAAAACACCAGATGAGTGAAATTGAACTCTTTTAACAAACAAAAGTAGGTTTTGTGTGTAAACTGTATTCTAAATGCGTTGTGTTATTGATGTAGGTATCTATGTGTTTGTCTGGTATATTAAGGTACGCTCGTAGATATTATGTCATCAGTTACTCACCTATACAATAATAGATATATTTACTCTAATGTATTATTATTTGTGATAAAGGAACACCAGTTAGTGATGTAAATAGTTTATTCAGGTGAAAACACACATTGCAATAACCTGGAAAATAATGAATAGCAAAAATAGAGGCTTGCAATGTAGAACTAATATCTTGGCATTACCACTTTCACACTATTTGCGTAAAAGGAGCGGCCATTTTATCGGGCAGTTTCGGGCCAATTTTCACTAAATTCGAACTCAACCGTAAATAGGGTGCAACGGTTATATTTTTAAACGGTTTTTAAAATCGTATAAAAATTGTGACCTTTAGAGGGACCACAAGCTAAAAACGTGATTTTTCGTACAATCAGGGGCCATAATCCAGGAAGTTAAAGTCCGATATGCGTGAATATCGAAAGGAGCCGAGATTTTTGGGATATAAACATATATTTTAAGTTTCATCAAAATCGGATAAAAGATATGACCTCTAAAGGGGCCACAGCCTTGGTATTAAATACTTTTACACTATTTGCGTACAAGGAGCGGTCATTTTGTCGGACAGTTTCGACTCGATTTTCACGAAATTCGAACTCAACCGTCATTAGGGTGATATGTTTATTATGACAAGCTAAAAACGCGATTTTTCAAAATCGGATAAAAAATTATGACCTCTAGAGGGGACACATGCTTGGTATTACATAGTTTTACACTATTTGCGTACAAGGAGCGACCATCTTGTCGGTCAATTTTGGTCCGATTTTCACGAAATTCGAACTCAACCATTATTAGGATGTAACGGTGATACAATTAAAGGATTTTTAAAATCTGATAAAAATTGTGACCTTTTGCTAAAATCCACGAAGTTACGGTCCGATACAATATCGAGATCTTTTGGATATACACCTATAATATTTCAAGTTCGTCAAAATTGGATAGAAATTGTGACCTGTAGAGTGTCCACAAATAAATTTTGGACGGAAGGACGCTCGGACGGACAGGGGTGACGACAATCACGTCCACATGAAAACGTGGGCATATAAAAACAATGATAAATAGATAACAATGTACAGTTTGTTTTGGTATAAATTAAATCACTTTGTAATTAATACCGAAGATATTATTTTTTGTGCTCTCTAACAGTTGCACTTGAGCTAAAATTTCAAGTTCAGCTTTTGAATATCGTGTTCTCGATATCATGAATATAAAACTTGCCAATAGATATGAAATGTTATTAAGACTAAAATACTTATGAAGACTACTTATATTTAAATATTACAATAACCATTTACTATTTCTATACTGCATGTTAAGTGATAAAAGAGATGGAGTTTTATCTGTTTTTAAAGTGGTCTTTGGTTATGGTGATGTTCTATTTATTAGTAATTTAAAGGAAGACAAACCCATGTATTGTTTTACTATATATTATCGGTCTAATCAGTATTGGCCACACTTTTTCAGTGATCGTGACAAAGCTGAAAACAATCTCGAGAAACGTTTAAGATTCGAAAAACCATTGGAAACGCTAAATCTTCGGAGACTTCTTGTACCTACCATTACTACATGATTACGAATATTTTGACTATCGGCCTAAGGTTCCGCCGATTCATGTACGATCCACACGAAACTGGGCACGCTTGTTCCTTGGACATTTGCGCATCGATTGACGAACATCGATTTTTGATATGTCACAGTTATTCCAAGATGGTGGCGATGACGTCATAGTTCCTGGTCCTCATCAGCGATATCACTTAGGTGGAAGCGGACGTAAAACTTCTATTTCACACACCACCATCAAAAACTTACCATTCGATCGGACGAGATTTTAGTAAATACATGGTTATTATTGCGATTAGTTACAGATTCTCAACAGTGGATAGAGCAGTCTTTTTCATTTTGGAGGGTGTATGTGTGTGTGTGTGTTTGTTGGGGGTTGGGGCAATGCCGTGTCTGACTCACCCCCCAGGGCCGTAACTAGCTCAGAGCAACCGGGGGGGGGGGGGACGAGAAGTGTTCTCTCAGGGATGCTGTAAAATTGACGGACAATGTATATCAATTTTTTTTATGGTGGAAAATCTTTCCAGGGGGGGGGGGGGGAAGCTTGGTCCTCCAGCCCCCCCCCCCCCCTTAGTTACGGGCCTGTCACCCGTCTTCGCTCTTGCATAGTTTCTATTAGTTATCTGCTAGTAAATTAATTACCAAGGGATCAGGGTTTATCTTTTCGAATGCACACAATTTCTGGTTCAGTAATACTGTTTTAACTAAGTGAGATATTGTTTTGTGCTTGCCAAAACAGACAGAAAAAATGTTTTCTATTTCTTTATCAAATGGCACCATCGCAAAATTTCATCTTCATTTATAGAGTTCCAAATATTGCATACAAGTTGATAAAATCTGACAACTATATAAATATAACTTCTCTTAACAGCTTAGCTCTGATCCCATTCCTTGCAGTCCGATCTGTCAGTTACGGGTACCAAACAAAGTAAATAAGCCATTATATTCAGTTAAATGCAGTAAATATGTTACTAAACCTCAACTTCCTTCTAAATATTTTATTTCAAGTTTAGTCTATGTTATAATTTTCTGTTTTACCGTATAACTATTTTATCTTCTAGATTATCCGAATATCTGCCCCCATCTTTTAAATAAGAAGAATAACTTAGGCAGACAAATTATGTAATAATAAAATGGATGGAGTCAAAGTTTTTTCTTTTTGAAAAACATACAAAAAGAATGCAAAATATTCCCAAGTTCAGTACACAAAAATCATTACTTAGATACGTTTCAACGCCCGAAATTTAACTTTTCTTTTCTTTTGTATTGAGAAAAACTCTTCAAGACAGAAAGGACATTTATCAAAACAAAGCTCAAAGAATAGAATCATCAATCATTTAAGACAAATATTCATAACACGGCTTGATGAAGACTATACATAAGAAAAACGTTGAAATCCATCTTGACTGCAATCTAAAACAAATCCAAAGAAATCGTCGGTCGAGCTGAAAATGACTAATGGATATTGGGTAAGTAGGAAGAAAACAGTCAAGAAATAGTCTATCTGGTTGCTTAAAGGAGCTGTTTCAAATTACAAACACAAACAAGAATTCACTGTTGGTCCATTTCAATCAATATTGACGTTGTTATCTTGCCGCAAAACTATAGAAACCTAATATCCAATATTAAAGACACAATGAACATTTTAAAATCAGTACACTTTATGGTTTCATTTGTAATGAAGAAAGAAAAACAGCATAAAACGTGTAGAATGTACTAAGAAGGCGTAAACGACTGTCGCTCGTTTTGACAGTTCACGAATTTCACCGAACATAAATTGATTAGAAATAACAATCAATCTTTAGAAATTGAATATAAATCATTTTATATACATTCATATTACATTAATATTATGTTATTTTAGACCCATTTTAACGAAGAATAAGAATATCAGTGTACCTCAAAACGTAGATGTGGGTTAACGTTCCATTCGCGCAACACTTATTTTCAAGTTATATGTCTTAGGCGTGCAATAACAGGGGAGATTAGTGTCGCGAGTCACGTGCCCCGCACGACTGCCACCCACATGGATACACGAATATACATATGAATCTGGTGTCGGACGGGATTTTACAAGCCTGTCTCCATTTCGCACGTCATCGAAAAAACGTTTTTCCAGCATGACAACGCCCGTGCCCACACCGCCAGAGTTACTTGGAACTTTCTACAGCAGAACAGTGTCAACGTTATGCACTGGCCAGCCCTTAGTCCGGATTTAAACCCGATTGAACATCTTTGGGATGAAATTCAGAGGAGACTTAATAAAGTCGTACCGAGACCAAACAGCCGATGGATTGTGCCAGGCTTTTCTGAGAGTGTGGTTCCAGGTGCCAATGGCGTTCATCAATCGTCTAGTCCACTCCATGTACAAGACGCTGCGCTGCTGTTATTTACACTGGCGGTGGACACACCAGATACTGATGTATAGACTGTGTACAGACTCTAAACCTTCTCGTAATGTCTTGGAATTGTGATGAATTAATCACTAATGTGTCAACATACTGTTCACAAAAAATTGCTTTGATCCATTTAGTAAGTCGTTTTCTAGAATGATTTGATTAAAGTGCCTTTCTGATTTTGAAATCGTACTGACGTTTTTTGACGTTTGTTTACATTTATTTACGATGTCCTGTGAAATCAAGGATTTCCCCTTTAAAACTTGTTTTGTACATCCAAAATTCATGTCTGATTTTTTGTTATGGATTAAATTATTTTTCTCTAAACTAACGCAATAATAAATATACATTATTAAATTATCTGAAAACATAGCAATGTGATATCAGCCGGTTACAAGATAGAAGATGTCAGAGCCATTTGTAAAAATCCCCTTGAAATAATCTTTGTCTAGCCAAGGTATAACAGAATTAGATATCCGATAAGGATTTGTATCTATTTCTAACAAAGGCATTAATCTTTATTATGATCACAAAGCGTCTTGATTATTTATATTAATGGAAACCCTTTGGTAAACCGTTCTTAGTATTTTGTTATTCTGGAAAAGGACTACTAAAGGGAAATATATACGAACGGGAATCAAGAAGCACATAAACCCCTTATTGCACAGCACTTGGCACGTCATGATTATTCATAAAATCTAGATATCTTTCATGGTTTACTTTTAAGATACATTATGGGAGATTCGATAAAGAGCTGGCAGTTCCCACTTATAATATTTAAAATCTTGACAATGTAAAGGCAATTTGCTGAAAATTTCATTCAAATTGATCCACTATGAACCGAGAACAAAGCGATTAAATTTCCACCTAGCCTTGATCATAAGATACATATTGACCATAAATTGAACGAAAATGATGTTTGTGTAAGTATTCATTTCTTTATCTCCCCCGGTAATCATGGCGATTTACCTGCCAGATAGAGATAAAAACTTTATAGTTAATTAACCAGTTATGGATAGACAAGTTATCTCCCTTGACACACTAAAGGGAGTAAATTATTGCACCAATTTTTAATACACCAATGTGTACTATTAATTACAACAGCTATTTTTAAATGAAATGGGGTTTAACATCCTACTGTTCTGCTCCAAACTGGGCTAATGAAGACAGGCATACAGTGTGCTATGAGGGAAATTTTTCCCGGACACATGAAAATGTGGGGTATAAAAATCGTGGATGGATGGATAGGGATGACAAAAATATGAAATGTGGGCGTATAAAGCAACCAAACTGATGGGAAAATATTTTTGAATTACACTACGGTTCTGACCCACACTAAACCACTACAAAAAGTTTTTTGTATGTTACAATAGTTATATCATTTGAATAATTCACTTGTGTGTAGTGGTCTTTAGCAGCTGGAGGAAATTGGAGGACCAGGAGAAAACCCATGTGGTTTGAAAAACAACCCTATTGTTTGTCATGTACAAACGGGGAATCTAAACCACGCCATTTAATTCAATGATAGACCTTATGATCTAAAGCACACATGTTGAACCATTCGGACAACCAACCCCTATATCTCTAAAGAGGAAGGAACAATAAAAAATATGATAAATTGAATTTATTTTATATACATGATACAATCTGATTAAAACACAGATTCTATTTCATTTTTTTATAGTTCAAAATTTCATTTTATTTTTCTGTACTACACTAGGATCTGGAAGAGTTGTTATATAACCTGCATTCTGGATGATGTGAGGGATTAGCCAATGAAACCATCTGTTACGGCGACTTCTTGGCATGCGATGCATGGAACTGTGGGTATGCCACTAGAAACATCAACGCTGATTGATTAATCAATGTCTGACGTCATAGGGTCAAAAGCCGTTCGTACGACCTCTGATGCGAACTTTTACTACAACCGGCCAGATCTAAATTTAATGTAGGCCACTGAAAGTTTCAAAAAAACAAAATGAAATATAGATCTGTATTTATTTTAATCAGATTGTATATGATGTACTCTATCAAACATTACAAACTCCTTACTACAATTTAAATGTAAGCTTTATATTGCACATATTCTTTAAATGGCATTTAGTAATTGAAACATAATCAAATAACACACTATTTATGGATAACAATTACTGTGGTTTATTTCACTGCGACGTTTCAACAAGATTTCACAAGTCGTTATCAAGCATATAACACAAATAAAATCTGCGACGTTTCAACAAGATTTCACAAGTCGTTATCAAGCATATAACACAAATAAAATCTGCGACGTTTCAACAAGATTTCACAAGTCGTTATCAAGCAAATAACACAAATAATTGTTATCCATAAATAGTGTCTATATTGCACAGTTAGAAAATCTATGATGGGAAGTACAAAAAAACATTTAATTAAATTAGTGCAATCCAAAATATTCACAGAAATCTTTGAATAAAAGTAAGCCTAATTTTATTTGACACACCGAAACCATTATAGTATGATATTCTATAAATTGAATGATCAAAAACATGAATATATGAAGGAAGTATTTATATCTTATAGGTATTATATTAAAAACTTAAACAATAACATCAACGAAAATATCATTAGATGTAACCAGCTCAGGCTAAAATAGATATTTCACACCCATTTTTCACATTTGGCAAGTAACTTGTAAACAAAATTAGCTATATTGATTGGGTGTTCCCAGAATACTTTTATTTCTGCGATACTCAATGGCAAAAACTTGCCGTTTTTGGTTGCTGGAGTACAACTTTGCTTGTTTGAGTATTTTTCAAATGCTTTTTTTCTGAAAATATTATGGTGTAACAGTAAACCAACTCCAAAGCTGAATATTTGTACCTTTTCTTAAATGCATATTTAACGGTCTTTGAATACCGCATTTTTTAAAATTTATGCATACATGTACATGTAGTTATATTTTGAGTATGTGTCTTATTTAGCCAGAGCCAGTCACAAAAGTGTTTGCAACTCAAGGAATGCACTTTCAAAACCATATGTAAATTCCCAATCAAAACAAAGAGAAAATTCTATTTGCTTTTATTTTTATTTTACAAATTTTAGAAGACAATTTCCTTGATAGTTATGAACAATACCTGGAGAGATTGCTATGTAATATTTTATTAGCTTTAATCTAACTAAACAAGATCTGATTTCACGATTAAACTTTAATCATAAATTAAAATCAATCACAAGATGGGCAAAAGAGTATTTCTCCCTGCCACTGTAACATAAATATTAATTATTTCCAGCAGGTTACAGATGACAGTAATTTTTAAAATTAAAGTGACTGTCTATTTAAAGTTTTCTGTTCAGCTTGCATTATTTATTTTTTGGTGTATCTTTAAGGCTTGTTTCTGTAAGTCAGGATCAGGGAATATTTCTAGTCCTTGTAACACAAAAGCCAAAGCTGTTTCATAATCCTTCGCTTTATAGCTGAGTCTGAATTTAAAAAGAAATTATTACACATTGGAATCCCATATTATGTAAAATTCTATTGCACAAAAAATCAACCACATGTTAATAATTGTCATACTTTTGTTATTTTTGACTTTTTTTGTGTATTTCATTTTGATCTTGGAAAGTGGATTTAATACAAAGGTATACAACCATTACGATACAACATTTAAAAGCATGACACATTTGACCTCACTTCTGAGGTCTGCTTTGAATTGAATTTCTAGTTTTCCAAATCTGATATAAATGTATATGTTTACAGGCTCACATATAATAAATAAAATATACAATTTTAAATAACCTCTAGAACCCTACAAAGAGTCAACCAAAGTCTGGAAAAATAATGCATTCTACAAGTGATTATGCCTTGACAATAATGTGTGAATTAACACATGACCTTGCTGCCAATTTGATTAGTCTAACTTCCCTGGTTATGATAGTAACCCCTAACACTGCAATTTGAGATAATTCTTTAGTCAAAGGTTTTTCAAAATATATACATGTATGCACAAAAGCCACAAATCAGACATTGTCCCTAGGAATGTCAGTAGTTGTAAAGTGGGGTCTGGGTTAAGACATTTAAAATAAATTATTCATATATTTATATTATTAGTCAAAAATTGTCGAAATTTTATATAATACCTGCAATTATCAACACATTCATTAAACTGAAGTTTTAAATCTTCCGTTAAACTTTCAAATCCATCTTCTTCTGTTGATAAAACGAAACAAAACAAATATTTTTCGAATTATATAATCAAATGATGAAATGATTTAAATAAAATTAATTACATAATCTAGACAATATCCACTTTAAATCAAGTTTGTATCTACAGTAAGCCAACATTCCACATTACTGTTAATCATCAGTAATCATAATTCACACAAGGAAAACTGATTGGTGAGATTGACACAATTTAAAACAAAAACATATTTCTATTAATTGTGCAGACTTGGTTTCATCTTTTTTGTTGACCGCAATAGTACTATGAGATTTTCCAGCTTACTTTCCCCTTGTCAGTGGTGCAGGATGGATGACATAGCAAGGACAAGAGTCTAGTCATATAGATGGAACAGATCGAATTTGAAATAAGAGTAAGCTGTAGTGCCGATCTCTGAGCAAAATTTGCCTCATCGAACATTTCATGGTGTATACAGTAAAGTAGGATGTTAAACCCCATTTAATTTACTGTGCAGACTCATGTTATACATTCATTTAGATACAATCTTCAAGTATTGTAGTGCTTGGGATGCACAAGTTAGATTTGTGCTTCCATATTATACTTATTAATACTTAACATCAAATCAGATGTTAGCAGAGTTTGCCAAGATCAAAATTGTTAGTGTATGTTACATGTTAGTTAAATGTAAATATTTACCATCTTCACTTCCTTCATCATCATCACTCTCTTCTTCGTCATCTTCATCATCATCATCAATAAATGATCCATCATACTCCTCGTCCTCATCACCATGTCCATTGACTTCATTATCATTACTTTCATGCTCAACATCCTCTCCTTCTGGTTCCTCTTCACTACCAACATCCTCCTCATCATCATCTTCATCAAACATATCCTCATCCTCAACCATCTCCTCATCATCCTGGTTTTCTACAAGATTATCTTCTTCATCTGAGCTTCCTATAACTTTTCTTCTGGGCATTGACTTACGAGCAACAATAGGGCTCTCCTCAGCTTCGATGTCTGACTCAGATTCTTCACAAGAATCTTCGATACATGGTGTACCTTTACTATTAACAATGGGAGAAATATCGTCTGTTACGCTACCACTATTAAATTGTTTAGAAAGATTAGAAAGGACAGGAGACTCATCAACCAGTGTCTTAGTTGATTTTTGACTTTCATATGAACTGTTTAAAGGTGAATCTTGGACAAGTGTTGATTGAAGATCAGAACTTGTGGATGAGGGTTTTCGTGGAAATGGTGAATCAGGGCTACGGCCCATTAAAGACATATTTAATCGTACACCTTGTGAGGACATGTAAAGATTTCGAGAAATTCCTGAACGTGGCTGTAATGAAAGAAGAGGACTAGATGCATCAGGAGAGATTATAAGTTCTTCTTCGATGACTCGCTCTTTTTGTTTAGGAGTTCTGAAAGGTGAATTTACTGGTATTTCAGGAACTTTAAATGGAGAATTAGCACTAACTGAAGTTCTAGGGCTGGATATATTATGTCTTTGTTTTGAATCCTGTCTGCATTCACTATTTGATGTTTTTTCAGGTCTATGAGAGTTATCTATAGCACTGTTGTGATTTGAAGAAGACTGTAAATCAATGTTTTTGGACTGAGCTATGTTGACATTATCATTTGGTAAATGTACAACAGTCTGATTGTCCATGGTCCAATCACCACTCATATCAGATTGTTTAGTTTGATTGTCCATGGTCCAATCACCACTCATATCAGATGGTTTAGCTCTGAGATCGTCTGTGGTCCCATCAATACTTTTATTATCTGATGATTTAATTGGACTATGGTTAGAACTTATATTGGGACTGACACTATTTTCACTAACAATAGATGTATCACTCTCTATATTTTCTTCTTTAATAGACATGTCCATCTCTTCTTCTTTAACACGAGTAACAAAAAGTTGTTTACTAGTTTCAGTTTTAACATCATATTCTTTCTTTATTTTTACATTTTTCACATCAATGGGACTCATCTTAAAAATAAAAAAAAATAATATTCTAATAAAATTGAAATCCTCATTTTAAACCATTACGATTCGTATCACCTGCTACTTCTGATGTCATCAATTACCTGATACTGGGTGTATTTGTCACCACGAAATGACTATGAAAGAAAATTGTGATCATACAAATACTTCCACAGTTAGTTACACTTAACTTAGATTACGAAGGAAGACCATTATAAATGCACCATAATGTTGCCATTTTTTGTGACTTACACATTTAAAATTAAAATAATATTAACAGAAACACCTATAATGTTATGTGAAAGGGGTGTGGGGTGTAACTCTGGAACAGAATATTGAAGAATGCTAAATATTGATAGGTTTCATTGTATTCATCCATTCATGACCCCAATGCTCCCCACCATATTTGAAAATAAACCGTTAATCACAATAGCTTTTGAAAAAGGCAGCATAGCTCTGGTATGAAAGGCCGTGGAATACTAAATATTGATAGAATTCGTCTTCTCAAAATCACAATGCTTAATACCAAATTCGAAAAAGATCCGCAAAAAAATGTAGCCTCTATCGCCTTCACAAACAAATTGCTGTGTGGGTGTATAAAAATCTGAACTCACCATTTCCTCCTCATCAATACAAATAGGTGATTGAGGACATGTATTTTTAACTGGTGTACTGTTTGATGTAAGATCTATAGTTTCTACAACTAAAACATGACAAAATACTATTATTGTAGAAATAAAATACAAATTCAACATTAGAGTGGTATAAATGGTGATCATGTTTCACTCCGTTCAAAATCACAACCATCTGATGGTCCAGACAGTTGATTATGGGCTTGTCATGTGAATAAATGTTTAATAATTTAAATAACATTTGAAGCCATAAGAAATAATAGACTGCTTTAGCTCTTAAATAATGCATCTTCAACCAGTGGAATTAATCTAATCAGAATTAACAACATACCAATATATCAGACTCAAGAGATCATTTACCATTATATTGTGAAATCATTTTACATCACTGGGTAATAATTTAACAATATACACAGGTCACACTTCTATAGAATGGGGTGATGGGTGATCTAGTGGTTTAACATGTTCACGTGAAATCAAAGGTCTGTCAATGAGTCAAGTGGCATGGTTTTCATTCCCCACTTGTACGTGACAAGAAATAGGGTTGCCTGTCCAACCTTGTGGGTTTTCTCCAGGTCCTCCATTTTTTTCCCACTGCTAAAGACTCCTAGGGGCAAGCGAATCAATAAAATTGAACCATGTTAGTCATGAAATGACCTAGTTTGTGTCGAGCAGACGTTAAACCTCATTTCTCTCTCTTTTCTATGGAATACAATTACTGAGCAACCTTTCTACTTGTTCTGTATAAATGCCTTCAAAACAGTTTTTATACTCTTAGAAAAAATCAGGGGATATTCAAAAACAATACAAAACTGCGGAAATGCACTGCTGTTTTTATTAGAGGTAACCAGAGTATGTTAATAACAGGCCGATTGCCTAGGCATGAACATAAACAGTTCATATGGGCGGCTTATCTGAAGGCCCCATTTCACTCGCAAAGAGATACACTGTCAAAAGTGAAAATGGACGTTTTTGATTTTTGTCTTAATAATGAGTAAGCTTAATTGCTCCACCAATCCTCAGACATTCAGCAATTCGTTGTGGCATACTCTTAATGATTTGGGGCAATCTGATCCACTCCTCTTGCAGTGCTACGGCCAATTCTTGTAGTGTTGTCAGTTTCCTCTATAGGGGAAAGGTCAGGACTCGTGGCTGGCTAAGGAATATGGACAATATGGTGACGCTGGAAGTAGTCATTCACAACACGAGCGTAGTGGGCACGGGCATTATCTTGAAAGATGAAACGTCGACCTGCACGTTGAGCAAAGGGCAGCACTATCGGTGCCAGGAGATGGTCATGGTAGTACACACCAGTGACCCTTCCTTGAACAATATGCAAGTCCGTTCTGCCAGTCATGGTGATTCCTCCCCACACCATAACAGACCCACGCCCGAATCTGTCATGCTGTCTGACGTTAACGTTAGCATGACGCTCATTTACGTGCCTCCAAACGCGAGCAAGCTTATCGGTGAAATCCAGAGTAAATCTGGACTCATCTGAGAACATTACACGCACCCATCGACGATTATCCCAATTTCTACGCTGCCTACACCATTGACGCCTGTTTGCCATGTGCTGGTGAGTTAATGGAGGCACAATACGCGGTCGTCGCCCATGCAAATGGGATGCATGTAGCTGATTTCTAATCGTTGTACAAGTTTACAGAAAGCTAATTGGCTGTTTTTTTCTCGATTTCGCAGGACCTGTGTACAAATGTATTGATCCTGGGCTTGTGTAGTGGCTCTAGGATGACCTGAACGAGGTCTATCATCAACATTGTGTGTTGGTTGGTATCAGTTCCACAGACTGTGACACATTAAGAATGTTAGCTACTGCTTGCTGTGTAGAACCCATTTGAAGCATGCCAATAGCACGTAGACGTTCATCATGTTTAAGACGTCTCATTGCAAATTAAACGTAATACACTAAAGCAAAGATACGCTGAACAGTAAATCTTATGCAAGAACCAATAGGAGAGCAAACATGGATAAGATAAACCAGCACGCGGCAGTTTTGATCAATCCTTCCTTGAAGTGTCAAATTTGACAATGAACCCCTCCCATGTGTATGGCGCTATTGCATGTCGCACGTACAGCTCAGTGGTTCTGTTGGGGCGATAAGTTCTTCATCTGTGAACATACTCTCAAAGCATGTCAAGTGTCCACGACTATTTATCATATCACAATCTGCATAGGTATTTGCATTTCAATATCTCCTACTTTTTTTGAAGAGTATATTTTATAATAACTTACCTCTTGGTGGTATAAATGTATTATGTGATATTGTGTTTGTAGGTTTGGGTATAAATGCTGGAACATTTTGTCTATCAGCAGTAAAAGTGGTAGCTTTTTTTTCTGGAAATCTTTCACTGTTGTTTTGAGGTGCACTTGATTCCATCTCTATCAGCTGTTGAGCTCTTTGAATCTGAAATACAGCACATATTTAACATGAAAAAATCAATATATTCGTAAAATGTGAGGAGAACAAAACCTGTCCTAGGCTGTAGGACATATATGTAAATCTAACTTATATGTACAGAGAGAGAGAGAGAGAGAGAGAAACTAGGTCATTTCGGGACTAACATGTGGTTTAATTTTATTTCAATAATTCGCTTGCGCGTAGGGGTCTATAGCAGTGGGAGGAAACCACAGGACCCGGAGAAAACCCACGAGGTTGGACAGGCAACCCTACTCCTTGTCACGTACAACCGGGGATTCGAAACCACGCCAGTTGACTCAATGACAGGCCGTATGCTTATATGCACATCCTTTCCTCATAAACAATTATAATATGGGAAAGGAATGGAATTTTAACAACTCATCAATTCAATATTTCAGTTTATTTTATTGATTTTGGTCACATGCACTATGCTATTGATGAGAATTCAGTCTAGTAGACAGCTGCATTTACTGAATTGAAATTATAAATGACAGTAATACTTGCACCATCCGTCCCACGATTGAGAAATGGGCATGAAAATTCATCTCTTCTCCTGCATGATTTGAACCTTGGATATTCTAGGTGGGAAAGCGATAGTGAAATTGGGTTTAACGTCCACTCAATACAAATTAGGTTATTTTGGGACTAACATATGTTACAATTCAATTACAAACAATCGATGGCACATACAAGTGTAATGTCGAAACCAAACGCTCGTATTAGACCAGTCATCCACCTAAGCATCCTTTTTAATTGTGAGTCTAGTGCCATGATTGTATATTAAACTATAACTTACCCTACTTTGTATATAATCATTAGATTGTTGATTAACTGAACCAGTATTGTTATAAGATTGTGTTGCTGTATCTTCTTCTTCTTCATCTTCAAACTTTATCTCTTGACTAAACATCAAATCATGATCACTTACTCCAAATATCTCTACAAATTACCACAATGAATAATAAATGAATGAATTTATCCTCTACAAATTACCACAATGAATAATAAATGAATGAATGTACACTCTACAAGTTACCACAATGAATAATAAATGAATGTATAATAATAATAGTAGTATGTACATTTATACCGCATGCTCAAGGCGCTACACTATCTGGGTGTCATGAATAGATGAGTTTTTAAATTAGTTTTGAATTTTTCTAGGCAGATGATAGTTTAATGTTTAGGGGTAATGAATTCCACAGAACAGACACAATGTATTCTCTACAAGTTACCACAATGAATAATGAATGAATATGTTTTCTAAAAATTACCACAATGAATAATGCAGATATTATAATGCATAATATGTGTATCCATCTTTCACATTGGCTAATGTGTATTCTTAATGGAAACTGTACACAATACACATACTTAACACTTGTATATTAATATATCACTGTGTGTATTAAATACTCAGACACCAATATGAACATTCTCAAGTAGAAATATACAACATTTTGGAGCTAGGCTTAATAAAGTTTTGGGCTATTCAGCTAAATCTGTCTTTCCTAATTTAGAAATATGAAAATTTGTAATACAAAGCGGCAACTTTTAAAACAAGCTTTTTTAATTTGTTTAATTTACCTAGACTATGTAAATAGGCTATATGAGCATCTAATTTATTATCAGATCGTCTATCTGTTGTATGCATCTCCTGTAACTGTTGTTGTGTAGTAGAATGACGAGGGGTCTCTAGTTTAAATAATTCTTTTAAATCTTGCTTGGTAAAATACCTAAAATAAAAAATATTAGGCCATGTGAAAAAAACAACTTGTTGACTCATTGTCCGACCTGAGAAATAAATCTGAATTGAAATCTTACTGATGACGTACCCACAAATGACAAGTGATTCTCAATATATCTTTAACAGAATGGAATGTCTGGTAACTAAAAATATGCCCACAGAAAATCAGAACAGTCCACAAAGGTTACTGAATATTTATTCTTTAGAAGCTAATCTAAGCATTCACTAGACACTTTCAAGTCAACTTTAGCCTTCTGAGCTTCCACAAGACTATTCAAACTTCTTATTTCATGAACTAAAATCAATCTTCTTCTTCTGAACATAAACACTGTATAATTTTCAAATTAATCAGATGTTAACATCAGCCTCTACAGCAGTCAACCGGACAGGAAAATGGGGGTGATGACAAAATACAACCACATTTCAATGTGTGTGTGTACAAAATTACAAGATTATTGTTTCTTGCATTAAATATACATATATCCAAATAGCATAAAGCAGATTAAAAGCATATACCTCGTACTATGTTCTAATGAATAAATATTATTTAAAGATACAGCATATGTAAGAGCTAAATCTGTCTATTGCAAATCTTTATTTTGGCTTCAAATGTTATATAATCTATTATTTAGACATCTATTAACAAAATTAACAATAAAAAGGACAATCTACGATAAAACAATTATATCTTCAAACATTAATAACTTTGCTCAAAATAAAGTAATTTAAATGAAATTTTCAATATATTCTTTTCTTATTTTTTATATTTTTGAACTATTATAGCAGGAATGTCCAACTTTTTATCTATATTTTACATAATGCATCTTTAAAGATACATTCCTGGGTACAAACTGGGTGGTTTGATGGTATATTTGGACTAAAAACATATTCAAACTTATTAATTTATCATAAATACTTTTCTGGGAACATAGCTTTAAACCAATCATACTTTTCTAGAATATTTCACAATTTACTATGTGACTACAGCAAATACATACATATCATAGACATATTATCAACATGTATGGATCATAGGTCAATATTCCTCTATCATTCTTAAACAGGTCTAATGACAAGTGCTATGAGGTTTCAGGGAAATAATAAGTATACCCTGCCTCATGCATGAAATGGATAATAGGTCAACATCGCTCTATCACTCTTACACAGGCCTAATGACAAATGTGATCAGGTTTTAGATAATTAATAAGTACAGTATACCCTGTCTCATGCATGAAACCTGTAACAGATTTTAGATTTGAGACCAAAACGAATGTGCAATAAAACTGAGAATGGTCTACATGGAACGCTTGGTTTCTGCTAGTAACATTTATTTTACTCATTAGATGGAAGGATCGTGGACAAAATTCATGAGAATAAAATTTAAAAAAATCAGTGTTAATTTGAAATGAGATGCATATATATAAGCTTTGATTTGTTTTCAGGTCCCATAATTATATATTGTATCTTTATAATCTGTAAATATTTAATGAATAAATATTGTTAGAAAAGATTTGTTTTTTTGTTTTTATGTGTAATATAGAAAGAGAGAGAAATGGGGTTTAACATCCACTTAACACAAACCAGGTCATTTCGGGACTAACATATGGTTTAATTTTATTTCAATAATTCGCTTGCGCATAGGGGTTTTTAGCGATGTGAGGAAACCGGTTGGACAGGCGACCTTACTCCTTGTCACATACAACCGGGGATTCGAAACCACGCCAGTTGACTCAATGACAGGCTTTATGATACAGTGCGCACGTGCTAACCATTTGGCCATCCCCCCCCCCCCCAAGTGTAATATACTTAGCATATCATACCCAAAATCTATCCATAAAAAATGACCAATATATGGATAATTGAAAGTTTCAAGATTTAATTTTCATTGTATATAAAAAAGTTATAGAATTTTAGCTATATGGGTTTTCCTTATCTGCCAATCATTCTTCTATTATGTTAAATAATAAAACTGGTTACATGTACTCTATTGTCGGAGGGCCTGACAAGGACAGCTGTCTAGTCCTTTGGATGATACGAAAAACAGAGGTCCCGTGTATATATTGGAATGCACGTAAAAGATCCCCTGGCAGTTGGAATTTGATATAAGAGTAGGCAATAGTGTCGCTGCCCGGGCAAAATTTCCCTCATAGCACACTGTATGGCGTATGCCCGTCTTCATTAACCCAGTATAGGAGCAGAACAGTAGGACGTTAAACCCCATTTCATTTCATTTCATTTCATTTCATTTCATTTCATTTCATTTCAGTACTCTATTTTCTATAAAACAGCCTTAGCTTTCATGTTACCTTACTGTTAAGAGTATCTGAATTGTAGAGAGCAGTGAAATAAAGTGTATGTTCGAAGAATTTAGAAACAGATTATCTAATAAACATTTTTTTCCTTTAGTTTTTTTTTTTTTTTTTTTTTTTTTCTCTCGAGTAACAAGTTTATTTAGAAAAATATAAATACATTCATTTATGCATGAAACTATAAACAATGCAATATACAATTTTATATTATAGGATTTAAATATTTACATTTCCTTGAGGGTCAATATCTAATTACATGTATTTACATTTTCAAAGTTTGAGTTTTGACCTTAACAGATCAGCTGAATACCTTTTTTTAAAATAATTTATTTACAGCCCACATAATTAAAAACTATTTTTTTAGTTATATGACACTGATTGATTTGCATGTCATTCAATGATAATACCTGACTCATATTTTTATGTATATTCTTTAATACACATTCATGATAGTGAGTGCACAATACACACTTGATATTTAAAAATTTAAGGTAAAAATAAAAATGCATAAGAGTTATCCCGAAATGCTGTTGCATCTTGAGTTTTTTGCATGTCACTTTATTATCAATTATTAGAAGACACCCCTCCCATATTACATCTACTTTATTCCTAAGCATTTTAAAATTTCAAAAAAGAGTCTAATGGTAATGATGTACATTGGCACCGTGGGATTTCAATTATCAATTCTTTTATTAATTCCCTTTTCCTGGGGTTATAGAATAATTAAAGAGTTACAAGGTCATAAGTGCATTATGTCCGTAGAGATTTAGTTCAGACCCTAAACACTATGGTGTTAACTGAAAACAATATTGGAGCTATATGTATTTAATGAGCTTATGGCCTCCAGCTGGCTTTGTTAAGAAAATACTAATAGATAATGACTGTTTATGTTTTGGGATTAGTGGGTTAGCAGACTTGACTTCACTAATCTTAAATCCGTGTTATTTTAGCTATTTACCTTCACAGAGATTTATCAGAGGGTTCCATATTGAATTGAATTGCTGAAGCCACATAGACCTACAATTTCTTTTGACAATTATAAAACATGTTTTTAAAAGTATAATGAATTTATAACTTCAAGTCAATCAAAGTTTACCTGCCACTGTACATGTCAATTATTAAAGGGTACCTATTTCTATAGCAATTTTATATGTTAAAAAAACATTCCGCCAACATGAAAGACACAGGAGCAATCCTTACATTAAATGAAGCCATTAAAAATACAATTTGTCTAACAATTACTAACAACATAAATTCCAAGAATACTTCTTTTCTATACATAAATCCCCACCCCACCCTGGGATATTCCTCAAATTGTCCACAAAAATTCACCCCTAAAGGAATATAGACAGTATTTTGATGTCAAACAACATTTTGGATTATTTTGTGCAAATTTTTAATTATTTGACCAATAATTCTCTGATTTCTCCCTGATTTAACATAAGCTTATAAACCATTCTTTAACTGACATCTACTACAGTCCAGGTGTTTTGTGAGGGAGGAATTAAGTTTTCAATAATTTCTAATCAAAGGAAAAGCCATAATTACACATAAGTGTAACCTCATAAGAAATAAGATAATTGGTTGTGAATTTTATTACAGTTTCAATTTGTGATCCAGAGAGGGCTCACATCTGTTCTTTCTTTCCTCTATTCAAATCTGCAGGCATTTTTTTTATTTTTAACATTGAACATGTAAGGTATCCTTATTAATTGTGAATTACTTGTAGTCCACACAGAAATTATTAAATAGCATTACAAATATTATGATCATGCCAAACCTTTATAATTAGGTACTGAATTGCTTCTCAGCTTTCCAAAGAAAGATGAAAATTTATTTCAATATAGGCATTTAATTTTACAAATTTTTAGAATTTGGAAATGGGTAAAAGTACAAGATTTACCAAAAGTCTAGATCTTTCCAGAAAAATATTTTAAGCATTTTTGGTTACATGTCTAATACAGTTCTCAGAATCAGTCAATTAGCCAATCACCACAAGATTTGTATATTATGTTTAGAGATAAGCTTAAACCTGCCAAAGTTCTCTAAGCCTTGTAATAACATAATACAGATTAAGAATGTCACACCTCTTTTGTTTTTTGTTAATTCAGTCCAGACAAGTAACAATCTTACTCAAATTATTCTGTGTGGTAAGATAGGCTCCACCCCTTAACCCCCTAAGATCCTTTGATGTAAGTAGGTAGGAGTAATTAGGCTATTGTTTCTATGAGTTAAGAGGTATGGGTTGGTGCATGTCAAGAGTGGGAAGGGTTTTACTCAAGGTGTCAGGGAGGCTGTAAAAAGGCCAATTCTGGTGAAGCTTGGATCACTAAACAGGTGGACACTAGTCCTGTCAACACCATCTAGTATAGCACAGCAAGTGGAAACAGTTGGAAATGTACAGTTGACCTACCTGTGGAAATATTAAGGTATTAAGTTATTTTATAGATAAGTAACTAAGGAAACAATATCATGCTGTGAATTTTTATTGCTTTGGAATATGAATTGGAAATTGGTCAGTTGTTTGGGAATCAAAAAGGATCGTTTACAAGGACATTTATAATTGCTAAATTTAATGCTGGAATGAAATTGAGTGGGGATTTGACATCATTCTGCACCAATCTCATGCCAGTTCATTTAATTCTAGGATACCAACATGAGATACGATTTCTATAGTCATATATAAAGATGTGTATATTTATTGGACCGACATTGTGTTGGTATACGGTTTCTGAATTATCCTGCACCAACCTAATGCCAGTTCCAATAACTTATACCTTTTCGTCAATTATTAAACGATGCCAGATGATATGATTCAATTGTAAATTGGAATATAATTTCTGACTTTAACCAGTATCAAAAAATGATCTATGGACAAAAACCATAGCACTTTCTGATGCTGGGTCAAGTTAGACATCATGTATGCTTAAAATATTCAATCTTCTGGAAAAAACTTGGAATGCCATGCTGCTTGTATGAAAACATAATCTATTAGGCATTGCCAGTATCTACTGGATGCTAACTGTATGACATTTGTTAGCACTTGTCGATGCTGTGGCCTGGATAATAGAAACACATCATGGTCAACAAGATGGAAAGAATAAGAAACAATAATTATCTCTGGGACTGGGATCTACAATGTGAAATAGTAATATAATTATCACTAGCACTTGTAGATGCTGGTCCTAGAGATTAATCTAAAAGTTGAATTTAAATCTTAATTCATTGCCATCAATTAAACAATGGTGGTAAATATTCTTTAGATAGTAATTTGAAAATTGCAGTTCATAATAATGGCTGAAATCAATTCGTCACATTTAACATTGCCTTTGGCATTACTACTTTTTATTGTACTTGTTTGTAAAGTCTGGAATATTGTCCCTGGAATAATGTATTGTAAAAATAGAATTGACCAAATTAAAATGTAAATTTCTAATGCTGGTATTTATTTGTGCTGTAGTATATTGTATAACTAGCACTTATAGATGCTAGGCACTAGATATTACACTAATCTACTCTAGTAAATACTATGATGTCATTGATCTACCATGAGATAATAATGGTTTTACCAAAGGTCAAAACTTATATTTGTCTATTATGTAAATCATTGTCTATGTATTCTTATTGATAATATTAAATCACCTGGATTTTGATCACTGGTATCTGTTTGGGTGAAGGATTACATAAAACCTGCACCAAACATATGCCAGTTGACCAAGGTTTAAGAAGTAACCAATCTAATTTAGTCTCTTATAATATTTTAGTAAAAAAAATTTAATGGATTATAATCAATTTTAAATTGTGATGCCAAAATCTGACAGGTGTCAATCATCATTATGACAAGTGTGCCAATTATCATGAAGGCCTGATATATACCAGTGCATGTGTATATTGCCAACTAGCACTTGAATATGCCGGGCCTGCATTATAAATTTAACTTATAATATGTACAGATAAATGATCAATCAAGTTTTTGTCCTGTAGTTGTTTCCTAGTATTCATTGGTGCTAGTAATATATAACACTAGCACTTGTTAATGCCGGGGAGTAACTGTAGTAAAACAGCAGGGTAGTGAATTGGTATGGTTTATGTTATTATTGGTATTAATACTGATGATGTCTGTCTAACTGTTAATTTGTAGTATTTGTAATGTATCAGTCTTAACTAGAGCTTATGAATGCTAGGCATTATTATAGTAACTAAAAATCAAAATTTAACTGTTCATTCCTAGTATTTGTATTGTATTAGTGTAAATATATAACTAGCACTTACGAATGCTAGGCATGATTACAGTACATACACAACAAAATTTAGATTTTAGTTACTAGACACCCAAACGTTCAGTCCCAGTATTTATATTGTATTTGTGTAAATGTTAGGGATGATAACCAACAGCAAGGAGTCCAGACAGATTTTAACTGTCCATTCCTAGTATTTGTAATGTATTAGTGTAAATATATAACTAGCACTTACGAATGCTAGGCATGATAACAGTACATAAACAGCAACATTTTGGTTTTAGTTAATTAGGCCTTAGGACTGCAAATGGATATGACTATGTAAAACAAAACATTGTACCTGTAAGGGTTTTTAGAATTTCCTGTTGTTTGCCGGTTGATAGAATCTTTAAATATTTGTCGTCTGTAGATTTTTTCCTCCACTGTACCGCATGTTATCAGACGATATATAACAACATTTTTATCTTGTCCTATTCTAAACACTCGATCTACCGCTTGAGCATCTGTTGCTGGATTCCAACTTGGATCATCTAAAACAATTGACACATACATATAGAACAACAGAAAAACAGAACAATTTCTCCTCGTTAAATTTAATGAGCCTAATTAAACTTGATTTAAAGATTAGTAACACAAGAGCAGAAGGGGGTCAAGTGGCTTTTATAACTGATCCTAAGATTTGTAGCACCTTGTAAGATAACAAATTAAATGAAATCTGTAATAACTTACAGATAACAACTCTGTCTGCTGCTGTTAATGTTAATCCTACACCACCAACCTACAATATAATTGTTTCAATGGAATACAAGGGTGACAATTCTATGGAATATAATTACTGAGCGAACTAGGGTTTCTCGTCTTTATTCTACAGGTGTATATTTGCAATAATATATACATGATTACTGTTCAATATTCCAGAATAATCAGCAGATAAGATATTCAATCCCATACAACAAATGTATTCTTATTAAATAAGGTCAATTTTGGAATAATAAATCATATCAAGCCACATCACAATAACCTTTTTTTTTGTTCTTTGCCTTATAAAGCAAAGTGACATGAAATTCAGTTTTGACATTTCCAAGAGATTGGGTTAATTTTTAATGTCTCAGCTGGTTTCACAATTTTTTTTAGATTTCTACTTGATCTATGTGTGCATAAAATTCTAAGATAAAACAACAAGAACCTGTGTAGTAAGTAGAAATACTGTATATCTATCATCTGTTTGAAATTTCTGTATTCTCTGTTCTCTATCAGCTACATGTGTTACAGTTCCATCCAATCTCATAATCTTATGTCCCTACATTACAAAATTACTCATCAAATAAAATTACTGTTATATTAATTTGGATATTGAACAAAATTACCTGATATTAGGATATAGTGGCTATATCATCAAGTCAATCAGTAATGAAGTCTATAATTACATTATAGTATATATTATAGTGCCAGTATATATTAGGATATATGCCGGTTCTGGTCAGTGGCATTTCGTGATGAAATTCTAACTAAAAATTACGACATTTCCCTTGTCAGCCCACCAGGTACCAGGGGATTTCTTTCCTTTTTGAGTCATTATTCAAATCAAATATCTACTAAATTCTACTAAAATATCAGTTTAGATTTAGATAGAAAATATGGTGTTTGAAACAGTAGTGAAAACCTGGACAGCACACAAAATGTATTTAAATATTTGTGGTTCAAATGACCGACCGTTTTTCATTATAGATAATCGTGCTATATAGAGAACGCTAAAATCAAGAAACATAAGTTTGTTTTTCTTGGGTAAGGGAAACCAAATATCATCCCTGACAACATTATAGTCTAGTAGGCTTGTTACACATTTTATACTTTACATTAGTACATACCATGTTAATTCTATAATTATCTATAAATAATCCTTAGGTTCAACATAATATAAACCAGAAAATAACTTACTCTATTTGTAATAAGTTTTTGTATTATGTCTAACATTTTCCTTGACTGTGAAAATACCAAACACCGATGTCCTTCAGATTTGAGATTATCTAATAGTTCTATCAATACTATCAGTTTACCAGATTCCTGTATAAGTATATCATCAGCTACATATTGGATTTTTGTAGCTGCACTTTCTAAAGCTTCTGGAGCATCTAACATATCTTCATCTAATCTACAAACAAAGAAAAATAATACACGAATTAAAACATATAGATTACACATAGCTTCCATTAAACTAACTTGAAATTACTATTAAATTATGTTATATAACCTGACAAATGACTATTATTACATCACAACCTTTATCTATAAACAATGTCATTTCAACTTTATATAATAAAGTACATCCAATGTATACTGCATAGCAGTAGATATTAAGCTAGCAGAAACACTGAATCACAAGACCAGCTTTTACATGGTGAAGGTATTTTGACTGCGGGTGGACCTTGGGGTAATTTGGCATGAAAATTATCATTAATAGAAACAATACTTTTTAGAGTCTTACCCTTCATGACCATCTAAGCCCAACTGAGCACAAGCTCTAGTAGACAACAGACGTGGATGATCACAGATTTTCTTTAAAACAGTCAAAGCTACTAATGGAGATTTAGTTGTCATCAATAACTGAGGAAAAAAAAGGATTAAAATCATAACCATAATTGTAAGGAATATTTTCCATATACTACAGATGAACATGTAGAATTATTCCAGAAAAGTCCATTTTCAGGTGACATTTTAAAATTTCAAACATGCCAATCTATTTGAGGTTACACCCATTGAAACCCTAATTTCCACCTTAATTCTAATTGTCGATTCGACATCAATTCCACATCCATTTATACAATCTGAAAATGAATTTTAAAGTGCTTTTTTTCGTCTACTAATTTTGGCATAACTTAAATTTAATTTATATCTCTACCATTTACAGAATACTTGCTAAAAATAATGTTTGAACTATGGATCCGATCTTTTGATTGTCCCTGTGTAATTTTCTAGACTTAGAGTTGTGTTGCTCTAATTTCTGCATTCCCTTCCCTCCGTAATCAATATTAATAATTCACAACTCTTTGGTCATTAACTTTACGAGTAGAAAGTCTTACAGGCTCGCCTTCCACCTTCCGTTCCAACCAGTGATGGGAATTTACCCGTATATTCCGGACTTGTTCGAATCTTTTTTCGAAACGCCCAAAATTATTCGACCGGGAATATGCCCAATCGGACATCAAGACACGATGAATAATATTCAAATTCCAAAATTAATATAGTGTACTGAGTGTATAACTACCGTGCAACCCGATTATCGTTGATAATAGGCTGGATTGATTAGGTAATTAAGTGATCGACTATTTATCGTGTTTTATCGTTTTACACACCTACCTATTCTGCCTTGATTGGCTGAACTAATTCTTTATCAGACAATTCATCAAATCAATACTGAACAGAAGTCATTGCTTCTCCTTTGTCGGACGATATATAAATCCAATAAGAGTGATTAGAAACTTAATCTGATTAACCTGTGATTTCTCCATTGACCCACGTTTTAATCTCCTTTGTGTCGGACAATAACACGTAGAAATTAGTCATATATGTCACATATCCTGATAGTTTATAACACCTCAAATCAACATACATTGTATCCGATAACTTGTCTGTGATATATTTTCGGTGGAAGCCGAAGTTAAATAAAGATATTTCACACACATGGCGCTTATAGAGTTCAGTAATTAAAATGAAAGTACAAATCTCGTGAGACACGTGAAATTAAGAGATGTATACGTGCTGAATCCAATACGCCTGATGTTCGAGAAAAGATTCTATTTTTATAGCATATTATTGGATTTATGATCATATTTTGAAGGGGGTTTATGTCTTTAAATAAATAAACACGCTAAGAAATATTGACGAATATTTCGATTGGAATGACGTAAGTAGTTAATTGTTTTAGACGATAGCGCATGCTACAGTCGAATGCAATTATTTAGAAGTTGGTTACACTCGCGCATTAGGGCATCGTTAACTACGGTTTACGGCCAAATAAATTTTGGGATGTCATTTTTTTACCTTCCGTATATAAATCGAAATGGAGTATCAGACGAATGACCCGAAAAATACGGTAATTTTGGGGGAGTTTGAAACAGATCGGCAGCAGTCGGCACGCTGCCAATTCTATAGTATTACGATGTCATGTAATTTTGTAGGAATATTATTGACATAAATTTGAATACCGTTCAGGTTTTAAACATGAAATATAACGAGGTGCACCTATTTTTTTTTTACATATGAATTTGAATATATTTTGTTGACACATGATTCTTAATTGTGTTTTGAAAACGTCTGCTTAAATTACGGTAAGAGTTATGCCCCATTATTTTCAGGAAAAATGTCTGACATGAAATTTTTTGAAATCCCATCACTGGTTCCAACCATTCACACTTCCATACATTTTAAAGTCCTTTGCTGTCGACGTCTCGATCCACGATCTTAGCCATTGTGCGAAAGAACTGGAGACGATTACATACCATCATCGATATGGTACCATAGAGAAACTCTATGTTACGTACACAGTGACAGGCGATCTCGTTTAATCCTGCGTCAATCTACGATATTGTTAATGTATATATCGTCGACATGCGGTTAGCAGATTTTAAAGTAATGGAGAGATATTTTGGAATAAATGAGTAATAAATTCGTCAGGAAAAAATTAATGATATATTTATGATATTACACTTTTGAAACAATAGCTTGAACTAAAGCAGAACAATATCAGTAACAAGAGTGTTATCAAAAATCAGAACTGACCACAAAAAATCAGAACCGGACAGGCAAAATGCAGAAATCTACTTTAAAGCGGGAAAAAATCATGTCTGGTAACAAGTGTTTCAAAAAGTAAGCACACTGTTTTGTGCTCGACAGCCATCACAAAATGCAGATCATATAGTAAATTTAAAAATACCTCTTTTACATCATCTAACTCTAAGAAATCTTCATAGATTTTTTGCTGTGTTTGTGTAAGAAATAACCATATGACCAGTTCATTTTTACGAGTTAGTGTAGGCATACTGAAAATAACAAGTACTGGTACTATATGCATAGACAGTTAAATAAATTCCAAATTGCTGGAAGATAGATTGTTACTGATTTTACTATTCAAACAGTCAAAGTCATTTGAACCATATTCAAATATTGATTCAATTTAACTGATGACTATTTGGGTCATATTTTTTCTATATTTTGAATGTCTGTTAATTAGATTAACTCAATAATTCACAATACACTATTAGAGACAAAAAATGATCAAATTCTATTAAATCAAAATTGACATTAAACATTCAATAGCTAAAAATGAGTTGCAATAGCCTTGAAGAAGTACTTGAACAACTTTCAAAGGGTAAAGTATGTTCTACTTTTGCTCCGACAGAAAATCAATGTTCATTAACAGTAATCAAGATAAAATACCTTGCACAATCTTTAGTCCCTTCATCCATTTCACCGTGAACTAATTTTTTCCTTGTTACTTCCGCTTTTGTTCTCCGTAAAAAGTATGGGGAAATAATTTTCTTTAGAGCTTCAGACATTTCCGATCCCAAACGTTTCTCATAAACTGTGGCATCTTTTTCTCTTGACTGAAAAAAATACACACATATAGAATAATCTCAACACTCCATACAAGTTAAATTAGTGTTATTTATAATATATACACTGAATCAATGTATACACCTACATTGTGTCTTATTTTTTTTACCAGATTGTGTCCACTCAACAAATTATGATAACAATTTTATTTCAATAATTCTTAATAGGTGTCTTTTGTTGTGGGAGGAAACGTAAGACAATTGGTTGTAGTGTATATGACAGTCAAACAGGTCCACTGGCACTGATTGTCTCAAATTAATTAACTCTTGATTCTGATTAAATTAAATTTCAAAACAGTCTGTAATTAATTTGTAAATAAATGAAAAAGTTTAAAGTATCATTGGAGCAAAAATAAAATAGGTATAATAAAACTTGAGCAAACAGAGTGATATGTAAGACAACTCCCAAAGATGTGACCAAATGAATTCGGATCAACCCCTATTGTTCTATGAAATCATGTTTCATTGAAAATGTCATCATTGTTGATGAGTCTGCAAATACATTGGAAATACAATCACATTTATTTTGCATTCTGTGAAAAAATTAATCATTCCTAATATTTACCCTTGTAATAGGTGTATCAAATTCCATTTTAAAAGTTCTAGCAGTTCCCAGTAAAGTACCATGATGGGCAAAGTCAAACAGTGACCACAGTTCCTGAAATAAATAATACAAAATTCAAATTCTTTTGTCAAATTCTAGCTTTTTTTTCCCATTTTTTAAGAAACACACAAAATCATTATAAATTTTGTATTTATTTAACTCCTTATAAGAAAAACAGAAAATAAGTAAGAATTTGAAATAACGGACAAATAATTCTATCCACATTGAACATGTATTATGCAAGAGCTAAATCTGCCTATCACATGCCTTTCTTTTGGCCTGAAATGTTATCTAAATTGTTAATTAGACATTAATTAACTTATCCAGACCATGTTATCCTGTGATATTTAGTACATTTGAATACATTTTGTGATGGATAATTTAATGTAAAGATGGGTTGTCAGGCAACGAAACATACGCCCACAGCAGCTAAGTTGTCCGGGCAGTCAACAAGTGTTTTGTCAGTAATGAGATCATTTACAACACAGGAAAATCTGATTACGACTAATAACCTATGAAGTAATTATAAAAAAGCTTTAAAATTTGTTTCTATTGTTTGTCTCATGACCTTTAACAATTTATATTAACTTCAGCCTCTAGAGTGAATGAATGAAGGAAATGGAGTTTTAGCCTCTAGAGTGAATGAATGAAGGAAATGGGGTTTTAGCCTCTAGAGTGTCCTCAAGATTTTTCAAAGTGATCAAAGGTCTTAACTCTGGCAGAAATTATCAGAAATTGTTGAAAATGAATAGGATTCTTTGTTTCATGACCTTAAACACTGTGTATAAGTTTAAAATATATCAGATATTAACCTCAGCCTCAAGAGCTTCTACAAGATTTTTCACCGACAGGAATTATGAAGAATAGTTGAAAATCAATAGGCTTCTTCTTCTCATGACCTTAAACAGTTCGTATAAATTTAAAGTCAATCGGATATTAACTTTAGCCTCTAGAGTGTCCACAACATATTTCAAAGTGAATAAATTTAAAGTCAATTGGATATTAACTTTAGCCTCTAGAGCGTCTAGAAGATATTTCGAAGAGTTCAAGGGATATAACTCTGGCAGTAACTATTGCTGAAAATCAATAGGCTTCTTCGTCTCATGACCATAAACAGTGTGTATAAATTAAAGGTCAATCGGATATTAACTTTAGCCGCTTCAGTGTCCACAAGATATTTCAAAGTGATCAAGGGACATAAGTCTGGCAGTAATTATCGGAAATTGTTGAAAATCAATGACCTAAAATCAAAGCGGGTCATGACCTAAAACACTGTGTATAAATTAAAAGTCAATCGGATATTGCCTTTAGCCTCTAGAGGGTCAACAAGATATTTCAAAGAGATAAAGGGCCATAACTCTCGCAGTAACTATCGAAAATCGCTGAAGATCAATAGGCTTCTTTGTTTCTCCTGGACCTAAACACTGTGTATAAATGGATATAAATTTTAGCCTCTAGAGTGTTCACAAGCAATTGTGGACACCGGACGGACACATTTAAATGTGGGCATATAAAAGTGACTAGTCGAGACATGGTTTATTATCACACTAAAGTTAGTAATGATGTTTGAGGCTAGTCTAAAATTGAATTGCTAATATCTTGGTTCAGAGTGATGCAATTTGACTGAAATTTTCAGCATATTTTGTTTCCATTATCTTTTTTTAGCTATTATAGCGAGAATTGTCAGCTCTTTATCTAATCTTACCTAATGCCCCTTTAACTCCTGGGAAAATGTTTTCGAATTTTCCGCTTTATATTTTGGCAACCATGACACGGTTTCGATACAATACTCATTGTTAAAGCACAGGAAAAATAAGGCATTTTGATCGTAAAAAACGACAGACGGACAGCAAAATTGCCGCATATTTGCGAAAAAATAAATTAACATTTGATTATCCAGTGCCATTCTTGATTGTCAAGTGTTTCCCATGGTTACGCACTTAACCCCTTAACTGTGTAATTAATTTGACGTTAACTACCCCCTATTGCGTAATTAATATGACGAAAAACGTCATATTTGGGCCTATTTTTTCCTGAATACAAATTTGAGTGGTCTTAAACCAAAATAAAACTAACAGTAAATAGAGTTGTCTCCCTTAATTAGATTCATTGACCAGGCGTAATAAAACGTCTTTTCTGCGGGGTAAGATTGTGTTCTAAGAATAGGTTGGGGAAAATACCTTCAGGGCGTTATATTACGTCCTACACACGGTGAGTGGCAGTCGTCCAGGACGTTATATAACGTCCTACGCAGTTAAGGGGTTAATAGACGAGTCTAGTGTTCATTTCTTGTTATGAAGAAACGATCAGTAAAGTTATTTCCCTTGATCGCAGGAAATATGAATGAGCAGAAATTATTGACTTTGTTTTTATTTTTTTTAAAAAACATGTGATGTGGTCCATCTATTATGATGCGGCCATATCTGAGAACCAGAATATTTTTTTCTTTGTGTGGCCTAATTATGCAACTGCCTACCTTGAGATTATTTTGTATTGGAGTTCCCGTTAATATCAATCTGTTTTTAGCAGGTATGTTATGCACACCTTTCGTTGTTTTAGTTGGGTTTTTAATTTTATGTCCTTCGTCCAATATCATATAATCCTGAAAAAGAAATGTGAAAATAAATAAAGCAGACAAGCTGGAATTTGAAAACTAATTTATTTGCCCTACCTTTGCATTCAGATGACAAAGTTTTAAGGTACCGTAGCTTAATGAACAGAGGTTCTTTGAGAGAAAAAAAAAAAAAAAAAAAAATACAGAAACCATGTCCAAATAATTCATCTAGTAAATCAAAATTGTAGTTTGAGTTAAAAATCTGGGTTGTTTTCATGGCCCCCAGTCATGAGATATTACTCCTGTAAAAGTACTGATGGATGCTGTGCATTAGACAGACTTATCTTAATTTTTTAAATAGCTATAAATTAAAAGCAGATTGTCTGCGATATCACCTCGGTGGAAGCGGACGTAAAACACAACTAACAAGTAGTAGTAGGTAATACCAGCTTGTCATTTCTCTTTGGCCATGTCTTATATTCAGTTTATTCCTTAGTTTTTGGGATATCACCATATGAAGATACATTGAGCCATGTTAATAAAATAAACAAACAAGAAGCCATCCACATGATTAAAACAGAATTCTGACAATTACTTAGTAGCTTTCAAACTCTCACGTTCAACAGATTCCCAATATATTAATATGGTAGAAGGTAAATGGTATTATTTTGATTCATTATAAATTTGATACTGTGGAGACATGTTTTTATCTATTGTCTCAAGCTCCTATATCAATTACAATTCTGTTGTTGTGTCATCCATATTTTGATATCCTGGCAGAGATAACTAATCATCAATTTCATCTTGACATAACTATGTCCTGACACCTAAAACCTCTAAATAGTGCTGATTACTGAATGAATGAAATGGGGAATTAAAGTCCTACTTTTTTGCACCAACCAGACAAATGAACGAAATTTCTCGAGCACTGGGATTAAACCTGGGACCAACAGGTTTGTGAGCTAGCGCCTACCTCACTGAGCCGCCACGGCTCACTATCTGGATGATAGCACATTGACTGTTATTTGACATCATAGACATGAAAAATTGATACAGCATTGAATGAAAGATACCTATCATGTGCATTAGTTACTACATACCCAGACAAATTCTCTTCCATCCTTTTGACCAAGTTGTTCCCAGCTTGTAACAACCATACCATAAGTTGTTATACATACGCCCCCTCTTCTCTGTACTTTAGTTAAAGATCTCTCTCTTTCTCTTTTACTAGAACCATGATAGGCCGTTACATTAATACCAGGAGCCCTGGAAAAAAAATTAAACATTTTTAGTAAGATATTTGAGTGAACACTATAGCATTTTAGATGCAGCACTAATATAATAAAAGACAGTTTCATATTCAAAAACAGTTGACTGGAATAAGTAATGTACCGAGATGGATTTACTTGTCATTTCATTGAACTCTTCGAGTGTCTAGGTAATGTGTAGTCTAACACTATAAATATTGCTTTATCTTAAATAAAGGAAAATTGTTGTGTTCTAGCAATACATGAATCACCCATTCCAAAAAAAGGGCGTGTCGCTGTTGCATTGTGGGAGATCGGTGAGCAAAGTCATTCGTAGGCCGCCATTACTTTGCATTGAATTTCTCTGACCAAATTTCGAAAAACGCTGATTTTACGTTAATTTTAGTGATGGGGAATATTTCATATGATGTGATAGAGACACAGATGGTTGATGCACGTAAAGAATACCTCAGAAAGCACATCTGAAGTATACAGATCGCAAAAAGGTAAAATTAAAACTTCAAAACAAACAGCTGTCAAAACTTAACCATACAACAAGACTAATAATAGTAATTAATTTTAAAATATATAAATGAATAATATTGAACGTAATAAACATGTTTTTTATTAAGCATTGTTAATGTACCCTGTGCTATTTATTTCTATGCAACACTATACACTCACAGTTTGAGTATTGACCTGCTAAAAGTGACAGCGATCAGCTGATTGATAGGAAGGTTAAGTTGGCGTTTTTCGAAATTTGGTCAGAGAAATTCAATGCAAAGTAATGGCGGCCTACTAGTGACTTTGCTCACCGATCTCCCACAATGCAACATCGACACGCCCTTTTTTTGGAATGGGTGATTCATGTATAGACATGTTAAACAACCAAGTAGACCCAACACAAAGTTTCATGAATAATTAAACAGGAAAGGTATGTTTCCCTCTCAGATGAATTTTGCCACGCTTAATATTCAAAATGTATTGCACTTGACACAAATTTAATAATTTTTCTTTATTATGAAAAAAAGATTAATGTGCAAACAGATTTAATTAAGATAAAACAAAATTTATAGTGTAAGACTACACAGTACCTAGATACTAGAAGGGTGTAACAAATTTTTTCTATACATTCTAATCAATCTCAGTACATGGCCTATGTCATATGACATTTTTATTACACATAAGGCCAAAACAAATAAAAGGGTTGTATCTTGTAAGATGGAAAATAGGGTAGGATCGGTAGGTAGGGTTGTTCAATTTCATGTTAGCCAGTTAGGTTGAGTCGGCCTCGTGAAACAACAAGCACAAATAGATTGGTGGATGGAGTTCTTGGATAATTGTTTAAAATGTATCAGAGGCTAGATTATGATTTAAATATTCTCTTTGGGGGCAAATGAACTTTTTAATCATTCTATGCTTAAAAAAAAATAGCGTAGCGAGACCATTTTGTTCAAGGGAAAGAACTCTTGATGAAGACTTTAAAAAATCATATCGTGCCAAGAAAGAGGCTCGTAATAAATTTACTTGTCTTGTTTTTGTCCAATTGCAAGCCGTTAATTATTAGAACTAAAGTTGTGAGGAATATAGCTTTTCAGAATGTGCAGTGGTAAATCTATATGAAACCTGTAATCTCAATTTTCACGTTAGTTAGCAATCTCGCGTCAACAGTATGCCAGTTTTTAATAATCATTCGCTGTACCCACCTATTCTGATCGGTAAATGCAGATTCAAAGAATGATGATGTTTATATTCATTCATAACAAAAAATAATATAGGCATTTTCACAAATCTGGTAGGCTTAGAGTATTCTGAACGGTCAGTCAGTGAACAAAAGTTTTTTATTTCTCTTGAAACTAAGAGTCAGCAGGTTTTGTAATGGGTCAGTCGGGTTACCGGAAACAGAACATTCTTCTTTTATGGCCAAACACAAATACTATAGGGCAAATACTTACCATTTATTGAATTCATTTTCCCAATTAACTACCAAGGCAACTGGCATCACTATAAGAATGTGATTTACACGTTCCATATCAAACATTCCAGAGAGAAATGCTATTACTTGAATGGTTTTACCTAATCTAAAATTAAACAAAAATTTAAATGATTAAATATTTTCCGTCAGTGCTGGATTATGATGAAGTAAAATCATTTGGAATAATTTAAACATTTTATGACGAACAAAGGTAAAGTTTGATCTACTGTATTTCAGTTTTGAAGATAACCCACTGTTCAAAGTAAGTTACATCACTCGATCATTTCAACACAACTGGTCTACTTAAAATCTGATAATGTTAACAAATGAAGGTAATCACTGGATATCAAAGACTTTAAAACAGAGCTAATCTTAACTTAACTTTTTTTGCAAATAGCTTGTGGGTTTTTTTTAATCAGGATATTGACATACTCAATATCTGTGCAATATTTTTGCATATCTGAAAATTTTGAAGGATTCTGATGTTTAGTTCTGCGACTATCTTTGTGTGAATCAGATTCTGATTTTCTTATTAGCTCTGAATAGAGTTTTCAATGTAAGAAATAATATATAAATATATTCTAATCTTACCCCATATCATCTCCTAATATTCCCCCTTTTTTCCTTTTATGTAATGTCCACATCCATAGTATACCTTCCTTCTGATGAGTATATAGCCTATTATATAAATCTTTATATAGATAGAAACCATTACCAACTTGTAATAATCCAGATACCTCCTCCTCTTCTTCCTCTTCTCCTGAATCTTCTCCATATTCTTTTAAATAAGCCTACAAAATAACACATTTTTAAGCAATCGCAAACCTAATCACAATGAACAAGATTTCGCTTTATAAAGGTGCAAAACATAGGACAAATATAATGAAACTGTTCCTCCAAATACTAGGGTAAACTCCCAAAACTGAACACTTGAAAAAGCCAATTTCTTTGGTTTTAACTGGTGTAACTAGCTGGCGAGCACATTGTGATTGTTAGTGAAAGATTACAATACTAATAACTACAGTACAGTAAATGTTGAGCACTGATAATACAACGGATCTCTTATGCACAAACCAATATGTACAAAGGTGACAATTGGTTTTTCATCAACAACCTATCAATCTTATCAACTAAGCACCACATTACCACCAACAAGTTGGAACCATGCCTGAAAAAATACCTGTAGATTCTTCTAGGCCCATGTATGGAATGGAACTGCAGTTATAATTACTCATAAATAGATCTTCAATTTATAAATACTTTAGCAAATATTCAATCTGATTAAAATACAGATCTATATTGCATTTTTTTTTTTTTTATACTTTCGATGGCCTCTACTTCATGAAGATCTCACTGATTGTAGTGGAAGGTTGCGTCAGTGGACATACAAGCAGCTTTTGACCCTATGACGTCAGACATGCGATTAACCAATCTGCACTAATGTTTCTAGTAGGTTTCGTTTTTTTATACTTCTGATGGCCTGTACTACATGAAGATCTGACAGGTTGTAGTGGAAGGTCACATCAGAGGACATACGAGCAGCTTTTGACGTCAGACATGTGATTAACCAGTCAGTGCTGATATTTCTATTAGGTTACCTACAATTCCGTGCACCTCACGCCAAAGACTCACTGTAACAGACTGTTTCATTAGCTAATCCCTTGCATCATCCAGAACGTGGGTTATATAACAACTCTTCCAAATGCCAGTGTAGTAAAGACAAAATTTTAAACTATAAAAAACGCAACGAAATAGGATCTGTGTTTTAATCAGATTGGAAAATATTATGATCATCGTGTATTCAGTGGAAATGGTATGTTTGTATGTACCTCCATCTTAGCAATTTTTTTAGCTAATTTTTCTGAATAACAGATTTTCAAGGCTTCCTTATTCATTTCCATGGCATTGCGTACTTGTCCTTCTCCAGTGTATTTTTTAGCTTTAGTGATGAGTTTGTTGTATTTTTCCTGGCTGTCTTTATCAGGTAGAGATTCTTTTCCCTCGAGCACTTTTGTTGTATTTGTTAAATCTGAAAAAGCCAGATAAGCCCTCTTTTTTTATGAAAATTATGTGTCATGACAATTGGAATTACAATGTATTATAGTCTAGTTAACATGTGATTTTTCGTACAATCAGGGCCATAATTCAGGAAGTTACAATCTAATAGCGCAAATATCGAAAGGAATTTAAAAGATCTTTGGGCTATAAACATGCATTTCAAGTTTCATCAAAATCAGATGAAAATTGTGACCTCTATAGAGTGTCCACAAGCTAAAAACGTGACTTTTTGTACAATTAGGGGCCATAATCCATGAAGTTATGGTCTGATACATTGAAAGGAACCAAGATCTTTGGGAGATAGACCTATATTTCAAGTTCCGTCAAAATCGGATAAAAATTCTGACTTGTAATTGTGCACAAGCAAATTGTGGACGGATGGATGTCCATCCGCACGAAGGCATAATACGTCTACATGAAAATGTGGGCGTATAAAAATCTAACCCACCCAAAAGTTAAACATTTCCTCTATGCACAGACTTTATTGGTTAATGTTTTAAAATTCTATGCTATGTGTGTATTACCGTACAGCTTCACAATAAAATAAATGCCATAAAATATACACACTATAAAGTATAATACAATTTTGTTGATTTAGACAATAATCTGAATTGCAATATGACATTTTTTTTATTCATATGGAATGAACATTTTTATGAGAAATACGGTGTCCATTATCAATCTTTCTTTCAAAATGAAAATTAATAGGCATATGAACTACACATACCAGACAGCGGTGTTTTCTCTTCAAGACTGATATGTGCTAATTTCACACTGGTATTTAAAATATTTTCATCCATTTTGAAAGCCCAGTTTTCCTTTTCAAGTCCAAATACAATGCTAGTAATTTCTCTTTTTATGCAGATCTTGATTCTTCTGTTTTTATGTTGCAATCCTGTAAATATAACAATCAGATATTTACATTACATTCTTAATTTAGTAAACAAATTAAATCTACAGAATGAGGTCTGAAAACAACATTATTGCAATATTGCAATGTTACATATTTCTAGGGGAGAGAAAGAGAAATGAGGTTTAACAACCACTGGACATAATCTTGGTCATATCGGGACTAAAATAAGGTAAAATTTTATTTCAATAATTTGCATGTGTCCAGCAGTATTTCGAAGTGGAAGGAATTTGGAGGAGCTATATAGAAAACCCATAAGGTTCTGCAGACAGATTTCTGGAGTGGGATTTACAGTCAGCCATTGCTTAAAATGTATTAGGCCTAAGTATTTTACACTGGAGAAGATGTGGAAAAGCTGGAGCCTGGATGGTATCTGTGGCTGATTGGGACCTGGCTAACTAAGACCAAATTCAGGGCTGACTGGGAACACATGCTTGGCTGTCTAGGACCATTACTTCAGTGACAAGAGTATCTAAAATATGTATAGGCCTACTTATAATAACCAAATTGTTTTCATAATAGACTAAATTTTTCATTATACTTCAACTAGTTCCAGATTACCGACATTGGAATTTTTTACTTAATTATATTCATGGCATAAAATCATAACTGGTTACGAGAAGCAATAACTTTGAATGCTGGTCGTATGAGACTTAGGCTGAGAGAATGTGAGAGTAGGCAGTAGCGATATTATTAAATGTCTTTGCTATTTAACGAAAATCTCTCCTGAATTTACCCAAAACTATTATTAAAACATCTTTTTTTAAGGTCCATGATAGTCTTCTAGGTCAATCCCATTTCTTTAATTTCTTAGTTAATAAATGTCTAAAATTTCGGTTTTGATTCTTTTTTATCACTTGATCCAGATCAGCCATAAAGGGGGGTCCCTGTAAACCAAGAATGTGATCCCAATAATAAGTCACAATTAAACTTGCATTATGCAAGAGCTAAATCTGTCTATTGCAGGTCTTTCTTTAGGCCTGAAATGTTATCTAAATTATTAATTAGACATTAATTAACTTATCCAGACCATAATCAACTCTAGATGGCATCGCTAGCCTGCGATCTTAAGTGGACTGTGAGCCGATTTACTGCCTAACTTTCCTTTTCGATTAAACGATTAAATGGATAATCGAGACTATGCTGTTTATCGTACTGACTTTAGTAATGATGACCGAGGCTAGGCAGAAATTTCATTCGCTTAGTTCTCGGTTCATAGTGGATCAATTTGAATGAAATTTTCAGCAAATTGCCTTTACGTTATCTACTGTCTGAACCGTGGTAAATTATAAACGGATTTCTTCGATTGTGAACAAACTACTGAATAATTGTTATTAAAAACTTGCCTATGTGTTTGAAATCACTTCCGGTTGAATAAAATCTATGGCACAATTAAATATCCCAATGAAAAAAAAGTTCTCTCTTGAAAAGTCAATGTTTTTGCTTGTATTTTCGACAGTCTCCATCACAACATTGCACTTGTCACGTGGTGAGCTAACCCATCGTAATATTTTGAAGGGGGGTATAGATTGACAAATTTTGACAATCACGTGTGTTGCTATCAAAGCAGCACACGACCCTTTCGATCGTTTGAGTTTGGGCAACAAGATTAGCAACTGAAGACAATAATATTAATTTGGAAACAACTAATTGATTGTCAGTCTACTAAATTTTATTCACAATGAATATATCACCGATTACACGTATACTCGTAAATATAATATTGCGTTCACATAATCATCGACCCATAATTGAAAATACCTTGCATGTTATGTATATTTTATAAATTACCCGGTATATTAAATCCCTGCCAATTATAGGCAACTTTGTGGCTAACATTTACAAATAAACACACTTTATTTCATAATTTTAATTGATCATATTTCAAAACAGGGTCTAATCCCAATGCTCTGTGGTTATTATAGTCCATTTACAAAGTTTTATGATTACCCGGTACCACAAAAAAATATGAAAAAAGGCCACCGCTTGTCAATAATTTCCATATTTAATCCACGTTCCGAATGTTCAGGTCAATAATATTCCTGATTAAATTAATCTTTTTTGTTTATTCGAAGATACTAAAATCGAAACATTCTTGATAAGAACAGTTCGGGGTACACTAAATATCGTTTGTTGTCTTTATAAAAATGTTTTTAAAACGAAAAGAATCACTCGTCAAAAGAGGCATCGCAAATTGCATGTATTATTGTGTCTTGTGTGTTAATTATGCAGACAGTTGGAAAAACTTGTGAAAGTTTCGCGCTAAATTTAACCATTTTCACTGCATCTGTGTAGCATACAATAACTCATGGCATGGTACCTTTTACAGTAATAGAATTCAAAGTCAAAGTGTTCATTGGCTAAGGTATGATCGCGATCTACAAAATGTCATCAGGAAATAGTAAAGATATTTAAGTTTAAGGGCGAGATTCAAAACCCGTAAAACGAATGTCGTTCTATTTTTTCTGAACCTTTGTTTAAAAGAAATAATCCCACAAGCTCTCTAACCAAATAATTAATACAAGACGAAAACTCATTACTGGGTCCGAGAGCAATAGCTTGAATACACAAATTTGAATTGTCGTATAAAGAGCCAAACACTAGCTGTTACGATAAACAAGTCTGCTTCGACCCCTTGTACGAAATGATCTATCCCGATAAGTGACGTAATTAGCTTGCATGTTTGTATTTTTCGATGTCCAAGTTTGTGACCAGTTCAATTTTACAAGAGAGAACTTATTTATTCGATGGGATATTTAGCTGTACAATGGATTTTATTTAACCGGGGGCAATTTCAAACACATAGGTGAGATCATAATAACCAAAGTTAAGTAGTTTGTTCATAATCGAAGAAATCCGTTTTTAAAATAGGAAGGTCCAGACAGTAGTTTTTAATTATTATAGTGAGAACTGCCAACTCGTTATCGAATCTCCCATAATGTATCTTTAATGCACATGTGACATGTGGTCCCAATCAAATGAAATTGTATTCGCCAGTGTGAGTGTAGCCAGGCCTACCGTAATAATTCAAAAAAATAAAATTATGGATACGTTCAATGATTCATTAGGTCTAGACTAAAAGCCAAGAAACATGTCTGGTGTGTTGGAGGTTTCCTGCTTGATGTCAATTCCTTTTATTTTTAAATAGATGTGAATCAATCGATGGAGTGTGACACAGGCCTCCCCCTAAACACCTTCCAAATTTAAATACGCCCACTTTCACTTTGGTTGGTAGTCAGGCTAGAACATAAACAAGTTATGAATGCATTATATATCTTAGCACTAATTCAGAATGAAAGAATATAAAAACTAAAACAGATAACAATGTGGTAGCATCTACGTTTCTATATTATAATATAGAGCGAAGCTCTAAAGCATCGCGCGAAGCGCGGTGCTTGAGCAAAGCTCTTTTCCGGTAACACAGGAGCGTAATTGAAAATGTCACCCACAGACTGTTGATTAAAAAAAAATTCAGACAGGAACCGGATACACTGGGGAAAACAGGCAATGCGCATGTCTGTCAATGCGCATGTCAGCGCATGTCAACTTACCAAATCTCGCTTGGGTCTCTAAGAAATATTTCTATGACGCGTCGAATAAATGACGTCAGATAATTTTGACGTCAATGAAAATCCTCACACCTTTTTGTTATTTTTTCAATTGGGGAAACTTTATTATGAAGGTTTTATTTGACAACAATCACATCAGCTTCGCTCTACTCAGGCAAGGCCTGTTACATATTATAATTATAGACCTGATTGGAAATAAAGCTAGAAGCCATACACAAAAGCGACCATTTTGAATAGTGCGCCAAGTTCTGTCACGTGTGTAATGTCAAAATTATCCAAATTAGTTTTGTCGGGTTAGACGAAACAAAAAAAGAAAAGCAACTAAATAAAACAATATTTGTTAAAAATATAAAAACCACAGAGAATGAAATTGAAATCAAAACTACTATTTTAACGGCAATTAATATTCTTCGATTCCATGCTTATTTTTTTTTTATTTACGCAGTTGTTCTTTTATTTCGTATTGTTCTGCAGACTTTGTGATTCATGAATTTATGTCGACATTACCGGAAGTAAGGTAAAAGTAGACAAGCCGAAGAACGTGCAATTTGGAAATCACTAATTTTTATTATTTATTTTAGGCCTAGGCCTATAGTTCTTGAATTTATAGAAATGAATATCTTATTGCAACTGCAAAATACGTCAAAAGGGAAACTACCTTATAACAACAAGAAAGAAACATTGGAACAAAGAAAGGTAAAGAATATTATTTTTTTGTCGATAAGCTTTGTTGTTATTTCCTGAAAGTCGCACATCTTAGCATTGTAACAACACCAAGTTTATCAAAATCGGAGCAGAATCGGAGTTACTGTCCGTTTATTAACGCCAACTGACAGACTCCCTTTTCGCGAAACTGGCCATTTTCATGACATTTTGTTTCTATTTATTTTCAACCCCACTCCGTTGTCAGAAACGAAAAGTTTCTGGCCTACTGTCTGATTCATCGTAAATTTTAAACGGATTTCTTCGATTATGAACAAACTACTTAACTTTGGTTATTATAAACTTACCTGTGTGTTTGTAATGAACTCCCGTTCGATAAAATCCATTGCACAACTAATTATCACAACGATGAGAACAATTTCTCTCTTGAAAAATTTGAAAATTTACTTGTAATTTCGACAGAGTCGATGTCAACAATGTCTTCGTGACGTAATGGTCGAATCCAATATACCTGTTGCGGGGGTTGGTTAACATTGAAAGATAGTTTGACAGCGCGATCATTTTGATCGTATATGGGTTTGGGCGACGAAAAATATCAATTGAAGGCAATTACATAGGAGATTTATATGGAAACCATTGATCGCCAGTCTATCAAATTTTCTTCACAATTAAAATATCACTGATTGCACGGATACTCGTAAAAATAAAGTCATGAATAAACTATAAATATCCTATCTTCTTTATGTTATAAATAATTTAACAAGGATCATGAAGCTTACCTCCGAATTCTCTGAGTGTATTTTTAATTTTATACGCATTCTTTCGATCGAATAATAACCGCTTCAGTAACATCTTTAAGCGTGTTGCGGCAGCCCCCAATTGCCGTATTGGGTGCCCGGGTGGGTATATAATGCTACGAAGCCCGTATGACCCCGTAAGAAGCGGAACATTAATTCTCGATTCGACAGTTTTGACCGAAGTGTGATAAAGCCCGTAAAACGAATGTATAGTTGTGTTTGTGCGGCATGCATGTTCAAAAGTAAATAATCCCATCTGAGTCGCTAATCAAATAATTAGAACAAAATATTTCAAAAAGTAAAGCTATAAAATTTGCAGAGATTTTACTAGAATGTAAAAGACGGTAACTAAATACAGGAATGCGGGTAGTTATGTGTGCGAACGCTCAAACTCAATACTCAATGCCAATTGTCGTAGGTATCCAGACCACTCGGACCAAAGACTACTCGGATTAAGACCAGTCGGACCAAAACAAGACCAGTCGGACCAATTAAATTATATTATAAGGCTAGACAATATGCTATTTATTTATTATTAAATCACAATACAAAGAAGCAAATAATTCTTATACGGAATTCTTATATTTAGAGTTGTTTGGTTCAATTTTGTGTACGGAAAATAAATCAACGATTAGTTTTAAAATTAATTAAAAATGGTGCCAAAAAAAAATATCAATCTAATTTTTCTTTACTCTTGCAATGAGACTCGGTATGTCCAGACTTTTGACAGTTTCTACATATACGGGTATACTGTTCTTGTCTGATAGCCTAATTTTACTTTTTCCACATTCGCGGTATCCCCAGTGGTTTCATTCCGTTCTACCCCACTAACCCCTGGGTTACTATATATGGGGGGGGGGGGTGGAGACACGTTTTCAAGTTATCCTCCCTTGATGCGTTAATATAAACAGCACATAATAATACGAAGACCGGACGTTTATATGCCCCTTTTTAAACGTGACTACAAGTGTGGTTCTCGATATTTTGCGATTTGGAATACAATTATCAATTTATTCAAACAACACGTTATTATTAGTTCGAGTAGTCATATTAAAACACACACAATTATCAATTTATTCAAAAAACACTTTATTATTGGTTCGAGTAGTCATATTAAAATAAACACAATTATCAATTTATTAAAATAACACTTTATTATTGGTTCGAGTAATTATATTAAAACAAACGCAATTATCAATTTATTAAAACAACATTTTATTATTGGTCCGAGTCGTCTTTCTGTTGGGTCCGAATAGTCTTTTTGTATGGTCCGAGTAGTCTATTTGTTTGGGCTGAGTGGTCTATCAGTTGGTCCGACTGGTCTTGAACCGAGTGGTCTTTGGTCCGAGTGGTCATGGATTCTTGTCGTAATTGTACTTGAATTTCCTATGCTGTCACCCCTAATACGAAATGATATCTTCCGCAGAGTGACGTAACCATCTTCCATATTGGTATTTTTCTCTGGGAAAAGTTTGTGATATTTCAATTTTTCAAGAGAGAACTTGTTTTCATCGTTGTGATAATTAGTTGTGCAATGGATTTTATCGAACGGGAGTTCATTACAAACACACAGGTAAGTTTATAATAACCAACGTTAAGTAGTTTGTTCATAATCGAAGAAATCCGTTTAAAATTTACGATGAATCAGACAGTAACTCCCTTACCTTAATTTCCAATTACAAACTGTATACTGCACATGTGACATAGCTTAACATAAAATAAATTAATTCCCATTGAAATAAAGGTGAACCCTTACACATAATTATATGATTTGATAAAACCCAACTGCAACGTGAATTGTCTGTTCATTTTAAAATGGCTACTGAACCAGAATTAGACCACACAAACAGATTTCATGGCACCTTGAAAATACAGAAAATCTATTTGATTAAGATAAGATTAAGATTTCAGTGTTCCACTCTCACTATTTGTGTAACAAAATTACTTATTTCCATGCAAACTGTGTCAATATGTGTTGAAAATTTATCGGATGATAGGTGCTGATGAAATTAGGAATTTATATTGTTATGAACAGTTAATAACTCATAGTCTCGATCATACTTTATTTATTCATACAACAAATAGTTAAAGGCTCAATACCTCTCTTGTTGTAACTCAATAATATGTCCCAATCCTTATTCTGGTCAACAAATTGTACTATTTTAGAATATTTCAATTAATTGATGATACAAATTTCATCTTAACACACCTTATTAAGCCTTATTTAAAAATTTTGAAAAATTCAACATAATGGTTTGAAACGTCTATCGTAAACCTTTTCAAATGAAACTTCGATTTAAAAATATTTTCGAACCCTCTGGACAAGTAAAATAGGATGTAATGGATAATTTACACAACAGGTAGGACACTTAAACATCTAGTACTTAGATAGAGATATTATTTATTTTCTGGAGCTTTCAAGCGAGCAAGAGTGTTATTGTCCCTTTAAGTTCTCAATGGGTGGTGTGTATTTTAAATCTGCAGGAAGTGTGGCCCAATTATTCATTCCTTAAACATTGTGTTCGTGTTTGATTTCTGAGATAAAATAGCACCTTGCTTTCCCCTTAGGATATGTATCTACCCCAAGTATCATGACATTAGAGGCTTTTTAATGGGCAACAATTTTTATATCCGTGACAAATCAAAACCAATTTCGTCGAACAAACGAAAACAGTCCTGGTTCACATAAGATATTAGTCAACGGAATAGATCTTGATAGCCTTTGTGCCAACCCAAATGTCAGAATATTATGTTCGACTGATAATTTAAAATGTCAGGCAGAATGTTCATCCAGTCTGACATGGGTGTCAAACACACATTTGAAAGTTATTTCCAGGCTTGGCGCAAAGCCTTGAATAAATTGTAGCTCTGAATGAGACAATTATCACGGCTTACAAATATTACAGCTACAACACAACATTACAAACACATTAAGGTACACATAACTTGAATAGTTTATTTTCTGATGTTTGAAATACAGGTACAGAAAATTAAATAATTACTTGAACTATTTATAATCATAATCAATAGTGATACAATATAATTAACGTATTTAAATAAAACAATGTTGTAGAGTATTAAAAACAGAAGAAGAATAAACTAAGAAGATACATAAAATGAAAATAATACCCCCACCCCTCACCCAAAAAACCAAATGCACACCCAAAATATTTTTAAAAAATATAATAAAAGGACATAAATAAAAAAATACATAAAATAAAATCATTTATCTATAATCCAGTAACAAATTATTTATCAATCAGTATCATATTTATTTATGTAGCTAACTGTATTAAGTAAATCAACATGAAATATAATTTTCTTCCCAAGATGGCACTCCCCTATGTACCAAAATGCAGGCCTAACATACTATTGAAAATACGAAAGATATATCAAGTAAAAATTTATATAGCAGCACAGCAATATTATTATTCATACCGAATTGTATTGTTCATGTATTTATGATTTATTAATAATGTATATATTTTAATCTCACACCTATTATTCATACACAATCCTAATAAATTAAAATAATACCTTTATGCAACAGGTTAAAATATATTTTCTTCCCAAGACCAACTTACCGCATGTCAGCTGCCATTAACCAATTTTTCAGACACACTTGGATAAGGCTGTGCAAAAATATCGATATAATCGATAATCGGTAGAAGTTATTTAGCGATACGATAATCGATATTGAAATTCAAATATCGATTATCGGTATATTTACCTTCTGACGGCAAGTTACGGTCACTTTCACATGACTGAACTTGCCGTTGTCTGGCATGCACTGATGCAGACGAATGAACGAATACACAACAACTATTTTCCCCCTCGGCTTACAAACTGGCACATTTTAAATATATATTATTGTAAAAAAAACTAAACTTTAAGATTAAATACATTATTTTAATATTTTCGTTGTTATTACTAGTTAAACTAAAATAGGTCACGCACTTTGTGAACAATGACGATCGCACGTGATATAGTAAAATTAGAATTATCTCCCTTCTTTGCTCTTGATTGATTTGTAGAGAAATTGTCTGCTTTCACGATAAAACTAAGTGTATTATTAATGATCAACTCCGCTTTTATTACTAAATCATGTCAGATACAGTCCTTACATCCCACTTCTACTCGTTGCCACCCTTTGATAAAACTGTCCTGTTTAATTGCAGTACATGCAGAAAAGTATCCGTGTATCAAATGTTCAGAAAGAGTACTGTTCATTTCTGATACACGGATACTTTTATACCGTTTTAGATACCTATCAAGCAATAAGTAGCGGACGTTTAGTCCGACCCAGATCGCAATTGATAACTTCGGCTCTGTACAATGTCCACGAAACGACTAGTCAAAATCATAGTAACAAAACAAAATGGGGGGAACTACATGGCAGTTCAAAAACATATACAATGACATTAAATTAACATAACAACATATTACAAAAATCAATTATTATACATATCAATTGGCATCTATTTCATAATTTGGTTTGATTTATATTAATATGCAAAATATATAAATTAGAATTTTGAATAATTATTTTAATTAATTGTGATGATAGAAGTCGCAGTTCTCTTGCTTGACACTTCACAGGCATTGAAAATAAGCAGGATGAAAAAAAAACGCCTAGAAAGTCATAAACTTTATTACAAATAAATTTCAACGGAAGAACCATCCGCCGATGCATACTTTCACCAGGAATGACCCACGTTTCGCATTTCCTTTACACTACATTTAATAATATCGCAGTCCTCTACGCCATAGACAAGTTTGTTTTGACGATGTGGTCTAAACAAACACGTGAATGTTTTACGCTCAGAGTATCATAGCAAGACGCACGTGTAAATACTACTCAGGTCGTCTCTCCACTGCGAAATCATTCTACCATGAAATGTAACGTGAGGCTCATAAAGGGATAAATAATGAAAGAGCAGAAAGTATTTGTCACTTTTCGGTTGAAACGACTCGATAATAAATACTATTTTTCACACTTTGCTTAACAATACTCGATAGAAATGTGATGTAAGTAACTTATTAGCACCTTTCCTCGGTGTATCGGTGAATATCAGGACAGTTTTGGTCGGGAGCCGCCTCGGCTGGGCCCCTCGACCAAAACTGTCCTGATATTCACCGATACACCTCGGAAAGGGTGCTAATAACTACTACATACAAAACACGTTTTTGACTTCCCGGAAAAATATCTATATCTCTCGTAATTTCTTGGAAGAATTCTACTTTGGTTTTCGTCAAAATTAACCAATCATAAAAATTCTACTTTGAAAGCCGGTAATTATTTTTTTATTGTCCAATCAATAGACGCCTTCTATTATATTCTATTCTATTATTAGTAACACTGTGTGATCGCCAGTAACTTGCAAAGAGAAACCGTGTATTGTCTTAGTATTTATCGGAGGTATTGGAATAAAAAAAAGATTCAAATGAATCAAGAACAAAACTTAGAACAATACTCAAGTTAATCCTACATTTAGCAACTAATTATTTTACATTAATTGATTTTTTTACGTACATCGGCACAGTATTAGACTAGGATAATAACACTACTGTAACTCGATCAACACAAATAACAGGTCGGTAAAGTTCGGTATTTCCGGAAGAATGATAATTGATTATTATCGATAATATTAATAGCTGACAAATTCTTGCCGATAATCGATATTGAAATTTCATATCGATTCCCAGCCTTACACTTGGATACTCCCAAAGAGACTCACGTGGTTTCTGCACTAAATTCTGTCGGTAAAGTCTGTACAAGCTCGGCGAATACATGACCCCAAAAACAGATGGTGCGGGTTTGAAAATCGTCCATAGCTTTACGCAACTCTGTTTGAGCCTCCTAGCGGCGTCACGTACCGGTCACTGCTCAAAATCAAAATTGATACATGAGTTGATTGAGATAATGGTGTGGCTACCTTTTTACTTTCAAATATGGGCATTATTATTATTATTATGAATCCCGTGTAAGGTTACCTCATCCTTTAATTAGAGCCTGGGCTGTGCAAGTCTACGTTTGGTTGCTAGGACACCGTTTCCGCTGGGAAAAAAGATGGCCATGCGGTTGACAGTTCGAGGCAGAATTTGACTTTGTTTTGATATGGATCGCTAGGTAGCGGTTGAATCTTTTGATATGTATTATAATTGTATACATCGATAGTTCCTAAACTAATCACAACCGATGTCACGATGTCACGATGTCATGATGTTTATATCGGTCCATGTTGATGTCATTTGACGATGTCTTGCCAGTATTGATGTAATGTTGATGTCATGATTGTGATGATGTACATTGCCGCACTGTTCATGGATAATAAACTTGTTTGATTAACTCTATCGTAGTGTGCCGATATATATATAAGCACATTGAAGTTGTGATTATGCAAGCTGTCGATTGTTCAAGTTTTTAGTTTTATGGTAAACTGTCATCATGTCTGAAGAAGATAAACAATGTGACATTTCTCATTCTGACGGCGATAGTTCGTTTGGTTCGCAAGTCAGTCTTAAAATTTTACAACATAAAGAAAAGTTGGCTCTTGCACGTTCGAAAAGGCAACATATTAAACAAAAAATGGAAATGTCAGAAAGATTAACCAGGTTAAAAGCCGAAGAAGAATTATTAGATATTGAATTTGAAGAACAACAAGCACAAATTAGTTTAGAACTTTATGAAAAGGCTGATAATGAAAAGGCTGAAAATGAAAATGAAGACAGGAAATCTGATGTTTATCGTGATCGAACATTACTATCCCCTAGGCCTGATAATTATAAATTTGAGTTTACTTTAGATTCGCCAGAAAAAACTTTCACCAGTGATGACATAAATTGTTTTACACCATGTGTAAATCGAAATTTGCTTCATGGTCGTAGAGACTCTGTGGTTATTGATATAGAAGGACCTGTCAATTTATTTGAATCTCCAAATTTAATTGTTAAATCAAATTGTAATAATTTACCTGTTGAGCACAATCCTGCATTATCAAATGTTATACCTAATGTAACTCATGTAGATCATGATTATTCTATTGTAAGCTTGCCCATGTCAATTAATAATGCTTATTCATCTTATCAACAAAGTGTAGGTAGGTCTATGTACTGTAATACTACTAATACTTTACCACAGTATAAATCTGTAATTACTGCTAGGGAATCTATTGTGCAACCTGATACTAATAGAGTGAGTTTATCTGTTAATAATCATGCCTTACCTCGAACAGATGATAATAACATATCGGTTAGTACCGTTTCTTCCATGTCACTGCCATTTAATAATTCTGCTAATTACTTACCTATATCTAATAATTTGTCTTTTTCATCAAATAATATGTCATCCATTTCATATTATGATGCAAATTGTAATATGTCTGCATGTAATTCGACAAATTATAATTTTATACCTACTTGTACCATTGATGGTAGGCCTACATTCACAAATACTTCCATATCTTATAGTAGTAATGTGCCAATCAGTCATGTTGTTCCCCCACACTCTAGTCCAAGTTCTAATTTAATTTATCATGTAAATACTGATAGGCAGAATAATGTGCATACTTACCCTCAGAATAATGTTTCTGTTTTTAGAAGTGATGTTTGTGATAACACACAAAATACAACAAATGACTTAGTACAAAAACTGTGTCAGGTGGTTTCGACTCCAAAGTTGGAATATATGACATTTAATGGTGATCCTTTAAAGTTTATTTCTTTTATGCACAACTTTGAGACTCTGTTAGAGACTAATAACCCAGAGGAATCACGTAAATTACAACTTTTAATTCAGCACTGTAGTGGAAAGGCCAGGGAGTCCATAGAATGTTGTGTAAATTTACCTGTAGAGACAGGATTTGAAACAGCTAAACGAACTTTGCGTGAGAATTTTGGTAAACCTCATGTTATTGCAAAAGCCTATATGACTAAGTTAGAGAACTTACCTGTTATCAAGACCGCAAATAGTACTTTCCTGATGGAATTTGTTCGTAACTTGGAGATTACTAATAGAACACTATCTGGTATGGGAAGAGACTACATGAATGATTTAGATCACATGAACACACTGAGGGACTTGAATTCTAAATTACCTATGTTTTTGAGGGCTAAGTGGACGGAAAGGGCTGGTAGAATCCTTGAAAATGGTTCCAGACCAAGGTTTATAGACTTTTTACATTTTGTTAAAGAACGAGCAGTATTAGTTAACAACGAGTTTGGGGAAGACTTGTCGAATAGTTCCAGAGAGAAGAAATTTGATAGTTCGTATTTTAGAAAACCCAGACCGATGGCAACTCTTATGGCTACAACGAGTTCGAATGCAGCTTGTAAGATGAATTCAAGTCGTCCCAACATTTTAAGATCCGGTGCTGGAAATTTTAGATCACCATGTATTTACTGTGCAGGTAGGCATCCTATTTGGAAGTGCAGTCAGTTTATAGATCTTGACAATAGAGGTAAAGGTAAAGTTGTTGGTGACCTCCAGTTATGTTTTAAGTGTTTAAATAAAGGACATTCGATTAAATTTTGTGATAAGTCTGGATTTAGATGTCGGATTCCTAATTGTGAAAGGGATCACAATACTTTGTTGCATGATGTTAATTTGTTTAATTTGAGCCAATCCAGTTCCATTGAGAAGATAGAAGATTCCAAGAAGACCTCCAGTGTTGTTACTGCTGCTGCTGGGGCTGGTGAAAGGAAGGTTTGTCTTGGAGTTGTTCCAGTTATTGTTCAGAATAAAATCACCAAGAAAGAAGTCACTTCTTATGCTTTGCTGGATACTGGATCCGAAATCACTTTAGTCTTAAAGAAACTTGCTGCTCATCTTGATATTGGTGGTGAGATTGATCCATTTACTGTCACAGGTGTTACAGGATCTAAGGAAGTTGAAAGTGAATTAGTCGATATAGTCATCAAGTCTTCAGATGGAGATACATCGGTTGATTTCAGTGATGTTAGAACTGTACCATCATTACCAATTCCCACCACTACAATTCCAAGGATGGAAGATTTACAGAAATACTTACATTTGAAAGATATTGACTGTCCTGAAGTGCAGTTTCATGAGGTAACTGTTATTATTGGTGTTAAAGAACGGCCAAAACTTTTTATCCCTTTAGATTACAGAGAAGGTGGAGAAAATGAACCAGTTGCTATTAGGTATAGGTTAGGCTGGATTGTTATTGGGTCAGTTGATCAGCCACGAGATTTTAATGAGTTTTGTTTTAATTTTGTTAGCTCTGTTATTAGTCATGAAGAAACTGAAGTTAAAGATGATCTGAAGGAACAGTTGCAGAGATTGTGGAATACAGATTTCAAAGATCTAGAAGTTGAAAATAAACCAGGTTATTCAATTGAAGATAAAAAGGCTTTATGTATTATTGAGGATGGATTAAAGATTGTTGATGGTCATTTTCAAATTCCATTACCATGGAAGAGAATTCCTCCTAATCTAATTAATAATAGAGCTATGGCTTTGAACAGATTAGATGGATTATCTAAGAGGTTTAGAAGGAATCCTGATCTGTTCTTTAAGTACCAGACCACAATTAATGATTATATTTCTAAGGGCCATGCTGAGAAGATTCCAGAGGTGGAAATTGATTTAAATGAAAGACCCATTTGGTATTTACCACACCATCCAGTAACCCATCCATTAAAGCCAGATAAAGTTAGAGTAGTCTTCGACTGTGCAGCTCAATACCATGGAACATCGCTTAACAGTCAGTTATTACAAGGCCCAGACTTAGCTAATCACTTGTTAGGAGTCTTATTTCGGTTCAGACAGGGAGAGATTGGGTTTATAGCTGATATTGAGGCTCATTTTCACCAAGTTAGAGTTGAACCAAAGGATTGTGATGTATTGCGATTCCTATGGTGGAGGAATGACGACATTAATGACGTTGTGGAAGATTATCGGATGACCAAACACATATTTGGCGCCACATCTTCACCTGCTGTTGCTAACTACTGTGTCAAGAAATGTGCTGAGCTTTACGGTGGCGACTTCGATCCTGAAACTGTGAAGACCATTATGAAGAATATGTATGTAGATGACCTGATGAAGTCAGTTGATTCTTTAAATTTATCAGTTAAATTGTTCCACGAGTTGTCAAAGTTGTTATTTACTTGTGGTTTTAGGTTGACTAAGTGGTGTTGTAACGATCGCAAGTTTTTGGAGAACGTTCCAGAAAAAGATAGAGCCAAGTCTATTGTTGATTTGGATAACCTTTTGCCCACTCAGAGTGCTTTGGGATTGAGATGGGATACCGAATCAGATGTCTTTTCATGGGAGGTCAATGAGAAGTTGTTGTATTCGTTTGAGAAGGTTACAACAAGAAGAAGTATTTTGTCAATTGTTTATTCATTATTTGATCCCATTGGGTTTATCGCTCCATACATTATGAAGGCGAAGTTGTTGTTACAAATGTTGAGTAGGAGAAATCTAGGTTGGGATGATCCTGTTTCTTTGGAAGATAAGCTTCAATGGTACAGATGGTTAGAGGATTTAGATAGGTTGTCTGAAAATAAGGTTGATAGGTGTTTGAAACCTAAGGTATTTGGTGTTATTGGAGAGGTCCAGTTACATATATTTTGCGATGGTTCTAGAGTTGGTTATTCTGCTGTTGCATATTTGAGATTCATAAATTCCAGTGGAGAGGTTCATTGTTCTTTTGTATTTGGGAAATGCAGGTTGGCTCCTATTCGTGAGGTGTCTATTCCAAGGCTGGAATTATCGGCTGCGGTTGTTGCCGTGAAGATGAGAAGAGTAATAGAGGAAGAATTGGAGTTTGTTATAGAGAAGACTGTATTTTGGACAGATTCGTTGTCAGTTTTAAAGTGTATTAATAATGATAGTAAAGGGTTTCATACGTTTGAATCGAATAGATTAACAGCTATTCATCTTGGATTAACGATTGCAGAATGGCGTTATGTAAATCGGGATTTGAATCCTGCTGATGATGGTTCCAAGGGATTAAAGTTAAAGACCATGGTGAAGGACAATAGATGGATTAGTGGTCCAGAATTCCTGAGGGGGAATGAAAGTTGCTGGCCTTCTCCCATTGTTATTCCAGAATTAAAGGATGACGACCCTGAAGTTCGAAAAGAAGCTAAAATTTATACTGCGTCAGTTGACAAGGAAGTTATTGATGATTTGATTTTGAGGTATTCCTCCTGGTGGAGATTAAAGAGAGGAGTTGTTTGGATCTTAAGATTTAAAAGATATTTAAAGTTAAAGGCTTTAGGACAGGGGTGTCCTAATAAGTTTGAGAGGTTTTTGACGATTAAAGAGATCAAAGAAGCTTTAAGGCCAGTGTATTTAAAGATGGTTCTATTATTCTAACTCGCCCAATTACTAAAATTTGTCTTTTAGAATTACACACAGACTGATTGGCTTATGTTTGTTTTATCTCTATATATATGGTAATTAGAAATGTTTGTTTAATTGACCTGTTGTATTGTTACGGTAGCCATTTGTTTAATTTTGTACATAAAAGTCTTGTTATAGCTTTTATGTAGGGGCTGGTGTGGCTACCTTTTTACTTTCAAATATGGGCATTATTATTATTATTATGAATCCCGTGTAAGGTTACCTCATCCTTTAATTAGAGCCTGGGCTGTGCAAGTCTACGTTTGGTTGCTAGGACACCGTTTCCGCTGGGAAAAAAGATGGCCATGCGGTTGACAGTTCGAGGCAGAATTTGACTTTGTTTTGATATGGATCGCTAGGTAGCGGTTGAATCTTTTGATATGTATTATAATTGTATACATCGATAGTTCCTAAACTAATCACAACCGATGTCACGATGTCACGATGTCACGATGTCATGATGTTTATATCGGTCCATGTTGATGTCATTTGACGATGTCTTGCCAGTATTGATGTAATGTTGATGTCATGATTGTGATGATGTACATTGCCGCACTGTTCATGGATAATAAACTTGTTTGATTAACTCTATCGTAGTGTGCCGATATATATATAAGCACATTGAATAAGCACAAATGGATTGATTGGTTTCATCTATTAAATCAAAAATAATGGCATTATTTCATCCGAGAAGATTAATTAAACAAGATTTAACTTGCCTACTTGGAATGAACAAGCTGGAGACTTAGCTTGGGAATTAGAATAGTCTCGCATTATATTATATCAGTAAAAATGAGTTAATTCGCGGAATACTTGCCAAAAATGTGATGGTTGGTATCTTGCAACAACGAGTTATCTCCTTTGTTATCAACTACTACAAATATTAAAGCCTCTGATTCTGATTAAAGCAATATCTGGAGCCCTTACAAACTACCATATTTAAATTTCTAATAGGAATACCAGTTCAAAAATGGATCAATTCCATTCAGTATTAACAGAGATATGATGAAGCGAAATTCCATCGATCGGTAATATTGGGTTTCATATGCTTGGTTGATCTGCTGAGTGATACTATTAATAGACATTCCAGTTGACCGTGCAATTTTTGCCAAATTCGGGAAATGAACTCATTGATATTGAAATAATCTATGTATTATGTCTGTTTTTAATGATTATCAGGTAGAATGAGGAGGTAGTTGTTAGTATTGGGTTGTGTTGTGTTGAGTAAATCGTCCTGCAGGCCGCACATTTATGACATCATAATCATTTCATACATACAATAGCCATGTCCATGAATAGTTTACAGCTGAATTATTTTTTTCCTATAATACTTCCCTATGATTGTCAACAACCTGTAAATGTAGACCAAATGTAGGGTGATCCATGGAGAAATACCTGTTGAGTGTTCCTTCAGTAAATGTGATCCCCTTGAGAACAAAAATGACACTGATCAAATTTTCTTTATGAACTTCACATAAATCATGGACTAGCTTTTAACATTCAGAGATAATAGAGATGCCGCCATCATAAAAGTAGCACACACATGAAAAGTTCTGTATTCTATGAAATTTTGTATCTACTACACTGAATATAGTAAAACACTTTGCTTGATCACAATGTGTATGAAATACAAGCCTAGTCCAATTTCAGACATGTAGCTAAAATGTCTGACATGATTTACCCCAATCCACCAGTATTTCAAGCAATCTTACTAGATGAATGACCAAACTACAGATATATTCATTTTATTTTCAGAAATGGCTGACGGATATAAGCCCTCCACCATCTATAAACAAGTTCCACAAAGGAAATAGTTTGATCAGTACTAGTCATGGTGCATCCTTCAAGGTTCAGGAAAATGTTAGGTATGTAGTTTATTGGAAACTTAGTTAGACAACTAATCAGACCTTCACATGACAAATAGAACTAAAACATTACTTTAAAGTAGCTAAGTCCGTAACTCAATATCATCCAAAATCTTCGATATTTAATACACAAATTTTTTTGCAATTTAAATCAGCATTGGTGTTGTGATCTTACCTGGAAAAGATGGGCTTCTCATATCCAATATTTAAGACAAAATAAACATTTTACCATTGGTACACGAATCGTGTACCATAATGCGTTTCAGCGCCATTTGTAACAAGGTGCTCAAAGAATGAGGCTAGCCATATTCCACAAGTCATGTCAAACGGTGATATCATGTTCTTATTTGGAGAGCATGCGCAATAAATAATATCGGTGTTGACTGGAATAACCAGACGCTAGAAACTGACTTGCGGTTGAGACTTCTGGCGTATTTCGCCGAACATAACTAATGACAATTCACAGTAAAACGGACACGCTTGAATGTAAAACAGTTTATATAAATTCATATTGCATTATTATATCTGTTGCGACCCATTTGTGCCAATTTCTAGGTCCAATTATTAGCGATTTAGCTCCTTTAATAAAGCACAATAAAAAATGGAAAATGACAAAACCCTCTGCAAAGAAATGAAATTTTGTTTACTTTCTTAATTTTTTGCACCAACTGGGCTACTGAAGATGGGCATAAGCCAATGCAGTGTGCTATAAAGGAAATTATGCCAGGACAGGACAACAGTGTTTCGGGGTACTGTTCATCAATTTCCAACATCCAATGGTTCTTTTTCATTTCATCCTAACAAATAGGTACTCGTACTTGATGCAGTCCTGCTCAAACAGTGCTGGATTGACTGATGATTTCCTATACCAAATTTTGATTTGGCAATAGTCGGGATAACAACCAATCAGTTACAGCGTAAAAATCAATCAGGATTACGGAGGTCTAAATATGTTACTGTAAAGTGTATAATTAATAACAATAGCAGTATCATTACGTCTGTACAACCCTCAAACTTTATTACAGAGAATAGCTGCAAACGTAAACATTGGGTAATCGCCAAAAAATACTTTCTAATTTGCCCCTTAGTCGAGAATATTGTACCTTAAAAACTTGTTTTTAATTTACCTTTAATTCTTTTTTTGCAGTAAAAATAATAATTATGAAGAAGAGTTATTATATGTTGCATGTTATAGTGGGCTGTCTCCCCCCAAAGTACCTGTCTCAAATGAATCAGGAAAGGCACGAAAACCAGAAATATCTACTCCTCCGCCAAAACCTAAGCCCGAAATTGTTGATAAATTCACTCCTGTATCACCAGAATATAACAGTTCCAGTAAATTGATCAAAGAATATGAACAAGCCTATGAGAAAAAGAAAGAGGTAACACTAAATGGAAACATTCTTAAATAATAAATAATATGCATTTTACCATAAATTTTAGGCTGTGTAAAGCAGTGATGGGATTTCAAAATTTTTCTTTCGGACATTTTTTTCCCGAAAATAAAGGGGTATAACTGTTATCGTTATTTAAGCAGACGTTATCAAACCACAATTAAGAATCACGTATCAACAAAATATTCAAATTTATACGTAACAAAAAAATATCTTCACCTCGTTATTTTTCATTCTTACAAAATTACATGACATCGTAATACCATAGAATGAAAGTGTGACGACTACTGTCGATCGGTACCTGTTTCAAATTCCCCCCCCCCTCCAAATTACCGTATTTTTCGGGTCATATTTCGATACATTTTTCAGCAAAGACCGGCATTCATCTGATACTCCGTTTCGATTTAGATATGAAAGGAAAAATATGACATCCCGAAATTTACTTCGTAGTAAACGTTGCTCAAAAACGAGCGAGTGACACCAACTGCAGCTAAATAATCGCATTCGACTAGAGCACGTGCTATCGTCTAAAACAATTAACTAACCTTATTCCAATCGACATAGTCGTCAACATTTCTTAGCGTGTTTATTTATTTATTTAAAAACATAAACCCCACTCAAAATATGATCATAAATCCGACAATATGCCATCAAAATAGAATCTTTTCTCTCACATCAGGCGTATTAGATTTGGCACGTTTAAATCTCTTAATTTCACGTGTCTCGTGAGATGACTACTTTCATTTTGAGTTACTTTACTAAAACAATTAACTAACCTTATTCCAATCGACCTAGTCGTCAACATTTCTTAACGAGTTTATTTATTTATTTAAAAACATAAACCCCACGTATTAGATTCGGCACGTTTAAATCTCTTAATTTCACGTGTATCGCGAGATGACTACTTTCATTTTGAGTTACTTTACTTGAACCGCCATGCGTGTGTGTGTGAAATAGCTTTATTTAACTTTGGCTTCCACCGAAGGAATATCACAGACAAGTTATCGGATACAATGTATATTGAATCGAAGCATGTTGAAAGTTATAATGACTGTCTTTTGATGTCTATTACAATATGTGACATCTATAGTTTATACATATTGTCGGCTCACATCAATGCGATTAAAATGTCCGACAATGCAGAAACCACGGGGTTAACACGAGGATTAAAATTATAATCACAGTTATTGGATTGATGAATATTCCGACAAAGGGGAAACAATGACTTCTGTTTACGACTAGATTGATGAACTGTCCGACAAAGGATTAAGTCAGTCAATCAAGGCAGATTAAGTAGTTAATCAAGGTAGGTTATTTATAGACGGTATAAAACGATAAATACGTTAATCACTTAATTACCTAATCAATCCAGCGTATTATCGACGATAATCGTGTTAAGTGGTAGTTATACAATCAGTAAACTATTAATTTCAGAATTTTGAATATTATTCACCATGTCTTGATGTCCGATTGGGCATATTCCCGGTCGGACAATTTTGGGCGTTTGGAAAAAATCCCATCACTGGTGTAAAGAAATATTCAGAAACTGCCTTGTCACTTATAAGGGCTGCATGAACTGTTTTTATGGTTAATTAGTTAATTACAATCATTAATTTCCCATTGCCATTACTAGGGGTGATGATTTTCTGCATTTAAGCATTTTGAATTCCGTTATTTTCCATTTCATTGTGGACCATATTTTATGAATAAATTAATAAAACATCGTAAAATGCCTTATAGCCTATTACAAAACTGATCATTTTAAACCAATGATAACAAAAATATTAAATAGCGAATGACTTTTAATGTTTTATTCTTCAAACTTGTTTCCTGAATTAAAAAACAGACAATTACACCATGGACCTTATAATACACAAGGTCCATGATTACACCTTGTGGGCTCGTTTCATTTTATTAACAGAGGAACGAAGCCATTATTTTTCTCGGCTGCTGGTTGTAAACACGATTTATCCAGATAAACTTCATAGTTACGGTACTAATTATTATTTACAGTATGTATAAACAGATGTAGAACCTTAATGTGATGTTTGTGAGACGTCATTTAGCCCAGTGATCCTTTAACAAAATATAAACAATGAAATAAAAACCTTCCCTCCTGCATCAGATTTTTTTTAATGTGCTGAGCTATAGTGGGTTGGTGTAACAAAAGCATGGTTTATTTTCAGATAGGTGTTTAATTTAAGCAAAATAACGCAAATTAAATTTAGTATAAAAGAAATATATTTTTTATTTAACAATAGGCAGCAATTGCAAAGAAACGCCAGGAATTTGACCAAAATATGGCCAAGTTAACTCAACTATCTAAAGAACAATTAATGATTCGGGAAAAACAACAAAATGACCAACTGAAGTCCTTACATCAACAAACAGAAAAACATCTAAAAGAGTAAGTAAAATCTGAAAGTATGGTATTTTATGACCATGCAGATGACTGAGTGAGTGTAGTATTTATTAGTATTGATTGATATTAAAATAAGTTCAGAATATCTATTGTATGACTATTATGAATGGTTGATTGTAAATCTTTTTTGGGAGATAGGCTTCATGTGCAGTTTTTCGAATATATCGAATTTTCCACAGCTTAATCTATGCTGAAATGTAATCAAATTGATTATTTAACATTTAATTAAGAAAAGAAATTCAAAAAATGATAGATAATCTCCCTGTTTGGATTTGGTGAAATTAAAGAGAATACCCATCAAAAGATTTTGGTGTGTTTTACCATATTATGTTTATATCGTCTGCAGAGGATGCCAAATGTTAACAAATTTTCAAATGAATATATCCCTGTAAATACTGAATGGAATTAAACCATATATGCATTGATATTCCTTAAATTGTTTCAATGACGTTTAGTAATTGAAGTAGAAATACACAGGTCACAATTCTGTAAAATACCAACACTGCTTATTCCAGAGAATCATTATTATTATTATTATTATTACAGCATATTTATAGTGCGCCCTTTCATATAATATGTTCAGGGGCACTTTACATTCAGAATATTGTAGTTTGCAAGGGATTTCTCAATGACTCACATCTTGCAATTCTCAATGCAACAACAGCAGAACATGACGATAAAGATGTGATAATGATAGTTCACACATTACAAATCAATTTTCTCAAACACAAGTTAAATTCGACTTTATGGGAATACTGGGTATAAAATGTGGTGTGCCAGAAGGCCTTATGTTGTTATGGCCTACATGGTTTGGTTGATTTTCTTGTGTCAGAAAATGTCCAGCCTACAATTATGTCAAAGATCACATTTGAGCATGTTTTCATTGTGTCTTAGTATACAATTAAATGATCAGATCCCAGGGATGCAGATGAATCATTTTTGAAAAAATGAAATAAAGATACAGCTTTAATTAGATTAAGTTAAGCCAAAAAGTATGTGTACTTTCTTTGTAGGAAAGATGAATCAGAAAAACAAGTTCAAGTGATGAAAGAGAGCCATAGACAACATCAACAGGTAATAAATATATCAATACATTATGTAGTATATAGCAACGGCTTTCCAGGTTATTATACGAAATAAAAATCCTAAGGCCAAAACTTGCAGGTTTTATTTTAAATAACAACCAAACTACATGTATAAAGATTAACGCCAAGTATCAACCATTGTGTACCATGTGCATGTGAAATTCAAAGCATGTGGCTGTTGGAAGTTAATATTACATCCCTTTCAACCCCTAATGACTTAACAGAAAGTTGAATAGCCACCTTAAGACATCAATAGTTGACCTGCTCTGAAATATATAATCTTGATGTGTGTAAGAAAAGATATTGCAGTGAAACATTTAAAATTTTCTCCGTAATGTTTTTTTCTGTGATGTTTTAAATTATAAATTATCCCAAATTTTATCAGATGCTTGATGCTAAAGTTCTAGAAGTAGAAAAAAGAAAGCAACAATTGAAAGATGAAGCTAGAAAAAGGTAAAATATCTTCTGAAAATGCATTCTGGAACTGTAAACATAGTGAAGTGAATCAATTTGATTTTCTGATGATGTTGGTTATATTTTGTATTTTTGCCCTATAGAATAAATACTAGTTAAACAATGTCTTCTATGTCCCTAGACAATGACACCCTATTTCCTTTGAACAGAATTAAGTGATCTGTTAACACGACAGAACTAATTTATATTCTCCCACAATTTCATGAGGATGTATATTGTCATCACTTCTGCCTATTGATCCCGTTGAAAATTAAGTTACTTTTTTTTATTTTCTGATATTTTATAATGATTATTTTTATATGCCCACATGGAAATGTGAATGATATTGCCGTCGCCCCGTCCTTCTTTCCGCCCATCCATCCGTTGTCCACCATTTCTTGTGATCACTCTTATATGAAATTTACATGAGTCATTTAAATTAGTAAAAAGTAGAATTGTATTGAATTTCAACAATTTCCATTTACTACGTCTAAAGTTATGACCCTTATTTCTCTTTGTTGAACCTTGTGAATGCCAAAAGTTATCATTATTATGCATCATTTAGATTAGGGAATTTCAGCAATTTACAATGATTACTTCTGGAGTTATGGCCCTTGTTTCAGTTTGTTGAACCTTGTGAATGCTCTAATGCCAAAAGTTATCATCCGATCTTTGTGAAATCTATATGCATTGTTTAAATTAGTGAAACCTATTGAATTTCCATTTATTACTTCTAGAGCTATGGCCCTTGTTTCACTGTGTTGAACTGTGTGAATGTGCTAACGGCAAAAGTTATCATCCAATCTGTATGAAATTTATATGCATCATTTAGATTTAATAAAGGAACGACAAAGCCAATTTAATTTCAGTAATTTACAATTATGACTTCTAGAGATATGGCGCTTGTTTCACTTTGTTCAACCTTGTTAATGCTCAATTGATGAAAGTTTATATGCATCATTTAAATTTGTGAAATGGAGGTCTATTGAAATCAGCAATTTCTGTCAATTACTTCTATAGTTACTGCCCTTGTTTTGCTTTGAGAACCTTGTGAATATTCGAATGACGAAAGTTATGATCCATTTTTTATGAAATTTATATGCATTATTTAAATTAGTAAACCGA